>NC_143576.1:35657254-36857254 GCF_048544385.1 Mastigoproctus giganteus
GAACTGTCAATACCTGAAAGTGAATGCGAGTCGCAAGTGATATAATATAATGCATGAAAAATATTTCTGTAAAACAATTTCTTTCTTTTCATCATGGACGGTTATAGCGTGTTATCACGAGTCCAATAATAATAGACAATATTCAGAACTAGCTATGATGGCAAGATTTTAAAACAAAACAACACTCATAAAAAAACATTCATATAAATTTAATTACAAGAACCCCCCAAGCAAGAAGTCCGCGGATAGGATTCATCTCTGTGCATTTCAAATTTAAAATTCTGTTTTAGTATTCTCATCAGAATTTTAATGGTAATTGCAGACCTTAGGAAAATCATATTCCATGTTCGAGTCAGAATCGTCTGTCAACCAACCATTTTCTCTCACAGATAATCATGTAGTGAATGATGAGAAAGGGCTGAAATGAGTCAAGAAGAGATTTTTCTTCAAATATGAAAAAGTGGATCGATGTTATAATAGCGATAAGTGAGTTAAATTGTTTAGGATTTTCAGCAAGGCTTCGATATATCTATCTGTGAGTTGCGTGTGTTCTGCTCTCTATTTGCGGGATAAAAGATTGGAATTTAAGCTGCAAAAAACACTACTACCCAGGCATTCTTCATACGAGATAAAAATAAACAATGAATCGTCATTTATTCTCCAAAACGCATCTCAATTGCAGATGCTTGCAGTACCTCAAAATGATGAATCCACATCTCAAAATGACGAATCGCAACCAGAATGTTTAAGAAAGTTTTGAACATGCTAGTTCTATTCTTAGCGATTTCCAACCAGCTGTTAATGTTTGTAGGACTCACTAGCAGGTATTTTTCTGGAAGTGAAAGAGTCAAAAGCAAATGAACGAGTGGTTCCAGGATGTTCATCAATATGCACAGGGGGGAAAAATGTACTCATAACGCACTATCTTCCAGCATCTATTGGGGCATGAGAGAAATTGTACATTTGAGAAGTTTGATATTTAATATCTGGTATGGCCATCATTGACTTTAGTAACCACGCAATTCTGTGTGCAACGGTGCGATTTTGAGCCATTTAATACTCAAGGCAATGACATTTCGTTCATAGAAGTTGACCAATAACCTTCAGCTGCTGCTCAAAAAACAGTCAAAAGGTGTTCAGCTGGAAAAAAAATACGGTCTGGCTGTTCAAGGCGGGTTTTTCATAAACTGCTGCATAATAACTAGGAGGATTGCAGCTGCAGACGTAGGAAATTGTCATGCTAGAGTTCATGTAGAGCCATTCACAGAATTCAACGCAATTACTGTTTACCACGATTAATATTAGTCATACGGTATAGTGAAGACAAATGCTTTTGCCACAGAAATAAAAAAAACATTACGAGATCTTTCCTTCAGTCCCTCAACTACTCATGGAGGCAACTTATTTCAATGATTAACAACTCGTCAGCTGAAGATAAACACATAGACTGGATTGTAAGAAGACAAACTTCTTACAATCCAGTCTATAATTCTCACCCCCTTAATTTACATTTATTCCAGTTCTACCATCATTTAACACCATGAAAATTTAACCTTCTTTCAATTTACTAACCCCCCTCCCCCAGAGCCTCGTGGACCTGAATTAGATCTACTTTAAGGTGCATGTTTATCAAGCTATGGAAATTGTCATGCTAGCCCACATATTCGAAGTCTCTTCTTTCATATGGGAGATCTATTTTACTGTCCGCCAGGTGTACTGACCATCTTTGAACCTTTTCAAGAAGCTCAATGTTTAATTTTTAGGTATGCTAAAAAAACCAAGTGCCGTCTTGCGATAAGGCAATTTTACCGACTTATACAGCGAAATTAAAGCATCTTTATCTGTACTTGCAACTGTTCCATAAATCCATGACAGGACACTATGGGCCCTGCTTGCTGCCTGCACAAAGGAATTCATATCTACCTCTGTATGGAACTACTTTGGCATCGGCATCGTAGGTCTATGCACAACGGCCAATGAGCATCAGACCATTGGACTACCACCGCGGAACTTCAGTGAAGGTTCATTTCAAGCCACATTAAGCCATTCCTGGGGTATGCATCATACCCAGGCACTCTGTGTAATGGTAACTTTACTTTATGGCAAGCTGAAGGACCATGGTATCTCATCCTGCATTATGATTTTCTAATGGTACTTGGCCTAACAGTTGCCAGCACTTTAAGCATGTACCTCTCTGTCTGTTGAGAGCTTGGTAGGGATAGCTTAGCCGTGTTCTCTTACAAGCCTACAAGATTCCACTGCCACCGGACCCTGGAAGTTAGTTTGGTTGGATTGTTTTATATATTCCTCGAGGAAAATAAGGCCATGAGGCGTCAGTATATTACTGCTTATAAATTGGGGATGTTCAGTGGTCGGTTGGTAATAATACGCATTTTGGCGAGAAGGAAAACTATGCAATCCTCGCCCGAGGCAGATTAACTCAACCACGACGGAAAATTTTAAAAAGTCCATAAAATTTTTCAACCGAGATCGGGTTCGAACCCAGGCCTTGTTTCTGTTAATTTATGGGCCCATTAGCTACCGTGCCAATATTGCACCAATTCTTCACACGGTGTGGAAGGACGGTAGTTATACTCCATTGTGCTAGTCGCTAGGGCTGATATGCAGTAAACAGTTCCTGACCATGCTTGTGTAAATTGTGGTGTTGCTCTCTCTCTGAGATCCACTGCCGTGCAATGGTTCTAGTCGATAATTTGATGTGTTTCATACACTCATTTAACAAATACATATGTTGCAGTGGGGTGAAGACAGTGTACTATTTAAATCCCATAGAGAACCAAGCTAAATATCTTGGCAAAGTTTTTGATCCACGTGCAGTGATTCGCTGCACTAAGTCCAGCGAGTGTCTCGATATATAGAGCCAGAGAATTAGTTTATATTATAATTACCACACATTAAGAATGCACCGGGTATTTTTGTAACGCTGAGTACACTTGAACACATGATGTGCGGAACTCTGAACTTGTATGTTGACAATCAGCACAAGTGGTCAGTATGCCACGATGCATGACCGTTTAAGTCACTCGATCAGTTAAACAAAATATCATACATAACATCTCTAGCAGTTACTTCGATATTAGTGCAAGTTTTGACGCTTTGCTGTTGTCATATGCATGACCATTATCATTACATGCAGAAAGAAGGATTTCCTGGCTGGCAAAATTTTACATCTTGGATACAGTCGATACCTCCCCGAAGAGGGCAAGATTACCAAACTAAAAACATTAGTGTAACTAAGTACATCATGAGTAACTTTCGCACAACCTGATTATAACCTCTTCCAATTACCCAAAAGAACTCTTTTGATATTAGAAGCGGTTCAACTCCCTCTTCCAACTGTTTCGATGGTAATTGCCAACTGATCACGGAATCCTCTTATGAAGCAAGCCAAAATACCCCTGAGAGGTTATTAACGGCCTTAATAACGCAATAACAAGGTAACACGTGGAAGAAGTTATGAACAAATCCGGTTGCCAACTTCCAGTATTTGATGGAAAGTTAAAAATCCGTTCGGTATTTACCCGGTGTTCTTAAAAGTAAAAAAAATAATAATAAAAAGAACATTCTCACACTAAAAAACAAGCAGAATTAAGCACACTTGGATAATTAATTTTATTAATTATCCGTTCTTTTCTGCACTAATACAAACATTTTTCCAGACTTATAGACACCGTATTATATGTTTAATTAGGTAGGTTGTGTGTGACCCTGCCTTGAACCGATGGAAATGGCTTTCCTGCAGAGATGTTGCTGTTGTCTTTGAACGAGATGTGCTGCCACTGGAAATACATTGCGATGTGCTGATGGCCTTGCACAATTCATGTGAAGTGACCATCAAAGGTTGCAGAATCTTCGAAGAAAGTAATCTGCACGCGAAATGGGGAGCAAACACGGGGCAAGTGAACGATGAACACAAAATAAAAAATAAATCCAAACATTAAAAGCCGAAACATGATGACAAGTCACAGAAAATTGAAAACGAGCATTTCAGACTAATATCTTTGCGTATGTTGTGTTTTTCTTTTTTCAAGGATATTCTAACTTAATTTTTTAAAAGATCTACTTTTGGAAAATGCTGAAATAATTTAATCAAATTTTATTGTGTTAAAATAAACAGAAAACTGAAATAGCTTCAAAATACTTCCCTAAGGGATTTCAAGTTAATACTGCAATCCCACTCCGTACGCGCGCACACACTTTCACAGATACAAACAAAGATAAGATATAAAAATCTTGATTTAACCTTTTTAGGGTCGTTCGCATATATATTCACCGTTATCCAATCCGCTTGCAAAAACTCGACTTCCAATTGGCAGATTTTATCGAAATTTTTTATAAAGATTTTCCGAATCCAAAATTTCATTAAAATAGGACAAATATAAATCTGGCAGTTACTTTTTTTTTTTTTATCAAATATATCACATGGATGGCATATTTGATATATATGATAAAAAAAAAAGTAGCTGCCGAATTTATATTGAATATCCATCCAACAGGAGTCGAGTTATTACAGGCGGACGGACAGACATGATGAAGACAATAGGTGCTTTACGTATACAATCTTGCCAAAAAATGCAATAACAGATCTCCGTAATCCCTTACTGATACGGGGAAACCAGAGAAGTGGAGGGGAATAATCGTAATGATGAATCATCTGTCTTGCAGATTCATGCATTTTTGTTGTCATTTGTCATCTCAGCGCAACCCAAGCTGGCTGTGTATTTTATCTTCGTCTTTGTGTAGTTTTCTGACCATCAAATACGGAGGAACGACACTGTTGTGACTATTAATACACCGAACATGAATTTACCTCATGCGTGATCGGATGTACCTTGCCATGACCTACAACTGAGGGGGGGAAAAAAGTATCAAATTTGGTCGAATGGTGACTGGAGATAGGTGTTATGACCAAAGCAGGTCGATGGAAAAAAAAGTGTAGCAACACCTACACTCTAAGCTCCTAAACGGACGACCACGAATGCCATTTGATCTCAATCTCAAATTCGACTTTTCCTCAATAACGAATACGTTATCACAGAAAAACTCCTGAAATGCATTTGTGAAATAAAAAATACATCCAAATTGTCTCACTTGTTTTCGTGTATTTTATTATGGCTAATGGCCTCAAAAGCTGGAAATGGCCAGAACCTCTCTGGACCTCTAGAGCCCCTACATGCGAGCATCAATTAATAGAGTTGATGATTTCAAAAGCCTCCCGCTGTGCTAAACAGCAGCCACACCAATGCAGTGCAACTCCGTTTGCTGCATCAGTAGCATTCTCGGTACATGTTGGATTGCAAAGATAATTTTAACCTTTCAGCTGTCCTAATTTATCAACTAACAGAATATTGTAATTTAGGGTTCATCTCACATAATACGTGTACTACATTTCGAAATCCACTGGGACAAATAAAATTATTTTGACCATCTCTCCCGTTTCTTGCGCGTGAAGCCTGCAATTATTATTATTATTATTTTTAACAGTCCCTTCTCCGTGCATTACTTTTGCAATTCAACCATTCTCTCTATTTCAGATGAGAGTTAACTTCCTTCGACGAAAACGGAACGTCGCCAGAAACTTGTCAAATTTATGCCCATTAGAGGAAATAGCGCATTTTAATTTTTTTTCAGTGCGCTGCATCCAATTTCGCTATAAATCTTCATCGTATTCTAATTCAACACCATCAGATCGTGCTGTTGGGACCAACAGCATGATGGTCAGATGGGTATCGGCAAGATGCCTGAAACGTCACCTTAATGTACAGTGCGATTGCTTAATTAACTATATTTCTAATTTCACGTGGTATATGAGTGGTATTTAAATATAGTAATACTCTTAATGGAAAACAGCCACTTAACGTCTTTCCCTAACTATATTAGATTCAATTTTGCTCAGCACTTCACTTACACGAAGATTTATGTTACTTTATGGGCTACTAGACAAGGGCTTGTACTTCAAGCTCTTGTCTAGAAGCTCAAACTTCGACATTAGGATAATGAAAGATTAGAAGCGCCACCAATTTATTTATTTAGTTATTATGTAGCAGCCAGACACTGCTAGACACAATGGTGGAACAGTATCCCCATTCCACACGACCGACAGCAATCTATAAGCCTTCGTAGATTCTTCCCGGTGAATATAATTAGGTCCTTGGAAATACAGATTTCCAAATCCAAATACAATTTTCCAATTTCAGGGCTAGAATTCTACACGTCATTGCAGTGGAGATAGGCTCCTTAACCTTAATCCAGTCCAGCACATGTTGACCAGTACTGACTCAGAGCTGTTATTTATAAAGTGACAAACTTCTGATTCTTTCAGTTTTATCATCAGTGATAATAAACTGCAACAGCTCATAAAAGTTCCTCCGTCGAGATAGGATTCGAACCTGGTTTTTTTCCCATTGGGCGGAAAGACAACGATTGTAACTATCTATGAGGATTCATAGACAGTTACAATCGTTGCTGCTAGATTTACTGCTAGAATAAGGGCAATATCAACATGGGAGTCCCAAAGACATGGTGACGTAAGCCACCATACATTATATAAATGCCAAGAAGAGCAGAACAAACCAGATCGGACCTTTACGTAAGCGGATAGTATTAAATACACCAGCTGCCGATGTTGATGAACTCAACAGTTATTTTGCCTCGATATTTACAGATGAAAAACCTTTTGTGCAAATTGGAAATTGTGGGAGCGAAGTTCAAAAATATGTAATTAACGATATTGAAATTTCCCAAGATTATTTAATGAAAAAACTTTCGAGCCTACAGGTCAGTAAGGCTCTTGGAGTTGATGGAATATACCCTATAATCTTAAGGGAGGCGGCAAATGAGTGCATTGAACCATTGAGGCTAATTATGCGAGCATCACTAGACTTTGGGGAGATTCCGTTGGATTGGAAAAGAGCCAATGTATCTCCCATACATAAGGGTGGCTCTAAGAGTGAGGTGGGAAATTATCGACCAGTTAGTCTGACTTCAGTGCTGTGAAAATCATGGAGGCAATGATCAAGGGTGGATTTCAGGATCATTTGGATAGAACTGAAATTCTCAAGGATTCTCAGCATGGTTTTGTAAAGGGAAAATCATGTTTAACAAATCTGGTTCGCTATTTTGAAAGGGTCACTCACGAGCTGGATTTAGGGAATAATTTCGACATTGTTTATTTAGATTTCAGCAGAGCTTTTGACTGAGTCCCACATGAGCGGTTGTTTTATAAGGTGAAACGGGTTGGAATCACTGGGAAAATCCTTAGATGGATAGCAAGATGGCTTCAGGGAAGGAGGCAGAGGGTTGTGATAAATGGCTATTCCTCAGATTGGGTCGAAGTAAGAAGTGGGGTTCCCCAAGGATCAGTATTAGAACCACTGTTGTTTTTAATTTTCATAAACGACATCGATGAAGGGATAGAGGGCGCGATGTCTAAATTTGCAGATGATGTTAAAATTGGTAGAGTAGTTAATGATCACTGTCAAGCTGAGCTTCTTCAGAGAGACCTAGATAGACTTCAGGAATGGTGAGAAAAATGGCAGCTATGCTTTAATCCAACAAAGTGTAAGGTATTACACCTGGGAAACAGTAATCCCAAAATAACTTATTCACTTGGTGGAGTTGAACTAAATCCAGTACTGGAAGAAAGGGACTTGGGTGTTACCATACGGTCAGACATGAAATTCTTTGAGCATCGTAAACAGGTTGCAAGGAAGGCCCATGTTGTCCTATCGATGATCTATCGAACTTTTGCAAGTAGAGATAGGGATGCGATAACCCAATTATATAAGGCTTTTGTTAGACAACACTTGGAATACTGTGTTCAAGTATGGAGACCGCACCTAAAGAAAGATATCGAGCTTCTTGAAAGGATGCAAAGACGGGTAACTTGCCTGGTGAGATCGGCAAAATGGTGTCCATATGACGAAAGACTTCGAATATGTGGGTTGCAGAGTTTGGAAACTAGACACTTTAGAGTAGATTTGATTGAGGTGTTTAAGGCTGTGAGAGGCATCAGTAAAATGAATGAGGACGAAATTTTCAAGATTATAAATAATCCCCTGGAACTAGGGGACATAAATTCAAGGTACGGGGGTGAAATGTTTAGATTGCAGGAAGTTTTATTTTAGCCAGCGAGTTATAAATTACTGGAATAAGTTGCCTTCATGGGTGGTAGAAGCTGACAGTTTGGGGAAATTCAAAGGTCATCTTGATAGTACCTTCGGGTCAGGGAAGCGCATATGATGATAGGTTCAATTTCCTTTTCTTTTATTAATTATTATTTTATATTTATTATTATTTTTTTATCATTATTTTATTCGTTTTTTTTTTTTTTTTTTTTTTTTTTGCCTGGTGCAGCATAAGCCATAGGCTTTCTTGCACCATGCGGCCATTACTAATACATAGCGGTCAGATTCCAAAAGGTAGTAAATGCTCACCCTATAGAACATATCTCCACACCTGTACTTTTGCTATAAACAGAATAGGCTGTTCGAAGAGAGGAGGCAAGCGTACATCAAATCAGGCTTTAGACACGCTCCAATGGAGATGAATGGTATAACGTTATTAGGGAATCACGTCAATATCAAAGCAATGTTTAGATATTTGTGAGGTGTAAGTCATCTTAATGGATTATGATATCTGTATATCAATGATAGAAGCAAGGATCTCTGGTTGATATCAAAGTAAGGTTAGGTCTGTGTTAAGCTCCGGAGCAACTAGGAAAACAATGCAACATTTGCCTGAGACCAACTAACTCGTTGTGTAAAAAAAAGCCCATAAATTGGATGTTTATAATCACTAAGCAACGAAAAGGGCAATATCAAAACAAGGCAGGCTATCAAAGTAATGATTGTATTGACTGTCAGAATGACTATCTGTAAACTCTTCTGACCTAGCAATCATGCCGGAGTATAAACAGAACTTTTTAATAATAACCAGAACATTAAGTTATGACATAACATTAAGCTTGTTAATGCAGGGTGAGAAATCCCTTCTATTAACTCCACAGATGCGAATACACCTATTGCTAGGGTCCAAACAGAATCGAAACTTGCTTTAATTCTAAACAGCGACATTTAATATGTCAATCGGCTATTTTCTGACAACAGCACAAATACTGATGCCAATGGTATGAAGGAGCAAGCGAAGCAACAGACGACAATAATCAACCATTGATACAAACGGACGACAATAATCAACCCGATTTCTTCTTCTTCTTTAGATCCAGAACCAGAAGGTGAACGAGAGGCAACTTCCTATAACCATTATTACCAACATCATCCTACAGTTAATGCAGCAAGCCCCACACGAGTAGCGATTTGATTCTAGTAACCATCGAGCTTCCTGCATATTTATAATAAGATGCTAAAGGCATCTCACGCCCTTAGGAATATACACTACCTTTCTTTGAAACCACCACCTACTCAAAGGCCTTAACAGAGGTAACAGAGAGCTAACATCCATCACATAAACAAGTGGGTTGGCCATGGAGTTCCGAATATCGATTACCCAATATTAAAATTTCTTCGAATGTTCAATATTTCAGTGCTTTTCCCACTTATTTAGGGCTGCTAGATCACTATCATGACCACTGCATTACACATCCTCATCGAATCAACTTGTGATGCCCTAACTCCATTTGGATGTAATTCACTTGATGTCCAGTTAACCCGGTAAAATTTTGCGATAACATTTGCGTAGATTTATAAGATTTATTGAAGTTAAAGAAATTGTTTTTTCTGACTATACCGTGTATATAACGGGAACATTATTTGTTGCCTCTTTTGTTCCTATATAACTGTAAAATTGCAATTGTAATAAATGTTAAAGTATTTTAAACAATTTAGAAAGACGAAGCTTTAAAAAACCTGCATGGAGTATACTATTACCATATTACGTTGGCTACATAACAGAGGCTACTGCGCTTACTTTCAAGACATATTTCTTTATTATTAATAGCGTGTGGCAATAGCACTTCGTTGTGACATCCTCTGTATCAAAGTATAAAAGAATTCTCACCTTCTACAGAGAATATTTTTATTCAGTATTTCCATAAAATTTATCAACCAACTGAAAAGGTACATGAAAATATTACGCTATCATTTGGATGCTATTATACGCTACTGTCATTTTACCATCTTATGCTTTACGAAAAGCGTAGTAAATCACTTTGTCATGTGGGTATGAGTACTTAGAAAAAATCTATAATCATGAGTGCATCTTAATGGACCACTCTCTCACTTGTACTCCCTGCCATACTGGATAACGCAGTCCGTGGCTGAGTGCTATGTGAAAAAAGTAGCACTGTTAAAAACCCATATGATTGACACTCCTTCAGCAGAAGTCTGACGAAAATCGAACTTAAATGAATTGGAGTAGGTTGGTGGAGAGAAGCATTATCAGAGGAAACCTGAAGAACTTACCGCAGAATCCCATATAGTCATGTTATCTAAAAATGCATTCGTCTACATACAGTGTTTCAATTAAAACACACTGGCATCGATCTAGCTTATTTTTGGGTTTAGATATTTGTTTTCTGGACCTTTTTTTGCTATATCTGATCTGATCTGAAATTTTTGAATTTGATGTTAAAATTGGATTAAGTATTACTGTTTAGGTTTTGCGATTTCTAAATTTAAATTTTGCCTAATCAACTGCTTCTTTTCTTAATGCGAAAGTTGTCCCTCGTCCTCGGTTTAGTCTAAAAACATCATCGGCGTACTTCTGAAACGAACGTAAACCGATTTTATTTTAAGAAAATAACAAACGAACACAACGGTTGTGTGTGATGGTCACTTTTGATAGGCGCGTTTAGCTGTGTTGAACAGCAATGTGTCATGTCTCCTCTTCCAAATAATGACAAAAGAAATGATATTCAAAAGAATTACTTTAAAAAATGTAATTCTGGGATATAAAGCAGCAATTTCCCGGAAATAGAAGTTTATGGAAAAAAGAACAAATGCACAATAATAAATTCATTGTCAGGAGATAAAAAAAAAAAGGATGAATGAAACGGGAATGGACATTTTGGTGCTCATATTTGTTATTTTAGCTGTTTGTTATCAAAGATCCAGAATAGGCACTGGCGGAAGCATAAAATTTATATACCACAGTGTTGGTCGAGCTACATATACTGAACTCAAGCGGGCAAAATCATTAGAAGAACGACTTCTTGTTTGAAATGTTGAATCAGCAGTAAGATTATATTCCGAGAGACGTCCTCAGTGGCTGCAAATACCACATACCTCAATTATGCGTATTATGAATGGCTTTGTGCTAACTAAAAGCGTGACGGATACACGTGTACAGAATTTGGGACATGTTCACAAAGACGACGTTGGGGCCAACTAACAGTATCCGGGAAGCTTCTTCTGCATGTGGGATGAAAGAAGCACAAGCAGATTTGGAGGTTCCTTCAAAAGAATAAACTGCGTCCCCGACAAAGTTTGCATGAAGGTGATGATACAAAACTTTCGTAGTTTTGTAATTTTCTCTTAACCAAGATGGATGAAAATACCAGTTTCCTCATTAATACCCTGGGGACCGATGAGGCTACTTTACTCGAGATGGCTTCACCAATAGACCAATTAATTCCTGGTGCTGGCCTCCTATCTGTTAAAACCCATACTGTTGCAGAAATATTCGCCATCAAGTGAGATGGACCGTCATTGTGTGGTGATGAAGTTTTTGGCCCAGTATTTTCTTGATGACACGCTGACTGGGGCAAAATATTAAGAATTACTTTGCATTATGTATTTCACTTGTTAAAAAGTTCCATAAATATCTTCGGGTCCAGCACGATGGCGCCCCGTCGCACCAAATTATAGCAGTACAACCTTGCACAACAAGCTTGAAAGTTCATATTGTGGCTGATCAACATCAAGATTATGAATAACATTTAAACTACGCCGCCTACAGTCTCTAAATAGAAACAATGTAGAATGTTGTAAATTATTTGTGTGGTTGTGTATCTGTTGTTTTCTTATCGCATTGAAATTATTTGAATCTACCGTTGTTGTTTTTAGTTACAATTGTGGAAATCGCAGCAAATTAATAATAGTGGTGTTGAACGTTGCCGATAACTGATTTTTAATAATAAACGGAGAGAGAACCCAATGCATTTTGACTGAAACATCCTGTATAACCGAGGTGTAATACATTTGCCATGGCCTGTATATGGTCACAGCGTTTATGTTAGTGGGAAGCTTAAAAAAGTATGAAAATGATCCGTTAGTTCTTTAAAAAAAAATAGAAAGTTCTGGTACGCCGATGAAATTCTTGCTAACAGTCTCCAGGTAGATACTAGCCGGCAAATAGGATATACCTTGCACAATTCACTGGCAGATTAAGATACTGCGAATGCTTCTGCTATTCTGTCGCCATCATCATCAGGATATGAAAAAACGACTGTATTACAGATTCATTGTTCTCTGTTGGAAAAAAAAAACTTTTCGGCAATGAAGTCTAACGCTGAAAGAATCCAGACTGACTCTTGGTTATTTCCTTCTCCTTTGTGGGCACTTTCTAGTTTGCTACACATTTCTTACCATTTCCTTGTCCTCACTTCTCTCCAGCTAAGGCTTTTACACAAGAAGACACTGAAATGATCGCTGTAAAGCAGTGTTTTGCATGTTCTTAAGCTTCACCCGAGAGTAGAACGACAGTCTTTATTTCCCATTAAGAAGCGACTACTGAACCAAGTTTACGAGTGACCCACTCTCGTAGCGGGAGCTCTATAGACCTCCAGGTCGTGACTTCTTTTCCGGAGTGTTACATTAGACAGTGACTATAAAACACTTTATAGCCCACCTATAAAGCTTAGATCTCCCACGGTAACACGCAAGACGTATTTTTTCCTTCTGCATCAGCACCTGGACTAAAGCCACAGTTCCCTGTCCATTTGACTTTGCTCAAGAAAATTGGTGATAAAAGCACAAAATTTTAGGAGTAATTTCCTCGCTATTTTTTTTCTTTTTTAGTAAATAGGCTATTACCCAGGAAAAGGAGGAGGAGAAATAAGGCTTCGGCGAGGAGCTGATTCTTTATTTAACAGTAAAAATCTGATGGTTAAAATGGCCTCCCTGAAACTATCTTTGGTCGTTGTCTTTGCTCTTCCAATACCTCTGACAACGCACTAAGCAGTGTTTGGTGCTGTAAATATCTTCGCTTATGTCACGCGACAAGGAGAAACACGAGTAGGAAATTTTAGAGAATTAATACGGAGCGTTGTACGTTGCTAACAGAGGAGTGGGAAGATAAAAGTCCCAAAGATCAAATGAAGTTTGCATTATGCATCTTCTTCTTGGGCTCATTCTGATTGCCTCTCTGGTAGAGAGCGAATATTTTACTTCTGAGAGGCCTTTCTTCTTTAAGTCCCATCGAGATTTTTCCAGTTTCTGATTCCCAAAGTTGTACTAGTAAGTGATAGACTGAGTATAAGAAAACTGCTGAAAAATTCTTTACAGCGATTGGAGAAAAAAAAGGCAATCTGACCTCAATATCCATTTACATCTGGCGGTAAATATTAGTTTCCAAGTACAACGGCACAGATACTTAGGAGTCATTAAAAACCAGTTACATTTGTTAATGCTAAACTACATATAACAGTCGATTTTAAAGAAGTGTTTTCCCTTTTGGCGACGTATTTATCGGTATAATAAAGTGCTCTGTCCGAAATTATTTTGTAAGGATAAAAGTATCGTCGAGTAGATGAAAAGGAATTGAGTTAATTTACTTAGCACTTCATGAAAACCAACTTGAACAACGAAAGTTTGTATAATCTGACTAAATTAACAGTGGTTCCGGTAAGATTGTGCCGATTCTTTTTATCACCCTGATTTCTTTATAGAGCAAAGAAAGTTAAAAGTCGTCTCATCTATGATTTAGGATTAGAAGAAAGCCACAAAAGTTTTATTCCAGAAATACGGGGCGGGGGATAGAATCATTACTAGTACGGCAGATCATTTAAGTCCACCAAATGGCTTTTGACCGTTGCGTATCCCCAGCTGGCCTCCAAATAGCTTCAGTTCTTTGTAAATGGAACCCTTTACTATGCTAAGAAAAAAATTCAGGTTAAGAAAATGTTTCAGTAAGACGAATATCTGGGGTAGAAAAGTGCGACGAAAGATGCAGATACTTTTTTATACAAGTTAACATTTTAATACTGTTTTATTAACAAAGTCTGCGTAATAAGATTAAAAGCCACATTGTGGTTTGATTAAAACGAACAATATACACTGAATGGCCATTTTATAGATACACCTATCTTTTCGTGAAATGGATCACTCCTTTAGAAACAGCAGCTCATGTTCGGACCATGCGATATAAAGCGGGAGAGGACAGATGGGTAGGGGATACACACTGCATGCGTGCAATTCAATACGAGAATGGGCAACACAAAATATTAAAGTGGCTCTGAAGGTAATCAGCGCCAGCAGAGCTAGTATGAGTACCTCAAAAACTGCATCCTGCTAGAGTCTTCACTAAAATTGGTCCATAACTAAATAATATAAAGCTAATGGCGATCTCGTGGTCGGAAACAGCTTGATACGAGAAGCCAACGAAGGCTGGCAAGACTTTTGCAAAGTAATAGAAAGGCTACAGTCAGTTAAGTAACAACTCAACAGTGGTAAAACTCATCGCTAAACTCATCGTAAAAACCAGTCTTGTCGCAGATGGGATATTCGCTGCCTAGCCTGATTGCACTCCTGTCAACAAAAAACAAGCAAGTACAGTTAGAGTGGGCTAAGGAACACCAACACTGGCCAGTGGAGGATTGGGGAAACTTTTTCTGTTTTAACGAATCCAGGTTCCTGCTGTTTCACGCTAATGAAGGAGCAAAATACAGCGAAAGCAGTACACGTCCGTAGACTCATCCTGTCAGGTGTGAACAATGCAGGATGGCGTATTTCAAGGTTCTCGGAACATGAGAGTGAATTCACGCTACTGCGGTGGCCTCCCCAATCATCAGATATCAATCTAATTCAGCACTTGTGGGATGACGTGAAACGAACTCCTGGGAGTGGAGATTCCCAACCATCCGATTTTCAGCAACTGTTAGAACCGATTGAGTTAACATGCACAGTGAACAAATTTATAATGTAATGTAAAATGTAAACAAATAACAATAAACAAAGTCACATAGATGTTGTTAGTAAATGTCACGTAATGTAATTGTCAAATTTAAATGCATACCAATGCATTACAGTATTACAAAGACTATCAACAATGTGATTCAGAGAAAAAAATTCCGCACTGGAAGATAAATTTTTTTATCTTCCAGTGCGGAAGATAAAAAAATTTATCTCAGGAAGTTTTATAAATTTCTTTTATTCATAGAAATTTTAACGAAATGTTTCGCTTTCCTTTTCATGTATTTTTGCAAAAATCCGAGACAGAAATACTTGGTGGGATTCCAAACGCTTCTTATTCTTCTCCTGGAGGACTAATAAAGAGCTTATAAACGACAGGAGCGAACAGTCCTTCGTCATGAGTGTTTACAACTGCGAGCAAAAGAAAGATATTCTGCCCTGCCATTTGTCACTTCCCCTCATCTCCGGTTATCGGAACTGAAACTAGTCGTCCGATGCTGCGAACCCTTCCAGTTTTCACTACAGCAGACGATGATTGTCCTTTTGTCAGCATCCCGCTGACCCCCGCTATTTGTGCGGAAAGTGTCTTCAACGCTTTTTCCATTCCTCGTATCGAGCTGGCAGGGACAAAACTTCCGCCTTCCTACTTGCAACACTTTGCTTACTGTAACACAGGAAAATGGGCCCTGTCCGCCTAATCTCCACCAAATGGAGCGCGTAAGAGGCACCAGACACATCACAGTTCTGTCAACAGCCTACCACTTTTTGGACACCTAGGGTTAGCGTTAAATTTCCGCCTGGATAGGCAAAACACAGAAATGATCGCGCCAACGAGACTCCTTTGTATTGTTTGCTTCCCAATGTCTCGTTTCATCAAGAACTCGGAGAAGTATTTTTCAAGTTAAACCCTATTTTTATTTTCTCCCATCTTCACTGCTAATAAACAGTGAGGAATTTGTTTCCTTAAGCGATTGAATATTATCTATCACTATTATTTTTGACTTGTTTATATCCTGTCTTTTTGAATTTCGTATCAAGCTTCTAATTATTAGATTTTAAAAATTTGCCGAAATACTGAAAAGAAAGATCTCAATTCAAATCTTAATAATTGCTTTGGTTTCGTCGTACTTGCGTACTCTTTTAACTGATCACTCCTCAAGGTGGTGAATGATGACTCTAAATATCTATGCGTTTTCTTCACACTAAAAGATATGGTTTCTAATTATTGCAATTTTATCATATCATCCATTGTTCGAACGCTCTAAACTCACAGAACTAATCCTTTCTCTTCCTTATTTATCCCTTCTACTTGTGTTCTCTGGAACAAATTTCCTGCGCATTTATTTCGCGAAAATTAAAATATACAGAAATTCAAATCTGAAACCTGCCATTATACGCTCAAAGAATATTGCACCATGTGGTCGAGGCACGCAAAGTAAGTGCCCGACCCTAACACTATGCACACTAAAGTAAGCTGCAGTGTATGTGTGCGCACTTTTTCTTAGCATCAGTGGTTTTCAGCCATGGCTGAAATCTTCACGCTTGATATCAGCGTGGCAGCCAATCGGTCATTGTTTGGCTCCTAATATCATCGATATTAATCAATCAATTATTAATCAATCCACCGAATTAAAACTATTGATAACAACTCTCTAGGTGGCTTTCGGATCATCTAGTGTATAATCTCGCTGCCTCTACTGTGCCAGATGGTGACTGGAAGGAGTCCAAGTAGTATGTAATATCCAAGTAATATAGTAGGTGGCGCCGAACGGTACGGTCACGTATGTGTGTTGCTCTCAGTAATCATTAAAATTAATAAAGTTATGCTAAGTTTATAAGGTGATTTTAGTATCGCTATACTCCTCAAGTGACTCTGAAGAAGAAGAAGACACCAACTTCAAGGCTACCAAGGCACCCAGGTATTTATTATTATTTCAGTTCCTTTTCATATTACAGAATCTCATAATCGGACATGATCAAGCTGAATTAACGCTCTGACAATTGACCAGCACCACTTACCGCTACCGGCTACAGATCAAGGTCAGACTGCACTGCTGAAGGTTAGTACTTGCGGCCAGTTGCCCTGGCGATATGCGTCAATTACTAATTCCTGGAAATTTACCCCCTCCCCCGGAAACAGATTAACTGCATTCCTAAAGTCGGCGACAAGCTTTCCTGAACTAAATACCATCGATTTAGCCGGTTAAACCTTCAAACACGAGCATTTCCCATCAGACATCCAAATATCATCGAGTTAAATGAAGTCTTCACCATAGCCGAATGCAAATTATGCAAATTAAACACTGATCTATGCATTATCTGTGTTACGTGCTACACTACGTTTTGTGGATCATGCCTCAAAATTAAATTTAAAAAAGATGAACAATCAACGCATTTTTTCATGTCTTTCATGCAAGGAAATACCTGACAGTGAGTCCCTCAACAGTGGATCAAGGGCACCTCTCCAACGTAGTGAGATTCCCTTCACATCAACTGAAACTGCATCATCTGCACAGAAAAATAAAGCCATCCTACCACACCCCAACGGAAGCACCACACCAGAAACTTCCAATCAGCAGGTACATATCACCAATGGCAAGAATCATTCCCCCACAGATGACAGCGCTACCTCCACGTCTCTGTTGCAACACACAGCCGTTTCAGGCCGCCCTGGAGGAGTCATATGATGTAGCTACCTCGGCCACAAAGTGCTGCCAAACGGTAACAACTTTGACGCACAGGGAAAACTGCCTGCAGATAAGTGATGATTATGTGATGCTCATAAACACGCAGCTGAATATGCTTATTAATGGGATTAAGCAACTCAAGCCTACTTGAAGAAATACAACCACTCAAGGCTCAAGTAGTTGCAAATAAATTCACTGCAGTGAACCAGCCTTCTACCGTAGAACCCAACCTTCAAAATAGCAAAAGAGAACAATCCACTAATCAGCTCAACAGCAAAGATGCAGATTTCAGTGAAGATAACTCTACCAAACCTGCATCAACATCGCCGGAGATAGCCGCTCAAAGACCTCTCAGGTGGCCCCCTCTACAGCATCGACCCTAAATAATACCAAACCTAAAATGTTAGAGCAGACAATCCAAACTGGAAAGAGTCCATTGATACCCACAGTATCGACCCTAAATAATACCAAACCTAAAATGTTAGAGCAGACAATCCAAACTGGAAAGAGTCCATTGATACCCACATTTGCAGAAATAGAACCCAGCCAAAAAGATGATCAACAAATCCAAAAGATCCCATCAGCAAGGCTTACAAACTGCATGCACTCCCTGCCCAAGCCTCATCTCGCCGATCAACAGGTTCACTCAAAAGAAACCGGGATCATATATTCAACCTATCAGAAAATGGAACGTGGAAGACAAACGGGAAAAACAGGTGGCACACAACACTCCACTAAGGGGAATCACTCATATTCGTACAATATAATAGAGGTCCAGACTCGTGGGCAAATCTTTGTTTCTCGACTGGAACCAACTACTAAACCAGGCAGCATTAAGGCCATGTTTGCAGAACTTCACAGAATAAATATTGATGTGAGACAGAGAAGAACTAGGTACCCAACTTATCTTTCATCCTTACCTGCCACCCAGAGATGATGAGCTTCGTGTTGGATCCAAGACTATGCTCCCCCTGGAACTCTCGTCAAACTCTGCCTAGATCAGACGCCAAGAACCGCGATAAACCACCAAAATCATCAACAAATGCAATAGCAATTAAAACTACCAATCTGCCAAGCCAAAGAAACGCAGAAGAATTCAAATGAATCTACTGAGAACAAACCTACTATAGGAAACAAAATGTCCACATATCAATCAATCCAACTACCAGCCGTTTATGATGTCCATCCCCAAGGCTGCAAACCTGTCTCTAATATCCCTGTACATATCGCAACGCACAGTAGACCAATGGGCCCCTAAAAAGAGACTTGCCACCCGTACGAACTCCGACTGCTATGGCTACCACCATTCGAATTGTCTTTCAAAATGCAAGAAGTATCTGTAACAAGCTAGATACTGTCGAACAGCTTCTACTCTGGAAAACCCTAGATGTCCTCTGTATCGCTGAAATGTGGCTTGGGAATGGGCAGGACTCCTTTGCCTGTGCACCTCAGGCTGGTAACCAGATGCTCTGCTCCTCTAGAGTGGATCGTAGAGGAGGGGGAGTCGCAATACTCTACAATACCACCCTTTTTCATTGGTATAATCTGTGGTAAGCCAATCCCTTGCAGCTGAATCTGCCATGGTGTCCCTCAAGCTTAACACCTACTTGATAGACAGAGCAACAGTATAAATTCCACCAGGCCCAAACAGTGATATCATTGAAGATGTAATCCATTGGCTAGTGAATCACCTCCACGCCTCTGCTAAGCACATTGTTTGTGGAGATTTCAATCTTCCACCTACTCTCGCACATCTTAGTAGGACATTCGTTAGCAGTATGGATTCATTGGTTATCAGCCTTCTCAACTGCCACCCCACGAGAGGATCCAATCTCTTAGATTTGGTATTCTCCTTAGCGCCATGCGAACTCGAAGACAACCCTCACAATCTCTTTCAATCCCATTACGAACCCATTGCCATACTCCTGCACTTAGCCGCACCTAACTTCGATATTCAAGGCCCAAAAAAGAAAAAAGAAATAACATCCCGCAAATTCATTGATCCACCACGATGTCTCGAAGCCGCATCCTCCATCCCTTGGGAAGCTCTCAACAATTGCGATCTCCAGCTGGCTGTGGATCTCATGACCAGGTGGATCCGGACCATTGCCAACTACGGAGCGACAAAGACTGTCTGCATCACTCCCCGTTCAAGCGCTTGGTGGACACCTACACTGAACAAAACCTTCCAAGAAAAACAAAATCTGCATAAGAGATGGAAAGAGTCAGGCGCTGTACAAGATCGGATTGCCTTCTCCAGAGCAAGGGCAGTGTTCAACCGCCAGAAATCATCTGCAATCAAAAAAATCTAAAAGCAACACTACAAAAAGGCAAACCATTTTATGACTCTCGGCACATAGGAATTCCTAAAACACTGGATCTTGAACTCTGGATGGACCACATTGCACGGTTCTCGAACAATGTGGCCCCGACATATCCAGGCAACTTACCTGTCAACAACATCCCAACGGATATGCTCGCCACCGTTAGCTTCACCAGGAAGCAGCTTATAACTGCTGTAAATGGATTGCCACTCACCCCAACCGCAGGCCCTGACCTTGTGCCACATTTCATGATCAAGTGTCTCAGCACGTTTATCATCGATCCAATACTCTCAATTTTTAACCGAGTCTTAACGCAGCACTACTCCCCCCCCCCCCTCTGGAACAGATATGCTGTGAGGCCAAGTCCTAAATGCCAATCTGCATCCCTCATTAAACAGTTTAGGCCAATATCTCTCGCTCTTCCAGCCTCTTGAAACTTATGGAGAAGGCACTACTTTCAACCATCACCAATCAAATCTTGCCTCACAAATTCACTATGCCATTCCCGGAAGATCCACAGATCACCAATTTAACATCCATTACCAGCACCATTCTCAGAGCAATAGAAGCTAAAGCAGAACTTGCCATCACGTATGTCGACCTGGAAGCTGCCTTCGACTCAATTAGCATTCCCTCGCTCGTTCACCTCCTAGAAAATTACTTCCATATAAAAGGTGACATGTTGTGGTTTACCACAACCCTGCTATCAGACAGAATCATTGTTCTTACAGCGGATCAAGATATAATCTCAAGAAAAATCACTGTGGGAGTTCCCCAAGGTGGAGTCCTCTCCGGAGCATTATTTACTGCAGTCATTATTCCGTTTGTTCAAGAGAGAAGAAAATCTGCTATGCTGACGATATTAAGCTACACACCCAGATTAACGCGGGCGAACATATCTCAAAAATTAATGAAAAGATGAATCGAAAGCTACACGACTTAGAATCCTATCTCCATCAATTTGGGCTACTTATTAATCCTGCAAAATCAGCTCAAATTGTCTTTTCTTTGAAACACCAACCCACTGAAGTCCAAGCTTCTCTAGATGACATTCTCCTTCCAGTGGTAAATACACATACGGACTTGGAGTCGTCTTCGATTGCAAACTGACCTTCAAGCCCCACATTGACAAGCTCATAACAAAATTCTGCAAAATGCGGTGGATTACCAAACAATTACTTCACGTTAAGGATCTGGATGTGACTCGGCGGTACGTATAGACCTCTGTATACTCTGTCGTGTTATACGCCTCAGAAATATGGGCATCTGCAGCCCCCACGAATATCAAGCGTGTGTACTCCTCTGAATACTGGTTCCTTCGTTGGATCACACATAAACATCATCGTCCACCCCAGCAAAGAACAACTGCAATGGCAACAGCACTGAACTTTGCCCGACTGCCAAACCTTATAATGGAAAGACGCCTCACACTAACTGTCAAAATGACCACTGGAATAATCTCGGAGCCAAACATACGGGAACTGTGCAGCTGGAGAATCCCGCAACCCGGACTGAGGTCAGCTCCAACACTTATAGCCAACCATAATAGACTAGCCCTTAGCGACGCTTTCTCCCCAAGCAGATGCTTATCACAGTCCAAGAAATCGAAGGCGACCTCTACAAATTTGTCAAGGATCGCAAATACCGGAAAGAGAGGTCCTTGATGACCTAAACTCAACCAGGCAAACCGCACAGTAATGTCACAGTATAATAAATTTAAAAAAGGATGTCTGTATAATATTGTATATAATGTCAAAAATACTGTATAATATCTTTATGAATATATTGTGAATAATTTAACTGAAACTTATTATATTGTTGGCCATGGGGGATAACCCGAATTTCGATGTGGGCCCGTCCTCAAGCTTTTGTCCACCAGCTAATGTGAAGCCCCTGGCATTCCTGCCGTGAAGGGTATATTGTATACATCATTTTGTACACAATAAAGATTATATTTATGTGTATGCGGGGGACACTGTCGAGGCTACGTTATGTCAAATATTTGGGTATATTCTTATCGTGTGTACACGATATCCAAAAATTTCATTATTTCATACAATATGTCCTGTGCATTTTTTCTTTCTACTGAATACGTCATGAATTTCTACTGAATACGTCATGAATACGTCATGAAAAAAAAACTTGCCTGCGAAAAGATCTAAACCTCCCAAACACTTCATTTCATAAATACACGTGGTCTCAGTTCCAATCTCCATGATGTCCATTTACATTCCACTTACAGGCTGCCAAGTCAACCGTACTTCTTTTTTTTTTAGAGAAACCCAATTATAGGTTGATTCAACCCCTGCTCACCTCAGTTGTCCTAATTATTCGCTCTATGATTCCTCTCGCTCCGAAGGTGGCACTTGTGCATCTGTCTATTCTGATATTCCCATCAGACACAGTATCTGGAATCTCCTAGTTTCGATCTTCTCTGGCTTAAAATTTCTCTACCATATTCTGTCAAATTCATCTGTTGCCTCTATCGTTCTTCTAACTCCACTAATCACCTGGAACTTTTTTGACTTTCTCTCTTTGGAACTTGACTTTCTCCAGTCCAACTTTCCTAACAGTGGGGCAATTTTCCTTGGTGATCTCAATTCTCACAACTCCAGTGGGCACCCCTTTTCTATTCCGACAAACCCAGCTGGTTGTGAAGTGGCTTTTGCAATTACTAATAAACTCGCACAAGTCAAATCAAATCGTTCATTTACCTACCAGAATACCATACAATCCAGATCACAGAGCCAACACTTTTGATGATCTTTTTCGCCCAAACAATCCTTCCATAACACATATTCAAGATGAGATTTCTTCTAGGCACCTCAAATCACAACTTGGTGATGGACTGTTCTCCAATGGAGCCTTTCTTCTATTGGCCATTCTCACGTGTAGTTTGGCATTAAAACATGCAAAATGGGATGATCTACGAGATTTCTTTTCTCTTCCTCGATTAGATTACTGTTTCAATTCTTCTGATGTCAAAGTTTGCTCAGTGGTGTCTGTGAATCTTGTATGGATGAAATCCTTTATTCCACACTCCACCTTAAAATATCGTACTTCATCTAAACCACGATTTTCCAATAAACGTGCTAAGGCTGTTCAAGTTAATGTTGCATATCGCAATTGGCTTTTATCCAAATCGCTAGATTCATTTTCTGCCTATACCAAAGCTCAACAATCGCAAAGTGATTATTAATCACAGTCCAAACTAGATTTCAAACAGGCTAAGAGTAGAAAACTTGCTTCTTATTCCAAATGGTCGTCGAGCATTTTGGTCTCTTGCCAAAGCTATTGGCTGAAACTTTTGCCCATCTCTATTCCCACCTCTGTCAAAACCAGATGGTTCTATTGTCACTTCAACCAAGGATAAAGCTGGCCTGTAGCAGCCTACTTTTCTTCTAACTAGTGTTTTGATGAACTTGATAAACTTCCTCCTACCATATCCGGTACACCACCGAAGACCACAGGAGTCAATGACTCCTGTGGTCTTCAGTCAAAAGGATGTCAGAAGAATTTTGAATGGTCTTGATGCCAAAAAAGCTCAGGGTCCTGATGATATTTCTCTACTTGTTCCCAAAACCTGTGCTCATGAGTTTACTCCTGCTCTGTTTCGTTTTTTTAACTTTCTTATTCCATAAGTGTTTTCCCTTCAGCTTGGAAATTTTGTTATATCCAGCCAGTTCCTAAAAAGGGTGATAAATGCGTCCCATCATACTTACTTCTACTCTTTCTAAAGTAATGGAGAAATCAATTAACCGCCAATTCTTATACTATCTATAAACTTTCCATCTGATCAATGATCGCCAGTATCAATGCCGTCAGTGTCGATCCGCTGGTGATATTCTGGCTTACGCTACCCATCTATGGACAAATTCAATGAAAGCTTGGCGAAACTCAAGCAATTGCTTTTGACATTTCAGAGGTTTTGATCGTGTTTGGCATGAAGGTCTTTTAAATAAGTTGCCATCTTATAGTTTGACAACTCGTTTTTGTAATTGGGTATCCAGTTTTCTCTCTGACCGCTCACTGCGGGTGATGGTACATGGCTCTCTGTCTTCTAACTTCTCCACTAATGCAGGTGTTCCCCAAGGTTCGGTTTCTCCTCCCACTCTTTTCCTCTTGTATATTAATGGCCTTCTTCCATTGACCAGAAATCCTATTCATAGTTTTGCTGATGACAGCCCATTGCATTTCACCTTCCAGTATGGGAAACCTTGCCCTGCACAAACAGCTTAAACTTCTCGAATATCCACTAACAATATCTTAAATGCTGATCTTCAGATAATTCTCCAGTGGGGCAAAGATAAGGTAGTTCATTTAAAACCTTCTAAACTCAGTCCTGTCTTATGTCTCACAAAAAGCATTCCTCTGCTCCTATACTTATCTTTAATGTCACTCAATTTCTAGACAAGGTCACGTATCTGTATTAGGGATTATCCAAACGTGAAAGTTCTCTTGGTATAAGTACGAGGGGTTTCCGAAAAGTAAGGTAACACTTTTTTTTTCTCGATGATGTTTAATGATACGAAGTTGAAATTACAGACCAAGAAATAGTGAACGTGCACTACTTCTCCACAAAGTCTCCAGTTTTATTGATGCACTTGTCCCAACGATGGATCAGTTTATCAATACCAGTACTGAAGAAGTCCGTGCCCACACGGAGTAACCAACATCGCACCACCTGATGAACTTCCTCATCCGTGGTGAAATGCTTTCCTGCCTGAAAGGTGTTTTTTCAAAGGGCCGAACAGAGTTTCCCAACGATTACGGCGCAACCACTCACGAGTGGTGTGGGCAGTGTGTGGAGTTGCGGTGTCGTACAACAAAACCACGCCGCTTGTCATTAGTCCTGGTCGTTTGCGTCAAATGTTGGCTTTCAGTGTTTTCAACGTTGCACAGTAAAGCTGTGCATTGATTGTTCCTCCCTTCGGCAAGAAATCCACCAACAGAACGCCTTGGCGATCCCAGAACACTGTGGCCATGACTTTTCGGACACTGGGAACAGTTTTGAGTTTTTTACGCACAGGAGATTGTGGATGTTTCCAGGTCATGGAGTCTTGTTTGCTCTCCGGGGTAAAGTGATAAACCCACGTTTCGTCTGCTGTGACTATTCGAGCGATAAAATCCTCTCCTTCGTCTCTGTATCGCAACAGGTTCTCCAGACACATCGCCATGCATTTTGCTTTGTCCTACTCTGACAATTGTCGGGGCACCCAGCGGCAGCACACCTTCGAAAGCCAAGAAAATCGTGAACAGTCGACTTACTCACGTTCACTATTTGTGCAATTGCACGCAGTTTCACTTGCCTGCTTTCAAGAACGATGCCCTTAATGCGCGAAATGTTGTCTTCTGTCTTGTTCGATGAAGGCGTGCCCGCCCGATGTCGATCTTCAATATCAACACGACCCGCTTTAAATTCATTGCACCAAAAATACACACCTGCTTCTTTGTCATCACCTTTTCGCCATACACAGCAACCAGTTCACGGTGAATGTCACTTGGTGAAGACCTTTTTGCTTGCAAAAGGCGAACAGCTTCAAGAACTTCCTGTTTTGGACCACACTCGCACAGTAGCCGCCATTTTGCAAGTGGAATCTGCTGTGAGGCGACAGTACTGCAACACTGCACCGGCGGTCTTTTTGAACGTTATTAACGGGTCTATCTGTCCACTGCGTTTCATCTCATTCCCGTTCACCATTATTAAGTAAAAAATGTGTTACCTTACTTTTCGAAACCACTCGTACATCCCAAATATTGCTTCCTTGCAACTAAAAAACCAGATTTTTTCTTTCTCTCTCTGCATTACTTTTTTTCCAGCCAGCTGTTCACTCCGTACAAATTGCAAATCCGTCCTACCACGTAATATTGTTCCCACATCTGGGCTGCAACTAGTCAACATCCTTTTACTGTCTAACTTCAAACTCACTGAATCAACTTTTCTTCTTCCTCATTTATACTTTCAACTTCCGTTTTCTGGAAAAACCTCCCTTCATATGTATTTCCTGAAAATTACAATCTACAGAAATTCAAATCAAATATCAATAAGTATCTTCTTTCATCTTCTCAACCTTCAGTACTATAGATTTTAATACCTCTCGTGCTTATCGTTTATATAAAAAAAAAAAAAAAAATCATTGAAGACTGATTGATATTAGTCATTCAGTCCACGTCAATTCGGGAGCCAATCCAATAGGCCAGATGTCGAGAAACAGTGACATCACGAAAAGTCCACGAACTGCTTAAGTGTTTTTATTGAGGTAATTTTCAATTGACTGTAATGGTTGCAATTTTTCTAATTCATTTTTAATCGAATAACCATATGTTAATTTTATATATGCGTTCAGCATAACATCTAATTTGGAGAAACAACTAACTACATTAATGCAACAGTTATGAAAGATCACGTGCTGTCTTCTTGCCAGTTGGATATTTTAGGGTTTCAGATTGTAACTATCATGGCATCTAATTTTGGTTTCATTCTTCTAATGTATGTAACGTTAACTGGATCTGTGGAGTCCTTAGGAATTACGCTACAAATACTAATGTTGAAATCTTCTGCTTTTTTCCAAATTAAAAGAGAATTGATAAGCCCATAGGTAGTTCCGCGTGCAATTCCGTTTATTCCAGCCTTTGGTATAATGTTTACGCGCTCCATCGTACTGATAGTACATCTCTACTAACGTCCCTTCCAACAGAAGTGAACATACGCTGTCAAGGAACTCGGCTTATATGCCAGCAGTTAGTAGGTCCTATATGACACGTAGTGACCAAACAATGGGCATCTGCCTTTTGAGTCGAAGTGGTAATGACAGGCAGAGCTGTAAAAATTCAGTCAGAAAGATAGAGCGAGGATTTTTCTGAGTTTCTGTGGTTAAGTATTTATCCCGCTACTCGCGAATTGAACCGAGTCCGTCCATAACACACATACGAAATTTCGGCTCATTGACGAAAGTGTGGAGCCTGCGGCAAAAATGTATACGAAGCACACCGATCCAAGAACTTGACCATGGTGAATGAAGGAATGTACTATGCGTTCACCAAGCGAACGCATAGTAATTGGTATCAATAGAGTATTATAATTTCAGGTAGCTTTAACTCTGTAAAAAGCCATATCGAATCCACGTTCATAAGAACATTTTGTTTTATTGTTTGTCCCTCCTAACAAGTCCTTGAAGCTTGGCAGAAGAGTTCTAAATGGTGCTTTGGAAACGATGGGTTTTTAGTACTCTCGTGTACTTTACTGTAACTTGGCTACGTAACTTACCAAGTACATTCCAGCTTTTTTAACGGCAGCATTTTGAAACCTCCAGTTTCTTTCTCTCTCTCTCCTGAACGACGGAATATTTTCTTTTTTTGCATCTGGAAGCGTGCATTCATTCTTTTATACGTCCATTAGCTTTTAGCAGAGCACTGTCTAGGTCCACAACCGAAGTATTACGTCACTAAGTTATTCATTCCGAGTTTAATTGCGGGTCTTCTTTATGGCGAATGCGTAAACACTTTTATTTAAATATTTACTAATTAATTAAGATAAAGAACTCACCTTTCACCTCTGCGGAACATTAATTAGAAAGACTTTCTGCGAAACTTTAAAAACACAGAGCACAAGTACATATTCATCAGATTCAGTTCACGTGCCAATCTGCCTACGTGACGTGACCCATCGCAACGCTGGGGAACGAATTAACAATGTTTGCGGAACCTGGAAAACGAGGCATCGATGCTTTTATTATGCAACGCACCACGAGTTTTTAATTTTCTCAAGAGTTCCTTTTATGTTTTATTCTTATCCATTCCTACAATCAACGTAGCAATTGGTTTACCACAAATATTGTCCACAGTTTATGATAAGCCAGGGAAGCTTAATCCGTAGCATGACATTTAACAGGATAATCGAGATTGAACATTTAAAATAAAGGAAATTTTTGAAAAAAGAAAATATGTACAGTTTGCTCGTGGGGTGATGAAATTACTATTAACGGTGCTTGTTTTAGATCCTTTTGTACACTTTCAATATGCAATAAGCTTTTCTCCAAATCCGTTGGACTTGGAGAAAAGCGCAATGTCTTCTTCCGTGAAATGAAAGAAGACGTTCAATGAAAAGCTAAATCGTATCTTTCATGGTCCATTTGATTACTTTGCTGGATGAAAATTCGGAGTAAAAAAAAACTCCTGCTCGTCCCAATGGAAAAGTAGATTTTCAACTTAGGTCGATGACGAGACTAGAAATAGAACCCCTGGATTTTTCCCTCAGTCACAGTACAAGTGACTGAGGTTTCATTCTTCGACGCTATCCACATCGTTACATTCAAGGGCAAACTAGTTTGTAACCAGTAACGCAATAAAACATTTTACCCAATTATATTGCAGTTGTTCTGGGGGAAAGGGTTCAGTATCAAATGACAAATCAAGAAATATTTTTTATTTCTTCAAATGTTCAGTGAACACATCCCGAAATACAAGATGAAATTCAGAAATATTTCAACTATTCTCTAAGACAAGTGGTGAAACGTTGCAGACAATGGTTGAATACTCATGTATGGTATTTCTGTTTCATTAGATGCTGATATTCAAAGAATCTGGCATGTAAATATAAAGTTCAGATCAATTCGGTTCTTTCACCGTTTTCTGAGTACAGTCAAACACCCTTCGAAAATAAGAAATGACCACGCAATTTCGATTAATTACTGTAATCCAAGTCACGATAATCGGAAGTAAAAAAGCTAACTGTGAGTATATGGAATAATAAAAGAAAAAAGTGTACTTCGTAATATTCTTATTAAAATAAAAATCCTTTAAACTAAATAACGCGAGTGTTTGCTTTATTACTATGATTCCAAGTTCTATTATTAGAACACTGTCAGAATGTACTGAGATTGTATTTTGGCAATTACTGGAGATTAAACTCTAAACTATTTATCATCACTAGACAATTCATTAAACATAACCAATGAAAAAATTGTCTTTGTATTTCTGAAGCCTATATAGGAAGTAAAAGCTGTAATTCTCATCACTGATATCGAGGATATAATACGTGGAATCGCTGCAGTTCATACAATGCAAGTAGCCTCTGAGTCACAGGTGAATTTCCCCGAATATCAAATATTGGTTCATGTGGTGGGTTAACGACATTCAGGGAAACTCTTTTACCATCTCCAGAAGCATCCTTATTCAAGGAAGGACGCCTTGGCAGTTTCAACTGATCAAAACAATCGCTGTCACTCTCGCTAGGCTACTCTCAACATAGGATTGAAGTCTCAAGCATGAACGAGATGCTATCACGACCTGAACAACTAATCGAGAAATATATTTCTGTGTTCCAAGCTCGTTCCTGCTTCCAGTCCCTGATGCTTTTAGGTGGCCTGCTATATGAATGATGATCAGAAAAATATTGGTCGAGAGGCTCTAGATTGTCTCCTGTGTGCTCCTGTCTGACGGCCTGCCTAATCCTCTAATCTATGTGTTAATTCTTAACGTGATGCGAGCCCGATGTTAGAAACTGTTAACTTTTTTTTTTTCTTTTTTTAATTCCATCTGTAAATTCACATTTCTTTGTCTATAAAATCGTTAACTATTATTCTGCATCAATTTGCTTTCTAAACCCATGGCAACTTTCCGTGATGGGAATACAGATTTCATTATAAGATACTGTAAGCTATACTATCCCCTGGCACACGTTGCTATTTCTGTGGAATTCAACCTGGACCATTCAAAAACACTGGAAATCACAAATTCGCTTAGTTCCAGAGTCCCAGTAAAGTAGGGGTGGGGGGAGGAATATTACAGTTGCGTTGTAACCTTTGGCCAACAGCTGCAAGAATAAATCAAAATCAAGCTCAGCGTTTTATCAACAACTAATATGGCGGGCGCTGAACGATAAGTGTAGCTCATTTTTATCGCTCATCTCACTTTCTTTCGTTTAAATTTAAAATGAACCAACGCATTGATATATACGAACTTCATGATAAATCACGTGCACAGTCTAAATGCAATCAAAGATACGTTTTGTGCGCTCCTATACAATAATAATAAAGATGTATCATATATAGGTAGGTAGTTTTTAACTTTTTGCCATCTTCCTAGTCTTCTGAAAATGAAATTAAGAAAAAAAGACATTTTTAATCGACTTCCCTAATAATGCTAATGGAAATAGTATATATTCACCAGATTTCCTCGATGTAATGTTTCATGAACGCAAGAAATGAAATCACCGTGTGTGTTACCCTCGTGCATGAATTCTTTTTCAACTAAATTGCGTGTGTTCTAATGAGTGACAGATTAATTAGAATCTTCATTTTTCTCCGAACCCCCTGTGACTGTCACTATACATCGTAACATTTTAGAAAACATGGTAATCCTTCAGCCCGGGGGTTATATCTTTCATCAGAATAGGAAGAGTCCACTTCCTGCCTGCATACAATGGCTTCTTTACGAGGGCTCCTTTGATCATTGGATCAGCAGAACTGCCCCTATTTTTCCAAGGTCCCAAAAATTTCCAGACCTGATACGCTCTATCGAAAGTACTGCAAGCCACACTAGATATAAGATCTTTCACTTATTTGGAAAATAAAATTCGAATACGAAGTCTTTCGAACGATCACGTTAAAGCCTCGTATTTTATCATTGGAATAAATAGGATCATGGGCAAATCTAGGTGGATTAGATTTTCTTTTCTTTTGGATTTCTCGATAACCACAAATATTCCAAACCTTCTTTCGGAGATTACTGAGACTGTGTCGACATAACTGGAAATCAGACTCATTTGAACTACATACCAGTGGAGAATTTACTGAATATGCGCTCAGTTCTCGATTCGACCTCAAAAAGAATCCCAAAGCAGGTTCGAAACTTTATTGTTTTGCAAGGTTCTTAAGTTCATCTTTTATAATTATTTCTTACAACCAACAAACAAAGAACTGTAGCCAACATTTGCATGGAGAAAGACATTAATTATTAGCTTAAATCAGAAGGAAACATTTCTGTAGTGTCTAAACAACTCAAAATCTACACTTTGTCGAAGAATGAAACCTAATTCACGCTTTTCAAGGAGGAAATAAAACATATTATATCATTATTATTAATTTTTGTTTGTAGCGAGAAAAAAAAAGCGACCACTGGAGCAAGATCAATGAGGACTTTCATTAAAAATAATTCTACACGAAGTTTTATATGGAACAACGTACTATTGTTTATTCTTAGCACCGAATTCTCATAAGTCGCTTGACTAGAAGTGGCTCAGTAAACAATAGTGCACAATATTTTTTTGAATTTTTCACCAAACACCCAGACATCCTACCCTTCTGTGCGTAGTCTCAGTATATATTGTGGTCCACTAAATTTTTTATAATTAAATAAGCAAAAACACTTGGAATAATTAAAAGAAAATATTTCATACTAAATGCTGGCTGGTTACATACGAATTTATTTTAACAGACCATCTAAAGTCTTATTCAGAATTCCAAGACTTTTTTTTCCCCTTTTGCAGCAGTTCTCGTTTTCCTGGAACTTGCAATTATGTGCCTGATGTTTCGGAGGTACGATTTTCGAAGTCTCCAAGATTTGCAGACATAATTCAGTTACAATGCCAGTACTTCATATCAGTACAGAAGAAAAAGTCCATTGAAATAAGATCAAATCTCCAAAGAGGAAGGGGAGGGGAGGAATGAACTTCCATGGTCAACTGATCTTGTAATTAATCTAACATTCAAAAATAAGCTAATTATCAAACATAATTAGTGTCATAGACTTCCTGGAAAATCCTCCACGTCTCCAGACACCAGTTTTTCCAACTAATGAACAGTTACTGTAACATTTTCTGTGCAAAAAAAAAAAAAAAAAAAAAAGTAGGCAGCAACTTTTTATATGTGAAACAACACAAAATAAGTTTGCTTGCGGCTGTTCCTAACAAGGAAATCAAAAAGAGGGAAGGAGAGGGGAAAATCAACTTCTCTCATTCTGATGATATGGGCATTCCTTTCTTCGTGTGCGGAATAGCTTATCGATTATTACAGCAGATTATCTTTGATTTCAATTCGAAATAAATAAAATAATCCTAATTAAGATTTCAGATGTATGAATAAATACGTTTGGCAGAAAAGACAAAAGAAATCAATCTCACCAAATGATGATCCACAGCAGGGTGTTCAAATGAAGCCAATTTCAAAGAATATATTTTGCATTAGAAAAATTGGTTATTAGAGTAACAACTCATCGAAAACTTGAGCCAGTTCCATCTGGACTAAAAGTTTCCCTAGTTTCTTTAGAAATTTGAATTATAACATAGTTACAATTCAAATTTCCCTATTGATTTCTTCCAGTCCTATCTTCCCATTAATGTCTTAATTCCCCAACTTTTCTTCGTCTATGCTCATTACGAAATAGATTTACAAAAGAAGGAATAGCGTGAATTAACAGATAAACGAATTATGAGAATACTTAATAATTCTCATAATTAAAATTATGAGAATATTCGAATTACGAAAATAAATTCTAATTCAACAAAATCGATGTTCAGAATTTCAAAATCTGCTAAATGTGATATAGCTTTCTTCTCAGACTGTTTTTATTATTAGATGAATAAAATTTAATTAATATTTCAAGTAAAGGAAGGCATAAAAAAGTGAATAAAAAATTTTAAATAAAATTCAGATAATAATAGAAAAATTTTTCATTAATTTCATTGTAAAACTGTTTCACATTTGTTACATTTTAAAGATGAGTATAAGACTCATTAGTACACTGATGTATAATAACGATGATGTTTTTGTATTCTCTTTATCGTGTGCTAGAGGATACAAGATACATCCAGGATACATAAAAGTTAGAGCATACCAGATTACTGTGTTTTCAGGAAGAGGGCAGTTTTAATTCCGTTTACAGTTAAAACTGGTAATGTCAGATACAGTCAAGTAATTGCTTGTGCGAATAAAACATTAAATTCATCTTAAAATCTTAAAACAACAGATACTATTGTATTGACCTTTCAAAAATAAATAAAAAATATTGTCTAGGAGCTAATCTCAGTATTATTCGTAACTGATTCTGACATCGAATTTGATTCCAAAAATTATCTTCAGTGCCATCAACGCATAGCAATTCGTTTCATCCTCTTAGATGGTTTTAATGACGTCATACACTCTCTTAAGGTTAAGACCTGAGCTGCACGTTTTTCGTCATCTGAAGCACTTATTCTCTTTCGTATGTTTACGATATTCTGAAAACTTCCTTCGCGAGAATCGAATCTTTTGTTCCTCGCTCTTCTCTTCATTCTAAGCTATTGGAAGACTTAAATGCGTTGATTGAATAACTTCCCTATTGATTTCTCCCAGTCCTATCTTCCCATTAATGTCTTACTTCCCCAACTTTTCTTCGTCTACTTTGCTTCTCTCCCTCGTGGGTTTCTCTTTCTTTGCAAGGTTCGATTATTGTTTTTATACTAACCTCCAAAGGATGGCGACTATTTGCATGTAACATACATCTTTAATTCTGATACATTTCGATTTTCCAATTCCTATTATAGCCTTGTGCATTGAAGTCTTTCACGGGCTGCGCAGAGAAAAAAAAATAATGATCTTTTGATGTTCCGCGAAGGCTTTGCATCCGTCCTATTCCTTTTTATTATAAGAATGCAGTCACTTTGTTTTCTTGTGTCTCGCGAGGCCGTACTACCCACTTGCATAATGGCATTTTGTTTTGTGCTTATATTATTTCGTCTATACTTTGTTTTCATTCTGTCGGCTTGGGAAACTTCGAGTTTAACCTCACTTGTGCTTATAAAAGAGAAAGACTATCGCAGCTGAATTCTCTTTTGATATAAAGTAGTGTGAAGCATTTTTCAAGAACACGTGTTCGGTGAAGAGCATAACGAGCAATGTCATTCGAGATACTTTCAATATTCCTGATAAGAAATACTCGTACATCGATCATTTAGACATGCATAAATATCAAATTATACCATTTACATACTCGGATTCATGAACTCCACTCCTGAATATGGAAACAACCATAGATATTGCGAAAATGTGTTAAACCGCAGACCACTTTTGTTTACTGGTCACGCCACCATGTGGAAGTAGCAACTGAGCTACAGAATTTCCCAGATACCAAAGCAAATTATAAAATATCTACCAAACACTCCACGACGCTTATGTTGAGCGTTTCAATTTATTTAATTTCGTAAAAGATTTTTAAGATATCTATTTTAATTCATTCATTTCTATTCAAGAATATATCTATTCATAAAGAGGGAGGACTGTACAAATTGGTGCAGTGTGGCATTAAGGGCAGGTGGGTTGCTGCTATGGATAAAGGGATGATTGAGTGACAGAAGGCAGAGAGTGGTTATTAATAAGCACTGCTCTTCTTGGACCAATGCCATTAGTGGATTCCCTCAGGGTTCAGTGCCAGGACCCTCACTGTTTACAGTATTTATTAGCAATACTGATGAAAATAAATCAAGTTTAATTTCAAAGTCTGCAGATGATACGAAGATTGACACGTCATTAATGACAGAAATTACGGTATAATGATGCGAAAACAAACAGAAAAATTAGCTGGATTGGCTGAGAAATGGCAACTGAGGTTTTAACATTGAGAAATGCAAGGATCAGTAACCCCAGAATACCAACTCAACTTGATGGTACCAAACTAAATTTATTACTCAATTTAATCAAGTGGCAGAGAAAGAAAAATATCGGGGCTTAACTGTACAGTTCGACGTAAGTCCTCTGAGCAGTATAGTATCATTGAGCATGAGTTGCCCTAGCAGCTCATGCTCAATGATATTGTCAACGATGTATAAGAATTTTGCCAGCAGGAACAAGGTGATTATTCCGTTGTACAAGGCAATGGTTAGGCCGCATCTTGACTACTACATACAGGTATGGAAGCCTCATTTTAGGAAAGATGTGGATATATTGGAACGGGTGCAAAAGGCGCAAGAAGATTAGTCAGGGACACGAAAGGATACCGTTACTAAGAAGGACTTCAGTTCCGCAAACTGCCATGTTGGGAAACTAGGCACTGCCAGATGACCTGACTGAAGTGTTTAAAGCCTTAAATGAGTTGAGTAAATTAAATGCGGATGGCATCTTCAGTCTTGCTCGAACGACACACACACAAAGATTTAAATTGAAAAAGAATGGTTGTAGGTAGATGTACGAAAATTTTCTTTCAGCTGGACATTAATTTATTGCTGGAAAAATTCTGTCTAGTGTTGCGGAGATGAATAAATGATAAGGAAAGATTTAATATAATATATTAATAGAACGGTGGGCAGTGTTTTTTTTTTGTTGTTGTTTTGTTTTGCTGATGCTGTATAAGATTGCTTCCTTGAATCATTTGTCACTATTAATACTAATGTCAGCATATATCCACTTTACGACCAATCAGGATTTCATCAAATATTTTTGCCCACAGCATCTATCCAGAATTCTACTTTAAATACAAAAATCCTTAATACAATTTTATTTTAAATTTTGGTAGTTTATAGTAATTGTGAAATAAAGGAGTTCAGCAGTCAATCCAAAATTGAATGCATGAATATTTTCATCTCATGTATGCAAATATCCAATATTTTTGGTCCTGGTATTTCTTTAATATATTTGGTATTTTTTAATGTTATTCCAAGTTCGTGCTATCTTAAATTCCCTGTTTATTATAATAATAAGTTAAAGGTTATATGTTTTTTATTCGTCCATACACATTGCAAACTGAACTGGGATTGTGACAAAAACAACTATCTTTTCAGCTTTCTGAAGTATCTAGATTTATGGGGGGGGGGAAGGATACTAACTTCTATTTGCTCTCCTTAGATTTGCAAGTTACTGGGGGGGACCTTATACAATGACAGCACATCAGTTACAGGTAATATCGAACATGTTTCTTATATGATTTTAATAGGCGCAATACGGCTTTTTTGAAAGAAGTAATATCAATATATTTAAACAAATAACGCAGTGCCAGCAATTGTGTTTTATTAAAAAAAATCAAGAAACATTCTTCATAGCACAAAGCCAAGACCACTTTAGATTACTCAACTTTGTAAATACAGTTCTCAGAGTTTGAAGTTTCTTGGAATAAGAAACTTCAAAGGCATTCTTATTTTTACTAACGTCTTACTACATTAATTAGAAAAGAGATAGAAAGCTGATAACATGAAACTGTAAGAAACAGCTTCTTATAAGATACCCACACACGGAACTTTTCGCACCTGTCAACACGTGCTTATGAGATTTGGATAATTCTTTAATCACGATGTGATCAAATGCTAACCTAGTACCGATGGCGTCTATTGTCTAAAACAATTCGCTACCTATAGAAAGTGGCGAACTCGAGGTGTGTGGGCAGCCAGGGTCCCGACACCTGTAGAAGACAAAGCGAGAAACAGAAGGACAAAGAGTAGAACTGCTGTAATTTTGCTAGAGCGCAGGTTATCTTCGCCCCGAGATTTGATAGTTGTAGATATGCTCAACTTATTCCAAGGACAACATTTGTTAAATGTTCAAAGCATGGTAAACCTTTATAAGGATGGTATCACGATAAAACTACGTGAAATGAAAGGAGCTCCACCTTGCCAGATTCAATTATTCAGAGCACGTCATTTTCACTATATGCATTGTGGTAAGCACAATTTGGCGAAGTTCTCCAAATATGCAATTTATGAAAGCTAGCAACAAGTCATCGTAGTTTTACGGAGAAACAGAAAAAGAAACTAAAGTCGGATGACTGCCAACACTTTCACTTTCATAACAAATAAGCGCTACCATTTGCCAGTGAGTTATAATATTTTCAATTGATGTGGTAGCTTCCAGGTTAAGCTTAAAACAGCTTCCCATAATAAAAGGGGGGGGGGTTATGGGCCAGATTTGTCTGAAGAATTCCGTTCCCTCGTAAAACAAATTGAAAGTGGTAGGCCAAGAACTTCCGATGAGACAACTGAGGAAATATCCCCAACTATTCAAGAAACTACTTTAGCATCAATTTTAGGCATTTCCAATGCCAGATATATCGCTCTTCATTAGACTTTTAAAACCTTCATCAAAGGAAGGTTACAAAAGTCATGGGACATCGATACGCGATCGAATCTTTTCAATCAATAACTCACAAAGATCATGTGAGTAGAATGAATTCTCTTAAAATTTGTTTATCAAATGAAATCACCCACTCTCACTTATCTAATGTGCTGTGGACAGACGAAGTTCATTTCTACCTTCATGACATTGTTACCACCCCACTCATAGGTGCGTTATTTGAGAAAAAGAATTTCCATATTACTTCGAAACTCCTGTCCATGATGTACTCGTTGTACTGGCGGCATTACGTCGCAATTTCTGAGTGGTCCATATTTCCTTGAGGAAGAAGTGAACTGAACATTCAGATCGGTTACAAGCCATGAGGAAAGATATGGCAGGATATTGTCGGGCATCGTTTCATCTAAATTAGGCGAATGAGGAGTCCATGAGCGAACTGTATTCCAACAAGACGGAGCGCCACCTCATTTCCGTTAAAGACTAATCAGCTTTCCTTAAGAATACACTCCATAGTATCCTCACTGGTCGAAGTTTTGATATTAAAAGCGCGAAGTTCCGATTTAAATCCTTGCGCTTTTGACTATTGGAGTCTTGAAAGATAGTGTTAACAAAAACCGAGCCTTAGAATTTACCCATGAAACATGCAATTAAAAGAGAGAGAGTTTCATAATTAATCAAAAGGTTATATTGAACAAGAGCACTTTAATTACTCTGCGAGTAACTTTGTTTCTCTACTCTCATGAGAATTTAAATTCCTCATGAAAAATTATTTTATGCCACCCTGCATATACCTAAATGAGCAATTAAGCAAAAGATGCGTCATTCTAACGTATCAACATACCTGAGTGCTACGCTCAAAGAGATCGTTCTATCCATTCACCACAGAAGAACAATTGCAAACAAATCGACCGAGAAATCAGAAGTGTTTCGGAATACGGAAGCGAGATGGCCAAACTGAATATTTGCGAACATAAAATTTTAAGAAATGTATTTCACAGTTACTGTTCTTTTATTCCAATACTGGACTACACTACTATTCACATTTCTGAACTTCAATAATATAAAATTTCCGTTCGAGACCCATTTCAATGGACACCCTATTTTCACGCTGAGTTTTACATTATATCATATATTGAATCAATGTTAAACGCCAAAGTAACTAAGGCTATGAAACAACAGTATATTTTGTCTGTAAATTTTGAGCATTTTGTTTGATTTTCCTTTTTACTGAACGAAAATTCCGAGTGAGGGAGAAAAACTACGAAAACCTCGCCTGAGACCGACTAGCTCGGCCACATTGCGAAAAAAGCCCATAAAAATACTTCGTGTCATTGAAGGAAATCGAACCCAGGCATTGGGAGGGGGACAGTGATTATATACACTGTGCTGTCCCAAGGCATATCTTAAATAGGGAATCATAAGGAACTGCAATTGTATTAAATATGTTATTGTTGTCGTTTGCCACGCATTTATTGATTTACTTAATGTCAGCGGCTTTGAAGATCAAGCTACTCAGCAAAATGCGACAATATTGTTGAGTGGAATTCAGGGGGGGAATGGTGTTTCAGTTATTGAGTCCATCCATTTCCACTCCATCAAGCAAATCACGTCTTAACTCGGGGGCAGTAGACAACAATCCCTAATTTTTCTCAATCTTCGACTAACACACGAGCTAACAATAGAAGCAATGTCGTCTAAACTTAGGGATTTCCCTTTCGAAGAAATCCCAAATGTTTTTGTCTTGTGAGAAAGAAGTTCTTTCCCTTCTAGTACTGGACTGAAGATTTAAATCATATATATACGATGTTGATTTGACTGCGCTTTATTGAACTGCAGTTAAGCTAGTATTCTTCATCTGTGTACACTAAGGATCAAAATGTTGTAGTCGTCCCTCTGCTTATACGAACCAGTCACGTTTTCTTGAACATTACGTAATCCTATTGTGCGCTGTTAATTTTAACGCAGTCGGATACAGTCGCTGTCCTTGACCACAACACAGACACTCCGCCTACCAAAGCTCAGCTATGTTGTCACTAGTCCACAAGTTGCCCTGCCCTTTCCAAGAACGGCAGTTCACAGTGTACGCAGTTAAGTTTCCTTTTATGCAGGTCCTATTTGTCACCCCAAGAAATAAAGGAGCTTCAACAAAGACAGGTATACAAAGCGGCCTAGTACAATACCCCTCTGATAAATCACTACAGGTCGTTTTAATCTCCCTCCTCCGCTGCCCTTGCGTGTGTCTGCTGACAGAGTGTCCCACTACGCGCCCTTATCGATGGGAATTTCTCGTGACTACATGCCCGTCTCTGTCGTGGTTGTTGCTACCCCTCCTCTCCCCAGTGTTCCGTAGCTAGTGTGCTGGTTTCGAAAGATTTTGTCACTCCCCTCTGATTATTCAGAAATTACTTTTGACTCGGCTCGAACGGACCCGAGGATTGATCTTTTTTAACAAATTGTTTGGTTGAGAAGGTCGCGGATGCTAGCGTACGAAATAGGACGAAGCGAACAGTCGTAGTCTCGCTATTTAGTGTTCGCCAACAGGCGCCATGAATGTCTGACAGATCTCTTACCTCTTTTTCGCCGTGATTTACATGATAAATAACTATTTTCTATTCTCGCTCTCCAGACCAGCTAGTTTTCTAAAGAGAACCATCACTGTCAAACATCAGCATCCTTAGTAATGAGAAATTTCTTCTGCTCTTTGCTCCACCCAAGAAAATGGACGAAAATTAACAATAAATATTTTAGAATAAGTTCATACAGACTCTCCAGTCTGAAGAGGGCAGACATGTTATAAAAATGCTTACCACGTAAAAGTAGGTATTTGGAAGAAGTCTAGTAATTTAGAATTTTTTAAGAAAAATTGTTACATTTCTTAACTTCTCAAAATTGATATTGAGAAGTCTTCATATTGAGAAACTTTGCGTATAAAATATATTTATAGATACACCTATTTTAATTAGAATAGAATTATTTTGATCTTGATTTAAATTAAAGAGTGCATGGAGTTCGAACCCAGGCATTAGGTTCGAATTCCATGCACAAGAATCCTTCGTTTCAGTTTCGACGAATTTATATTTGTTGGAAGGTAAAATAAAAAGGAAGGGTTAATAAATAAGGAAATGTTAGATAACACTGGTCAACGCTGTTGCGAAAACGAAAGTACCCAATTTAGTTTTCGAAAGTACCCTCTAGTTTTCGAATTACAGTAAGGGTCTCATATTAACGAGTTACTCTACATTATCAACTACGGCTCCTGGCAAAACGCATGGCAACACCGCAGTTTCAGTACCATACGCTCTTATCACGTAATCGGCAACTGTCGTCTCGCTCTGCATCACGTGATAAGTTGTTACCGCCTTAAATGTGTTTTCAACTCTATTACAATAATCCTCGAATATCGCTAATACTGGGTGATTTTTTGGCCCAATATTTGTGTCGTGTAAGATCAATATGCCCTGTAATTGCGTGAATAGTTAATGACTTCTGTTACGTATGTGGAGAAGTCACGTTAGCTTCAAGAAACCTTAAAAACGGCCTACTTCTTTTACTTTGAATGTAAAGTAGGCGACCAGGACAAGAACTGGGCTCCACACATATATTGCACTACCTGTTCATCAAAACTCAACGCGCGGAAGAAAGGGAAGTTTTATGCCTTTCGCAGTGCCATGATATGGAGGGAGCCAACAAATCACATGGCAGACTGTTACTTCTGTATGGTGCATCTTATTAGAAAAGGGATGACAATGAAGAAAAAGTGGACAGTGACGTACCCAAATATACCATCTGCAATTTGACCCGTGCTTCACCTATCCCTGAACCATCCGACCATTTTTCTGCTCTGATGAAAACACTGATGATCATCAACTTGATATACACGAAGAAGTACAGAAACTGCTTGCGTCAAAGGAGCCATCATTTTGTTCAAACCTTCAGAACCACATAAGATCACAGAAAGTGACCTCTTTAGGGATCTCGAACTGCCGAAGAATAACGCAGAGCTTTTGGTCTTGAGGTGAAAACAGTGGAATCTTCTATATCATTCTGTGAAAGTGAGAACATTTCGTACTCGAAATAAAAGACTATGATAAATTCTATCAAACAGAAGGTGAACTCACTGTTTGAAAAGATGTTGGTCTAATGGCAGCAATGAACATGAGGCACGTTCCCGACTAACCTTAAGGCTGTGTTATTACACAATGAAAATATGCTCCCTTCAATATCTCTTGCGTATGCCGTCCACAAAAAAGAAACAAACTCAAACATGGAGAACATCCTCTTTCGTGTACGCTATCAGAAGTATCAGTGGCACATATGTGGCATTTAAAGGTAATCGCCATTTTATTAGGACTACAAAAGGGTTACACTAAGGGTCAATCAAAATATACTTGTATATACTCATACTTTGGGGCCTGATCTGCAGTTCAGATTCACGCATCATGATTAAAGTAGTCAATTTATTTTAACTTTTTTTTTTTTATTATCACAATTTTCATTACGTTTCGTTCCACTAACTTAACAAAAATTGCGTGTACGCTATACGTATATAAAAATATGTCTCGTAATTTTAGCCTATAAAATGATATTTATGAATATACAAGGTGCGGCTAAAAATAAACAAGAAATACTTTTTAAATACAACAATTTCAATGTTGATCCCCTTCGGGGTACTCTTCACCCGCGCCTATGCAGCGGCTAGAGAATACCTGGAAACTGCATTCGCAATTTCCAGGATCTAAACCAGCAGCGGAAGTTCTCAGAAGATACCGACCTTAATTGCTGCATTGTGTTTTTCTGAATGTCAGCTTAGTCCTCAAATCGTTTGCTCTTGAAGTGGATTTTAATCTTTGGGAACAGAAAAAAATCGCACGGCGCCAGATCTGGTGAATAAGGCGAGTGCTCCAATGTTGTGATCTCGTTTTTTGTTAAAAACTCTCTCACTGCGAACCATTCGCGTGCGACACTTTTCTCACTCAATCGCTCTGTCAAAATTGTTCTTACTGTTTCTTTATCAATGTGTAACTGTTCTGCGATTATTCGATTGTTCATCCGACAGTCTTGGAGCACGATCTCTCGAATTTTTTCAACATTCTCGTCTGCCGTTGAAGTTGGCGGTCTTCTTCTTTGCATCAAAACGTAACCGATTGCAACGAAACAAAAACTGATCTGTATAAGAAAAAACAAACATTGGGATATTGCTCCTCAGTCACATACTGAGGAGCAATATCCGAATCTGTCTGAAACGTAAAAATAATGAACCAATGTATACTCCCCACCATGACTTACGGAAGTGAAACTTGGGCACCGGGCACTCACAAAAAAGAATGGAAGAGAAGCTGAAAACTACACAGCAAAGAATGGAACGAATTATATTATGAATCAAATTGTTGAATAAGAAGAAAAACACGTGGATTAGGCAGCAAACTCAAGTAAAGGACATTCTTATCAAAACTAAAGAACTGAAATGAGCTTGGGCAGGAGATATAGCTCGAAGACATGATGACAGATGGACTAAGAAAATAGTAGCAAAGAGGAAATAAAGAAAGCCTGGAAGACAACAATGGAGATGGACAGATGAAATTCATGAGTTCGTGGGCAGTAAATGGATGTCCATTGCACAAAACAGAAGAAACTTTAAAGTTGCTGGAGAGGCTTTGTGCAGTGGATCGAAAATGGCTGATGAAGGCGTTGGTAAGCAACGATTCTCGTTTATTTTAACAGAACCTTGTATGTACTTATAATGTGGATATAAATACTTCTCGATAATTTTTGGCTAGTCGAGGACAAATAACATATCATAAAACTAAAACATTATATTCCTAATAGCAATGGATTGTTCATCACTTTTGTTATTTGAGTAGTAGCTGCATGGACTGATTTTTTTGTGAAATCACTGGATGCAATAAGAGCTTATAATGCAGCTGACAAAAAAAAGTCTTTGCAAGTCTTATCCCAATACAGCAGACTCTCGATTATCCGGGTGAGGTTTAATCGGAAACCCATTTCATTTAATTTTCGTCTTACCTTGGTTCACCTTGCAAGTGTGGTGCTTTTAGGTTACTGTGCGCTTCTGCAAAGATTCTCTTTCGTGGATCCTACCCAACTCCCCCTCGCTTACACTCTAATGTCACAGTCTACACCGTAAGGACAGGTGGTTGAACTTTCTAGTGTGAATTCATGTCGCGAGTGAGCTCTCGTGATGTGGGGCTTGTTTATGAATCGCACTATTCATTAATTTTCTCATCAGACGAACTTTTTACGACTATTGGATTTACCTCCTTTACGGTCCGCGGGTAAAGCTAACGATCATAAGGAGTCCGTGACTGAAAAAGCTTTCGTGGCATTGCACTAATCCTAGGCGACCACGATGCTACTGCTGCAACAGCCGATTACTCAGGACCTGGTTTGTCAGTGTCGCGAGAGGTGATTATGGAAAGAAAAACAAAGATTCTGATGCCAACATTAAGTTAGCGGGAACAATTTGAAAGTATTCATGTTTATAAACCAGCAAAATAAACTGAAATCGATTCAAACGTATATACATCGTGTTACCAACTAATTAAAAAATTATAAGGATAATTAACGAAAGCCTATATTAGAAAAAATAAAAATTAAAAAGTAATTGCTCTTTACTATCTCTTATATACAATGGAACATTAACTATCCTAACTGGTAATTTTTTTTTCTAATTCAGAATATTTCCTCTACGGTAGTTTTATTTTTAAATATCACAGCACATATTAGAAAATAAATAAATACATTTGGTATATTTTCAATACAAGGTTGATAAGTAATAGTAGTAATGCAAATGACGCAAGAAAGCAAGCTTGTACAGGGTGTTTCAAAAGTGATAGTCAATAATTTAAAGGTGAACTGTATAGACTACAATATGCAAAACAAGTCTAGTAAACATGGGTCCTTAAGTGAATCGTTTACGAGATATTGTACATTTCTTGTTGGGACCCACCACTGACTTGTTTGTTTAGGTTAGGTTATGCTCATTCTCTCCGTTCCCCCTCTCTCAATGCTCTGAGACGTAGTAGGCATAGTAGTACTTGTCAAAGGATAGTCAACATGGAAAGAGGTTACAGCAACGAAGAGTATGCAGACATGCACCTATGGTAAAGCCAACGACAGTACACTCGAGGCTGCATGTTTGTACCAAGAAGCATTTCCCCGCCAAAGGCAGCCCAACAGACGCACATTCATCAGGATACACCAACGCCTTAGAGAACGTGGGCGGTTCGCACATGGAGTACGAGCAGGTAGGCCCAGAAGCATAACACTTGATGTTGAGGAAAGGGTGTTAGAAAGAATATTATTTTTATTATTTTTTTTAGGCCACCCGAATAATTAAATTCATATGCTGTGCTGTGTATCTTATGTTTGTTAATTGCGTGTGTTCTATGGTCGATTTTTCAGTTATGCTGGACGAAAAACCCCGGATTCTGGGGGAAAAACCTTGCTATCTACGCCTGAGACCGACTAACCCAGGCACGGAGTGAAAAAAGCCCATTAAAGTTCCTGGCGTCATCGACGGGATTCGAACACGGGCCTTTCCCACCCGGGTGGGGAGGACGGTGACGATACCACTGTGCTACACGCGCAGACTGTTAGAAAGAATAGAACAAAATCCAGGAATTTCGACAAGGAGTGTTGCTCTGCAAGAGCGTGCACTGAGTCATAGCAGTGTGAGGCGAATTTTACATCGTCAATTACTGTATCTCTACCATATCCAGCGAGTACAAGTTCTCAGCAATACCAGAATAAAAATAACAGAAAATGTGCATTATCTCGAAAACTGTTCATTTGGGGTCCAATGTTCACTGGAACTTTTTTGCTTATTTTAGTTTGTACTTTTCACCTTTAAATTATTGACCATTATTTTTGAAATACCCTATATAGCATCAGCTAAAAAAAAAAAAGCACGGTTCGCCCATCCGTACCCACCAAGAATTTGTCCAGTTCTCCCTTGAATTTATTAAACCCATCCATATAAACAGATGGAAGCTTCTTCCAGCAATCATATCACCCACTGGCCGAAGGCAAACTTCTGCACATCCATTCTGCAATCATCCACCCTCAACTTGAATTTATGCCTCCTATGTGTGTAGCCTCAGCAAGTGGAAGAATACGATAAATATTTAGCCTGCTCAATCCATTCAACACTTAGACACCCTAATTAGATCTCCCCGCGGGTACCTAGTCTTGAGACTCTGCAATTTTCAGAACTGAAGCCTTTCTAGGTACGAGCACCCTTTTGTTCCCTTCACTAATCTGGTTGCCCTTCTCTGCACCGTTTCAGAAGATCTACATCCTTCCTAAAGTGAGACCTCCAAACCTGTATATAGTACTCAAGATGCGGTCTAACCATATCCTTATACAAAGGGATAATCACCTCATTATCGCTGTTAGCAAAGTTTCTGTATATCATTGACAAAACCCCATGAGCTGTTATGGCAGCATGTGTGTACTGTCAGAGAATTTAAAATCCGACTACACAATTACCCAGTAGCGGATTAAGATCGGTTGAGGCCCCGGGCGCAGAAGAAAATATTGGGCCCCCTTAATAAAAAGAGAGAGACAGGGAAAATAAAAATACATGTTAACCATTTTTTTAAATAAAAAAAATATATTATGTACTATTAATGTTTTATTTCCAATAAAATTTTAATATAATATATGTATAATATAATTAATAATAGCATAATAATAATCACAAAGTTTTGAACTAATAGTTGAACATATTAGTTCAACTAATTTGTTGGTGTTTTGCGTATAAAGTCGGCGTTTTCCGTGGGCCCTTCAGAAGTCGGGACCCAGGGCACACGCCCGTGCGCCCGCCGTTAAATCCGCCTCTGCAATTACCCCTAGGTCTTTTTCATTTTCCACTACCCTCAGTGTAGTGTCAGACAGCTGATAGGTTACTCTAGGGTTACTGCTATCCGTGTGCAGTACCACCTTACATTTATCAATGTTAAATTTCAACTGCCACTTCTCAGCACATCGACCCAATTTTCCTAGATGCGGTAGCTCTCTCTCTCTGATGACTGTCGTTAACCACCCTGCCAACCTTTGTATCATCTGAAAACTCAGACATTAAAGCCAGATATACCTTCATTAATATCATTGATAAATAGTGAAAACACCCATGGTCCCTGAATCATGGCACTGAACCCTGAGGAATTCGACTAATAACATTAGTCCACGAAGAGCAGTGCCCATTGATAACCACTCTTCCTTCTTCCACTTAATCATCCCTTTATCCATAGCAGTAACTCCCTTAAAGCCAGATTTCTCCAGTTTGTACAGCAGTCTTTTATGTGCAACAGTATCAAAAGCCTTCTTGAAATCTAAGTATATGATGTCAAAATTGTTTTTTGCATCCAGTTCCTTGGTCATGGCATCATAATAACCAATTAGATTGGTTAGCCAAGACTACCCCTTGGAAAATCTATGCTGTGATCGCAGTATAATTGCATGTCTGTCCAAATGGTCCTGCATTATTTAAACTAGTAATTCCATTATTTTCCCTGAAACAGATGCTACACTAACAGGTCTGTTAGCGTAATTACTCATATCGCCTTTTGATCCCCCTTTATGAATTGGGGATATATTCGCACTTCTCCGGTCCCACAGGGACCTCACCTGAATTCAAGGATGCTCTCATAATTATGGCTAAGGATTTGCTTCCCTCCTTTGCTGATCTTCCTTTAATATAATTGCATATATTCCATCTGCCACAGGAGCCATTTTTATGTTCATCCTCAACAATTTCTCCTCCACTTTCCTTTCAGTTATCACAAAGTCATTTAGCTCCTTGTTAGAGTTTGGTAAACTTCTGGCATCTCCTTCCTTAAAGAATTCCTCATGTTTTAATGTAGATGCAAAATACCTACTCAAATTGTCCGCAATCTGAGCAGGATCGTGAACAGTTAACCCATAGCCATCAATTTGCCCAATGTGATTATTGAACTCCTTCTTTCTACTGTTAATATAAGCATAGAAGTCTTTACTGCTTTTCTTTGAATCCTTTGCCAGAGATTTCTTATAACCTTCCTTAGCTTGCCTAACCTCCTTTGTGACCGGATTACTGATTAATTTTTATATATACCATAGGCTTTTGTATCACCTGACAATTTATATAGATCCCGTGCACTTTTCTTCTCTGCCACGTGTCTCAATAGTTCTTCTGACAACCATTTAGGTCTAAGTCCTGAACAATATTTCTTTGTTGATATGAAAAGCCCTGTAGCTTCTTTGATTACTTTCCATTTATAATTTGCCGTCGGTAACATCATCAGTTGATCCCACTGCACACAATTTAAAAACTGTAAGAGACCTCTATAATCATCCTGACGACAGCAGTCTTTAATTAAATTCCACATTAATACACTGTGATCGCTGCCACCCAGTGGGCCTCTTACCTGCAGATTCTTAATGCATGAAGAAGCAGTGCTGATAACCAGATCAAGAGTATTGCTTCCTCTTGTTGCCTCTCTAATATGCTACTGTAAAAAAAGAGTCATCCAAGAATTCACAAAAGTCTTGCTCGTGTGTGAGTGATAAGGGTCTATCCAAGATTTCAAAGGTCCCGTAAAAGAATCGCTATTAGGCAAAAGGACAGAAAGGAGGAGGAAAGTAGAACACCACAATGACAGTACTCTGAAGAAAACACATAATGGAACCATGCTAAATAAAATTAATAAATTCCTTATAATGTATTTATATTAACCCCAGGGGCTCATATCTGGAGAGTATGGGCTTGCACACCCAGGGTCCTGAGTTGGAAATCATCCTCCTTCTCTTTCTTGGTGATTCCCTTCTACTTCTGATTTTCTCTCTCTCTCTGGGTAACTCAGAATTTCTTTTGCTGGTGCAGCATAAGCCTACTGCTCATTGGTAAATGAATAATAAAATTTTTAATTAATGAAGTAAAAAGGTTACCTTGAAATGCAATATTCGGTGAATGGCTGGACTGCACCATGTTTTCACCAGAAAATGTCTACTAAATTTAAAATAATTGAAAAAAATGAAAAGCAAGATTTTGAAAATTTCCCGTGTTAATTTTTTTATACAATTTCATTTTTATAATAAATATTTAAAAAAAATAATATATAATTTTTTTTCAATTCTGTTTCAATTCATTTTCGCTACCCGAAATTTCTATTCAATCAGTTGATTATTCCTGAAATTTTCAGAATTTTTCGTTTTCGATGTTTTTTTTTAGTGTATTGGAGTATATTTGACAAACAATTCCTGGTTTGATCTAATTTAAGCTTTTATATACGACATAGTCGTTCACTCTGGCTATATTCAATAAAATGTGCGTTTATTACCTAAAACAGAGATGAATGATAACTATATCCTATTTGCTGGTCATTTGTGCTTATCACATAAAGAATGATTAACCACAATTAATGCAGGGACATTAACACAAATTATACAAATATATTTTCATTAAACTTGAGATATAGCAGTCGTAATGAATTCGTTGAAAAAATAGTGCAGTGAACGTCAAGGACGAAGAAAGTTCCGTTGTTCACCACGTTAGAAAAGAAATGTCTGTTGCCCTTAAAGCTGCCAGAATCGATGAAATTTCGAATTAACGAGTGCTCTGTATCGAGTATCGAGAGGAGAAGGACGTAAAGTTTAAGATATGATTATCCTGACAGCCAACAACACTTACAATGGTTCCCTGCTGTTAAGGAATGTGTTAAAAAGATGGTCCTTAAGGACCATCTTTTTCACTAGAAATTTAGAAATTTATTTCCCCAGATCATCCCAAACATGCCAAAAGGATCCATGTGGACTTCAGTGGCTACCCGCATTCGCGAAATATCTTCACAGAAAAAGACCCTGTTTGTCCTTTATGGGCAAGAGCATTTTCATCCACATGAAGGAACTAATGGGGGTGTTTTCCCACCCCTAAAAAGTCTGAGATAGTTTAAGGATTTCGTCCCTACACTCGAAGATACGGAGCACTGTATAAGCCCAGAACTACCTCCTCTGCAACGATCCCTAATTTCGTAATATTTAATATTTATGGTGTCTCTCTCTCTCTACAGATGAGAGATTATGGCTACCAAGGGTGTTGAAAGCGACACTCTCCACTTACCACCCACGAGGGTTTACACTTATGCTATTGAAAATGCGATCTTCTTAACTGAAGTCGTACTGTTCATATTTAATAAAAACCTTGGAATTCATCCAGAAATTGACTGAATGCTTCTGATAACCATCATTTCACCTTTAAAAAAAAGGAGGCTTCTATCCTTTTATATCTTCTATACACGTGTAATATTTTAAAATTATTTGTGTAAGTAGGATAGAGTGGGATAATTTTTCACAGGCTCGCAGAGCGATTTCAAATCTCTAAGATCAAATTATTCTCACACGATCCGGGTTAGAAGTCAAACAGGTTTTCCCAAATGCCTCTGACAACCTCCGTTATAATTTCTACAAGTTCTTTTAGGACGATGTTGCGTACTAGGTAATTACCTTATCTCCACGAATCCGACTACTTTCAAACATTTTGACGTTTAAAAAAAGAAAGACGCTGTATTTTATGTAGGCAAGTAACCGTTTGATTAATTGGTATCGACAAATGATCAGGTTCGAAAACTTTCTTTTCTTTGAATACGTGAAAAATGGCGCCAAGGGATACATTATTTAAGCTGAATCCCCGAGTAAGAAGGAAGGAATAAATCAAAATATGTAAAATAAACAAAAACACGAATGTGATCCAGGCCATAAAAATACTCGTTTAATTAAAAGGATAATCACCACATATATATGTATCGGACGTCTGTGTTATCCGCACACTGACCCAAATTTCTTCATCCATTTTTAAACAAATAGGCGTTCATCGTAAGGTGATGATTGACTGATGGCATTTTCTCCACCCCTCATTAACGATAGTCGGCTTACGGCAGCTACAAGATAGGGAAATAATGGTGAGGCCTGGTCAGACAACCGGATCACTAGTAGTAATTATGTTACGGATCATCCAAAACACACACTCATCTTGACAGATTCTTTGTCAAAAAAAAAACTCCTCCAGATTTTTTTGATGCGTAGCGATAGGGAGAGAACTCGGCAAAACGCTGCTGCTCGTTTCAAGTGTGGCCTTCTTGGTTCGGGCAGTAATACATGTAGCAATTGGATCAAATGACAGTCCAAATATAAACCAATTTTATTGGGTACTTATTTTAGAATTCTGTAAATTCGGTAAAGAATTCTTGAGTCGTCGTGTCTTTAACTCATTTCTCCGAGATGACCCTCAAACACTTTAAAATGAGAGCGAGATGTTCTAGGGCTGTCCAGAAAGCAAAGTACACAATGCTTTACTTATCCAGGAGCACAATACTACGAGGGGCATTATAACATTATTTCTGCACATAATCGGCACCGATACATGTGAAGTACACTACAGATAAACATACTAACATTCCCTTACTATGTTAGGAAATGACGCTGTCAATTATGCGTATCTGTTTCTTGCTATCCTCATTTATTCCATCCTACTTTTCGGACACCACTCTGTATAAAGAACTGTTTTAAAAACTCTGACAGAAATCCAGTCAATCGCAACGGCGCTGTTATTACAAATACTAAACTTGGAACTTTACATAAAGCGAGAGTCTGAATTGCCCAATATGATTAAAACCAGCAATATCTCGTTTTAAATCTGTGCCATTTTAGTTTGAACACGTAAAAAGGATATTCTGCCCTTTCTGAAGAAAGGAACAACATTAAAATGACAGCATATTGGTGCTATTTCTGCACAAGATGTCTCACCTCCTTACTGGAAGCATTTCTGTTTTTCTCTCTGTTACATTAAATTACTATCACAGTATCTCCGTCAGACATATGTTGGATGGTTTAGTAATCTATTCAGCCCCCCTTCACGAAATGAAGTGACAAATGGTATGACTGAAAGGAAAACCAATCCTCTGAAGTGTGTCAGCTATGCGAGAGGGGGGAAATAGCCATTCTATTTCATCTTTAGACGCAACGGTACCATAACAGGAACTTTCACTATGATTCTTGTAAAATGCTATATTAAGTGGCGCGGAACAGAATTTATCAATGGTAGAAAAAAAGAAGCCACCCATCACCTCACAGTTCTGTATTATGGCTTATTGAAGGAGAGTGTGGTTGATGTTTAAAGCCGGGAAGGGCTCTTTGCTTTGATGAATTGCTCTTATTCTATCATACGCGCCAGTGTAATATCATCGTCTGCGATTCAGACGCTTCCCCAGAGTGGCCAAATAAATCTTCGATACTTTGAGTTTACCATTATATGACTTTATTATGTCATATTCACTGGGCATTTCATTGGATCTCTCATTCACCGGTGAACTGTCCACGTTTTTGCGCATCGCTCACAGATAAAACACAAGATAAGAATTTCTCCTAACGCTGAATGGCCTTTCTTTTTCAGGCATTTACCTTCGTTTCCAAACAAGTGCCCTTTGAAAGCTACAACCGTATGCTGACTGGAGATAGTGAAGTCTACCATCCCAATCAGCAGAAGAGCGTGTGTGGTCTTCCTTGTCTTACGATATGTTAATTGAATTTAACTTTATGCTGCAAACCATAAAGGGAAACTACGTAATTTGCGATATAAGCAATTTAAAGGATAGCACAAAGTTGCGTGAAAATCATATTTGTGATTTGAGATAATTAATGACGTACCTAGTTTAAAAATTCTCTCAGCTTCAAGAAATTATTAGGCAAGTTTAAGGTAAGAAAGCTCACTACCAGACATTTCTTAAGAAAAGAAAAGAAAGAAGAAAACTAACGCTTTCAGGACTACGTAGGAATATCAAGATTTCCCTCCATTTGCTGTACAAATACTCCTCTAAAAACAGGAAATTGCCACAAAGGCGAAAGTCGCCTTCATTAGAATTCGGTATCAAGTGTTCACAAATTGAACTGCACGTTGCGCGAGCTGAAAATCCGAAATAACTCAAGAGGGAACCCCTCTAGTCCCTCCGCTTGAGATCCTTGAAATGTTTTTCCGTTCTAATACTGCATTATTCAAATGAATGAAACTTTGAGACTAATTTTGTTTGGGATGTTTAAGAGTCACTCGTCAGAAATATGAAAATGAATCAAACGAGAACAAATGTTTTGCTATGTATAATACCTTCAAAGTAGAATTTTATTTTTTCTATCTCATCGGTAACAGTTCACAGCTTTGCAACGAATGTTAAGGAGATAAGGTTGGTGAAAAGGACATCCATTACGGCACATTTTAAGAGTGACCAAACATGTCCACATCAAGATGGAGAGGAGTTTTATCGGATTTTTAGCAGCTGAAAAGGCAGAAACCCAAGAACATTCACTACAGAATGAAGACCAAACGGTAACGTGTGCTTGTCTGAAGATCGTGTCCGTAAGTGGATAAAATGTGTAAAGATGGACGATTGCAAGGGCCCGCAACGTTTATTCAGCGTATGAGCTACTTTAAAAATACACACGGTTTATCTCCAGATCGACCTGTGACAATTTTTTTATGAAGTATCCACTCTATCTTAAATAAAGCACACTGGCTATAGATTAATATGTTTTATTTATATATATAAACACATTAAGTAGGTACATAAAAAGTTGAAGTAAACTTAAAGACTAAATTAGTCAAGTAATTATTGAGATTTCTGTTATCCGGAAAATTATATTTTTATATCTATGCCACAATCGAGAAAAATATGCTTTGCTATCGGCCAGTCAATTGTAATCGCCCATTTTTTGCCCTTGTTCTACAGCGATAATTTAGCAAACCTTTCTGCAACTGGAACGAGCATTCGGGTTTTTTTATTGCGGAAGTAGGGGAGAGGACTAAAAGCGTGACTTTGATTTAGAGAAAACGGCTTTTGCTTATTTTTTTTTTCTTTTAGTTATTTTAGTTTTGATCGAGTCTCTTTCGAAGAGACTGGAGCCCGGTGACCACCCTCCCCAGAAGTCCCTAATAGAGATTATAATGCAAAATTAAATTTGGAAGTTTACCTATTCAGTTTCCCTGAATGTACAACTAACAATTTCCTTCAAAAAATTATAAAAAAATAAAGTCGCAGCTATAAATACTTCATCGTACAGTAGCCTATTTTATCTGAGAGAGTTAAAGCAAAACAAATCTAGTCAAAACCACACATGCTCTCTTCGGATCGCGAATTGAAACCCCCCACCGCACAGACAGAGCACACTATGTCATTAGCATGCCTGTCCTGACAGAAGTCGAACTGGTCCACACAGTGTACAGGGAGAGGTGTTGCAAGTTTCTGAAGAATACTCTGAATCCAGCCATTGGAAAGAAACTGAAAGGACTGCTATTCAAGGGTAAGTAAGTATGTTTTAGGATAGGGCAGCTCCTAGAACGTTAATTCAATTCCGCCTTGTTTCACAAATAAAAAAAAAAAATTCTTTTTAACAACGAAATCTCCACATTGAGCAGTAACAATGGCAGCTATCAGCAGCCAATACTTAATCCCCAAAATAGAGGACAAAATTACAATGTGCTATTAACTGAACCTTCTGAAGTTAACTTTTTAAACCTTAAAAAAAAGAGTCGTAACTGTTCAAGGGTGTCTTTTCAAAGCAGTAGTCATGGAAGTTATATTCCCCCACCCATATACATGCGCAATCAAAAGGGGGCTTTTTAAAGACCAAGCAAAATACATTTTAGCAAAGGCATGATGCGGCATTGGAAGAGCAAGGGGGAAGGCGGGTTTGAGAATTAGAAATGACAGATGAGAAACAGTAGGACAGGGGCTCTCAATGTGTGGGGCACTTGTTGTTTTTATACTTTTTATTACCCAACTGTTTTATACTTTCTTACCGAAATATGGACAAACCATATCATTAATCCAGTATGACGCTCATTTCCATTCAGTCTTTGACATTAGATGTTTGTTGTTGTTTGTTTGTTTGTTATTTGGTTTTTAGGAGCATTAGCAACTAAGGCCATATTGCTCCAGGAATATGCGGTGGTTATTCCCTTGACCTTTCCGCATCCTCCGTATTTGGTGGTGACGGGCTCGAACCCCGGTCTAATCAAGAAGCGTGTGCTATGCACTGCTGCTCCTTCCCACCTGGCTACGGAGGCGCCGACATTAGATGTATTGGAGTACATATTAATTTGTAAAAGTGTGTATATTCAATAATTAATAATGTCAAATCTGTTTATTTGTACTTGTTCCAGAAAATGAGGCATGGAATTTATGAATATTTTAAGGGGGAGGACGAGGTATAAAAGTTTGGGAACCTCTGGTGTGTAAGAGAAACTTGTAGATCATAAAGCACGTTAGAAGAAAACAGTTGTTTGCATTTGCTTCTCCCTCTTACTAACAATGAGAGGAAGAATCGAATGAAACAACAGCTTTCATAGGTAATACGAAATTTCTGTTGCCTAAACAAATTGAAAGATCGATTCAAAAAAGCAAGAAATATGAGATATTGAATAGTGACTGCAAATCGTTTCAGAAAAAACTACTGATAAGCTTTACTTTGCTTCAAATGAGTCTGATAGATATGAACATGATCTACTCTTTGAAGAAAGCGCTAGCCCAGCACTGATCACTTTCTAGTTTCGAACCAAGTCCAGGAAAGAAACAAAATCATGTGTTCCAGCGAGGACAGAAACCTGCTACCAAATATTGGATCAACGAGGCGGAAAGAATCTTAGCTGTTCTTTTACAGCGCAAGAGAAGTTTCGCTTTGTTTCATCAGAGGGTCAGTTGAATAAAAGGAGGTGTCAAGCCGAAACACAAAAACTCCTTTCAACACAAAACTAAAACACTTCAACAAGCGGCTGTGTGAGCAATTTATTGAAGCCAGATCCTCGACTCAGTCAGATGCCGCTATAAAAGTGTTAAATTTAAGATTTTTACAGTGGACGCATTGCAGTTTCCTTGCCAGTTCAATAGTTACTGGAAACAAAAAAAAAAAAAAACCTGTAATGCCATCGCCTTGACTTGACATTACACTGCATATGCTGTATTCAAAAAACAATCGCAGCCGAGTTTTCAGGGATCAGTGTGCATAAGTACACGTGCTTTGAGTGACCGGGTTTCAAGCCGGTGATTGCTAAATACAGCGCTGTTTCTGTATTCCCTCTATCTCGCGAATTCCCTGACCGTATGATCGGCCCCGAGTATAAACAGAAAATTTATTTATCATATGATGAACGCCAGGAATGACGTCAGAGGTTCAAATATTGTACGAATACCGGAAAGCATCCCACGGTAAGTTTCTGAGAGATTGTTTTAGAGTGATATGCATTACGCGACAGTATTTTAGACAACCACTTGCTTTTCATGCCCACCTGTGGACGGAAATGGGAGAAACGTCATCGTTTTCGGTTGTAAGCCGCAAAAGATGAAGCGTCTTCGATGTCGAATGTGGTTGGAAATATAGATTCGCGCTGAAATTGGGGCGTTAATAAAATGATGAAGGTTGTAATCCTACGTAAAAACTAAGAGTTAATGAAGAAAAAAAAAAAAAAGCTGCCCAACCAACGTACAAGTAACACTCACATCTGCAGCTAGCATCCTACAAATCGACTGCCAGGCACGTGTTCCAACCTGGAATAAGTACAACGTTCGCCCTTTTATTAAAATAGCAGTTTTCGTGATAAACAGAAAAGGGACACGGAATTTCTCCTGCAAGAGTCATCACGGCATATGCCGGCAGCTTCTTAACAAGGATTTCCTCGACTAGTTTCCAGATGCCACCCGGCTTCTAGTGTTCCGCTGTTAACGCACAATTGATGCCTTGCAGGTTCCACCTACCCCAAGGAAACATTTAACAATTAAAAGCTTACAAATAATCGCCTTTCAACATCCAAGATCTGTTATTTTCTTGAAATTTCCGGCACCGGATTCTTCTTGCCCACTGAGGGCGTGCTTCCTTACTACCTGTCCGTCAAGGAAACAAAACACCTGGGTTACGAACCTAACAGGCCGCTATTACGTAGACACCTCAAGATCGGGGAAAATTAAGGAGGGCAAACTGCGGACAGGTGGCCGTAATTTTGTGGGATGCTGTCCGTCCGTTCACACACCGTGGATAGTCAAGGAGGCGGTCGTAGAAACCCAACGAAACACGCGCTTATCAGTTTATTGCCGGACGTGCAACTTTCCTTAATAATAAAGGAAACATTTTCGGTCGCCATTGGTCTCCGATGACATCCTGGTCAGTCTGACAATGGATCCGGTATGCGAAGTCATTGAGGAAAGAAATTAAGTCGAAATTAAGCCCTTTGATGCCTGTCACAACTTGATAGCGTAGCTTTAACCTTTTACAGTAGTTGTAATCAGTTTTATTCCACGTTTTTCGAGTTTATTGATCTGGCTAGAGTCAAATAAGTTACAAAATAATGTAGAATGATTTTATATAGAAGACGAGCCTCACAGCAATATCCAAATACAAATGTCGTTTTTGAGGCAAAGTGAATACGGTGCTGTTTCTTGTAATCTGTCTATCTTGTGAACTCTTCTGACCGTTTGGTCGTCCCGGAGTATAAACAGAAAATTTAATTTAATTTATAAGTTTACAATAGTCCTGTGGAACTTCAGAAAGATCATTACCCGAGCCATCCCGAACTTCTTGCATTCCATCTCAGCCTAAAAAAACAGAAAAGGGTCGGGTATAAAAATAAATTATTTATGTATTCGCTGTTTATTCATTTGAACTTCTTCCCCGAACAGCAGCATATGCCAGACGATTTGCTAGATCTTGAATGGTGAAATTAAAATATATCAAAGTAACATTAAGTATAATGACCATAACTATAAATAGTTTTTCCCCTCTTCAAGTAATAGAATTTAAACATATGCAAACAACCATTATGAATTTGAATTAGAAAATTAGAATAGCAGTCCCCTCTACAAAACTAGAAAAACAATAAAGATTCTTCGTTGCTAAAATATTTATAAGATTAATGTTACGTACACCACCAAGTGTTAAAAATCGGCGATACAATATTAAAAATGAAACACTGTGATGCATTGAAATGTGTGTGAATGAAGGAAAAGCCCTACTCAGATCTCCCAATTGGGGTACCATATACCAGAAGCAGAGCGGTTGTTTTGACTGATAAGGGGCCAAAGGGAACACCGTCTAACAATTATGGATGTCACGTCTGTTTATTTACGCCTTATTACTTTTTTCCATTCTCACCACATCCATCACGTCGAGAGCTGACAGCTGATACAAAAGAAGGAATTGCATCAATTTTAATGACCACAGGTGCTAAAGTTCTTCAGATAGAAGACGGTAAACGCGCTTCGTTTATTTATTTATTTATTTTACCTGTTGGATAATGGAGTCGAAAAGTGACATTCCTCCAAACAATAACTTCATATTTCACCGGCACTTCCGCCTCTTTATCCTTTCTTTCGAGTTACATTAAAACGCAAAATGCTCAGGAACTTTGAAATAACAAACAAAATCGCATCTACAGTCAGTTTTTATCGGATGTGCTTTTATAATGAATTAAAGGGAATAGAATTGAAACCTTTTAATGAAATACGTATTAATTATAATGTCCCTATTTGTGGATAGTACATCTTTCTGCACTATTTCCTTAGTGCGTGCATATTCGCTGCATTCATTTAATGATTTAAGTGAAACCACTTCTGGCAACATAATCATAACTGAAAACGCATGCTTGTCTACAATTTGCATTAATACAAGTGACTACGAAGAGGCTTTAGCGTAGTAGAAAGGCAACGGGAATCTACCGGTGAGCTCAACTCCTCTAATTTAACCCTACTTGGCTTTTTCTTATCGAGGCAGAAGACATGCCAATGACCCAGTCTGGTCCAACCAAATGCGATGTTTCAAGCTAACCCGTATATAAAGAACGTAGCGAATAAATCTGCTTGTTAATGACCGAACATCAGCAGGGGAGGGAGGGAAGGAAATGTCATGCCGCTATAAGCTCTTCGAAAATGTTGAAATTAATGGTAAGTAAACATTTCAGATTCACACTAAGACTTGGCTAACCGTTTCTGATATGGAAACATTTTGAATCGAATTCAAGGTAGAAGTATGCTCAATATTTAGATGTCAGCAGCTAATAATGTGGTGTAAATAACCCGATCACAAGATGAAACTACTAGTCAACTGTTGTAAGAACAAAGTGTTTCTTCTTATCACGCGTTTTTCTGCTAAAAGTGTCAAACAATGTGAATTGAATCTGCATTTTAAACTGATCCATAATCTATAGAGAATTCCATCAGTTCCTTCATGACATACCTCATAAATCAATCGGTATAGATCTGGCAACAGAATTTTCACTTTGTGCCTGGCTGAGTTGGATATAGCGGCTAACGGCCCCATGTGATTTTTTAAAACCATACCAAGCCAGCCAATTCCCCTACCCCGGAACTCCTTGGGCTCTCGCAGTGTGGTAGTTTCGCCACTGCATTCTCCGTTAAAAAAAAAATAAAAATAACGCTGCATTGTGCTAGCTTGGATGTACCCGTCACTGTAAACGCCACATTGGCTCTTCTGCTGCGCATCACTCCCCGCCCAAATAGGACAGCCAAACGGGGTCTATTTTTCAATAGAAGCCTCAGTGTCAACCTCTAAATGTGCACCCACAGAGGCGTAATTTAAATGTACGCAATCGAAATCTCGTTTTCATTTTATTCACCCTGGCAAAATCGATGGGATATACACACAAAGCAAGTGTCGAAGGATTAGCAGAGTGCAATAAAATAATTCAGATTCAAGCATTATTTCCTAACTCAGTGGGTTCTCAAACTTTAATGACATAGGGACTCCATTTTCCCTTGAAAAATTTTTCGGGGACACAAAGTTTAAAAAAAAAATTGATTCTATGCTTTAAATTTTTCAGAATTTAAATTCAAGAAATTTTGGATATTATTTCAAGAGGATCTATGTACTGCAAGAAGCTTGTAGACCACAAGTCGAGAAACGGTAAGCTAAATGATGGTGTATTAAACTTTCAAAGGTTTGCGTTAACTTCTATGCATAGAATTATTGTATTATTACAATAAGACACGCACGGAGAATGAGGTATTTAAAATGAAAAATAAAAAATAGATAAACAAAAAAGAAGCGTTGAATACAAGGAGGGAAAGAAAGAGATTAAAATCAAATCATAATCGTAACAACAAAATAATGAAAACACCCCGGTTCCAGTGTTCGCCTTCCCCCATCACGAACATTCCACCCAAGAACATCACGCTCTCAAGGTGACGTCTACGTAGTTTCTTTTCAGTTAATTCCTTATTTCTTGGTTATTATTTCTGACTCCATTAAAGCCCTCGTCATGGGAAAGGGCATGTGCGCGTGCTTACACATGACAGAGAGAGAGAGAGAGAGAGAAAAAGAAGAAACGAAGGTAGGGACAGACGATGACAGGAGAAGTAACCATACGTGGAAAGTCCCCGCATAACTCTGTCACCACGGCAGGGTCTAATGAACTCATAATGACACATAAGGACTTCCACTCTTCCAGACGCCAGCCGACAACTCATTTGTCGCGCCAGGTCGTGCAGCCAATGATATGTGATTACAGGCTTACAGTTACCAAGTGAAAATGGAGTATTCGCGTTTTTCTTTTCTTCGTTTTTTTTCTCTCCCCGAACTAAAGATTATTATAGGACTGAGGCAATGAATGGCCTTAAGAAATTGCACTTTACTCCGTATGACAGTTCTCGCTTCTCCAGACCTCCGCTGGAGTACAATAGAGTTTACCCGACCTTGCTCAAATATGTCACTTATAAGATAGCTGTTAGATATCAGAGACGTCATCTATTTGTTGGAAATGAATACTATTGTTATCATTTCTTTATACACGCTACAGCTTGCAAAACATCATAAAGGAAGCACAGAGCGAACAGAAGTTTTGAGAGCTGGTTTTGCTACTTTGGCTATAAGAAATACAATACAGCAAGGAGAGTCCCATAAAGTTATTAAGAGAAACCTTTAAAAATGAAAAGCAGCGAACAGAAAATAAAACAACAGCAGAGTTGCAGGAAGTTGTTTAAGGAAGTAACGAAATATCTCAATATACACCGAAGGATTCCGCTGACTTCGTAGAGCCATACATTTTTATCCAGTACTCGATTATGTAAAAGTGTACACCTATCACATGACCCGAAACTTTTGTGAGAATGCCTCTTCATAGTTTAATACAAAAAAAAAAAGAAAAAAGTTTTTGACCACTTCCATTCCCTCTAAAAAGTTGTCCAAACTAATTAAATTTATTCAAACCACCCACCCACACAACGCTCCGACCACCAGTTACTCTACTCTGTAAGCATCCTTATTTAATCTGTCCTCTTGTGTGTGTCGTCTGACTACAGATGTAAATGTATTTAATTTACTTAACCCTTTTAAATCTTTATACATTTCGGGTAAATCACCACGCAGGTGCCCAGTTTTCAGACACTGTTTATAGAAACCCATTATTTCTTGACAAGAATATGCCACTAATTAATCCTTCTGCTCTTCTCTGTACCCTCTTCCAACAGATCTAAGTTTCCAGACATAGCCTAGCCATTGCTTTATTCAATGAATCAAACTTGCTGACAAAGATCCTGTATATTATTGAGAGAACCCCATGGGTTGTTCTAGCAGCTTGTTTGAACTGCTCAGAGAACTTCATTTCCGACTGTACAATTACCTCCTAGATGTTTTTCCTTACCCAAATGGTATGTTATTACACAATTACTACTACCCAAATGCAGTACTTTTAACACTTGTCAGTGCTAAACCTCAATTGTCATTTTTCAGCCCATCTGCTGAGTTCATCTAGATTCTCTTTAAGTGGTATAACCTGATTTTTTTCATTACCCACCCTTCCAAAACAGTAAGGACCAACACCGACCGTTGTGGAGCCACATTCATCACATTAGTCCATGGGAAAAAGTGGCCATCCATTTATCCATAGTAGTAACTAATTTTTTCCACTGAAATCTAAGTATATTGCATCCAGTTCCTTTATAACAGCCTCACTGTAGATAATCCGATTAGAGAAGCATAATCACCCTTGAACAATCATCCATGCTGCGATTGGCTTATGGCCCACTCTTATACATCTTTTTTTTTTTTTTTTTTCTCATGGCATACAAGTAAAACTTACTGGCCTATAGTTATTTTATGAATAGAAGATACATTTGCGATCACCAACATAGGGACTTCCCCCGAATCCACGGATTCTCTGCTAGCTAAAGGTTTGGTCACCTCACAGTTTGATAATTCCTTTGATCTGCTCAAAAGCTAAGCAACATAGGAGATTTTCCAACGTTGTTAGGATTATTTTGAAGTAGAAAAAAAGTAACTCGGACCATGAGGCGTCTGTAAATTGGTCGATTTGTCTCCGGATGAAAAAAAAAAAAGAAAAAAAGAAAAAGAAAACTTGAATGCCCGCCCGCGACCCTGTAAATTCTCCGCTTATTTTCAATGCATACTTCATTTTCCATTGAAAACTAAGAGGAAATTTGCTGAGTAACTGAATTATTTCTTGTAGTGATTTCAGTACACAAGGATTATTTCCACAGCATATGGAATGGGGGAAGAATCTAATCCATCTGATTATATGATAGTCATCGTGGACGATTGTCCTACGCATTCATGTGAATTAAACAATACAGCCTGACTTAAAAAAAAGAAAGAAAGAAAGAAGAGAATAGATATTAAACGAATTGGTTAAAGATAGAATATTTACTAATTAGTAATGGAAGGTTAAATATGCCTTAAATTATATTAATAAATTAAGAGATTATAGATGTTGCTTTGTACATTTTATTTGTCTCGTTTCTTGACAAAATGTTTACAAAAGGAAAAGGAAATCGTCACTTCCCTAATGGAAGTTAGTTATGAAATACGGACCCATCGCAAAAGATGACAGCGTTGTACAAAAGAATCTTCTCCCCTCCTCAGAGGGGCATCGATATCCGGGTAGAAGTTAGGGCTATTTCCGCTAGATGGCGCTATTGGCAGTTAAACCATACTAGATTAATAGGTGCAGAAAGCATCAGCCGTCACCGAGCCCCGTAATCACCAGTAGCGGGCAATTAAAAGCTGATGGCCGTCCACATAGTCATTAGAGCTAGTTCGACAAAAGGAGGTTTCCTTTGCACGGTCCGTGTCGTGATGGTTATCTCCTTGACGTGATAGGGAGCAACAGGGCTCCGGGCTCGACAGTAATAGATTCCCCATTGCCTTCTATAGATGTTTGTTTACTGCACGGTAGCGATCATTTTAAACCTCGAGGCAATCATAGAAATCGTAGGTGAGACGGAAATAAAGTGTGAAACCTCACTTCCCTTCCACGTGCAGCGAACAATGTCGTCATGTGGAAATAGTACTAAGTGGGCACGATGCGAGCGGCTAACTACAGTGCGGAATCACCTGTAGGCGGGTGCCCACTTCTCCAGAGCATCTTATCTGGCTTTCATTTAGCGGGGCATTCGTGGAAATGTTATGCAGAGACGCAATGAAGAAATCGATCCCCTCGGACACGTAATTCGCATCGCTCTCCATGCACAGTACGATCTCCCTCAAAACAACTGTTCTCAGGTTTATAACTGTGGTGGCCCCTTTCGATAAAACGGAAATCCACGCATTCCTGTCACTAGCTATGACAACCTTAGTTAACTTCTTCCTTTGGAACTGTACGTTTCGTGTTTTAATTACGTTACATTCTCGCCAGAAAATATTTTTCAATATCTCCTGGAAGTGACGAGCCCCTCCTCCCATTTGAGAATCACCGTCTCAAAGAACGAGTTTTAAATTTTGCTATTGCAAACTACGAGCAGAAGGGAATGAGAGGCCGGGAAGCTTCTTGCTAATGTACCTGGTTCTTATTTTCAAAAGCAGATCTCCTCGGCCTTAAACTTTCGAGATTTATCGCCACGATGGAAGTCTAGTGGGGGCGAAGAAACTTCAATACGAAACACAGACAACACGCAAATGCCATTTTGTCATATTCAGACATGGCTCTTCGTGTTAACTTAAAACGAGTTGAAATAATTTGAAACAACAATTGCTCCTCTTACAGAAGAGATGGTGAACATAGTATCTAGCAAAGACCCACCCTCACCTATTCATGACAGCAGAGGATGGGAGAGATGCCTTACCTCCCGTTAAAGGAAGGACATTGGAATACCCTTTCATTAGCGGGCCTTTCAATAACCTTGTCCAGATCTCTACGACTCGTAATTTCCAATTGTGAAGACATCGAAGTCTGTGCGTCCTCTACTCGACGCCATCAAATATGTAATTCTCTGGAACATCATCATACTAAATAAAAAATAACATTCAATCCATCGAAATCAATCAAATTCAATCTTTTTTCTTTCTTTTCGAGGAAATGCTTCTTCTGAAAAGCCGCGCATTATTATTAAAGGGGGGCTCTCTTCATTTCCTTAACATACAAAAAGGAGTTTTAAGGTTGGTGTTCCTTTTCGATTAGTTCTTCGATTTGTTTAATATCGCTTTAATCCTAAATACACAGAAAATTTGGGTTTTAAGGATCTCTTGCCAAGACATTTTATATGTAAATTTTTGCAAGCATTGGATTTGATTCTTTAAATTATTATTTATTTATTTATTTATTTATTTATTTTATTCATTTGGCATTCTTGTTTTCTCGGAAATTACACAACTGGAGATTTGTAACTGTTTATGTCAGGAGCTGGATATTTTTATATTATTCTTAATTGACTTCATATCAGTTTCCTAGTGGTTTACTTCACCCTCCCCTTACTTGTTTTTCCGCAATGGGAACTAGTTTCATATTAACCAACTCCAACGTAACTTGAATCTCGTGCTTTGTCCACTGTAAATTGAAGTGTTGCTCAAACAATGATCTTCCTGAATTTCCTGATATCAATCTCGTAATATTTTGACTTCTTCGTCATATTACGAGTAAAATGGTTGCTGATACTGATCTGCGTCTCTCACTCGGCCCCTCCATTCTCTCTCTCTCTCCCCCCCTAAGAGCCATTGAAAAGTTCCACTTTTTTTAAACCAAGTGTACTCACAATATACCACATTATTATAATACACACACACGCATACAGAAAAATCGATATTTGTTTACTTTATACTCCAAAACGTGAAGACGATGTTTAGCCGGTGAATTGTCATGTAGAAGACAATCGACAACGCTGCTTCCTGACGGCTGAAACACTGTCCAACTTTATCACATATACTTTTTAAACCCACTAATTGATAAAGTTTGATCACTTTATTAACATTTTTGATTTATTAATCACATTATTAACCACTAGTAATAAAGAGATGCAACGTTCACGTCTAAACAGGTTTCGAATAAATAAATGTGATACGCTGTGATTTTAATCGTGATAAATTATGCTTTTTTGCCCAAAATATGGAAATCGACGTCCGCTTAAATGAGTGGCGTCACTTTTATTTGTGTTCACTTCACTGGTGGGCCCCTTAAAATCTTGGGTTAGCAATTTTATTGCCGCTGTCATCTGTTACATCGCGGCAACATTTTTCACGAAGGAGTCATGCTTGATTGGCATAGACATGTCCACCCCTTCAAGAAAGCCTTAATTTGTTCTCTGTTCTAAAAATCCTTACTCGTGTTTTTCTTTTTTTTTTATCTTATGTAGTTTCAGTGAAGTTAGCTGCGCAGTCGATTAATTAGTTTCCCATTGGACTTTCTTTGATGCGTCCTGGACTAGAGAATAGTTGAAAGAAGCGAGAGAGTAATTACTGCATTGAAAAGAACACGATTCACTTCTTTCGGTGACTGAAAAAAAATACAAACAAGCAAAAACTACCAAAACAACATGGAGGACTATTTTTTACACCCAAGTGAGATGTCAAGTTTACATTGTATTTAAAGTAAGCCGTATTTACATAACGGCTAATATTAGATGTCTTGGAATGGGCAAGGAAAAAACTGAACCCCTGGGGAGTAGAGGTATTCAAGACCATTTATATTTCATTTCGATTTTTTTAAAGGTTATCCCGAGTCATTAATGGTAATTCTGGGCATTAATCAATCATGAAATGGACTAATTCAGATTAAGGTCAAAATTGTTACTTTAACAAGAAGAAAGCTTTCTTATTTGCTTATTAATAAAAACCCGTTAATTCTAAACAAAAACCTTGCAGTGTCGCTAAATTGAAATATAAATGAATTCGATCGATCATTTATAATACGATCTTGACTTCGTTGACAACCATTTTACGTTTTATTTGTTTTTTTTTTTCTCTGAGGCCAGGGGTTCTGAATTCTTGGTCAAGAAAAAAAAATATGAAATGAGATAATATAAAGTGAAGCAAATCATGGGAAAATAAAAAGCACTGAAGCTAAGTCGATAAATGACAGAACGCTTCTCGTATGATTTTCGAATAGTGTAATGATAAAAAATTTTGTATTGCGCCAATTTAATTTATATATATTTTTTTAATTAATTTATATAATAATTATGAAATTCTAGTACTCGTTCCTGCAATAGAACCATATCTACATTATGGTCTACTGATGTTCTGTTCATGCAAGTACGTCACATAGAGAACTTCCATAAAATCATAGGCATATCCATAAAAATGTAGGCTTTAAAATTTACCTCCGGTACAAGTGAAGCCATGGTGTAAGAATTCTGATCTTTCATAAAATATATTTGAGCTCATAAATACAACTGCAGCCATTCCACCAGTACTGAAGCAATAACCACGAACTTTGATTTAAATAAGAGCACAGTTAAGATTTGCCTGGATATATCTTGTAAACCATGGACAGTGGTGACAGGTAGCTTAAATTCAGGAAGTTGACGAAATAAACCCACAAGAGTGGAACCGTCCAAATTAGCTGTAAATTACGAGTTATTTTATGATCAAGCTGTCATTCAAATTTATCGAAATTTGGTTGTTCAATCTGTTTAATCAATGATTAAGCTCCAAAAATCATTTAGTGGGAACACACGAAGGAAGAAAGTAAATCCCTAACAGACCCAAAAATTGCGGGGCATTTATCTGACAGATACCAGAAACAGCGTACCATAAACAGTCAATAAAATATTCCTGTAAGATGAGATAGGATTTCGTTTTTCGCCATCAGAATCAGCAGTCCTTCACAGATGTCTTATACATCTTCAATATACAACAATATACATTGACATAGTGTTGCATTGAGAGCACCCCTCCCCGAAGTGACTTCATGAGAGTAGCAGCAGTAATGGCAAACGATGCAAGAAAGCAAGCTTATATAGCATCAGCCAAAAAAAAATAAAAAACCTACCCAGTTCACCCATCTATAACCTCCCAAAATATGTCTAGTTCTTCCTTGAATTTATTCAACCCATCCACTTCCACAACAGATGGAAGCCTGTTCCAACAAACAACCATCTGCTGGCTGAGGACAAACTTCCACACATCTATCCTGAAACCATTCTTCCTCAACTTGAATTTATGCCCCCTCATGTATGTAGTCTCAGCTAGTGGAAGAATACCATTAACATTCGGCTTACTCAATCCATTCAAGACTTTAAACACCTCAACCAGACTTTCCCACAAGTGCCTGTTCTCGAGAAGCTGCAATTTTCAGAATTGAAGCCTTTCTATGTAAGAGCATCCTTTTGTTCCCTTCACCAATCTGCTTGCCCTTCTTGTGCATACGTTCCAGCAGATCGACTTCCTAAAGTGAGGCTTCCAGACCTGTATACAGTACTGAAGATGCGGTATAACCATGGCCTTATACAAAGGGTTAATCACCTCCTTATCCCTGCTAGGAAACGTTTCTGTATATCGTTGAAAAAACTCCATCAGCTGTCCTGGCAGCATGTCTGCGTGCTAAGACAGTTCATGGGGTTTTGTCTAGCTGATTGGTCCTGAATTTACAAAAATACAGCTCCTCACTTTAGAAATTAATATTATTATTTATTTATTTCTGTGGATTACATGCCGAAGAACAACAATCGTTAGCAGCGCCCCCATAATGCACAAAATAATATAATAAATAAAGCTATACTTAAATCATAAATATTTATTTAATAAATATAACACAACATTTGAATGCTTAGGAATTGCTATACTGCACAGCTCAGTAATGTAATTTATAAAAGAGATTGTTTTCGAAATAACCGAAAATATTTTAAAGCTGTAAAGTCATAAGGTTATTAGGACAAACCTTATGGTCTACTTAGCGGATAACCCCCATGGCACATTGAGGTATGTCAATATAGTCAATATCAAGTGACAGCTTGATCAGCTTCAAGCTCCCAAAACGATTCAATCAATTTACAGTTTTTGGTAAATGAGAAGACGATTAAAGTCCATTTCACTTTTCTTAACTTCTAGACGTTTGTTTCCACATTTCTTATAACTTCTATCGTATTTTCGGATAACTTTAAGGAAAACAATTACAATTTAGCAATAGCAGAGACATTGCATAAAATGACTCTCGCCATGATTTATTATTCGATATGAAATTGCGCGTACATCTCTATCGACCTACATAATAACCGCACTTAAATCTCCAGCATACGTCCTACTCCTTTCTTTATCTCAGTCAGAAACGAAATATGGCACAGATGAGAGATATATTAACCCTCAGTGAAAACAGCACGACCAGTTTCGTGATCGACACATTACACGAAAGGTTATGCTATCTGTCCAGTAAGAAGTTACAGCGAACAATTTATTACATTCCAAGTCAAATTCCACCGTGATGTGACCTTGCAGATGACTTTTGAGACAGAATACTAAGAAGAGGCACTTTCTGAATAGCGTCCAAAACTGTCTAATGACTATTTATGAACTGTAGATATAGAACAGGGTATCTTGGGACCACGATAAATCATCTTTCACAAGACGTTGTGTGAAGACAAAATGACGTAATTCCCTTTAAGTGTTGTTAGTTTTACAATGTTTTTTGTCATCCCTACGTAAACTCGCATCTCTGCGTAATGTTGTTCTAGTTGCAGGTAGCGTATTAGTCGCACTAAATAATGCATCTCGCGTTTAACGAAATGCATTATTTATGTTACTTGCGAAGTAGTTAAAATGGTTGAAGTACTCCAAACGTGTGAACCATCCATGTGAAGAGGATGTGCAAATATGGAGACGAACTGTATTTGCATGGATTGCCGAATATGGGAAAGAATGCAAAATTTTGCAAGAGAAAGTTGGTGTTATTGCATATGGCAATCTATTTATGCGAGTTCTTTATAAATAATTCACCGGAATCCTTGTAAAACCCAGTGAAGCGTATAACCCCGCATGATGGAAAATTCAGCTACATCAATCCATCTATAATTACCGGCAGGTCTTCTAATTCATGATACCTATTTCGGTCCATGTATAATAAATATCTTTACCACCCCTGCCTAGCAATACCATATCTTCATTACTCCGTTTAAAAATACACCTACGACAGCTTATCCCTACCAGTCTACGACTCCATTAGAAGGAAATCTAAGACACGATTCCATTATCAAATATATTAAGTGAATCGTAAAAAATACAATGGGCGTTACGTCTCTGGGTATTTTTATTAACTTCAGTTTATTTTACGCACACTCTGAACAGCCATCACGCTAGGAGGGTACCCATAATATTTGCATTAACATAAATACATCAGTAAAAATGCAGGTTATCTTCAGAGTATATATGATTTCGAGGTACTGTACAATGAAATAAAGATAGCACATCCGAATAGTGCTTGTAATCTGAACGCGCGCAGAATAATCTTACAGCTGTTACTATTCTTAGATCACAATAGATATATTATGGATGAATATAGGAGTATGAGGTTACCTAATTACGCTTGATGTCACCCGTTCACACATCTGTCCATTTCCCACAGGCATTCAGTTTTCCTCGACCTTATGTTCACATAAAGGCCGATCGGCAAGGGTGACTACTTTTCTGCCTCCGATCACATTTCTATAATAAACAAGCTTGTGTACTTATTCACTTAAGACTGTTTTTCTCGTTCAAGTCTGAAAATTGTGACTCTACTTTCCTTTTTTCAAAACACTATCTGGTCTGTTCCTTCTGATTTTACTGATATTGATTCTTATCCGAATCCCAGAGCTCAAAATAAAGAATGCGGCTTCTCGTAAATTTATTCTTAGCACAGCACCCTCAACTTCTGCTATTTTCTCCTCATTCGAAGAGAAGTTAAAATGCTTTCTTGAGTCCATCGAAACTAGCATCGCCCATGACTAACACCAAATCCATCTGACGACTTAAATCAATTAATATCTCATCCTCGCAACTCCCCATCACTGGGCTCTAAAAATCTCAAACCCAATTCGCTTTGTGTTAAGGTGAAAAATTCTGTGATGAGGAATCATACAGAACACGCATCCCAAGAGCATCTTAAATATTCGTTTAGTGGAATGGTGTGTAGGTATATCAAGAATTGGAAATAAGTGAAATAAGGAGCCCTTAAACACTGCGTGGAGTGTAATCTGCCTTTAATTTCTTCAAGAATTACAGATTATCCTCAGACGTTTCGTGGTACTTCCTTGATCACTTTTTCAGTAAGCTCCTATAGTTACTATGTGAGGCTGATAGTACCATCAGCCTCACGTAGTGACCATATCGTACATTATTTCACCAATTTCCAGATCCTAAGAGAAAACATTCTAGTGATCCACTTCGGACTGATGGTGGCTACAAATGAGGTGTCCCACTCGCATTGTGAAGAAATTTCGGTCAGGAAGGAAGTGGGCCTGGAAAGCAGAGCAGAGAGAGATATGGGTATTGACCTTAGAATGAATATTATCCGCAAATTTTTACGGACAATATACATTCAATGTTCCTCTATTCATTTTTGAATAGGGAACAGAGAAATATTTTTGTTGTTACTATGCTATTTGCATATATTTATGTTTCTGTTATTTGTGTATAAGTATGTCTCTGTGCCATTTGTCGATATTGGTCTATGCTATATGGATGATTTCTTAACTCACACTGCATGTATTTGTCCACTTATAGAGCAGGTTCGAAGTGACTCATTTATCTACATCGGGACTGTCTGTACCTTTCTATACATTAAAATAATTATCCTCCTAGTGATATTTATTCAGCCAATGGGAGCAAAGAGATACGGCGGGTTACGTGGTAATACGTAACAAGTACTAAAATACGTACAGAAGCTTGTTTTACTGTGGCAAAACAAGCTTCTGGGCGCCACCCACCGATGAAAAGCCAACTAGCTTTGAAACGGTCCGTCTGGGTGGTGGCGCCCACCGAGAATAAATAACAATAGTCTTCTCTAGTAGTGAAGCGTTACTTATTCGAGGTAGTGCAATACATGGTAACTCGCTGTGCAGGATAAGCACAATATGAGATACAGATGAAATGAAGTTTTTCTTTAAGAGTTGTTTATCTATACATTACTATATCATATCGGTGTAGATACACCGATATTATATAGATATAGTAACGTATTTATGTATATATTCATAGCTGAGGAAGAGACACACACAGAGTCGAAAGCTTCTATAAATATTTTATTTTATCAAAAGAAGGGAGAGCAGCCCCCCTAGTATAATATTATAGTAATTAATCTATATAATGTCTGTAAAATCACTGAAATGTATTTCTCTACATACCCTTCTAGCCAGATGGCTGTAGCGGCAAGATAAAAATTTCGCCAATAACAAAATAAGCAAAAATACATATTACGTAGATTTTCTAAATATTAATTTGAAATTATTTTTTCTGGTCATTCATGTACTCTACTGATGGCTTCATTAAAAGCGTACGTTCTTGTTGGGCAGCAGCAATTTTATAATCTTAATGTCATTTGTCCTAATGCAGACGTCCAGATGAACTCATATTAGTAGCGAAACTACCATATCGCCAGCTCATGGAACATGATGACTGGTGTTGCATGGTTTTAAAAGAATACCAGAGGGGGCTTATAATTTGTAGTTACATCATTCGGGAGTGTATCGAATAATAAGAGTTGATCCGGTGTCAGCTTGATCCTATAATACCATGAGACACGGGTATAAGTCATTGGCAAATATCGAGTCAAACACCATTGAGTCGTCTAAGAAAATGGCATCTAATTGATACTTCAAGCTCAAGAGTCGCCACCAATTTCCTTGTGATTAGATATGAGAGCCCTGATTGATATTTCATGAAAGTGTTCATTCAGAGATCTTAGTTTTTACACTTGTTTATATGTATTGGCTGCTTAATAAAATTTATGACTCTGGTTTTGCGTGAAAACCAGAGGTTAATTATAAACTAATATTATATACAGCATGTAATATACAATATTTTGTAGATTATTGTAGGCAAAACCTTAGTGAAACTTTTAAATAAAAATGCCTTCATGTTAGTTGAGCTAGATGTAGACAGAGTATACCCACTGATTTTCTTAGAAACAAGGATACTTACTGGCTACATCTGGAGAAAACCAGTTGAGGAGTAATATCATTTTCGCTCAAAGATAATGCAACAGAAGATCCTAGATATTTATGTACATATATAAATTACAGGTTTCTCAAACAAAATATGTACGACGACAGAGATAACATACAATAAATGCGCATCAAAATATGAATGACAATAATATAGGATAATAAATATACAGGCGTGATTTTTCTTTACAGATTTTAAGTAGCATATTCGCATTTATAATAAAGATGGATAATAAAATGGTGTGATGAGAAATGCAAAAAAATACAAGGATAACTACAAATTAATTTACAAAGTAAAAAGGTGATAAAGGTTTTATTGATACCTTCAGGAATACCTGAGACATGGCTGAGTAGGACTTTGCATGTTTTTTTTTTTAAAGCATGAAGAAGCATAAAGTAGCATGAGCTGCGTTTTAAGAAAGAGCACAGCGTGTGTCTGAAGTAAATCCTTGAATTAAGCGCTTAAAGTTTCTTCAACTACCAGTAATATCGAAATTTCCGAAGAACAGCTAATAAAAATAATAAACTCACTACCTGACAAGTCCACCACTGGAATTGACTCAATACCTATTTCCAGTCTCAAAATTGCTTCGTATTTCATCAGCAGAGAGCTCACCCTCCTCTACAACAAAATACTCAAATAGGCACAAGTGCCTACAAGTCCCTTCCTGCAATTCCTGGTGAAGTCCATCTATTTGTGTATAGGCCCGAACATACTCATGCCAAATAGATCTACTATAACCTGTCTACAGTCCTTGTCGCAGAAAATGTTTCACGCCTGGAATGACAATGAAGGTCTCCACACCATATTTCTGGACATGAAATCTGCATTCGGCTTAGTCCAAATCACACTCCTCCTTGCCTTACTTAATAGAGGCTACGGAATATCCAGCAATATACTCGAGCTCCTCAAAAATCTTTTATCTAGGAGAATGTTTCACTTCACGTGCAATAACAGTACAGTCTGTAAAAGCGCAGAATCCCACAAGGTGGTTCTCTCCCAGCCCTGATATTTGCTGCGATATTCGTTCCACCTATGGATCAAGTTCCAGCGTTCTTGTATGCTGATGATGATGTTGTATGTTACTTACCATGCAAGCGCCAGGTTTTTGATCCACAAGCAAGACAAACCTCCTCAGAAACTGTAAACAACTACCTTAATACATTCTGATAGTATGCCAAACTTTTTGGCCTGTCCTGTTAATCCAGAGAAGTCAGGCTATCTCATTTTCCTTCAAGTCGAATGACGTCCGCTGATACCTTACTTCCGGAATTAGCAGGAAAGGTTCTGGCTCTCACTGATAGTGTAAAATTCCTAGGTGTCATCCTTGATGCGAACCTCACGTATAAACAACAAATCCAAGCCTTGGGGCCTTCTGGGGAATGAAAACATTCCCCAGAATGAACACTTTCTTGAAATATTGTGCAAAACTCACAATAAACAAATAATCAGGAAATACGTCGCAATGTACTCCAGCAGCGTGCTCTCCTATACAGTGGAAGTTTGGTCTGCCGCACCTCCCACCAGCCTCAAGAAACCACGGGGAGGTCTAGAATTCTGGGTGCTTTAGTGGGACAACTTGTGATCTCACCAGATCTACAAGACATCCAAATATGCACTCTGTGAACCTGAAATACACTCATGTGCGGAAAATAAATGCATTCCTTCATCTAAGCATGATCACATGAACATCTGGAAGACGGTTGTGGTTGGCGTTTACCGGGAAGACACCTCAGCAGTAACCCTCCTTGTGTTCAAGGCCACAGGGATTACAGAATTTCAGTGGACACTTCCCAAATTTGACTTTGGACACTCTCAACTCGCTCAACATCGACTTATGGTCTACTGACAAGTGATATCGCGATGACACCTTGGCCTATCTTATTGTATGTAAAGGACAGGTGTGCAGATGCCAGTCTTAGTATGCTGATGTCATTTTACGTTATGCCGAATTTCTAGTCTTGTTTGTTTTAATTATGATTAATTCTCTATTTTGATATTTTGTTTTCAATGGTTATTTTGTAGCTTAACCTTATATTTTTATGCTTGGTCGCTTATATAGTCAATGTTTGTAAGATTCCTCTGGTTATCTGTGCATGGAAATCTCAAATGTATACGATTTAACTTATTAAAGATATCGCTACCATAATCATTGATTGGTCGTGCATTGCAGACGAACTATTTAGCAAAAAAAAGTTGAAATGCCGAAAGTAACACTACATGCATTAACTCTTGGGAGTAGATAGCATTAAGGTACATAACAAATAAAGATGGGTTGCTTAGAAGGGACTGTTTTTTTCGGTAAACGAAGCTCTGTGATATGATCTGTAGACAGCTAGTGGACAGTGAGCCAAAGGGCTTACAAAGATGAAGGTAGTCAAGACCACGGTAGACTAAGTGGGTGCGAGCTATTTTTTGTAGGTATTTTTTTGCGAGTAACATATTCTAGCTTGTTATTAAATTGTTGAGATGGGGGAAACCGCAACACTAGTCAAAAATGAGAATCGCTGTAGAAGAAAATACATTGCATACAAGCAGTCCGTTTTCTTCTACAGATAGAGCCAAGAGCTTGGCAGCACCTGAGGATACAGAAGAGGTCTGAAAGAAATCATGCAAATCAAATCTAAGTTAGCAACCTCAGCATGGGTTATAGCTTTATCATTGATGTGTTCAGAACGCCATCATCAGAAACGACAACACTTTTAACAAAGTTCATAGAGTCCTTGAGTGGCCAATCAAACACCGTATCCAAGTAATGTTGTATTTAAGCGCCCTCATTAAGAAGTAATGGCCTTCTAGATTTTCAAGTAGCCGAAAAGCTGAACTCTGACTTGAATGGAGCTGAGCCGTGAATTAATATCATCTACAAAACAGAATAAAAAGAGAGGGTCCAAAAGGGAATCCTAGAGACAACCGGGTTTGATTGTGGATGTAGCAAATTTAGTACCATCGACAACGAAAGCATGGAAGTTAGATAGAAAGCTTGAGACCCAGTCGAGGAGAGTAGGAAGGATTCCGGAGTCAAGTTTATGATTAACCCTATCGAATGCCTGAGGTAAAATCTAGAAAGGACACTTTTCCTTGTCCAGGTATGTACGGATGTTATGGGTGAGAATTGCTACGTTAGAGGTTGTAGAACGCTTTGGCATGAATCCGAACTGGGAAGCGGACAGAAAGTTGTAAGGAAAAACATGTTATTATATACCAATGATTCAGGGGTTTTAGCCATCATATTTTAGAGTCTGCAGTATATAGGATTAGAAGAAGGTTCGCTTTCACAGATCGCAATTACATTAACTTGCTTGAGCCCAGATGAAAAAATAAACTAGTGATAAACAGCTCAAAGGAACAAGCAGGTTGCTGCATTTATTATAGGACACCATTAGCGAAGCGTCAGTTCCGGGGGAAATCGAGTTTCTGAGATTAACTGCTTTTCGAGTTTCAAATTAGAAATAATGAATGACAGCTACTAGATGTATCTGTATCAGTGGTAGAGAGAAGGGGTTGAACTTAGGATTGATTTGTTAAGGTAGGAGTTAGGATTTGACAAAAGGATTGAGGAAAGCAAATGAATTCGGTGAAGTTTGGAGTTAACTCTCACAGCACGGGTTGTATGCCAAGCATAATAATAATATTCTTGAATTTAACTCTGAAAAAATTAGGTTTCCTTAAATGAAGCTGAACCTTTATTTAAAGATATATTAACCGAATTTCCTCCACTCGTCTATACAGTCGGCATCCGATAACATATACCCTTCCTACCGTCCAATCAAGTTCCTTAGTTTCCTTATCCGTTTTTCGTAAATAATCAATAAACATCGTCTAGACATTTTTATACCTCAACAGGAAACAAGCTTTAGTGGCGTTCCCATCGGCTTTCTCATAACCTTTAAGATTGTACCGCAATATCTACTTCACAAAACATCTACACTTTCCTTTTCATTATCGGTTAGGAAATCATTCTTGAAATCTATTATAATGTATTTATATTCGCGAAATTTATAGATTGATTGATACCTGTAGGCTTACAGGTATCAATCGATCTAAAAATTACTGTTAACTTAAACTGATCTAATCTATACTGTATTTAAAGTTGCTCATTTCTCAAACATCCATTATTTGTTGTATTAGTAAACCCTCTGCTTTGTGATGTAAGCTAACGAGACCAGAACTGTGGTGGTCGAACCAGCACTAATCCGTAACAGGATTTGAAGTCTACAAGTCATTTCTGTCGTAAAAAACGGTTTCCATAAATATGTAACAAAGATGTATGGATGCTTAAAAACCTATTTACGGAACAAACATTTTTATAAATGAGAGAAAAGATGAAATTTTCTAATACTCGCAAAATAAACTCCGAGGGTTCATTTGGCAAGGCAAAATGAATGTTGGAGTTCACTGTTATAGGGAACTGGTTCTCTTCCTGTACGACGTCAACTGAAATAAATATAGGGGAAGATTCAGAACCCCTCCGTCACATTTTCTGAACTTATTTTAAAGATAAGGTAAAACGTTCATACAAATATTGATCCGGAAACAATCTCTTGAGTTAAACTATCTTGAAATTTTCTTAGTCCATCAATGCCAATTACCACCTGGTTTGTTTAGATTTAGTCATTTAGGCGTAGATCGTAATATCTGCATCAGAAACCTGTTTCTCGACTGCCACGCTGAGTACAACCAGTTACGTAGCAAGCAGTGTCATTCAGAACTAGTAATGTGTTACTGTCTGCATTCAAAGGGTCTTTTCACTGTTCAGTTTGACTTTTTTTGAAGTTGATTCGTCAGATGACGAAGAATAGACCGCTGCAAAGAAGTCATTCTCTGCAGCGGACTCTGAACGTTACGGACACATTTCTTTATACTTTTTATTTTTTACAACGGTAAATCTCGAACTGTTAAAAAGAAATTCTTAACATTGCTTTTAGTCATATACATCAACGCCATAGATAAAGACAAGTCATTCGTCATCAGCAGAGTGGTGGTCAAGAAACGTTCTATTTGCTGCTGTCAACCAGCAGCAAATAGAACCATGGAATCCAAACCATTCCAGCGTGGGATAACTCCAACCCTCATGAAAACACGCCGCAAGAACCAAAGACAACCCCTTGAAATAAGGGACGTACAGCTGGCACCACTTATGGTGCGGATGCAATCCCATAAAGGGTAGGGTTCTCTGCTGGCACCATCCTTGGTGGGGGATTGCAAACCCGTAACGGGTAAGATCTGCTGGCATTACACCTGGTGCGGGATGATAACCTACGATGGGTAGGATTTTCTGTGGACACTACGCCTGATGAGGGATTGATGGCGGGATCGCCTTCTAACTATGCCAATGGCGCTCACATAGGGGCATTTGCTCCTATGTGTTAACCCCATTCCCTTCCCTCTATTGCACCTCACATAGGGTGGACTACATCTACCAGTCCACAACACTCAATTCCTCTGTCTTCTCTATCCCCCTATTTTCTTACACCCTTTTTTTTTTTTTTTACATTGGTCTTTGTCAGGAAGCTCAGGCGACCCTGGAAGAGGTTAGCCAGAGAACTAGGAACTGCATGACTTACCTCCCAGTTGTGGCGGTGGGCAACGTAGTGTCCCATTAGGGGCCCTGCGGCAGAAAGCCAGAGGAACAACATAACTCAACACTATAACCCAACTCGAGAACATGCCTTCAGCTCAACTGAACCAACACTAAGAAACATATGCACATCATGGAAGGTTTGGCTAAATGAACATTACTAATAAAAAACTTTCTCGAGTTCTGAATAATCTTTTTAGTGGTATACTATTGATTCTAAGCAACACTTCATTAATACAACTCTCCTCCTATGTTAACAAGCGATCCCGACATTCTTATCCCACTTAATAACTACAGATTTCACAATTATTTCAATAGAACAGCTAGATGCGTAAAAAACATTTATGCCTGATATAGTGATATTGAAAAGTATTACAGCCTAATTAAGCTTTCCTGCGTTTTTATAATTCACTTATATTAATAATCAATAAAATATTTGTAAATTTTAAACATCTGCTTGTTGTATTGCAAGCTGAAATAGAACGCAATGAAATTTAGATTTGCTTTCATAGTTGGCGAAGGATTGCCAACTATTGTATGTATTCTTCTGGAAACATTTCTATATTTCTGTTATATTTTTAAGCGCATTAATACATATGCATAATGCAGCTATTGTCTTAACCATGTTCATCCGTAAGTATGTAATAAAAATCCATCCAGTAAGAGCTGGGCTCCGACTGGATGGATTTTCATGAAATTTTATATTTAGACCTCTTTAAAAGAGTTTTGAGACACTCTAAATTTCATTAAAATCGGACCAATAGAAATCCGCAAATTATTATTTCTTTTTTTTATGAGGCCAACAGGCCCATTACGCATATGCTAAAAAATTTATATTTTTTGTATTTATATCTATTGCCAAAAAATTATGAAATTTAAATAATCCAGGAATTAGTTAATATCGGAGTAGATCGATGAGATATCTGGAAATTAAATCCTACTTTATGAAAGTAATTGAGTTAGCAAACAAACCAGTTACTGTCTTCCCCCTCCACTATATTAGGTAAATTCGCAAGAGGGTCTTTATTTTTTATGTGGTGTAAATAAGTTCCTAATTCTTCCATACCATCAAAAAAAAAAAAATAATAATAATAACCTTTCAATTTAAATTATTCCTCAATATTACAGTTCTCTTTCCCCTGCTTTTTATTACGTTGGTAAGAATTCAGCCCTTTCCGAGAAAAAAAGATTTAAAATGCCATCCTCTGTGACTTTGCCACTCATTTGCACGATCTAGGTTCGATTCTCGTCAGAGACTGAAGGAATTCATGAAGGTTTTTTTCCAATTGGCACCGAAGTTAGATCTCAAACGGTGGAAGTACAGTTTTCCTTCTTTGGTCGTTCCAAGTTTTTCAGCCTGTATAACAGAATCGAACTAAAATGTGGAACTAAATTAGTAATTTAAAATCTAAAACATTTTCTCTCTAAAGATCTTGATAATAAATTATATAAAACTTATATTTAGAGGCTATAACCATTATATCCATTTCCCCTATGATAGGTAAGAATTTATTCGAAGACTAATGCTAATATTTAATGACGCAAAACTACCAAAAAAATCTGGTATTCATTTGTACAGGTTATCCAAATAATATGCGATCCAGTTTTCAATAATTCATTTCAAAATATAACACCCAGTTTGCTATACAACAAAATCTTATTAAAATATATATGGAATTTAATTAAAAATGTAACAGAATCTGCTGAAGTGTCCACATTATTCGGGGCGACAGGTATTCACTCTTTTTAGTGTTTGAGGCAGATCTGTGTTCTTGAATACCACGAATGCAGCTCTTAATGTTTTATTCAATTCATTCAGAATACGAGGTATGATCGGAAAAGTTCGGGGACTGATTTTGTATCTTGAAATTGCGGTGGCGAATTGAGACTTGTCGCAACATGTTCGAAGACTTATATAGACATTAAGACACAAATTGCCCGTGTATCTACAGTGAGCCTGAAGTTTTATATGTTCACTCTCATTTTAAAATGTGTGATTTTACTGAACAGCGAATTTCCATCAAATTTTGTTTAAAATTAGAGAAACGTACGATGGAAACCCACGAAATATTAAAAATAGCTTTCGAAGAAGGTGCTGTGTCGTTTTCAGTAAGATTTTTTTTGGAAAAATCTTACTGAAAACGACAGTAAAAAACCAATGATTCAATCGCTCTTTTTCTGATCAGGAGTAATCGACGTTTACCTATCCTTGAACTTGCTAGTAAAATTGGTAGTTCTTGTGGAACATGTCAATTGCTCGTAATTTCAAGTGAAGACTTTGGGAATGCAATGCGTTTCATCCAAGTTTTTGCATCCTCACAGATAATCACTGAGAGTGGCGAGTCCTCGCCATGTCATGATCTTCATCGTGTTGCCACACTTTTTTTTCCCGTCATTAATGGTGAGAATCGAAGGTATATAGCTGTGACCCGGAAACAAAGGCCTAGTACTCTCAATGAAACGGCACCTTCTGCAAGGCCCAAAAATCAAGACAATCTTAATCAAATGTCAGGATCATGCTTATCGCTCCCCCCCCCCAAACTAACAGGGTACTGTTCATTACGAGTTTGTGCTTGGTCCAACAGTGAACTAAGAAGAATAGTACAAAACAGTTCAACACGGCAATGCTAATGGGAGAAAACGGCCAAAAGAGTGCTTCTGTAATTCTCAAGAATTTCTTAAGAAGCACTCCACATTGTGGTCTCCCATTGCCATACCCACTGGATTTAACTTCCTATAATTTTTTGTTTACCAAGCTTAAAAGCCCCTTGAGGAAAATTATTTAGAATGCCACACAGGAATATTAACAATTCCAAAAGAAGCCTATCGGGAACGCTTCCAGAATTTGCAGAGTCGTTGGAATCGATGTATGCAGTGTCAATGAAATTACTTCGAAGTAGATCCATCCGGATAGCCGGTAAGTTCATCATTTTCCAAATATGAGGTCAGTCCACGAACTTTTTAATTACGTCTCGAGTTGTGTGCGTAAGCTTTATTCTTGAGTGTGCCCATAGTCAAATCTCGAGGAAAAACCCATACACGATCGGCACTGATAAATGCTGTAGTGCTCCTCGAATACTGCTGCTATCACAAGGAAACTCCATCTGCCACCTGTTTCAAAATATCTCATTCCATATCGGATGACATTATGCGTTTCGTTGCCATAGGTACCTCAATAACCACCGTTGATCAATGCTCGCGCAGTACATGTATAACACTTATTTTCATTATTAATTTTTATATAAGTTTGAAAGAATAATCTTTAATGAAATGAATTTAGTGTCCCATGCCAATCACATGGTTTTAGGAGTGAATTATTTTTAGTTCACTAGTAAACTATAATCCAATTCAGGCATTTCAGTTGGACCTATTTTACTCGTTGCTTTCGAGATTTTCTTGTGGTGTTCTGTATTCAATTTAATGTTTATGGATCTTTTTTTGGATTTTTTTAACATAATTATTAACTTCTAATTAGGTAAAAAAAATCAAAAAATTTATTCCTTGATCAAGGAATTAATTTTTGAAGCTGATTTTTTGATTCAAGAATTCATTGAATTGTGGGTAAGGTAAAATTAATTCATCCCCAAGAACTGTAGGCATTTCTTCGTTCGGGACGCTTTGGTTCACCTAGTGACAGAGAGTCAACTTTTGACCACTATAACACATCTCAAAAGAGAAAATGAACATAGAAAATGCACAAAATTCTTTAATTCATCCTTGTCATCTTCAACACGACGGCCACTATCACTTGATTAAAAACGTTATTTAGATTATTTTTCTTATTAGTTAAATGATTTTGCGAGCTTAATTCCGAGTTTTGCTTTTAAATCAGAAGAATGCAGCTTATCATTTATATCTAATTATGTGTTAAGAATCTGAAAGCAGTGATAATAAATCTGTTGTCTATTCAATCTTTCCTACGTTTCAATTTTTCCACGCTTTAATACGTAGCTAAGGCTTCATATTAAGCAAAAGAAACGTTTCCAACTGTCCATTTTGAAGTACAGGTTGCATACAATGTCTCATTACTTCTCCGAAACATTCCATAAATGAAAGAAAGATGAGAAAACAGAAGAATCATTATTGGAAACTATAGAAACAACAGCCAAAATAATCGTTATTTAAACACCGCTAAAAGCCACACCACTAAAGCTGAATGCCACTTGAGTGGATTCCATATTATTATCCTAATCACGTAAGTTTCGTTGTTTGACATTACACTACTTTTATATTTAGAGGGTAAGCGAATTATTTGTAAAAGCGAAAATGTAAATTCAAGTAGTTTCCATCTTAAATTGATTTATTTTAAATTTATGTAAAATCGTATTTCAAAATCAAATGTATTTCAATTTTATTAATTTTAATTAACGAGTGGTATTAGGAATAATGTCCACTTTTTTAAACATTTTTGAGATACTTATTAAAATAATTTCATCTTTCTGATTTTTTCCTTCTTATATTCCATTTAAAATCCAAAGTTCGCTTTTCCCCCCCTCCCCACACACACATCTGATCCACTGGGTCAGGCCTATAGACATATCGGTTTGGAACCTCTTAGTTTGTTAAAATGTTTTTGATATTTTCATCTCGCCCTTTTTACTTGGTTGGCAACTTCATCGATGCTTGTCTAATATCTTTCATTGCAGCAAGTTCGAATGACTTACTTGGAGATCGAGTGGCCTGAAACTTTTATTCAAGTTCGTAATTATTCCAGTCTTAAGAGTTCAATGTTGAATCTTATTGAAAAGTTACCGCATTTAGAGAAAATGGTCATTTTCTGTTAAAATTAGCTCGATTTCATTATTATTTGGATATTCAGCAGCCATCTATTTTATTTTATTATTTTATTTAAAATAAAAAGAAAGGTGATGTTCATTCAAAAGGTAGTTCTAATTTGGATAGATGAACCATGAATATCGTCAGAACTAGAATAGGAATATTCAACTTCAGTTTAAACTGCTTTCGAAAAATACTTTGGTCGCATACATTTAACCAAATCGAACCAACAGCACCCTCACATTCGTTCATACTTTCGCTAACACGAGATGACCATATGAAACGAAGTGTAATCCTAACTTTCATTTGCTATTAAGTTCGTCCTTCACCAAGCAACATCCACGTAACTAGCGCCATCTAGTGTGCTAATAATTATTAATTTACCGGGTCGCCAATCTGTAGACCGTTCTCACGGTCATTAGAGCTATATAGTAGAGCTGTCAATCCATCCGGGAACAGGAAACAAAGAGACGGAATTTTTACAACAAAACTTCAATTGTCGAGGACGTGATTGTGCGTGACAAAAGCTGGGTTCACGCTGTTGTCTGTTTTTTTTTTTTTTTTTTTTTTTCTGATAAACTAGGGAACAAACGTGAAAGCCTACAAGCTTTCTCATACGAGTAAAAAAGCGTAGATCCTGTACAGATTATAAAAAACAGATTTATCATATTTTAGGTCGGACACAGTGACACCGAACAGAGATACGAAATGTTTATACGACTCTGGCACCGTGAACTGAATCAAACAACTATGACGATTCCGCGTGGTCTTTGTTCGTCACCTCACCCCCCCACAATAACAGTTAATGTGGTTTTTGCAAACAAAAAAAGGATCTCGTGAAAAAATACACAGTAAAAAAAAAGCGAGCCAAGTGCAATCTATTAATTGCGTCTTAGTAGTCGCATGAGGAAAACGTTGCATAAAATCTCCATGACCAAAGAAATCACAAAGCGACACTTAAAGCAATTTTTAATGGGCGAATAAACATCGGATCATTTTAATTCTCTGACACGTCAAAATAAAGACATTTGGAAGAAAGTTTAAGTTTTCTGGATATATAATACGAGTAATAAATTACAGTGGCGAAACGATTATACCACAAGGGCCTCTCTACTACGAGTTCTGAAAAGTCTATCGGGTGGGAGGGGGGAGTTACAGAATTTATAGTTTCCCCTCTGGCAAAATATCTAATATATTAATTTCTTTTATGTTATATTTATTATCATGATATAATATTTATTTATTATTTTCTGGTGAATTCACAACTGCGAAAAGCGCCTACTGTCATCATGTTCGCCCATCTGTTCGCGTATAACAAAACTCTCATTGGACGGACTTCGAAGACATTTCATATTTGGATTTCTTAAAAAGATTTCTGCGATTATCCCAAATTTCATTAAAATCGGATCGATAGAAACTTGGCTTTTTTTAATAAAATATCCAGTTTTCTATCTATCTATTTATTTACAAACAGTTTAAATAGTTTGTTTAAAAAATTCATGCAAAATTGCTAGGCCATATTCTAGGATTTAAAGTCGAAAATATATTATTATTTATCATTAGCCATATAGTGAAAGGAAGCCTGAGGCTTTTGCTGCACCAGCCAAAAAAAAAATTCTCAGTTACCCTGAGAGAGAGGCAGAAGGGACTTGCCAAAGAAGAGAAGAACGATGATATCCAGCTCAGGACCCTGGATGTGCCAAGCCCATACTCTCCAGATGTGAGCCCCTGGTGTCCCATTCTAAACGATTACTAATATATGGCTGTTTGAATTTTAAATTATGGCTATGGAGTTATCTTAGTAAAAAAATAATAAGAATAAAGGGTCACGTACCTACTATGAATAAACATTTTATTTGGTACGAATATACTTATTTATTTAGTATTTTTAACCATTTAAACTCCTCCACAGCCATTTTCTAAAATTCAGCCAGCTACAGGTCAGTAATTCATCAGAATCAGACATGTTTATATCACTTACTTTACTTATTTTAATTTTATTTTAATATAAACTTATAAGTTTAATGACAGTAAATATTATATCAAATAAAATCCAATAAGAAAGTGAAAATACTTATGAATATAATAACATTATCATTTCTTGTAAACAAAATTAAAATTACTCATTTCACACTGAAACTGAGTATCCAATCCAAAGACCATGTGTAGTGCAATATCGTCTCCATCAAAATAAACGTTCCCGAATAAAATCTCACCGAGAATGCGAATGTTATTTATATTCGCAAACGGATCCAAGTTTAATTTGTTCTGTAAAATTAGCCTGCTGACTAAGGGGCTTTTTTTTTCAGCATAGTTTATAAGGAATTTTTACTAAAAAAAAAGTGAATTTTCAAATTTCTAAAGGGAGTTACACAAAGCATTAGATAAACAGCCTAAATCTAAAATTTAGGCGTTAAACAGGGCTTTATTAATACTCATCTATATTGTATTTTAGCAAAAAGTAATGGAGGTACGTCGAGTATTAATTCCGGTGAAAGTGCTAAACGCCACTGATAGTCAAATAGCAGTTTCTGAGGGGATTCGATTAGTTGATCATGTAGCGTATTAACTGCGACCCATATTGGGACTATAAATTCCAAAATGAGTAAAATCGATAAATAGTTTTGAAACAACCTGTTTGGGGCATTGCTCGCTTAGAAATTTCAAGGTGACATCAAATTTTTGGTGTGCATTTCGTTGATTGATCCCGAGTAACTTAAGTCTAATTCAGATTTTCTCTTCCTTTTTTCCCAAAGAAAACGCTTATGAATTAAATTGTTTCGACTCAAGGAGGAGGAGGAACAAGTCTGATCGACACCCAATTTTCAGCGAATATTTGTTGATCCCTGAGAAAGTTTTAAATCAATTCCAATTCTACCATATAAAAACATTGGTATAAATTTGGAAGAGCAGCTCCGATCCTAGTTTAATTTTTAGACCCTTCTAACAATATTCTTAAGGATATTGAAAAAAGGGTCTGAAATAACAAATTTCCCCTGTGTGGCTCTCCCCATCCTCCCTTAAAAAGAAATGCCGCAGAAATCCGACCTCACGGCTACCCATCAAATGGTGATATTTTAGTAAACACTTCTTAAGTACGGTATTGAAGTTTCCACCCCCTGAGCTATCTACTGAAAATTAAACGCGTCTTAAATCTATCTCAATACATACACTTCTGATCTGTTTTATTCTCTACTCCCATAAGACTTGCGAACTGTTATTAGAAGAATTAAATATGATACTTGAAACACACCTCCACACTCTCAAAAAATGGTCCAGAGACTGATATCTAATGCCATTTCGCCACACAAAATAGTTTGAGAGACCTCAGATCAAGAACGCACGCACACACAAAATAAATAAATACAGTAAATACATCACCATGGAATAAAAATTATAGTCCACTACAAAGTAAAAGGTGGGGTGCATCTCGTTATTACATTGGAAAACTGTTAAATTAATTAGCTGGTTAAAGACATGATATCACAAAATGCTAATTCACCCCACGAAGTAACCGCCTTCCTTGATACATTCTTCAAATGAGCTTGGAATTATAGCAATTCAACCAGAATTTCGACTGCTGTTATTCATTTTATATTTGTTTCTAAAAGCATCTTTGTTTCAGATGTCTATATTGCGATGAATAAATGAAGTGTTCGTCCTTCAATCTGGACTGGCAGGCCACTCTCTGGAAACTTTAAATATATTAACCGAAATATTTTGTAAATATTCGTAGAACTTACCTGAATTTCTGAACCGTTAAGGAGGTAAAAAGCCCCTTCCAAATTATGTATGCGTTTTCAGTTTCTATAATTAACAAACTTAATTAATAGCAGTCTTATAAAAAAAAAAAAATCACTAGAAATCAGAAACACACCAACACCAAGCAATAACATTCTGACTGATGACAAGCGCCCTCTCGTCAGTGAGTTAGATTCTGGGTATAACATAATGGAAAGCTTTTGAAATTAAATATTAAAACCATGGCTTAGTGTAAGCAATCTATAAAAAGCCATTGTTTATTGAAATATGTAAGTAAAATTTATAATTCTGTCCCAAGATTTAATGATGTGATTGTAAATGTACTTCTGAAAGATAGCCAATCTAAGAATCGCTTCGTTGTATTCCAACTAAGAAATTTTGACCCAAACTGTAAATAGTGAGGCTCGTTGCTTGAATGTACAACGATAGGATGACTCACCGAGATCCAGCATATCTGGCGAAGAGTAGGACCTAATGCAATAGCCTCATGAATACATATCTAATTTTCTAATCCCGATCACGACTGCCCCCTCACCGGGGCAGTCGTGATCGGGATTTAGAAACATCGTTGCATTCTTACATCGTAGCCCTCTTGGGTAGCGCAGTTGGTATAATCACCATTCTCCACCAACACGGGGTGAAAAAGACCTGAGTTCGAATCCCATCAATGAGGGAAGGAGTTTTTATGGTCTTTTTCAGAACGGGCTGAGTTAGTCGGTCTCGGGAGATGGTAGCATGTTTTTTTCTCCTGAAAACTCTGGTTTTTCGTTCAGCAAACAACAAATCGACCACGGAACACACGCAATTTACAGACCTATTACATAAGGCACAATATGGCCTGAGTTGCTGATGCATCTAAAATCCAACAACAGCATCTTACATCGTGGAAAAGGTACAATTCGTTTCCCATCATCGAAAAAAGAAATACTTCCCCTCAGCACGTGAGGAATATTTTTAAGCTTTTTCCATTCCGTGACTGAGTTCTGGTCGTGAACGAGGATTGCGCGATTTATTCCTCCCGAAAACCGAGTCTTTTATTCTCGCAAATCATGCAAACCAGCCATAGTAGACACAACTTCCATAAGAAATGCTGACACCTTATAGCCTTATTTTCCACAGTATAAATTCTTAACAGCTTAAAATCGATCCCCGTCCCATTTTAACCGCGACTCACGAAAAACTTGAACTAGACCCAGGGGCTCACATCTGGTGAGTATGGGCTTGGCACACCCAGGGTCCTGAGCATATCGCCTTAGCCTAGTGGTCAGGCGCGCGGGTGCATAAGTACACGTGCCTTGAGTGACCGGGGTTCTAGCCCGTGGCTGCTGAATGCGGTGCTGTTTCTTGTATTCTGTGTATCTTGTAAACTCCTCTGACCGTTTGGTTGTCCCGGAGTATAAACAGAAAATTTATTTATCATCATTCTTCTCTCTCTCTTTCTCTCAGAATAATTCAGAATTTTTTTTTAAGATGGTGCAGCATAAGCCCCAGGCTTCCTTGCACCATATGGCTAATGATAATAATAAATAATAATAGAGAGATGGTCAAAATAAAAGAAAAAATAAAGAAATTCAAGAACAAATATCAAATTCTATCAAATATTTCTGGTAGAGAATTATTATATGATTTGAGTTGAATTGAATTTTAAATGAAATATAGGATATCTCCATTTTCATGAACCACAGTCAAAATCATGACTGTTCAAAACTGTGGGACCAATCCTGCATAAATTAGGTGATTAATAAGAAGACGTATATAGTGTATAGCATATAGTATGTTCGTGTCTAACGGCACCAGGGGTTTCCTCCATCTCTGCGTTGCTTTCATTGTAGGTGTAACAGTTCACTGTAAAGGCCAGAGATTTAAAAGTGTATGGATTTTGTAAGTGTAGTGTTGTATATCGTTGTTCTTCTGGCCATTTAGCCACTAGACCCTGCTGGGGCCCAACGTTGTCCACACTATGCTTCGTGGAGGCAGACCAGGTACCCAGTAATTTTAAATTTTCACTCTGACAGATCCTGCCACCTAATTTCCAGAGATTTCAGTGGCTAAAAAGAACACGTACAAGCAATGGCAAACCTCAATGCCTCAACGGTAAACAACTCTTACAATGAATTCTTTGCAGCACCGATTATTATCTTATGGCAATAAATCCCGCTCTGCTAAAAGAGTAAATCATAACTCGAGGAGGCTTTTCAAAGGAGATCAACGAGCCGCAGTTCGTCTTCCTAAAGCATCCACTTTTGCTCAACAGAATTAAAGGCCCAGAGAGCCAGCCACTACATCCGATGTATACATTCGTTTCGAAGGAGTTCGTCGAATCTGGGCATTATGTGGAAGACCATTATCAACCAATCTTGCAACACGAAATTCTAGATGAGAGGCCCCAGCACTGAGCCTTGGGGACACCCACATGTCACCTGTCTTTTAACATAGGAGTACTTTGGTTTAACTAAGGAGGTGAGGAAAATTCGAACATTGGCTCCATTTCATTCTGATTTCCTGAAACCTCGTTCCTCGAGGTAGCACAGTGCATATAAATGCCGTCCTTCCCCCATCTCTGATGGGGGAAGGACGGTATTTATATGCACGGACGGAAAAATATTTTTCACCTGATGTGGGGAAGACGGGTTCGAATCCGGTCAATGGCGCGAGAAATTTTTATGGCCATTTTTCACATTGCGGCTGAGTTAGTCGGTCTCATGCAAGGACTACATGTTGTTTTTTTCTTCCAGAAAATCGGTTGGTTGGTAGGTTGGTTGTAGAGTTTTAAGCGCATCAGTAACTTAGGCCATATTACTCCATATATAAAATGTCTGTAAATTGCGTGTGCTGTACGGTCGATTTGCTATTTGCTGAACGAAAAACTCGAGTTTCCGGGAGAGAAAACCATGCTATCCTCGCCTGAGACGGACTAACTCAGCCGCTTTGTGAAAAAGGTCCATAAAAATTCCTCGTGTCATTGACGGAGCTCAAACACAGGTCTTTTCTACCCGGTGTGGGGAGGCAGTGATAATACCAACTGTGCTACGCACAGATTTTTGTCCAGGAAACAGGCAACTCAATCACAGACACACACTTTACATATATAATATATACGGGCATAAACATACGGGGCAATACAGTCAAAGTATGCTTTGAAACTATCGTTCCTGTAGCCACTTAGAAAGAGAGAGGTTAGGATTAGGAATGTGTTAAGCAACGAAGCGATTAAGGAAATAAGATGTCAGTATACTGTCTTCAATTGCGTGTTTTCTTCAGTCGGTGTTTGTTGTAACAAAAACCAGTTTCCGGGAGAAAGGTTCAAGCAACCCACGCCTCAGACCAACTAACTCAGCACATTTGTGAAAAAATTACACAAAAATTCCTTGCGTCGTTAACGGGACTCGAACTCAGACCTTTTCCTCCCAGTGTGTGTGTGTGTGTGGAGGAGAGTGATTATACCAACAGTGGTATCTCTCTACGGTACGGAATCTTGCTCTAAACACCATGTAGTGGTCATCCTGTGATATAACTTTTTTGCCAGCGTTCAGCTTGCATTTAAGACACCACTCCTCTCTCTATTGACGTTGCTATTCTTGATACATGCTCCGAACACCGAAGTTTGCAACTGTCCGGCCATAATTCTGCCAACAGTCATCCATCGCTTCCAAACTACTTTTACGTTGCGTTGTGCAGAAAGAGGAAACCTATACCAGCGTCAGATCGCAAATGAGTAGGGGTGCTCCAGTACAGTTTTACAACCGGATTGATTCCATGTTCTTTAGCTGCAAAACGTAATTCAGATTTATCATGTTAGATTTTCTCAGGAAGAAAATGAACAACTTTACTGAATTACTTTTCTCCTTTTTTTTGCCTAAAATAATACATCTTTGTATTATGTGGAAATCAATATTTGACTTCCAAATATTGGAAACCAACATAGTTAGTTTTACTGTAGGAGAGCTGTGCATTTAATTCTTATATTTTAGCTTTGCCCATTTTTACTTGTATTTCAATGTTTTGTAAGAGAGAATACTTTATCCATTTCTGCCAATATTTCATAGTGAGCTCTCTAGAAATCAGGAGAATTATTATAGATCATAAATTTCTCCAAAAGATAATTCCAGGAAATATTTCAGTCTCATTAGAGCAACTCCTTTCCGAAGCAACTCTCCTTTCACAGAATAACTACTTTCTGGAGAAACTATAGTTTCACATTCCTACAGACTTACCAGGCAAACACAAACATTTCACGGACCTCGCCAGGAACAACTTCATTAATAGGACACCAATTTATGCAAACCATTTAGGACTTACGTGACACTAGACTATAATACCGTCTTTGGTTCAAGGGATATTTTGGACGTCGAATATCTTTTATGAACCTAAAGATTACTATTGTTTTTAGAGGTATCCCTATCTCTAAATATTTATTACATCTGCTAATGTGAAAAGGATATCATTGATCTGTGATAAATTCCATTCAATTCAAACTCTTAAAAAGAGCGTATGCGTTTATATTCTTATCCATTAGCTTATGTAACTACTGTCGATTGTATAAGAATATGATAACTATAAAAAAGTAAACTGAAGGCAGGAAATGAATAAAAAGTTTCAGTGTTTGCAGAAATTTTTATATTTCTGTGTTTTTTTTTTTTTTTTGAAAAAGAAAATAATGTTCTGGTTAAAAAAGAAAAATAAAACTTTCAAAGTTATTCAAAAAGTAACGTTTGAAACATACTCGAACACAACCAGAAAAGTGAAGAGGCGTGACTATCAGTATGTAATCTCTGTCTCCAAAGATCATAAGGAAGAGGAAACCTGTATTTACTTTTTTTTATTATCAGGTGACTAAAATGCAGACAGCTGCAATTTTTTATTTTTGATAGAAAGTCAGTCAATTTCGTCCATGTTTGTTTCTTCTGACCTTTATCAACACCTGCTCGCAATTTGACAGACCGATCACCGTATATTTGTCATATGGAGAGAATCTCAATTATTATCTTCGATCTCCTTGTTAACAGTAGCTTCCGCCTCCTCCAAAAGCCCAACAAGCTCGCTCACCTGTCTGTAATCCCGCGGATCACAGTGTGGCAATTCCGTAGTTTCCAGACTCCCCAAGCAACCTTAATTATCCACTGAAAATATCAATCATACATCTCGTCCGCTACATCTTGACCAGTCCTCCCATTCTCCTCCTACAGATCATGCCCGCAGCTAAAGGTAACTGGCGCCCTCTGGCACTACGTCAATCTGCCCACTAGTAATCATGACTACCTAAGCTTTTAGATTCTTCTCCTCAAGACGAGTTCTCCCTTTTCTTTTTTTCCCTCCACTTCAGTTTCCTAAATCAATTTATAATCTCTCTCCCACGGAAGAGGGGAAAACATCACATCTGTCATAGAATAACACAGTTTTGCAATTAAATACAAGCGGGGCAACAATTGAAGTGGTACACCAAAGTCTGAAACCTGTTATTTTTTAACACACTTCCCTTGGTTAAGTGAAACTATCGCAACAAGAGCAGAATCCCGACTTTGTAATAAAGGTTATCAACAAGAACGATAATACTTCGTAATAAACAGTACAAGTAGGTATTTGGTTCCGCTTTCATGCTCACACTAAAGACATTTTTGATCCTGAATGGCCCTTAAAATGGTAGCCGGGTTACCAGTCAGCTAAAGCATGAATTAGATAAAGACACAACAAAAAGGGAAAAAAAAGGTCTCTGCCTAGACAATTCAGGTCTCCCCATTTTTGGATCAAATTGCGTTCAAAATACCACATTCAATTGTAAGGAGAGCTTTTACTGTACTTTCAGTAGTAAAAGTCTCCCCTTACAATTCACATTTCAACTCAATTGCTATATTCAATTATTTTTCCTCGAATCTGAACCATCATATATTTGTGGTGGTTCATCAACGAAAGGTAATCGAAAGCTATCGAGTCTCAAAGAATTAGTTTCAATATAGTACTCATTATGACCAGGATAATTCATATTCAAACTGTTAGGCTGTTCTACAACTGTTCTAAACCTGGACAAAGCTCACTGGTGCCAGAGGTATAAAAGAATAAGTCAAACGAAGATGCAATTACCTAAATGATTATTGAACTTATTTATAGCTGTTCCTCTTCTGTATATTAAGAAATATTCGATGGTAGATCCATCGCTACTTCACAGCACTGAGTTAGTCTGATATGAAGTTTCGACAGTCTTTTAAGTAGGGCAATAACGCCATGAATTGTCAATATAGTTAATGATGATACAAGTACACAATAAAAATTTTCAAATTTAAAAATACATGAGTCTGCCTAATCGTTTGATCTGTAGTTTAGGTATATGCAAAAGTGATTTTGAATCTCTCTCTCTGTCCACTGAGGAACAAAGAGCAGTATTTGTCTCTATAAAAAAGGTATGAATTTGTTTGGTTTTTTTTCAGTTCTAGTGATGTTATTTACAACATTATGATCTCCATGATTATGTGGATGTTTGGTGATTTTCCAATACTCAGAGTCTATTCGAATATTCAATGTCTCCAAGTATTGGAGACACTGAATATTCTGCAGAATTTCCTAGTTCGCAGGATTTCATGGAACTCCTCAGTGAAGTGGTCTGTTGACAATTTTTTTTTTTTAATTTCTTACCTCTTCTGGAAATTTCTATCGATCTTCCTCTCGTCAAGAATCTGTACAAATTGTTTGATTTTCTTAAAAGTAGAGGGCAGTTCTTCTGAACCCACTGTTCTTATACCTGGAAAATATTAATCGAAATCGAAACTACAGTTTAAAGAAATGAACCGACTTCAATACAATCCTTTTGCGATGGATCTACCATTGCAAAAGGCGCAAAATCAACACAATTGATAAAATGTGATAAGGAGAACCCAAGAAGGATGTTTATTTCTGTTAGAACTTTATTTTAATTAAAGTTACCACTTTAATAGGAAGCTCACCATCTCGATGATCTCAGAAATTAACCTATTTCCTCCACTAGCTCGCCACTGTGAATTTTTCGTTGGGATCTTTCCATCACCGAATATATTTACCTCTCCCCTTTCTCTCTCTCTCTCTCTCTCTCAGTCATATGTTAGACTAGTAATTACATTTTTTTTTCTTATTAAACGCCTTGCCTGGGCCACCTCCCACGAGTTAATAAGTACCCAGACTATGTTATTGTCAGTAAAACATCGTAACATACACATTCAAAAAACTTAAGGAAACAATACGGTGTTCTGGATGTGGAAACAGGAGCAAATAGTTTCCACTATGTCACCCTATTCTCACCCCCTTCCCCTGCTGTCTCTCCCATCTCGCATCCTACGGAGTAATTTTCGGGAAAAGAAAGAAGTCCATTGTGTTATGTTAATGACTTCTGGTGTTGCGAAAGGGCTTGGGCGCAAAAGGCAAGCGAGAACGACATGCTTTGTTCGAGCTAAGCCAAGCCGCTAGGAACTGTGGTAACCTTGACGAAGAAAAGAATCTCAGTAAAAGTCCATTGTAAAAGAACTCTTGGGGGATGAACATTATTCTTTTCTGCTCTGGTGACGTAAGTGTTTTTCATACGACACATTAACAATACGGTGGTTTATTTGTGTTAAGATCTTTACAAATTAAAATCTCCATAACTGAAGAGGAGAGAAAATCTCACAGCATTACAAATATACAATATCGTCATTTCTCCTCGCATTTAATTTCAGGTAGTCAATAGATACTCCAAGCTAGATCACATCCATCACCCATCAAAACGTGACGATTGTATCCTCTAAATACAAAGTGACATTGCAAGCACGGTTCCATAGTTACTTCAAAATCAGGAGAATTTTTCAGTCTACATTTCTGTACACTGAAATCCTCCTGAATTTGCTACTGAATGAAACTGATAGGCCGAGAACAAAGTCTCTGTTGGCCTCGATGACCATGACTCGGTCTTGGAGATCTGCGTCATAAATTACCTTGAAATGGGAAACAAAATAGATTTTGTTGAATCTCACATAAATCCTGAAATGTCACTTGCTAACAGTCTAGTGTAGATATTGTAATTTATATAACTTTCAATAAAATATAATTCGTTTCCCATTTCAATTGGTAAAAACCAATTAAATTTCAGTCAGTAACAGAAACTGTACACTAAAATCGTAACTTCATTCCAAAACCTTATTATACTAACTTCGTAGACATGATTTTACACACTCTTTTAGTTATTGAGTCAACTGTTGTCAGTTTGATTATTTTTGCACCAAAGCGATTGAGGCTATAAGGTGTTAGTGTATTATTCGTCTATTCTATGGTCAGTTCTGTTTTTTGGATGCCACAGTTTCTGGAGGAAATTAAAGAAGGAACCAAATAACTTACACCCATGACACACTAACGCGGCCATGATGAGAAAGAAAAGCAAATAAAGATTCTTTCCGTCTTGACTGGATTCGTAGCAGGCCCTTTTCTGCACGGTGTCTAAGAATACAGAATTGGTAAACTGAAAGCTTGAAGTTAATTCAAAACCAAGAATATCGTCATACTGTATTTCCTTTCTCTAAGGGGTTCATATTAAATTATAGAAACCCATGAGATGCAATGCGTCCAGTAATGCCCGCACATCATCAAGTCGTAGCATTGAATGTCCTTTTACGTTCCTAACAAGCTTACTGGGTTGAGATCGGTTCAGTTGGGCGGGCATGAGAGGATGGAGAATTCATTGCCATGTTCTTGAAACCGGTTAGCAACTTGCCAGACTTTGTGACATCGAGTGTCTTGTTGACAGATGCGGAATTGTCTGGATATACCGTCATCATGAATGGGTGTACTTGGTTGGCGACGATAGAAAGGTCCCATCGAACTTTTATCGAAGAAAGATCCCATCGAACTATTGATTAACGGTGATCAGAGGAGACATGCCGCCAAAACAGTCCTTAAACCTAATGTCACCAGCCTCCAGCTTGCCGAACATCAACAATGAACCCTAGTGCCATGGCCTCATGTTGCTTTCTATAAATGCGGATACGCTCATCAGCATGGAGTTAGAAACAGGATTCATCAGACCGGGCGACAGATTTCCACTTGTCGGGAGCCACTGTTGGTGATGACGTGCCCAGGATGTTGTTGTTTTTGGGTTTTAGGAGCATTAGCGACTAAGGCCATATTGCTTCGTGTATACTGCCTGTAAATTGCGTGTGTTCTTTGGTCGATTTTCTGTTTGCCGGACGAAAAACCCGAGTTTCCTGTAGAAAAAACCATGCTACCCACGGCTCAGACCGACTAACTCAGCCACGTTGTCATAAAGGCACCTAAAAATTCCCCCCGTCATTCGACGGGACTCGAACTCGGGTATTTTCCACCCGGTGTGGGGAGGACGGCCGTGCCCAGGCAAGGCGCAGTTCCTTGCATCTCGCAGTGAGGATAGGCACCCATGACGACCGTTGACTGCCACAGCCTATATAAGAAAATGTTCGGCGAATATTGGACTTGCTGTTCCTAGAACTGCAAGCAACAATTTGCTGTGGGAATCCTCGCCCCCCTCTGGAAATCACAAAAAGAATATCATCAATTAAATTCCTTCAGAAAGAAAAGTTTTTGCAGCTCTTAAAATACTATCCATGGGATTCTCTCAAAAATATTCCTATACAGGACGCCACCTTTCTTCTTATAAAATGGCTGAATCAACTGAAAACAGAGTCGGCATCCAAACTTGTTAGAATATCTTCTCACTCCAAACCTTGGTTCAAATCCCACCTGAAACCTTACTTTAAAAGTAAGCAAAAATATCACAGACAGTGGAAGAAATACGGCACTTCATCAGCACACATAAAATATTAAAAGAGCAGAGCATTGTTTCAACTCAAAAAAATTCAGTCATACAAAAATTATGCTATGTCCACGCTAAAGCACAATAAAAGAGCACTTTCTACAAAAACAACAGCTACCTTACAGTACGATCTAGTTTCTGAATGGATAAGATGCAATATGGAAACAAGCAAATCTGACATTTTCACTGAAGGTACACAAAACAGATTTATAGCATTTAATTCCTATGAACAAGCAGACAAAGTGCAACATGATGTGTCTCCGGATCAAGCCCTGCTAATTAACCAACTTGTGAACAAGAATACAGTTCAGCGTGCAGTTAACCAAATATGCCCTGATAGTAGTGAAGGTCCTGACGGCATCCCTGGTTTTATTATTAGATTGTCCAGCGTATACATTATTGATTCGTTAGTGCATATAATTTCCAGGTGCATCTGCCAGCCATTCCTTCCAAGACATTGAAAAACTTTCAGGATTACGCTGATTCCTAAAAAAGCTTGCAGAAATAACCATCCCGGCCATCGACCAATTGCTGTTTCGTCAATAATTACTAAAATTATTGAAAAAATCATGCTCCCATATCTTCAACATGCAATCTTCGCTAATGCGCCTGTCAATATGCATTTTGGTCCTAGAGGGCGCTCCACAACAACAAGCCTAGCTGACACCATTGTACGCATCCAAACTGCGTTTCAAGATAAGGCACAATGCGATGTATTTTATTTTAACATCAAAGGTGCTTTCGACAACATAGATCTCAAAAAAGCTTTTCAAATACTAAAAAATCATTTTCTCGTTGACACAATGATTATTTCCTATCTTTAATACAGCCTAAATCGCAGACTTCTCCTCTTCCCCACTAGTACTGACAATATTCTTGTCACAACCTCAACAGGCATTCCCCAAGGAGCCGTTCTCTCCAGTACTATATTTTCAGCATCTCTTCAACCATTTCTACAAGAAAATTCAAATCTACTGGCATATGCCGATGATTTAAAGTTATTTATAATCTCCAAAGCCAGTGATGATATTCGCAAAGTTATCAATGATGCGAATTCACAGATTTGTAAAATCATCGAGTACCTGAAAGATCTCAATCTGAATATAAATGCAAGCAAATCTGCTCAATTACTTATTCCCTTCAGAAACAACCCAACCACATAGAAATAAAAATTGCAGATGTCCCAATCCCAAATGTTTACGCTCACAAAGACCTTGGAGTTGTTTTTGATAAAAAAACTCTCCTTTAATGCCCACTATTATATGTTGCTCAAAAAATTCAAAAAGCAAAATGGTTAATCAAACAAGAAACAGCAGCGATTCAAGACAGAAAAGCAGTCATTAAGCATGTTCAAAGATGCATCTTTCCCATTCTGTCCTATGCTTCCGAAATCTGGTCTGGTGCTCCTCAAGTAACCGTCAAGAAATTCCTTGCCCTAGAATATTGGGTTCTTAGATGGCTCAATAGTAAGCTTCGTTTTCCCCATACAATATCCAGGCAACAGCTTTATAAAAACCTAAAAACAAAGCCTCTGCAACAGATGATCAAAGAGTTTGGAGTCATGCTTCTTGCAAAGTTAATCACCTCTGCATGCGATTCACCAAACTTAGCCAATATAATAGCTATCCCCAACAGGGAAAATTCAAGAAACCAGCAATTCAAATCCAACCTCTCCAGGCTCAAACAAATGGACAGAATGTTCCCCAATGCATCCCTTCACCTCATAAATCATCACAACATTGATTGCAACAGGTTAATCAACTCTGAAGCCTACAGGAGTCAGATCTCCGATAAAATGAAGAAAAATAATTCAACCCAGTAATTGCAACTGAAAGTCAAATGTCCTGTTCTGCAATTTTTTTAAATTCATAACTGTTCTGCAATTTTTAAATTCATAACTAAAATTCCTAGGCATTGTTAATATCTATATAAAATCTGCTATGTACATATACTCAATTATTTTATGTCATTCCCGTTGTATTTTTACCTGCCCCTAGCCATGTGCTGTGATGGGCTTGCTGTATTTGCAATAAATGAATATTTATTTATTTACTTTGTACTGGTGGTTAGCTAGGCTACTGAGCTACGTCGCTGCTATGCTACGGTAAGAAACACATGACCCTCACCACGGGCGTCGACCACACGTGGTTGTCCCAGGTGTGACCTTTCGTTAGTTTGACCGCTGCTGAGCCATTCATGGTAGACTTCTGACACGACAGAATGGAAGCGCTTAACCATGTTGGCTGTTTTCGAGGTACTGGCACCTGTACGTTCAGCTCTCAGAATTGGTCCACGTTCGAAGTCGGAAAGATCTCAACGCCGACCTGTTCTTTTCGCAGATACCCAAACACTGATCGCCACGTGTGCGAACAACAATCTTATATCAGCCATTCGCGACATTGAGCCTTCACCATCGTCACAGACCAATCCATTCCTAATACAAGGGGGTGTTGCTAATGAAAAGTCAGCACAGTGTATACCTTACATAAATTGAAAGAAATACTTTTGAGTAGAAAATATCAAGACAAAATATCAGTATATACTCGCACGAGTAGCACAGCAGTTACAATCACCGTCCTCCCACCCGATTGAGAAAAGCCCAAATTTAAATCCTATCAACGACACGAGGAATTTGTCTGGGCTTTTTTCACACTATGGCTTAGCTAGTCGTTCTTGGCCGTGGGGAAAGTTTCTGTTTCCCAGAAACTCTGATTTTTCATTCAACAGATCAATCAAACGCCTTGCCTGGGCCACCTCCCACGCGTTAATAAGTACCCAGACTATGTTATTGTCAGTAAAACATCGTAACATACACATTCAAAAAACTTAAGGAAACAATACGGTTTGTTTCCTTACAATTTAGGATACATACAATTTAAAACAGAATACAATGACACCCCATAGCCTGAGTGCTTTGACACAAAACAGACTAAAGCGTTTAAATTCGGTGAATTGTACAGGGCAGTGGTTAGGCCGTTCTTCACACAGGTCTAAAAGCCTCATTTCGGGAAAGGTGTAGATCTGCAGGAACGGGAAGAGAAGGGCAAAAATATTGGTGAAAGGAACAAAAGGGCGATCTTGCGAAGAAAGGCTTCAGTTCTGCAAACTGCAGCGCCTGGAGAGTAGGTGATCTGATTGAGGCGTTTAAGGCTTTGAATGGATTGAGCCAACTCAGTGTTGGTGGGATTCTTCCTCTTGCTACTCACAAGAGGGGACAAATTCAAATTGAGGAAGGACTGTTGCAGGATAAATGTGCAGAGGTCTGCCTTCGGTCAGCGCGTAGTAGATTGTTGGAACAAACTTCCATTTGTTATTGTAGAAGCGAGTAGTTTGAAAAAATTTAACTTTGAATTTATTGGAGGGGATGGACAGGTGATGTGGGAAGGGTTTTTATTTTTATTCTTTGGCTGATGCTTTATAAGTTTGCTTTTTTACATCATTTGCCATTACTAATACTAATAGGTTTCCGCATAGTCTGCCAATTGTGAAAGACACCTTTCTTCTGTAGCTTCATTTATAACCCCATGCTATTCCACTGTCCTTTTTCAATACAGTATTTGTATAACCAAAAATTTGTATAAATGTGTTTATTAATTAGCGTCCCAATAATTTAGTGACGTATTATAAACAGTACACTCTATCACTCAAACGCTCTTCAAAGGTAGTTGTTTTGTTTTGGATTTCCGCGAATACGATTAAAGCCATGAGACGTCAGTACCATATGCCAATATATTTCTGGTATTCTGGGTTAGTTTTCTTATTTGCTGAACGAAAAAAAAAATCGAATTTTCTGGAAGGAAAAAAAACCACACAGTCTCGTCTGAGACTGACGAACACAGAGTGAAAAAACCTAATGAAGATACCTCTCGTCTAGAGAGGATTCGAATTCAGGCCTTTCCACCTGTGCTAACTGATAGAAAACTTCTTCAAAGGCACTGATCTTCAAATTCTGTTATCAGAACTGATATTGGTATTGCATATTAAATAAATGACTCTTTCCTGAGGAGACGAAGTATTGTCATTTATGTGCAGTTCCGTGCCATTACCCCCCAAAAAATATTTCAACAGCACTGTTACCTCTTCAGAGTGTGGATTGGTAGCCATTAGGTGGAAACCTGATAACCCGGCGATGATTTTAATTACAAGATGAGAGATGCCAAACAATATATATATAGAACTTTTAGAGCTGTTTTATTTGAGTTTGCAATAGAAAAATTAGTATAGTTAATTAAGAGAGAGAAGCTGCAAATATATATCAGGTATTTTCCTTGAAAATTAACTTTTCCACCTACCAATATATAAATCGATTTCAGAACTCTTTATTATATACAGCGGTGCTCAAAAAATTGCATCACTTGCAAAATTTGGCAATGTGTCATAAAGGTTTTGTAACAGCATTACCCTATTGCAACATCCATCTCTAGCAAGCTCTCTTAGATGAAGTCAATTGCCAAACATGATTGAACCACCCTAATGGCAGAGTAAATATAGCGCGTATGCCACTGTCCCAGTATGCTGTGTTAATGCAATGGCTAAGTTTTCACAATTAACACCAAGTAGGAAAAGTGTTCCTGTTGCGTCGAATGCTGAGGCACATTCTGCGCATGGAATAGTTAAAATGATTCACTGTAATCAATCAACAGTGGCAAGTTTATTATGAAAATGATCAAAGCTGGCAGTCTAAACAGAAAGAAAAGAAGTGGACGTCCACGAATATCTCCTGCAGCGCAGGACAGATTTCTGGTCAGTCTGTGTGTGTCCAAAACAGAAGATCCCCATCAACAGATCTGAAGACAGCATGGGAGGAGGATACAGGAATAAAGGCAAGTACTGCTGCAATGCGTAGATGCCTTTTCTCATCGGGATTAGTAGCACATCGCCCAAGGAAAAAAAAGTCAATTTGACGCGAAAGCCTAGCGTCTAAAATGGGCAAACGAGCATGCCTAATTGGTCTGAGGATCAGTGGAAATGTGTTATTTTTTCTGATGAATCAAAATTCAACTTGTATGGTTCGGATGGCCAGCAGACTCTTAGACGAAGAAGAGGAGAAGAATTTCATCTTGCTATATCGTCTCCACAGTGAAACATTCTGCATCTCAAATGATACGGGGCTGTATTTCACATAGACTCTCGTGGATAGCATTATTTATGTTCTTTTAGCTATTTCTAAAAGAATTCTGCCAGTATAAGGGCAAATGAGGTGATGCAATTTTTTTTCAGTAACACTGTATATTATACAGTATTACTCAAAAACCTATAAGTATTACCCATAAGTAACAGTTGGTATAATCGCCGTCCTCCCCACACCAGCTAAAGCCATATTGCTCCGCGTATATTGTCTGTAAACCGCGTGTGTTCCGTGGTTGATTTTCTGTTTGCTGGACTAAAAAACCTGAGTTTCCGGGAGAAAAAACCATGCTACCCTTCCCTGGGACCGACTAACTCGGCCAAGTTGTGAAAAAGGCCCATAAAAATTCTTCTCGTCACCGACGAGATTCGAACTCAGGTCTTTTACACTCGGTGTAGGGAGGAAGGTGATTCTACCAACTGTGCTACCCACGAGGGTGAAATATTAGTGTGCATTTTGTTATGTTTTTTTGGTTATATAGCTGCCTGTCGGTTACAATGAAAAAATCATAGAATTTTTGTTAGTACATGAACCATAAGTAAAATGCTGTTATCTGGAGAAAAGTACTTATTTCATTGTGCATTTATCCATAAGGCATAAAAATAAATTTTTCTGCAATTAATATCTTCATATGTGTATTGTTATTATTCTTTTATGTTCTTTTAGCTATTTCTAAAAGATTAGCTGCCTGATAAAGGCAAAAATGAGGTGGCGCAATTTTTTTGAGTAACCTTGTATATTTTACAATATTACTAAAAAAAATCCAAATAAAGTAACCGACTGGCTACATTATTAGCACCACGAGCCAATAATACAAAGGGTACTAGGAAAGTTTTGCAATACAGCTTTGTTTATTTAATTTTTTCAAAGTAATTTCCTCTACATTCAATACACCTCTCCATCCTCCGAAACCAATCTTTAAACCAGTTCTGCCAAGTTTCACTAGGGAGTAAAGCACACTCGTTGTCCCAAGCCCGTAGAAGGTCCTCATCACTGGAAAACCGCCTCCCTTTTAGCTTCATTTTCACATGCGGGAACAGTGCAAAGTCGCAGGGAGCAAGGTCTGGCCTGTAGGGAGGGTGCTCGAGAAGTTTCAGTCCTGTCGTGGTCAAATATTCGGTGCAGGCTTTGGCGCGGTGAGCTGGAGCATTTTCGTGATGGAGGTACCAGGTGTCCATTCTTGACTTTGGCCGCAGGTTCTTCATAGATCCAATGACTTTAGGCAGGCATTGTTCAGTATACCACTTAGCTGTGACTGTCTTCTGCGTGTCCAAAACGACACGTTCCACAATTCCACTCGATTTGAAAAATACAGCTATCATTTTCTTCTTTACAGATCGGGATTTTCTGACAATTACCGGTGTGTCGTCATCATCAAAGACCCAAACTTTGTTTTGAGCCTTGGTAGGCAGATCGTAATAGTACAGCCAAGTCTCGTCACCTGTCACGATGTTGTTCACATACCGAGATTGTCCCTTATCAAACTTTTTTAACATCTCCCGGCACCAAGTCACACGTCGTGTCATCTGCTCTTCAGTCAGTTGATGCGGCACCCAGAGAGAACAAAGTTTCTTCACGTGCAAATGATCTTGCAGAATCGAACGAATTGCTGGTGCATTTAGGCCCAAAGTATCCTCTATCTGTTGGTAGGTCACTCGCCTGTTTTCGTCAAGCATTTTCCTCACAGCAGTAACGTTTTCCTCCGTAACTGACGTTCGTGGCCTTCCCGGCCTCTCAGAATCCTCCAGAGTGAAATTTCCCCTTTGGAATTCTCTATACCACCTGAATATCGTTGTACGATGTGGACAATCATCATCTAGTGCAAGAGTCATTTCTTCTAAGCACTGGTCTATGGTTAAACCACGCACGAAATTATACCACAAAACTGTCCTTATCTCATTTCGTGACCACGATGCCATCGCAAGCACTTTACACTCTCACTACTAATGAATAACTGAGCCCATCGACTTGGCGCGGTGGCTACTATGCACGTATGAACATGTCTCAACATGCAGCAACAACCAGCTTCCTGTGATTCATTGTTGCATCATATTGCAAAACTTTCCTAGTACCCTTTGTATGTTGAACTATCGTTGGCCTAGATCAATGTGACAGTCCAATGGTCCAGTATTCCTGCTATCCTTTTTCGACAAGGTTAAAACTGATAGGACGAATATCTTATCAGTTGAAGAGTGACAAGAGGAATACTGGATCATTCATATAATAAACTTTCCTCAAATCTTGGAGTGACATGCTGACGAACTCGCCTTTTCCGTTCGTCCCACAGGTGCCCAATGAGATTAAAGTGTAGAGGTTGGACTGGTAGATATTTGAAGTCTTCCTTATGTTCCTCATACCACTCTTTAAACACATTTTGAGCCGTGGATGGTTGCGTTGCCAACTTAAAAGTACCTCAAGTACTGCCATGATTGCAAATTTACCAGGTGTATCTAATGAACAAATATTCAGATTTACTTTGGAGTTCGTGGCACCTCTTACAGTTCACTTGAATCAAGGGACCAAGGATTTGCCAGGAAACCGCGTGTCACGCCATTACACCTCCTCCAGCAGCCTGTGCTAGCACAAAACGGGATTGTTCCAGTATCCCGTCAGATTTCTTCCATTTCTTCACTCTTTCATCGGTAATGAATACCGTAAATAGACTCATTGGACTACATGACCTGCCTCCAGTCCTTCTCCTTACATCGTTTGTGTGGGTGGCACCAAAGAAGTCGTATTTCTCGTTTGGTGTCCCAGATCAGTGGCTTCTGTGAATATCTCTTACTTCCGTAGTGCATTCTGTGTAGGGTTTATCGCATGGTGCGGATGCCGATGCCTTGTTATGTATTAAAGGCTGTAATTAAGTGTTCCATCCTTTCGTGACAACTACACTTCATAATCCGCCCCAAACGTCGAGAACCTCGTTCCATCACCTTAGATTTTCGGCTACAGGTACGTCGATTCAGAGATGTTTTCTCGGTGTTTTTTATTCATTAAGCACTGCCCGCCTGAGTAGCTCAGTGGTTATAATCACCATCCTCACCACACCGGGTGGAAAAGGCCCGAGTTGGAATCCCGTCGATGACGTATGAAATAAAACCCGGGTCCCCTCCGGTAACCCGGGTTTTTTTTTTCCTGCAAAACAAGCAAATCGACCAGAGAACACATGCAATTTATGAACATATTGCACATCGGCAGATGAATTGGTTCTCGGGTAGCCCTAATATTACAGCTTTTTATTCATTAAACAGTTTGTAGTGTCAATGACATGTTTTTGACCTGTCTGCTGTAGAATCTTATCTGTTCTTCGTTTCAGATGAACAGTGCACTGATTTGGCCACTAGTTGACATATGGTTCCATATGGTTCCATTTGACCGCTTCGATTTACATATGGTTCCATATCGTTGCATATAGATAAAACCGCTATATGCAACAACGTGCTGGTCCTAATAAAATTGCTAGGCAGTATATATGAACCAACATCAGACAGTTCGCTTATATAAAAATTACTGGACATATGGCCAGTAATTTTTATTCTTTTTATTCTCTGTTTGCAATAAATGGAGCAAACAGAGAATAAAAAGAAGCAAACAAAAATTATTTTTATGTGGAAAGCAGGAGCAGTGATGAGTGAATGAATGTGTATACTTTTGTTGAGAATTCATGCTTCGGACCCTGCTACCTCTGTCCTGTAAACACGCACTTTTTTAATCTTATTTTTCCGAACCCCCAAGTTACAGCTGTGTGGAAGTCATTTATCTCTCTCTCTCTCTCTCTAACACATCTTACAAAACTAGACCACATTATGACTCCGAACACAATGCTCGACAACATTACGGCCGTCACGGGATGCACACAAACAAACGAGTGGAATGCATGTGAAAATGCAGTCTGGAGGGAGAGAAGGAACTGTCGGAAGTGGATGTAGGAATCTATGGATGCTAATTACAGCTGTCATCCACCCGCTGACGGGTAAACAGTCATTCCTTGCTCGTTACTGCATCCTCACTTTGTCTGGCTGCTGGCAGTAAGTGAATGTTAGTGAATATCTTGTAGGTTCACGCCTCAAGGCGAGAAAAACACACTTCCTTTTTACACTTGGATCTACGGGTTAATGCGATTATTCCAGGAAGCCAGCCTTCGGGCCACTTTCCGGACGAAATAGCACAGTTCGTAGGCAAATTAATTGCTGTGCACGCGTATGCACACATACACAGGCACGACACACACCCTCTAATGTGGAAAATTCTCATCCGAACTCACCCCATGTGCGACAGGTAAGTGGGCAAGACTGGACATCTTCAGACACAGACAACCCTGTGGGACACATGACATCACAATCGGCCACCGACTGCAGGATTCACGCTAGCATACGCAGGCGGCCGGAACAGAATGACAGCATCTCATGAACAAGGGTCTGTCACAGACCTTGCGGATTTGTCAAGTGCTGTACTCAGTCGAGCAAGACAAAACCACCGCATCAGCAGGTCAACGCTGCCCGTCACGCTATGAGTGTCTTACACTGTTTTGACCTTTATGGATCACTGGCAACCCACCGCGAGTTGTCCTCTCGGCATTCAGAATTGAAAATGATTTTCAGGACATCGCCTTGCTGATGGTAGAGGTGACCAGGCAGGTTCCGACTTGCACGCCAAAATGACGTCGTTATTTCAGTATTCTACGGTAGTTAACATCGATTTGCTTTTCGTTATTTAAAATGCCCACCTCTTATCATACAAGAAACGTTGCGATATGAAAACGAAAAACGCGAAAGTGATTGTACTTATTTTTATAAGTCATGCCAGGTTTTTAATATTTCAGCAGAATTTGAGAATTTAATACGAGTTTAAATATTTCTCATCATCTTGTGCTACACAAGGGACCAGTTAGTCATGTCCTACTTAGAGGATTCAGATACAGCGGTCCGTTAACTAAAAAGAACTAACCAAAAGGAAAACAGACAGCCGTATCACCCTCGCTGCTACCAAAGTCGCAGACTTGCTGAGTGTCAAACAGCAGACCTCCACATGCTGATTGTCGTAGTATCACATTCGACCCCGACTCCTGGCGTAGGTGGAAATCTAGCTTCAAAAGCAATATCTGAGGAAATATTTTTCCTCATATTGAGTTAGTTGGTTTGGTCCAGAGCTGGTAGAGTACATTTTAAAACTGATATTTCACACTGCAAAAATGAACAAGTTAGATAATGTATGTATAGTAATGATTTATAATAAAAAAAAGAAAATGAAAAAACAACGACTTTTATGCGCGAACCGAGAACTTTTCTTTTTTGCGCATCCTCCATATAGCTCGTTCATTCTTCCTATCAGACACCGCAAGAATACAATATGCAAAATACATATACGGTATATGGATGGCATACGTGATAGTATGGGTAAAATAATAATGATAATAATAATAATTTCCTGATTTCGATTAGTCTGATTTTAATGAAATTTGGGAAGGCTCGACAAGTCGTTCTAAAAGAGCAAAATATAAAATTTCGTGAAATCTTATCTACTAGGAATCGAGTTATTACATGAGGACCGACATGGTGGATATAAGAGGAGCTTTACACATATATATTTGTCTGAAACCTGACCTGATGTGGCGTAACGTAAAGTCAGTTTTAATGTTTTATCTGTTTGCTAACTCTTCCCACACACACTTTGGCCATTCTTCAAGAAATGTAGCCTTCTTTCCTAAGGTCTCTACAAGTGACACGAAGAGTCAAAATTCCACCAAGTTCCCCACAAAAAAAAAAAAGTTTTAAGAAAAAGATGATAAAATTATTTATGAATTATTACTCCTTAATTAGACCCTAAACAGGCCAACCACGGAAGAAACACGGCTAAACAGAACCCGGGCAGAGAACGGGTAATATTAGTAAGGACAAAAATGATGCAAAAAAAGCGGATTTTTTTTCTGATATCAGCAAAAAATAAATAAATAACGGTAGCCATCCAATTATACTTTGGATTTAGTCAGACTCGCTGCCTCTGACACTTTGGAAGTGATCAACTTCCTGAAATCGAAAGTACAGTTTTTTCCCTGAGATGTTACATTTGTGCCCCCCACCCCTTTTCCGCTGCTTGTCTCACTACGAGGGAAAAGAAACCTTCCTCATTAATTTTATTAAATCCCACAATTGAAGAACTTTTTATTTGACCTGTATACAAATTCTTTCATGGGCGCAAAGCAGGGGATTTATGCATTCTAAAAAGAAAATTATCAAATTATTGAATTAGGAGTAACATAATACAATTATTAGAATTCAATATTTAATTATTATTATTATTATTATTATTATTATTATTATTATTATTATTATTAGCCATATGATGCAAGGAAGCCTGAGGCTTATGTTGCATCAGCCAAAAAAAAAAATATATATTCCCGAGTCACTCTGAGAAAGAGAGAGAGAGAGAGAGAGAGAGAGAGAGAGAGAGAAGTAGAGGGGAATCACTAAGAAAGAGAAGAATGATGATATCTGGCTCAGGACCCTGGGTGTGCCAAGCCCATACTCGCCAGATGTGAGCCCCTGGAGTTAATATAGTATATAATTTAATTTAATACATCATTTGCATCCGATGATCCCAACATCACGTAGACCATAACAGTCAAACATGTAACCATAATCAAAAATGCTAGAGTTATTGATACAGTGGCGGACAAAAAACTGCATCACCTTAAAAAAAAGTAACATTTGTAGTGAAACGTATAAGATATTGTTTGATTACGGTCATTTTGTTTGTCGCAAAGCAAAGGTATTGCGCCAAATAACGCTTCTATTGCATCAGATGGTAATTGCAATGTATTGCATCAGCCGGTTCTATAAATACAACGTTGGAAGGGTATACACGCTCATTAGTATCCTGTTTTGCGGACATGTAAGCATGGCTCCATATGTTCAGTTGACACCAAGAAAAAAAAAAATGTAGCTGTTGCTCTGTCCCAGGAAGGGCTTTCTACACGTGCTATCGCTGATAAAATAAGCTGCCACATATTTTATCAGCGATAGCACGATGAAACCTGTGATGTGAAGAGAAGACTTGGATCAGGCCGTAAGAGAGTGACTATGCCTTCCCAAGATCGATATTTGAAACGGCTATGCCTTCGTAATCGCCATGCTAGTGCTCCTGATCTAAAAGTGGATTTTGAGATGGCCTCTGGTGTTGAAACAAGTACACGAACTATCCAAAGGCGGCTTTCAGAATGTGGTCTGCATGCCTATCGGCCCAAGAAGAAGCCTTTGTTGACCCAAGCGACTTGCTTGAGCTAATACGCATGTTTCGTGGACAAAAGAGCAATGGGACACTGTCATCTTTTCTGACGAATCGAAATTCAACCTGCATGTATAGACATGTATAGTATCTTACGTAAGACGGCACCTGAACGAAAGTTCAACTCCGCCTTTGTACACTGTGATGATTACAGAGCACTGTACCCGGAAAGCCTGCCCAGTATGCGTCTACACCACGGGGAGGTAGGCCACAACTACGCATGTACCATGGCCAACCTCAACAGTCACGCACTGAATGTACAAAGAGAGTTTGGAGCCATTCAAAAGAACCCCGTGCCAATAGCATAAAGTAAAAAAATAAAATAAAAATCAATAAATAAATAAAATAAAATAAAATCTTTATCCATGTCTTTGCCCACGTCTTTATGCAGTCAGTGCTGTCCAAAGTAGTCCACAAAGAGAAAAATGGTGTACTGTCAAACAGAAGTAGTAACGTCATCCAAAAAACAAGATCAGCAGGAACAAGTTCTAGATATAATTCTGTTAATCTAGAGTAGTACCAGAAGTCACTGGTTGATGATGGTATCACTGTGCAGAGGAAGGATTTAGTTGGGGAGAGTCTTGATAAAGAATGAACCAGAAAATGCAGCATCTGTTAAAACCTTCGTGTGTTCGTGAAACCAGCAAAATTTTGGACATTATGTCGTCAGAACGACAAACTAGGCAACAAGTTGTATTTTCATTTATGAAATGTTTTCAGTTTGATTCCTTGCATTAACATTGACGTTGAAAGTCTTCCTGTGATTAAAAGCAGCACTGCAGAAGGTTTGAAGGGTCTGGAAATTATTGATAGATATGAGCATCTTCAGACAAGGAGACAAGTTTGGTACTGTTGGTACTTAGGTTACGAGGACCTGAGATTTATAATCTTAGGTCCTCGTAAATGGAGCATTCAAAAAGTACGTGAGGAGAGTCTTCCGGTAGCCCACATCAACAAGAGACTGTACTAGAAAGTCTCAATATGTAGAGTTTTGCGTTGCGTTAAGCGAACCATGTCCAGTTAGTATATTGAGGTAAACAGTGAGGGTGAAAACCATTTTCTGGTGGATGATGAAAGCAGTGCAGTTATGTCGAGAACGAATTTTTTGGTAATAGCTCCTTTTTCGGTAGAATTCCATCTATTCTGCCAGGTGTTGACTAACAAATTCCAGCATCGGGTTCGTTCAGTTTTGGGATCAGCCTGAGGATTGACAATGAATCCCTGAAATTCCGTAGAAATGCCTCGGTGGATGTAAAAACAAGGACCTTTAAACACAACACATCACGCAGATCAAGTGGTATAGTGCCCGCAAGAGCCTGTAGAGCTGGAGTTGATACTGTTCGGCAAAATAATACACACAAAAACCTACGTCACGCACATATCTGGCCCATTTGTAGCGATACTGTTCTTCACAGAGATACGATGCGGAGTTGAACTAAAACCTTACAAAAACACATGTCCATGTCGGCAAACGTGAAGCAGGCCAAGGAAAAAAAACAACGTTGAATAGTGGATAACTTAGTTTGTACACTTTTAAGTGATGTATGTCTGAACCAAAGACTGGCAGCATATATTGTAATTGGGATTATGGCAGCATTATAAAATAGATGTAGAGTTTTAGTGTTCAATCCCCGGTCTTGTCTGGTAATTTGGAGCAGCATTGCGGTAAAACTCTTAACTTTGACGCACAGATGTTGAATATGTGCAGTAAAGGAAAAGCGGTCGTCGATGATGACTCCTAAAAATGCATGGCTCGGATGGGAAGCGATATGTCAGAAGACGAAAATCGGAGGCATACCGTCTTGACTGCATAACATCAATTGGAAAGTTCCCCGCCGGTCAGATGGTCTGGAAGTGCATAACAAGCAAAGGGGTGGGTAGGACGAATTAAGTTTATTAATGGAACGGTGAATGCAGAAACCTACACTGCTATCTTGGAGGAGTGCCGTGCCTGAAACTCGTTGTTAGCGATCATCACACAGACGTCCAAAACTGCATTTTTCAGCAGGACTTAGCAACTCATCACACAGCAAAATTGGTAAGTTTTATGCTATTTAGATTTAATTATGAGTTTGTCTTCTTGTCTCACAAGGCTTAAAACATACGTACACCAACGTTTTCCCTCATTTTTCTCCTTTCAGGTGCAGTCATACCTTAGAAATGCTGGCATTGCAGTGTTGGACTGGCCCGGCAACAGTCTAGTCTTGAACCCTATTGAAAATTGCTGGTACATAATGTCGTCTAAAATTGCTCCCCAGAAGCCAACAAGTAAGATTCAGCTGCAGGAGAGCACTGTAAGGGTGTGGTACCACGAAATTGGGCAATCGTATATCCAGAAGTTGATTAACTCTATGCCAGATCGTGGCAAGGCTGTAATTGCAGCTCGAGGAGGAACAACAAAATATTGAGGACTTATTTTGCTGATTTACGGTACATGATACTATTACGTTAACTTGTCATTTCAGTTTGTACACGTAAACGCAATAAAATGTATGTTTGGTTGTCATGATTGCCATTTCCTTGATTTCTCATATTTCCATTAATTACGTATGTTACCCTTTGGGAAATATTTATAGCAATTGGGTATATCAGGTGAAGTCTTTTAATTGGATTTTATTCACAAAGATATGTATCCCATCTAACAAATGCATTTCGAACATTTCTGCAACCCACAATGCAGAGCAAAACACACATTATTTGCAAAATTCACAAGTGATGCAGTTTTTTTGTTCCCCACTGTATATCGCAGTGTGATACAAATAACGCAATCACTAAACCAGACGGGTCTTTTATTTTAAAAAATAATAAATTTGTTTTGTTATTTAGTATCTAATTTCTGAAAATTTTTGCAATAAATAACAAAAGACTATTGTAAAATACGGTTCTACCAAAACATCAAACACACGTGCGTACTACCACTACAATAGCTTTAGGACGGGCCAGTCCAATACCGAATTAGCAACACATGTTCAATCCCACAACCACACCCCCTTAGTAGATTCAGCCATTCCTATTATCAAATTAAAATCCAGCTTTAAAATTTTCCAATATGAAGCCCTAGTTATAGAATGGTTTCGCCGCCATTCCACTCTTCAAGTATTAAATTCCAAACTACCGTATAACATAGCACCGGTCTGGAATCTCATACACCTGAGATTCTCACGTGTATCCAGGAGCATCACGGGAACTTAGTCTTCTTAAATACACGCGTTTACTCTGATTCTACCATTGCCGACTGAAGACGTGTAAAACGAAAGCCACTTGTTATGGCTATTGGCCTTCTGTTTCCAACCGTATAACTTAAATCGTTTCAAATTTCAACATTGACAACCAAGGACGAAAACGTGCACTCCTACTTCCTTGCGCACATTTTAATTCTGTTTTTAAATCCTAACTCATTCATGCTAACTTAAATGTAAAATTATCATCCAATTTATTCCAACATCAATGCAGATTATAAAAAGGTGAGTATCATAATAAATTAAATTAAGCTACGCTATTATATTGTGAGAGTTATAGGCTGAATTGCAAAGCCAATTAGAGGTGAGGGAACTGCAAAGTAAAATGATTAATACCAAATGATTAACAAAATAAAGTAAAATAAAAGGTGGTAGAGCTGTCATCAGATATGGGTGGGCAAATTTAGCTATAAGTCGAATATAGGGATAGCAAATATGCAAAAATCTGATGCAAGCTGAAGTAAATATTGATACATGGTCAGGTATTTCATCAGGGACTACATCTGGCCATGTATCAGGAACTGCGTTTCTATACTTGTCCATAACAGTAAGAGAGAGACGAAATAAAGCAAAAGGCAAAAAGATTAAAAATAGCACATTCTCTCTCTATTTTAGTGTTGGAATTTTGTGAAAATTAAATCAAGAATGGGGAAGGGATAAAGTAGTAATTAAATAAAGACGAAAATAGCGATAGAATAAGGACAGTTGGAACGTTGTTCGTATCACCTTCGTATTGCACTAATAGTTTTATGAACAGGAAAAAGTTAGAAGTGGAAAGTAGAAAGATAAAAGTATAGAAAAAGATATTAAGCATACTAGGCTAGCTGGGGTTGTAAAGTCCAACCTTTTAGTAAGGGCCCTGGCTTTGTAAGTGTTAGTATAATAAGGAAACTAATACCAAATGCTTGTACTACAGGGGAAAAGAAAGCAAAAAATCATGCAAGTCCAAACAGGCCTAAAAACGAACTGAAACAGAAACGGAAAGTATAATGAGTGAATAGAGAATAATAGTAAACGATACCTGGAATTTTCAATTAATTCGTAGCGGAAGGAAGAAGGCGGGAAAATATAGAGCACATATTTAGTTGGGTAGATGAATGTATCTAAAGCAGTACCACATTAGTGACTTTGCTTCAGGCAAAAGCAATTTATAGCAGCAAAACGGACTTAATAGAGAGCTGAGAAGAAATGGAAAATAGTGAACGCTATAGTCATATTTAGATAAAATAAGTGCGTGGAGATACATAAGAGTTTGCTAAACAACCACAGTAACTGCTCCGTATTTGGTTACATATTCTGAACAACTTTGCACTCATTCTCTGATCGGTATACTTGTTTTCAGGGATAAACAGTTCGAATAACAGGTAAAAGGACCATACAGACCTTTCCCTAAATCGGCTAACCCGGCCAAGAAAAAATCCTATAAACGTTCCCCCTGAAGGCGGAATTTAAACACAGTCCTTTTCCACACAGTGCGGAAGAACAGTGATTGTAACCACTGTGCTGGCCACAAGGGCAACATCAACTAAAGTTATCAGGCGTCAGTATATTTTGTATAAACTAAGGTGATTATTTTGCATAAAGCAGGAGACTACACGTAACAGTCACTAGTGAATGGGTTAGTGCCATTGCATCATGTTTTGTCCGTAGTGTACTGCCGAAGTAGATAATTAGCGTCGTTTTAATTGTATCTCATATTGTGAATGCCTTCACAACGAGTTGCCATGGTATTGCACTACCTCGAATAAGTAACGCTCCACCAATGGAGAAGACTAATGTTACTTATTCTCGGCGGATACCACTACCCAGACGGCACCGTTTCAAGGCTTGTTAGCTTCTCCTCGGTGGGCTGGTAGGCAGTTGACTATAAACAGTTTATACTAGTGCACATCGTCAGGCATCTCTCATATTGTGCAGTTAAACTTTATAACTGGATTGTAACGATTGCAACACCAGGGTACCTATCCGCGCACCGAGGAGCGGCCAACAAGCTCACTAGCTCAGCCACGTTGTGAAAGCGCCCACAAAAATTACCCCCGTCAATCATAACCCTTCGCTGTGGGCGAGTGGTGATTAAACCAATGTGCTACTTGTGAGGGCAGGTTCATAACACTGTCGATATCGCCAACGTCTTCATCAACGCATGCCCCCACCTCCAATCTGCGAGATTCAAGCGAATAATTCTAACCGTGCACATAACATCCAGAGTATAACCCTCTGAGTAACTGCTTATCTTCTTCAACAAAGTATCTAGCTGTCCAGAGATGAAAGGATGATCCGAAACTGAATAAATACCTAGAATTATATTTCTCCAGAACATTGGGTATTCCAAAAATTGAAGATCAGAAATTATTTTTTTGGCAAACGAAATACTGCGCTTTCATTTATCGGAAAATAAAAAAATAGACTTAATTTAAGAGAAATTAAATATTTTTTTCATTTTCTAAAATCTTAGAAACGCAGTAAGCTTTACGTAGTAATTAAGTAAGCTCTGCGGAGAAACCACCGAAGTGGAACCATCACGGTTCCACCGCTGCATCAGCTCTTAATAATGACAGCTTCGAAGGAGATATGGACTAATACATTATTATTATTCCAGTTGTTTAAGACAGAGGACTTAACAACATTACGTTTATTAATCTACAAATGTTGTTTTTTCTTTTGTTGTTTTTCAACGTAAATTTAAATTGATTGTATCTATTTTTACTGGTATCGGGATCTTTATTTTTTATATTTTCACTTACTTTTTTTTGTTTATATAAGCCAAGCTAAAAATCACCATTTCAAATTAGAAAAGCAGTTTGAGCGGACTAAGCTATATATATATATATATTATGGTAAGTCACATGCTATGGCACGTGGACATAACGTGATCTTTAGAGTGGTTAGGTCACCCAGGTCAGGTCAACGATATTCATTTCGCGGGAGGGACAAATCCACTAGAAAATCTAGTTAGACTTCCTCGAGCGAGCAAAGGAAGGAGGTGGATAACACGCTGCCTCTCAGCAGGGTGGACGAAGCCTACATCTGCACGGTCCCATTGGAATTAGCGGTAGTGGTGTCACCACAGTGGAACGCTGGATAGATGCTGTAGATCACCAGGCCAGCAGAACGGAGAGATAATGGCGGGGGTGAGTTGCATAAACACCTAAGTCGGAGGGGAGTATCCCGTCTTCCATCGCCGCCCGTGTATTCAGACGCCCGTGTGTGAAGAACCATAGCAGGTATGTCACGCCGTCCCACTGCTAATAAGATTCAATAAAGGGCATGAAACGACGCGCATTCATCACAACAGGAAGTAGGAAATAGCTCGCCATGCACTTGCCACCTCCCAAGTGTTCGACTTCCTTTACACGGGCCAGCACACATGTAAGAAATTGTGTCGCTTTCAGGGAATAAGGGGATGGGTTGCTAACGACAGCAGATATATCTGTTTTAAAGAAAAATAAATGACACCCTGCGTCACATTACTTACAAAATGCTACTTGAACGGCAGTACACGCCTTTGATTAAATATTTCCTAAGGTCTTTTTTCGTTTGTCTTTCTAGAGATCTAGTTGCAGATGAACTCTAAGACACTTTCTTTTTCTAAAAGCTGAAGTGTATTTGAACAATGAGTCACACTTTTAACAAAGAAAATAAAACCATTTTTTCATTCATACTCCGCATAATATTCTACTTTCTGGACCATCCATTATTCTGTACTAGTGCAGCATTTTGGCGATTTTCATGCGTATCACTAGTATGAAAAGCAGATTTTTTAAATTCTGAAAGAGGCTTTTTGTATTGACCAATATTTGACAGAAGTTAGTTATGTGTTGTCAATACAGGACGTAACTTCTAATCAGTTTTATCATTGGTCACAACAGTTGAATGTAATCACCCTTCGATTGTCTTTGAAGATAATTTCCGAATCTTGATGGCTTAGTAATATCTTTTTAGCTGCTCTTATTTGATGTTTTTTTTCCAAAGAACCTAAGCATTCGTTTGAAGAGAAATCGAGTATCGAGAAGCAGCTCAACATTTAACGTTACTACATGATTGGGCTTGGTGTCAGTAGGGAAAATTTACACGCTATATGACGTGATCAGTGATGAAAAGAATACCTAAACAAAAAAATACATAAATTTGGTACACACCCTAAAGATAGTGTCCGTTTCAATATACAGTCCATGCACCTTAATGGCTATAAGTTGTTATGAAACTTTAACGTGTGTTTGTTTAGTATTTGTACCAATCAGGAATATAGCACTAGAGATGGATGTTCACTTCTAAATCAGCAGTTCTCTACTCTTAGATGGCTGTGCACACGATTTTCATCAGGAATCATGGTGCACCCACAGGCATATCGATGCTGTTTAGGTATGGCTACTCCCCAGCACATCGATATATATATATATATATATATATATATATTTTTTTTTTTTTTTTTTTTTTTTAATTTAAACAGTTTCTCACTTCAAAGTTAAAGGAAAGTTTAACCAATAAAGGGCAGGAAACAGGGAGATCTGATTGTGGCGTATTTCTTATTTAAAGTCTTACTAAACTTTAAATAAGAAAAAATACAGTACAGTGAAGCAGAAAAAAAAACTCTATCCATTTTATTCCGAAAAAATGCTGTACATGACACTTATCTTGTTCGGCTACTATAAGTTTAGTGGTTAGATGCCAGCTTGAATCCTCAAATCTGATCCCAGGTTCATTCGTTTTCCTACACTTAGATTTCAAACATAGAAGTCTGATAAAGCCTTTTATTAGTTTTTTTATTCATAACTAAGTAGTAAATTGCATTAAAATCAGCAACTCTTTGAAAGTTACTGGTAAATCGGTTTTTATACGTAAGAAAAACATAGCTGAGTAGACTTAGGTGTTATGATTCAAACTATCATCGAATTTCCCATGTAGTGTAGACAGGCGACTAGGAAGGCACTGGAAGTCCTGCCTGCGATTTACAGGAGAAGGACATTGTATCTCTCTATACAAAACAGATTAGACTGCATTTGGATTAGTTTATTCGAGTGTGGAGACCGTACCTAAAAAGAGCATTGAACTTCTGGAAAGTATTCAAAGATGTGCGACCAGATTAGCGATGAGTGGAAATTAATGCACATAAGAATGGTTATAAGGTGTGGTCTGCAATGTCTGCCAACTAGACATATAAAGGGAGATCTGATTGTGGCGTCTAAAGCACTGAAGTAAAATAAAAGGGGAAGGTCTGGTCTTCCTCCCAAGTGACACAAGAACCATGGGTCACAAATATAAAATTTCTGAGATTTCATGAAGTTCTCCTATTGGCAGTGGAGTTGCCAAGCACTGGAATAAGTTGCCTCCCAGAGTGTGGCAGAGATAGCGAGTCTAGCCAAGTTCAAAGCAGAATTGGATGGTTACCCTGAGGAATTGAGACTACATAAATATTCTGTTTATGTCACTGTAAACAATATATACTGTATATATATATATATATATATATATATTTTTTTTTTTGCTGACGCAGAAATAATCCGCCTCCTTGCATCATTTGGCCTTAATAATATTAATGATAACATTAATTCAACGGCGGGATTGTGGTGTCCAAATATTAATTCCAAGGAATTATCGCAAGAAACTTACATAAGGTGTGTTCTTATTATTGTTATTTACTCACGATGCAATTTTTTTACATTTTAACCCCTGTACAGCTCTTTCACATTTTAGGGTACGCATATTTAAAATTTAAAAAATAAATATAGCACAACATGAATAGCAACAGATAATTTAACAATAAATAACAACAGACAAATAAACTCAGGTGAGATTTGAAACAGAATATTGTCAGTGTATGAGTTTCGTCAGCTTCATCAAGTTAATAATTGTAGAACTCAAAGCAAATAATGAAGTCCTACAAGCATCATTTTTGGAGTTCACCATTATTGCCCATAGATGCATATAATTTGATATATAGTTTTAAATTGAAATTAGTTTTCTGGGTGAAGTAGTTCTTTTTCCTCATACTCCTTTTTAAAGATAAATATTTAGGATCAGTAGTTTAAACAGGAAAAAAAATGCACAGAATCATCTTGATGTTGAGGTAACTCTAAATTATTTTAACATATCTTATTTAAGTTAGAGACTAATTCAGTGGAGTGTTTGGCAGATTATGGTGCATTCCCTCAATATGGCTTCACAAAAAATAAATAACCCTTATTCCCCGGAGACCTGAGAGCTTCTACCTACGGCAGCAGGAAGACCAGCTCAATGAGAGAGAGTGCTAAGAATCGTCGGGCTCAATCAGGCTGCCTTTGGACTTCAGACATTGGAACGCTGAACGTTCGGTCTATGAGTACAGACTCACGCCTAAAAGAACTATTACAGCAGCTGAAAAACATCAATTGGGACATCATCGGTTTATGTGATATTCGAAGAAATCGTGAAGATTTGGTCAAACTGGAAGGTGGACATTAGCTGTACTACAAAGGAACAAATAATGTGGTGGAATTAGGCTCGTGATCAACAAAAAAATAACAGATTCAACCATAAAAGTAGAAAACATTGACGAAAGAATTGCTTGCTGTGCTATTAAGCTAAACAGTCACAAGTCTCTTCAAATTATTCAAGCTTATGCTCCTACAAGTAGCCATAGTGATGAAGAAGTTGAAGAATTTTATGAAAATGTATTGCACCTTTACAAGCAGGACAACTATCATTATAGAATTGTAATGGGAAATTTCAATGGGAGAATTGAAGATCCAAAATAGGAAAAAATTCAGTCGGCTCATATGGAACTGGAAAAAGATATGATAAAGGCAGTCTAATAATTGAATTTGTGGAGGGACAAAGTTTGTTCATCGTAAACTCATTTTTCAAGAAAAAGCCCAACGTAAAGGGACATGGAAGAGCCCTCATGGAAATAATGAAATTCACTTCATACTGACAAACAATAAAAAGATATTCATTGAACTGATTAGTCTGCAACCATTTTAATGCTGGAAGCGATCATCGGTTAATGAAGGCAAAAATAACAATTGATTGCAAGAAAGAAGAAAGAAATTGGCGAAGTCAATTAATTATTATTTTTTTTTCTGTTTATAATTAAAGTGAAGACACTAACCAACTATTAAAAAATAGTCACAACATTGAATAGGACAGTCCAATCCTTGTGCTACAAGACCTTCCTGACAGAGATATTTCAACCGATAATGACAAAGTCATTGAGACTATTGTAAAAGCTGCCTACGCCCCTTCACCTACGTAAAACAAGAAAAACCAACCAGAATATTAAAGAGAACAATCGCTGATGGAAAAAGATACGAGAAATGAAGCAAAATGGTAACATAAGAAACAAGGTAGAATATGCAGAAATGTGCAAGACCATAAGAAAGCACATAAACGAAGAAATGCGCAAGTTCAATATTGATCTCGTCAGAAGAACACTAGTCAAAACGAAAAATGGGAACATACAACAGTCAAATGTTTGATTTGAAGCTTGAGAATGGCAACAAAAACCCAACAACAAATACTAAATGTGGAAGAATTTTATTCAAATCTTTTTGAGGATAAAAGACAAAAACTGGATCCAACACCAGATGCAGAAGTTTTGGTAGAAGTGGTAGAAGCTGCTATAAAATCAATGAAAAATGGCAAAGCAGCAGGATCATTCGCTGTTGAAATTCTGTCGATAAAGTTGCTGTTGAAATGCAAGTCGATAAACTCGCTGTTGAAATGCTAAAAGCTGGCGGCCAGTCGGTATCTAAAGCTCTTGCCAAACTATTTGCAAAGTGCCTTCTACTTGAAGTACTGCTTGGAATACTGTGTTCATGTGTGGAGACTGCACCTAAAAAAAGATATCGAACTTCTTGAAGGGTCAAGAGACGAGTAACTCGTCTGTTGAGATCGGCAGAATGACGTCCTTATGAGGAAAGACTTCGAATATGTGGGTTGCATAACTTGGAAACTAGATATTTTAGAGCCGACTTGATTGAGATGTTTAAGGTTCTGAGAAGAAATAGTAAAATGAACGAGGATGAAAATTTTCACATTTAGAAATGATTCTAGAACTAGGGAACATAAATTCAAGTTATGGGGAGAAATGTTTAGACTGGATTTCAGGAAGTTTTATTTTAGCCAGCGAATTATAAATCATTGTAATGAGTTACCTACACTGGGTGGGGGGGATAGAAGCTGACAGTTTGGGAAAATTCAAAGCCCAGCTGGATAGTTACCTAAGGGAGGAGAGAAATGCATAGGTAGTATATTTCCTTTTCTTTAATTATTATTTATTTTATTATTTTTATTTATTTATTTATTATTTTATTTTTTTTTTTTTTTTTGGCTAGTGCAGCATAAGCCTTAAGCTTTCTTGCACCGTATGACAATCCTACTGCCCAAAAAAAGGTGACAAGCCAGATCTAAAAAAACTACCGACCAATAAGCCCATTGCCAGTTGTCTACGAGGTTTTCTGGGCCGACCGGGCTAGCCGGGTGGGTAAAGTGCCTGCCTGGCAATCCCGAGGTCGCGGGTTCGAATCCCGCCTCGGGCTTGGATCAGAGTAGAAAATGCAAAAACTTTGGGAGGTTCATTATGGCCACAGAAGCCGATGCGCCAAAAACTAACAAAAAAAACAATTTTTTTTCATAACGGTTCTTTCAAGAAGATTGGCACGATACTTGATGCGGTAGAACCAAAAAACAAGCAGGTTTCAGAAGCGGCTTTAGTACAATGGATCACATCCAAACATTGCAACAAGTTATAGACCGGCACAATGAATACAACCTTCCATTATGTTGACTATGAAAAAGCATTCCACTCAGTCACAAAACAAGCAATAATCAACGCCTTAATCAACCAAGTGTATACAGAACTTACATCAATATTCTCCAATCGACATATGAAAAGGCGGCTGAAATACAGGTCAACGATGATAAAGTTCAGATCAACATAGAAAAAGATGACCGACAAGGAGACACAATCTCTCCGAAACTATTTTCTGTCTTCTTACAAGAAATTTTTTGCAAGCTAATCTGGGATAATAAAGGACTCAAGATAAATGAAGATTGCCTGAATCACTTACGATTTGCAGATGATTTCATTCTCTTTGTCAGTGATCCGGAAGAATAGGCACAATACTTGATGCGGTAGAAACCAAAGAACAAGTAGGTTTCAGAAGCTGCTTTAGTACAATTGATCAAATCCAAACACTGCTGCACGATATACAGCGGCACAATGATGATGATGATAGGAAAAAAAAAAAAAAAAAACATTGAAGAACTGCAGCATAAAAGCAAGGAGTTCGGCTTAAAGATTAATATCAAGAAAACACTGGTTATATTCAACAAATTTATCAGACCAAAGAAAATCATGGCCGATGAACAAGAACTAGAAGAAGTGGAAAGGTATGTTTACCTTGGACAAGAAATTTCAAGGGATGGAAACAGCATGATGGAAATTGAACGGCGCATAAAACTGAGATGGCATTTGGAAAGATTAATATAGTCTTCTAGACAAAACTTGCCAATCTGTCTTAAACGAAAAGTTTTTGATCAATGTATCCTCCGTGTCTCAACATATGATTGAGAAACATGGACATTGAATGCTAAAGTTTTACAAAGACTGAGGGTCACACAAAGTAGTATGGGGCGCCGAATTTTGAACATAACCAAAAGAGACCGAAAAACATGTGCACAGTATTCGCTAACAAAGTAAGGTCTGTGATTTCATTGAAAGAACAAAGCGCTTAAAATGGAAGTGGGCAGGTCATATATCAAGAAGAACTGAAGATGGACAAGGCAAATTTTGGAATAGATACGGTACTGTTTGGCTCTAAACGCCCAAGAAAAAGACCAGAGGTGAGATGGATCGATGAAATTGTGAAATTTGCTGATGTACAATGGCAACAGGGAGCACAAGACCGCAGTTGCTGGAAACATGTTGAGGAGGCCTTCATCCTGCACATGACCAACAATGGCTGTAGATGATGATGGTGATGATGATGATATATAAGTTTGTTTTTTTTTTTTTTTCCACATCTTAATCGTGTTGCTTGGTCTCAGACGAGAGCCATGGATTCCACTCTCCTGGTTAATCAGGAGAGTGGAACGCAAATTAAAAAAAAAAAATATATATATATATATAGATATACATGTGCATAGATATTAGTATATTAGTACTAACGTGTCATGGCTTTAGCAATTTAATATATATATATATATATTTTTTTTTTTTTTTTTTTAATTAGCGTCCACTTATTCTCCTTATTCCCTCAATACGTTGTAAGCAGTTTATTCGAGTTCATTAAAATTCATTATACGGTGAACAGTTTTCATTAAATTAAATTAAATTAAATTAAAAATCAATCCAAATTAATGTGCCGTTCTGAAACATTGGTATAAAATTAATAAGGATTACAACAGCAGCATGTGAAATACTATATGCAGATATCAGCTCGTTTTTTTTAATTTCTTTCGGTGTCTATTAAATTTTAATATATACGAATATCAGAATTGTGATAATTCGGCATCAATAATGATCTGACGTCTGGTTGAGAAGAGACGAGTAATCAATGATAAGCAATCACCTTTCCTTTGTCTATCAAACTCTCCCATCCATAATCAGTGAGAGGATAGCAGGTCGGTTTTCAAATCGTAACCTCTCTTCTAAACTGGTTGTACACTCGAAATATTTAGCTGATGTTGATGGGCTTGCATATGTCAAAGACGTGTGCAGTTTGTTGGGATTAAATTTAATTGATCGTTAAAATTCAGGGATCGAAATGGAATGCTCATCAATAAACTATCTGATTTTTAACTATGTGCTTTTCATCATCAACGTGTGTGACGAAACGGAGCGGCTTTCGATACGCTCCAGTCGATTCCGAACCCTGCGCGTTAAAAACCATAAATGAAAGGATTTATCGAAGAAAATAGTTGAATACTAAAAGTAAGAAATCTTGCTGAAACATAAATCAAAAAGCTTATCACAAAATGATAAAGGATAACATGGTCTAATCCTTGATAATTTTAAAGATTAAAAAAAAAAAGAGTGCCCAGCGGACTTCTACACTACTATCGCGAAAATAAATTAACCTCGCAATTTATGGATGTATAACTAATTTCGTTTAATTTTCAACAACCATGTTGAGAAAACGTTCAGAACGTATACAGCATATGAAGTGAACTAAAGTTCAGTTATAAGAAATCAAGCCACCAATTAAGCTTCATATTTTAATAAAAATTCTGTTTATATTCTGGAACAGCCACACAGGAACAGAAGAGTTCACAAAATAGAACATTAACATATTTTGTGATATTACTTGCATTTGGACAGGAGCAGTAACTCTACACTTTTAAAATGACCACTTGCCACGTTCGTGTCTGGTGTGAAACATTAACATCGAAAATTATAAGCAACAGATTTCAGTAATTACCAATTATCTAAAAGGATAAAGCATTGTGACTTTTACTTTCGATGCCGTTCCTAAGTTTTAAATAAGAAAAAAGTCAGTTATAAACTTGATTAGGCTTATTTAAGCAAAACACGGATCGAGATTTAACCCTATTTCATGGAATTCACAAACTAATGTGGGATTTTTTTTTTGCTATGCCTAATTATATTAAAAATAAAGCACATGATCGTAAGTTACTGAGATCTCATCCATCATTGATTAGTTTGCATATAAATCGAAATTTAATGATTAATCTTCCCTTAATAAATAAACCTCCGTTTATTCTCCATCAAACATGTATGCTAGAGGAGAAAAAAACGTAGTGATGTAATAAGGTGCTATTAGTACCTTGCTCAGAACATTACGTAAACTGCAAAGCCAATTCCGGTATTTCTGTTCTCTGCTCACTTACCTGACTGTTAATTGAGACGCAACACTTAAGCAGTTTGCTTCTGTCGACTAATTTTGTTGTCATCTAAGAGTTTGCTTCTCTTGTTTCTGTTTTTGTTTTTGCGTTGTTAAGACTTCTGTTTACGATTGAGATATCTAACATTTGCAATTATCTTAAATTACCCGAACCCTTCTTTCCCAGTCGTCGCATTTAGCCTAACCTTATCTTCCTTCAATCCCACTTCATTCCTTCGACCATCACCCCTCCTTTCGCTCTTCCTCTGTTGCAGTCAAAATTTACTGGCTAAACCAGAACGTGACATAATCATTTGTAATTTTGCCCATCAAAGAAACTACTAAAGATTGCACGTTCTCCTAAAATGCCACCTTTTTGAACACTGGGTCATCAGAGTGGCTTGTCACGGACACCATTCAAGTCCTCCGAGAGCTGTAAACACTGCCGAACCAAAAGTTTGCCAACTGTCTGTTTAGAGCACTTCCTATGACGAAACCTAAGAGTGTTAACGTGATTGCCCAGTTAAAGCTCGGATTCCAGGAACATGACAACAATAATCAGCAGCCGCTTCAAAATATTACACATTTGATGGACTGGAATGAGAGAGAAGCTACAGGACACTACGTTATAGTTAAGAAAGTTAAACCGAAATAGGTAGTCAATGCTGTGCGATGTTACTGATTGTTTATTACTTGAATAACTGCATTAAATATATGCAAATGTCTGCCATAGTAATTTATACAAAAGAAGGAATAAAGTTCCAAACTAGAGGACTTTATTCCTCCCTGAAGCAGTTACGTAAATAGGCTCTTTGATGACTGTTCTGCAAAAAGGAACCTTTATTGTAGTACTGACATCGTATATTTCCCTTCACTGGTGTTACCAAGTGTATATCTTAGAAACCAATATGGTGATAGTACCTGAGAAAGAACAGCTGTTACAGTTTAGTAGGATGAAATACGTGATCGTGGTTTATTTCTGATGTTTTGCGACGCATGCATCGAAAATAAATCCACCGTAAGAATAGTGCAAAGAAAAGGTGTAAGAGAATAAAGAAACAACACCGAAGGATTGAAAAATTTCAAAACACTTTCCAAACATACTGGCAGAGCAGGTTTAGTAATGAAAAGTTCTATGCTAAAGATTCGACAGAGTTGGGCATTTGATTCTCGGTGACAAGCTGTTTATTAAATTTCAATAGGATGCAACAGAAGACAGATGTTATAACAATCTTGAGAGAGAGAGAGAGAGAGGTCAGGCAAAAGAGTTTAGTAGTACATGCGTTTAAGTGGACGGTGGTTGAGGTTAGCCTGACTGCTAAATACGATTAACAATTGTACATATTTATTGCCAAGATGTTTACAAGAAGTTTACAATTGTAAACTCCTCGGACTTGGCGGTTATGCCGCGGTATAAACAGAACATTTATTTATTTATAAAGTGTATTCCTAAAGGAATTGAATTAACAAACAGTTGAACACAAACGTTTTCAGTTCCCAACTCCTTTTCGGCACCTACCTTTACTGGCGGACCCTCCCCTACAAAGTGAAATATCTTTTTTATTTTACCGTTTAAAACTCGGTGATCGACCAGCAGAAATATTTCTAGGCTACCTTCAAAATTTGCCTTTCCACGTTTCCAAGTATTCAGTTTTAATCAACAAAATTTTAAAAAATATTGTCTGTCTGTCTGTCTGCAGTCCGCTCGATACATAATCGCTTGTATTTTGACTTCCAGAAATGGTAGAGGCAAAAAAAAAAAAAAAAGTCTTAATAACTTACCTCTAAGAATTAATAAATATAAAATTATTATTCTCGTCCCCCCTCCTGAAATAAGCGTTCATAACCGTAAGAGTATTATGTCTGCACAAGTGTGTGTTCACAAGTCGATTTGCATGTTGTACAGGTTGAAAAGCCTGAAATACCTCACTTGGAAAAACTCTAATTTAATTATTTTTCACATGTAAAACAACTATTAACCGTATTTAGTAGTCACGCGGCTTAAACCCCAGTTCACTAAAAGTGCGTGTGTTTCTGCACTTTCTCATGACCACTTGGTTACTTCGAATCTAACTCAAATTTCTCCAAACGAGTGGCAGACTGCGCTGTATCGTACCGACTAGGCTACTTCGAAGGGCTAACGCTGACAGTTAGTGTGACGAATGAGCTCGCTTCATTTTTGGTTTGTAATGCTCATTTGTAGCCCACATAATGTGCAAAAAATCTCAATCCACCTTCTCGCTAACCGCCACGGAATTCCATCGAGTCCTTAAGGTCTGTGACCCATAGTTTGCGTGCTTATTGACCCAAAGGGCAATAGTGTATTTTATGATAAAATACGCTATTATATTCGCGAAATGCAAGAAGTTAAAAAGAGTGCGAATGTTCGACGTGCTAATTACATTTTATACGCTTACGCAAAACATAATGTGTTTTTTTATGAATTGATTGGCTTTAACCTACATCACAATCAAATATCTCAATTTTAAGAATATAGACCAGGACACTGTGCCGTATATATAGTAATATAATGACGTTTTTATACGGTCTAAGGCGCATTAGCGCCTTAGACCATATTGTGCATTATATGGCTGAAATTTACGCGTATTTTATGCCCAATTTGCCTGTTCGCTGGACGAAAAAACCCAAGTTTCCCGGGATAAAAACCATGTAGCCTTCCCCTGAAACCGACTAACTCAGCCATGTGAAAAAAAAAAAAAGGCATAAAACTTCATCCGGGTTCGAATCCAGTCATTGCCTGCATTCAAACCCGAACTTTTTTCTCTTGGTGCGGGGATGATGCTTATATGCAGCGCTACCACGAAAGCAAGGGGGTAACTAAAATACATTCAGATGAACATCTGTTAATGGTAAAACTTTACCAATCGTAATTTCATGACAATTCTTTGACTGCTTGCCTCAACTATAAAAAATGAACGATTATTGTTATATGATGAAGCGCAGCCACGATCTCAGATAAATGAGGCGAGTTTAAAAGAAAATAAAAAGTGCAAATCCGCACCTGGCTTATAGGAAGAATGTATTAGCGAGTCCCTTGTTTGGATTAAGCCAAAAGTCACTTCCCCGATGAATATTTGAACAAAATAAGACACTCATTATAAGCATTAGCCCATTTTCAGCCTCTTTTGCTAACTCACCGGCCTTGTACTAATAACTCCGAAGATTATTGTTTCCGCCAGGTGCGTCCGCGATGTCCCTGGCTTTACTTTCTGCGCACGCGTAATGAGAATCGTGCCTCGTTTTGTTCATTGAACAAGAGATCTGCGAGCCGCTTTTTTTCTTCTCTCTTTTCCCTTTACTTCATAGCGGGAGCTGTTAGGGGCCTATAAACTCAAACCCGCAATACGTGGCAGCGGCCTTTTATATCGGTAAAAAAAAGTTTTTCGGAGGCAGTTTAAAACTCAACCCCGCCGCAGGACTGTCTTTTACAGCGTTCTAATCGACCTCTGGCAGTAAATTGATCAAGCCGCCGCGAAGGAGATGCGCTCGGCGATGGCAGCAAACGTCGAACAGCTACCAAAAGTTCTACGAGTGTGTGTGTGTGTGCGTGCGTGACGGATTTCGCTTTTCCCGTCGCAGTTAGATTGTTTTATTGCGATCTTTCGGTAGTAACGGAAGGAGAAGAAAAAAAAAGGCTACGCTCGTAAGTACCGCAGAAAATAGGGCACGTGTCCCGCCAATAAAAACGAGACCTCCCTGTCCGGCAAAGTGTCCATCTTCTCCCGGGGGCAGCTGAAATTTTCATGCGACCACCGACATGTATTAGCGGAGCCCGCACTATCTGGCGATGCGAAGTGTCCATTTGCTGCGGTAAAATAATTCTCGGCCGCTGCCATTACGGCACTGTAATATGGACAGGTAGAAGATTGGAGGCATCGGAGCAAAGCGCAGGACAGCCCCTGGGACCACTGCTAGTCAAGCAAATCTACCAGACAAGAATACTTCTCGCTTTCGTGCTAGTGTAATGCAATTATATTCCCATTTTCCCGCTTTTTTCTCCTCCCCGGGGAGTGCAGCGGCACACCAATGTCCATTACCGCGAGGGGGCGCATCAATATTTTAACCGCGCTTCCCATTGTGATGGCGTCGCGATCGCCACAGTTCGGTCAACCGCGGCAATTGAGGACCTGTTCCGGGAACAAACAAATTGGATTGCATCTACCACCTCGGCTGCATATTCCTTCTTCGTGCCTTCTTGATGTCTCGGAAGCTGCAGTAAATGATAGGTTCCGACAGTGGAGCGGCTCTCTCTGCAGCTATCACTGTCGGGGTTCGGCAGAACGTGGCTCTGATGATTCAGAGGCTCCGCCGGTCCAGCTGCTTCTAACGACACTACCATTTAGAAAATAAGATAAGCGTACCACAAATGCACGAGAAAAGACACAATTTCGTAAGGTGGTCGTGTTATTTATAGTTCGGAGCGACAGAACAATCGCGGCCGGTGAATATTTAGAGGCCGAGGCACGCGCGAGCGAAACGTGGGAAATTTTCGTTTAAATAGAAGGACACTTTCGGAAAATTTAGGGCTGTCTATATTTTTATATTATTTATGTCGCGTGGAAAGTAAAGTAGAGCGGGTAGAAAATGCACCTCCGGATCGCACACATAAACGGATGGATCGTTTTTCTTTTTTTAGTGGAACACGGTTGTGAGGATCGCTTCGGCCACACATACACGCGCTCATTCCGAACGATATTGGTTCCGGTAGGTAAGCGTGTTGATCTGACTACTACTGATCAGATTTTTCTCCAAATTTTAAATATTTAAAGATAAGAATTAAAAAGACACGGACGCATTGATTTTTACCGCGTCCATTACGCGGAGTTTTGCGTTTATGCTGTGGAGATGTTCGTCACATAAAAATGTAAATTAGATTTGCGTTTATGTAGATTAATGCTCGCATTTGTGTATTAATGTCTACTATTGGTAGAGAGAGGAAAAGAAGCCCATAAACTTACGTTCATACCCTCGGGGATTTGTTTAGTAGGTAGGAATACGAGGATGCGCGATCTTCCTCGTTATCTAGAGGCCGGCCTACGTGTCTGTCTGTCTGTCTGTCCAGAACTTTGTTCATTTTGTTTATCTCATCGACGTTTCCATTTTAATGGCATAAAATTAAAATTTCAGGATTTATATCTGCACAGAATACACTAACCGATTCCAGAATATTAATAAAGAGAAGGCATTACACAACCTAAGGGAAGATATTGCCTTCCTAAGGAGAAGAATGGCAAAAGAAACAGCACATTGATATTAAAAGTAAATTTTTAAAAAAAATTAATTATAGAATTACGTACGAAAATATCGGTGAAGAATTCCCATTCGAAAAAAACAAGATAAGTTTTCATCTCATTAAGAGTTGGAACTGTCAATTGAACTAACGAAAGACGAAGGGATTTTTAACAAAGGTGTCTACAACAAATTTGACTAATCTGGAAGCTGCAATTATATTCGAAAACTCTAATGCTCACAAAGATAATTTCCACTGTATCCTATAGTTGGTAACAAAAGAACACCATCCTCCCAACAAAAAAAATGTGGTTTTTTTTTTTTTTGTTTGATAGTTTAAAAACATGCGAAAATGGCCGAATACAAGAAAAGCTTAAACCACCCTTAAAAACACGAATGGTCTTTTATGGAAATCCCAAAACCTATCACTTAATAAAACTGCCACCTTAGCTAGTTCTGGTGTCTCATGTGTTCATGCAATACCCAATGGCGAAACTACCATATCGCCAGGTCCACTGCAGGAAGAGCCCGATGATTGACGAGGCATGGTCGTTTAGATCACGCGAGGGACACTATGACTTCTTGCGGGGGGTGGCAGAATTTATGCTTTTGCCACTGTCGATACCGCCCTACAGGAGGAAATATTGGCGCTAGGTTGCTTAAGATACGTGCAGAGGAAATGCAAGGCCATGAATCATCTCTGGAATACCATCTCTGGAAGTTGCATTTATTCGGAATCGCTTTGCATACACGTGGAAGGAAAGTCTAGTTTCTGGAAGAAACACACGATCTTTTCATGAGGCCCACTGTTAAAAAGACAGGCCAAGAAAAAGATAAGCAAAACAATAATAAATAAATTGCTTCATAAAGAGTTCCTCCAATCTGAAGAAACAATCGTAATCCTGAGAAGGCCCTCAGATAATGATAATACTTTAGTTTTCATCTCATTAAGAGTGAAATGATGTGCTATAGTTAGGCCAATTATACGTGAATTGAGCGTATTTTGATACAAATTTCAGGAGAATATTTTCCTACAACTCAGAGGTCTCGATATTGACAACTTTTTCCTCTTCTCTTCATATTGACCAATATCCAAGTCATGTCGACTAGGATACTAGTCATAACTAGGAGTGGATGTTCGACTAGGATGTTAATCATAGTAGTTAATGCGCTCATCTCTTATTTCTTTAATGCATGTAAGACCATAGCAACGAATTCGGATTTTGTCCCTTATTTGGTTATTAATCACATAAACGAAAAGAAATTCTATTTTATTGGCTTTTTGTTAAAGTTATCCAGACTTTTTTTGCCCATAACTTACAGAAAGATACAGAAAGGTGATAGAAACAGAAAAACAGAATAACTGAATAAGCTATTAAATTTACAAATCTTTTTAAGGTCCCACAATAAGCATTTTAATTGAGTTAGTACCAAATGACCTAAAATAAAAGTAGTATTCTTGATATCTCTCATAGCTATACATAAATATTAAAAAAATAATCACTTTAATGTAATCTATTATTATTTAATAGGTATAACTTAAAATAATAAAGGACAGCAAAACCTGAGCTTTTTTGGTTTTTATCTAACCTTTTAATCCGTTTTGCAGATTACGAATTATTCAGTCAGCTGATACGAATCAGCTGACTGAATAACTTTTATTTCTCCATTTTTGGTCTGAGGGGCCGAATACTGTCACTTTGGAACTTAAATATATATATATATATATTTTTTTTTTTTTTTTTTTTTTTTTAATTTTGGCACACTCCCATGGATCGATGCCTATCGCTGCCGGAGTGTTTGCGCTTATCAATGAAGCTGACAACAATGCCATGGGGAGTGTATACTCCTATCAGGGTCACCCATGATGGACAGATCAAAGCTAAAACACCAGACTAAATCGATCCAAAATCTGCCAACCCGCACTGGACCAGCGTAGCAAATTATGGTCCATTCCCTCAACATAGCTTCACAACAAAATAAACCACCCACCCCCATTCCCCGGAGGCCTACTGCAGAGGAAAGCCCAGCTCAATAGCAGAGGGTGCTAAGAATCACTGCGCTCGATCAAGCTGCCTTTGGACTTTAGACATTGGTAGTCTCCGCGTTAGCACAGTGATATCGTCACCGTCCTCCCCACACTGGGTGAAAATGGCCCGGGTAAGAATTCCGTCGATGACGCAGGAACTTTAATGGGCTTTTTACACTCCGTGGCTGAGTTAGTCGGTCTCAGGCGTAGATAGCAAGGTTTCCCCCCCCCAGAAACTGGGGTTTTTCGTTTAGCAAAACAGACAAATGACCGTAGAACACACGCAATTAACAGACACAAGACACAGCACGGCAGATCAATTTAATTATTCGGGTGGCTTAAAAAGAATATTTTGGTTGCCAAATCTTGTAATGGAAAGACGCCTCATCCTCACTGCCAAAATGACTACTGAAATAATCTCGGAGCCAAACATCTGGGAACTGTGCGGCTCGAGAATCCCTCAACCCGGACTGAGGTCAGCTCCTATGCTTATAGCCCACCTTAACAGACTATTCCTTAGTGACTGTTTCCTCCCCAGGCAGATGCTACACACAATCCAAGCAATCAACTGCAACCTCTACAAGTTTGCGAAGAATCGGAAATACCGAAGACAGATCCTTAATAGCCTAACCTCAACCAGGCAAACTGCAGATTAATTAAGGGCAGTGTAATAATGTCTGATATATTGTAAATAATAATATTTTTTGACTTGTCTTTACTATGTATTTATTTATTTATTATTTTATTAGCTTAATTTTGTAATGCAGCTGTACTTTGTATTTCTGTATTTAGTCACTTGTTTAGACAATACATTGTTACATTCCTCTGGGTATCTGTTAACGGAATCACGTATATACCGGTATACGATTTAGTCAATAAAGAAACTTATTATTATTATCTTCCCTCGATAAGTTTTGCCAGAAGTTCAATATTTGCAGTTGCGATCTATATTTTCAACAGGGATAGACTGAGGTTGGAATGGAGGACCGATCTTAAGATAGTGAACGGCCCTCCAGTTGGCCGATTGAACCACCTCAGGATCTAATATTCGAGCACACAGTATCTGCTGAGCTGTGCTTGAGTAGCTGAGGACTAATGACAGAAACATAGATCGGGATCGGAAAGAGGCATCTTTTGATGCAACTGTGTCATTAGGGTAGCGTCCTTTACACCCACTAGCTGCTGCCTAACTGTCCACGTAGCTGCGTATGTCTTGGTCGTCATACGGTCAAAGTGCCGTCCAAAAGAGAAGTCTTCGTCCCACGTAAGGCCCAGGTTCGTGTGGGATGAAACCTTCTTGACTAGGATGCCACCTATTCAGATAGCTATCTTGCTTTTCTTTCATTTTCAAGTCACTACTAGTTTAGCTGATTTGATCGGGTTAAGCTCAAAACCAATTGAGATTAAGTAATTTTGAAGCATCTGTATTTTGCGATTTGCCCTTCCTGTAAGAGTATGGAATTTGATCAAAAAAAAAAAAAAAAAATCTCAAATTATTATATTGATGCCACCGGTAATTTCTTGTGTATACCCGTATATGTATTATGTCCGTAAATTTTGTGTGTTCCCTGGTCGATTTGCCTGTTTGCTGGACAAAAAAACTCCAGTTTCTGGGGGGGGGGGAAACCTTGCTATCTTTTATTATCTGTTTATTTCCATAAGGATCTACGCCTGAAACCGACTAACTCAGACACGGAGTCAAAAAAGCCCACTAAGGTATCCTCGCGTCATCGACGGGATTCGAACCCGGGCCTTTTCCACCCGGTGTGGGAGGGCGGTGACGATACCACTGTGCTGCCCGCGCCGACATGGAATTTGATCAGCATCTTTTGAAGTTATGAGGAATTTCATGTCGTCTGCATTAGAAGCTAAGTTCTGAGATATTGCGACGAAAGGTTCAGCGCCGCCACAAATAGGATCACTGATAGAACCCCTCCCTGAGGTACACCTCTTATCAGTGTGTGTGTGATGCTCGAAGATTTTTTATAGGTGACTAAGAGGTGCCCAGTTGTAATTGCCGCCTCAATGACGTCCAATAGTTTCCCATCTATGTTAAAATGTCTTCTGAGAATATGTAGCAGAGCAGGTATTGCTAAATTATCATAAGCAGCTCTTTTATATCCAGGAAGATGATATCCAGCTGCGCTTTACTGTTGAGTGCACGTTGAATTCTTAGCAAGGTTTCCAGCAAGTTGGTGGTGGTGGATCTGCTCCTGGCAACTGTGTGCAAGTAAGAGGGAGCGGTGGGGTGATTTGCTGTGCTGGAAACTGTGCTCAGCTAGATCGGACTGTATTGCCTTTGTAAATATTTTTAGGAGGTTGCAGCATATGGATTTGGGCCTGAAGTCCTTGAATTCTCTTGGATTCTTCAATTTCGGCACTGCTCTCACCTAGCAGTGGTTTTATATCCTTCGCATAGTTGCCTCTTCCAAGATCTGGTTAAAGAGATGCAGGAGAGGGTCAAGGATAAACGTAACTTTATTAAAAATCGGGTAAGCCATCTGGTCTTATTTGGTAGGATATTAATGATTTTCTTCAGTGTGTCACGAATAATCCCTATAATTTTCAAGAGGGGATTTCCCCTCTTTACCCACATTCGGAAGATCAAGTTTATTTGGAGGAAGGCTACACTGTTCAAAACTCTCCGAAGCGCATTTCTGAAAAGTTTTTCTTTCATTTGGAAGTTGTGATGCTGCTTCCTGTAAATTCTCTTCCCGTGCCGAAATTTTGCAAAGATGATGCGTTTCATTTCTTTTTGCCTCTTAGGAAATTAGCGTTCTCATTATTGTACATTATGCGGTCTTCTAGTCTTGAGGTCCGCTTCCATCTCCGGTATGCTGTTTGCATTTTGAGAAAGTTTCCTTTCACATCAGAATTGAACCATGCGAAGTGCATGGTAAGATTCGGACAAGCTGCTCCGCCGATAGCCACCTGCCTTAGTTGTTCTGCAAGGTAGTGTGAGTCTTCTGCCGATTTCGTTTTCAGCCTTACCAAAACATTGTTCATTAGGTGTCTGAGAATTATGGCCGGATTTATAAATATAATGGAAAAAATTAGGCTGGTTTTCATTATTATCGGTAAGCTAAATCGATATTTTTACAGGCATTAGTAGTTTTTTTTTTATCTTTATTGTTTAAAAATTGCGTTTCTTTATTCTCCAAGTCAGCTGGAGTAATCCCTCCTTTTCTATTATTCGAAGTATTTGCATTTCGCAATTTTGCCAATCATAGAGTTCCCCAATCCCTAATCCTAATAGGCGAATACCAATAGTTAAAAAAAAAAAAAGAAAATGACGGCAAACTCAAGACGTCTCTCTCTCTCCAACCCCTTGTGAGTAATCCATCACTACGGTGGAGGGAATTCTACTTGAAAAAATTCTACAACAAAAATCATGTCTCATGAAATCTCCTGGTGTACCCATAGAAAAATATTAATGATTTACTTGTGGCATAGTGCGTACGATCAGTGTTCTTCAAACCATATCCAAAATGCCAGGTTTAAATCCCGTCAAGACCGAAAAAAATTTTATGGGTTTTTTATTGGCCAAGCTGCCCTCTGGTGAGGGTGGCATGTTCCCTTCTTCATCCAGAAACTTGAATTTTTCGTCCCGCAAACAGGTTAACCACTCAAACCACAATTTAGAGACACAATGCACTGCTGATATATGAGCTTCAACTCACGTGCAGCACAGATCACCGTCATCGCACACCAGGAGAAAAAGACCTGAATTCGAATCCGATCAATTACGGGCAATTTTTATAGTATTGTTTTCGCATTGTGACCGAATTAGTCGGGCTCTGGTGAAGGTCACATGGTTTTTTATCTGAAAACTTTAGTCGTCGTTTGGAACATCGACACCTTTGACGTGTTGGAGTGGACTGGTGGAGATTTTCTTTTTCCGAACCCTCCACGACTATGCTCACGATATTAGTAGTAACTAAAAAGTGATAGAGCGGTCTGACCATGCATCACACAAGGTCGACCAAGCCGATATCTGGTTCTAACTGCCAAACGTGTCCTCCGTGCTAGAATAGTGGGTTCACCACTTCTCAGAAAGGATATGGGTTTGAATCCCGTGGGAGACTTGAGAATTCTTCTAAGGCTTCTTCAATCGAGGCTATAGTTAGCCGAACTCAGGCAGAAGAACCATGGTCCACACTCCCATGAGTTATTCCGAATTTTTTAGCCTGCACAACATACATATCGGCCAGGAAACGATTGAGTATTATGTCTGCATAAGATATGTAATGCAGATTAAACCACGTGAAATAATAATTCCATAATCCCATATACTTTTATCCAGTTTTCTAACAGGAAAATATTAACAACTAGAACGCTGATATTTGTCAACAAAAACAAGGTTAATTTATTTTTTATCACGTTTGGCAAACGCATAGAAAATTAAGTTTATATACGTACCAGTTCCGTGAATCCAGACATTTCGATTCCACGGTTAATCACGGAAGTACCCAAAAGTTGTAATGCACAATGAGCATTTTAATATTCTGAAAAATTGCTTTGGAAGTATGGCAAGCTGAACGCTTGAATTTAATTTTGAGGAAGTAAGCTTATCAACTATACAGGCGTTCCGGCCTAATTCGAACACTGCTTATCAAAGTTATCAACAAACTGTGCAAAATACATCTCGCGAATTGTCGAAGTTTTGTCATTTACATCTTAACTTTTTTTCCACCCCGCGTATATTTTAACCTATTACTACTACTGGTATTTTATCAGCTACTTTACCAGTATTGATAACTGATAAAGCAACTAAAACTTCTTACAATTTAATGTCGATGTTTTTATTTTATTTTTTTCCCGCACGCGTAATTTTGCAGTTACTAAAATTAATGTGGCTATGGGAAAAGGAAAAATTCATGCAGGGATGGGAATATGACAAATGCATCTGGGTGAAGTGGGGGAATCTCCATTTTTTTTCTTTTTCTTTTTCACACGAATGCACGTCAAACATTAAATATTTTTGTGTGTGATGTCTCCATGCTCAGCTTACAAACTACCAGAATCCAGTTATCATAAAAAGTTTTAGTTGCAGTTTGAGCAAACTTTCCCTTACGAAGTTCCTACTATCTAGTTTACTGAATTAGGGGATAAGGGCTTCACTTATGCGGTAACATTATTTTTCTACAATATACTCTGATCAAGATTTTCTGATCTGAAGAGCGTTTTTCGTATGCTCTTTTATATGCTCTATGACAGTTTCTAGAACCTTGTACTCCTGACAACCCAACAAAGGGTTGCCAGGAGTACAAGGTCCTGACACCGCTTTTCTTTTCACTTGGTAGTCACAACATGCTATGTTCCCATCTTTGTTTGAAACCGTTTTGTGTTTTCGAATTATATAATGGTAAGTTTCTACACTCTGGGGATATCCACTGCGAAATCCCACATCTCCGGGTCATATCCTGACTTCTTCAAGCAATAAAGAAATAGTATTCACCTTTATGGAGAATGTGCCAATATTATTCGCCTGCTCCTGTTTATAGGAGTACATATATATGAAATATCATCGTGGTTTTGTGTTAGCTAATGTGGATCTGGAGTTGTGCTAGCTAATTGGCGGCTATTGATGTGGGAGTAAAACCACATTAGGTGGGCAAACACCCAAGTTGCGTCATGTCTTGCTTGAAAATGAACTGGGTAAAGAAATTTACTTTTATATTTGTTGTTCCATTTCAGTAACAGCCACAGTAGGTATAAAAAGAACTATTTTGTGGAATGATTTTATCTTGACATTCGCTGAATGAGGCAGGTAAAGCAAGTTTGGCATCATGCGGCGTCCGAAATGCTTCACTGCTTCAAACTGCAGCACAATAAACTTTCCACAGCTTTCCTGCGTTATCCAATCAGTCACGCCATTAGGAGTGCATATTTCTGTCAGCCATTAGTGTGTGAATACCTGACAAATTCATTATTTATATTATGAGAAAAATCTTCAATAAGATCTCCAGATATCAGTAGACAGACTATATACTATGGCATCTTCACTTATTACTCATAAACAGCTTGTGAATGTTTATTAATTGCCATCAAAGAGGGAAAAGAAACGATCGTGATTTATGCCATTTATTAATTAGTCGAGAACATTGCAAGGCTAAACCGTAAGCACCAATTAATATATAAATAACGTGTTAAAAATATACACGCCATTTAGCAAGAGCAACCAAGCGACGATAGCGATGATAGATATCGCCATTATTTACATCCTTAAATATTGATAAGGCGGGTTTTTGTTGGGCAACCCATCGATTTTGGATCACGCTTAAAGCAAAAATGTTTTCCTTAATCTAGCACAATCAGATCCAATATATTACGCCGGACTTGCGGTATTGCTGCTATCCATCAAAGTAAGAACGTACAGGGCTTTTACGAACTGTGTGAATTTACATTTGTACCTGAACTCTCTCTGCATTCCTTGTTTCTACTACGATCGAGTAATGACAAAATGCAAATTTGTTCAAGCACTATTCGACTATTATAAACTCGCAAGTAGAATAATTATGTGACAGTGATTCGAACTCACATACCGTATCGAAATGGATGCCTTATTGTCACAGACAATATGGATTGTCTGAATCGAGTATGCCCCATTATATTAATTGTTTTGCTGATACCCAGCTCTAAATGTGTATCTACTAAAAGGTGAATTTTTCGTTTATTTTAAATCATATTAATATGAGCACTAGGATGTAAACTGCAGTCCGTGGACCCCAGAGGATTCAGGAGAAGGTGGTCTTTCTGTTCATTTCAGTCTTGCCAATCCTGTGATCGAAATAAAAATACCGCTTATAAAATTCCCTACTTGGTGCTGTGAATTTGGTTTGATTTGATTCTCCCTTGCGTACTACAGTGCAATGTGTCCCATCCTTCTGTTACTCAGTTAAAAGATGCCATATTCGCGGAACACCACTATGCTGTGATACAGCAATTGGGGAAGTCTGCTATAGTGTACTGTATATTTGTTCTGAATCGGATTGCGGATAGAAAAATTATAAATTACTGATGTCTAACTGGTTTAGGAATGGCAGATGGAAATAAAAATTCCGTCGTCAAAATTATTATTCTCGAAATACGCTAGAACTCCCGCACGCGTTCTGTTATTTGATTTGAGTCGGATATAGATACAAAAATTATTGGGCGGGACGGGGAGGTACACAACATGTTATATTAGCCATTGCTTAAGCTCACCTCTAGAACTCTTTCTGTTTAAATCTTCGTCAATAGTCTAGCCAATACAATTATCAATCAAAGATTCCACAGGATTATGTCTGCAGACGATGCGAAGCTTCTTATATCATTATGTATTTCGTTAGACACAGTTCAGTCAGACAGTTAACACGAGCAATGGTCCAGGGGTAACATCTGAACAATAACTGCAGCCTTTCACAGTTACACCACAAAAATGGTAAGACGGTGGGGTTTATCAAAGAGAAACCTTCCAATTCATCAACCCCATATGTCTTGTTCTATTATTTAAATCTCTTTCCAAGCTTGAATTTTCACGTAAATCTGGAACTTCCATTGGTAGGTCCTATTCACCAAGTAGAGAAACCGCTAAAATAATTTATATCTCACAAATCGCGCTACAGAAAATATTATACTCAAAGTACATTCTGAGCTATCACTGGCTCAGAACCTACACCACTGTTATGATATGGGTTTTGTGACGCCAGTGAATCAACTTTTGCTATCAATTTAAAAGGTAATACGAATTAAAATACTTATAAACTGTGATTATATTTTGCACTGAGTTCCTTAGTATAAAAATTTAGCTATCATCCACTGAACCAGTGATGCAGTCCATGAATCCTAAACCGGCCCATTCCAGTCAAATCATTGCTATTTTTATATTATTACAACTTTAGACTACGTATACTATTTTTCACTCTTTATGTCCGGAGACAAAATGGTTTCAATAAAGAATATGGAAAATAAATATATCATTCTTATTTCCGGTGACAATTAAAAAATAATTATTATTAAACAAATGAAATTATCAATTTACTTAATAATCAAACGAATCAAATTATGATGATATTATCAATCGATAAATTTAATTAATTTTTAATATTGGTTAAATTATAAAAATAAATAAAACAAATAGATTATAAAAATAAAATAATTATTAAATTAGATGGATCAGGGAGGAGAACCTCACCTTTCTTTTTTTTTTTTTTTTTTTTTTTTTGGGACCAGCAGGATTTAAGCTGATTGGTTAAATATAATTAATGTTTTAATGCTGACAACAGAACAAACTTTGTTTTCACAATGAGCTGCACACTGGTGTTGCATTACTTTCAGACAATTGACATCAACAAAAGGCTAATTTTTCATTTAGAGAAGCACAATACCAGTGGCTAAATAGCAGATAGCGATGTAATGTCATTTTTAAAGATTAATTATTATTATTATCTTTATTTTTCATTGAGAGTAGCACAGTACCAGTGGCTAAATAGCAGATAGCGATGTAATCGCCGACCGGGCTAGCCGAGTGGGTAAAGTACCTGCCCGACAACCCAAAGGTCGCGGGTTCGATTCCCGCCTCGGGCTTGGATCAAAGTACTGCAAAAAAAACCTTGGGAGGTGCAATATGGCCACAGAAGCCGATGCGCCAACAACTACCAAATCAAAAAAAAAAAAAAAAAAAAGCGATGTAATCAGCACTGATTTCGGAAATCAGACAAAGATGGAAATGAACTGAATGATCAACAAAGAATTAGGAAAAGATGGCAGGAATACACGGAAGAACTGTATGCAAATAAAAACAAACATCAACAAATTGAAGCGAAAGGTCAAGATGAGCTAAAATCTGATATTTCAAAGGAAGAGGTAGTATTGACACTGCAACAACTACCAAGGAGAGAGTCCCCTGGAATTGATGGAATACATGGAATTACCAACACTTTTGCCAATACAGTCATCACAGCTTTGTGCCAGATGATATGAAAAAGCAATATGTGGCCAAAAGATTTGAATAGATCAGTGTTTATTCCAATTCCAAAGAAGGTAGACACCTTAAATTGCTCGAACTACCGCACAATAGCCTTGATATCACACGCAAGCAATATTCTTTTGAAAATCATTCAAGCACGATTGTATAGAATTATAAACAGAGCTGCTGATGTTCAAGCTGGTTTCTGCAAAGGAAGAGGCACTCGTAATCACATCGCAAACATCGGCTGTGTCATGCAAAAACCTCATGAATTTCAGAAAGATGTATACATGTGCTTCATCGACTATACCAAAACGTTTGATTGTGTTGAACATGAAAAATTGTGGAATTCTTTGAGAGAATTGCGGGTACCGTCACATTTGGTTGAGGTAATAAGATCATTGTACACCAACCAAGAAGCAACTGTCAGAACAGCATTTGGAGATACAGACTGGTTTGAAATCGAAAAAGGTGTTCGGTAGGGCTGTATCTTATTCCCATTTCTATTTAATTTGTATACAGAATCAGTTATGAGAAAATTGTACCTGGATGAGCCGAAAATTGGAGTGAAAATTGGCTGCAGAAACATCAATAATTTAAGATATGCAGATGATACAACTCTGCTTGCAGAAAATGAGGAAGCTCTAATACAACTGATTTTAATGGTTATGACAACAGCTAAGACTGGAGAAATTAAAATTAAAATTAATTAATTCGACCAGCTGGTCGAATCCGTCCGGATCGACAAAAGCAAAGAATCTGGCCCTGAAATTAAAAGAAGAATTTCATTTGGACACAGCGCAATGATGAACATGGAAAAGATCTGGAAAGACAAAGACATCAGCCTTACAACGAAGATCAGAATGATTAGTGCTATAGTATTCCCATCACAACTTACGGGTGTGAAAGTTGGACATTTTAAAAAACAGACAGAACAAAAATTGACGTTTTTGAACTCTGGTGCTGGAGAAAACTGCTACACCTAACAAGGACAGCGAAAGTCACGAACAGAAGTTTTGGATCACATCAAGCCAGAAACATCACTGGAAGCCAAGATCACCAAGCTACGATTGACCTATTTCGGTCACATAATGCGATACAATTCATTGGAAAAACCGATAATGCTATGAAAGGTCAGCGTAACAAGAGGAAGAAGACGGCAATGGACACCATCAAGGTCGGGCAGAGTCGACACCATCAAGAGCGACACTGGCATGAGCATAGAGGACTTGAAAGAAGCTGTTGAAGACCGGACAGCATGGAGGCAGCTCGCCCATAAAATCTCCTAAAGTCGGCTGCGACTGAACGGATAAAAACAACAACAACATTATCGTAATGTCTGTAGCGTTTATATAAAAACTATATGCCATTTCGAGAGAGAGAGTGAGAAAGAGAGAGCTTGTTATATAATGAGCAGAACATTGATCAAGAAAGAGAATATTCTCAACTATGTGATGATCTGCAGTTCTTGTGAATCACCTTCCCGCTGACACATTCTTAATTTCTGGGGATAGGTAATGAATTTGGGGGATGTCCAGTATCCTTATTTTACACGTAAAATAAGATTACAACGAAGCCTCGAAGTCTTAAACAGTTACTGAACTATGACAGTTAAAATTTTGTTCCAATTTTGTTCGACAACTATCAAGATAAAAGTCAAGTAAATTTAGGGCTAAAGCCTTCTGCTACTAGAGCTATTAAAAGATCATAGTGCAGGCTAGCACATTTATTTATTTAGTAAAATGCACTACAGTGACAGAGAGTAATTCTGTCGCTGTAGTGCATTCAATAACGCAGATAGATAAAAATAAATAATTGAAAAAGTATTCCAAATAAAACATCAGTAATTGAACACTGTTAATGTATAATATATTTAAAAACAAATTTTTTAAATATATTATACAAAAATATTTAAATAAAAATATAAAAAATTAACAGTACATTGAAAATGTTTTAAAAAGTAATGATAAACTATCTAAATACAGTTATAGAGCCTGCGATCTAACTAATATAAATGTTTACTTAATACGTTTTAAGCAACTTGACCTGAATAAAATAAAGGGATGAAGAAGAATAATTAGTACGATGAAGAAAGAAAAAGGAAGAGTGAAATCTGCAGTGGTTAAAACGGGAACTAAGAAAGGCACAACGGACAAGAGAGTGGGAGAATCAATAAAAGTATTAACGAGATTGTAAATAAACTAAAAGCGACGCAAATCAAGAGAACGCAGGGAGAGAAAATTGCATTCAATGGACAAAAAATAAATAAAAATAAATAAATGAAATAAAATAAAAATTAACAATCATTTCTGTTATGAAATGCTATTTGATTCCTATAACACAGAAATTGAAGCAATTTTATTTGGATACCCTCAACATTATGGCATTTATTGTTGGAGACCAAATAATAATAATCTATTATTTGGTCTTAATAATCTACTATGGGAAGTATAAGTTGCTTGACGGCATCAAAACATCAAGGCATCAACGGCATCAAGGAACACACCCAGCGTTTGATTAAATCCAGTGAGTTGAATGCTCGTAGAACGGTGATATTAATAACGGAGAAAGGATAAAAATCTTAACGGAAAGTAACTTCAAACAGATTCAACGGCCACACCTGAAACTAAATAATCAAATAATATTGGGGATCTAAGACTCGCCATCTTAGATATAGGATAAAATCTGCATAACTTACATTTCCTTGACTGCAACATGATATAATTCTCTTGGAGCCAGGTCGAAATACTTTCTAAAGCAGGCTGCATTAGCCGGAAATCAGACAAAGATTGAATCACCTGAAACGCGATTTTATCTGTTTTGCTATACAAAAAACCCGAATTTCCAGGGGGGGGGGAAACCTTGCTGTCCACACCTGACCAACCAACTCAGTCACTGAGTGAAAAAGCCCATAAAAGTTCCTCGCGTCATTGACCGGATTCGAACCTTGGTCCCTTCAACCCGGTACGGGCAGGACGGTGGTTAAAGCCACTGTACTACCGCGCTGACTAAATAATGAATAAGAGCGATCCCAGCGGAGAACCCTGAGGGACGCCACACGAAGAAGATAATAAATAATGCAGTTTAACAAACACGGACACACTCCATAAGATGAATGTTTATTATTTAAAATCGCTGGATGAACAGAATCAAAAGCATGAGTAACATCTAGAAATAGACTCGATCTACCGATCCAGATCGAAATTTACTTGAATAAAATGAGAGAGGAGAGTTAAGTTTATCCTATAGATCTACGAGACAAAAAAGCAATCTGAAATTAGTGTGAAAAAGGCTGTAAAAATTAACTTTAACTTTTTAAAAATAGCCGACTGGAAGGCCCTCGCAGTGATACATTTCATAATAAATAAACATTTGTCAACAATTGAGAGGACAGGTTTAATTCCCTTATATTTAAAAATCAAGACGATACTGGGACGGCACAGCCTCAGTTCTGAACACAGCTTTGAGCAAACTTGGTTTGTTACGAACGCATCAATATCATGTTAAGGGTTAAGGAATTTTTGTGAGGTTATGATTTTTCTATGGGTCATTCCACAGATGTGAAAGTTAACATCTAAAAGGTACATTGGTAACATAATTGGTTTGACCTGAGTCAAACAATTATGCCAATAAGCTATTTAACTTCTCTCTTCATATCGGCATTTGGTGGAAGCAAAGATTAAATTCAGAAGATTTGGAGCCTCTTGTCGGTTTAGCATTGATTTCGTCCATCTCCAAGATGCTAAGTAAGTTTTCCAGCTACCTTTGAGGTGTGCAAGAGGTGGTGGCTGACTGAAATTCCCACAGAGACTTTTAGTAGAGGCATGATGATGGCTGATGAGCCAACTGATGAAGTCATCACCAATGTTTGCAGTCACCACAGTATATGCAGTATTTATGTCCACATTGGGCATCAGGGAGACCAGGACAGATCCGAAGGATGGCGTCGAACTCGCACCAGAGTGTAGTAAGAAGTTTGAAGTGACAAACAGGGCAGCAACTCCATCACCGCTCCGGTCAGCCCCTGATACACATCAAGGGCTAACCGGAGAAAAAGCCTGAAAAAGTCACACACACACATTCCGCTAACCACTCTTATAAATTCTGAATATTGTTAGCCATTAAAAATCATAATTTCCATAGTTCTTTCATTGTAACCCCAATTTATCATACACTAGCTCTTACTGGAAGTCATAACCGACTTCACTCGTTATATCAAGCGTATTATTTTCTCGAAGCTTTTCCCATCTCCCTTTAAAACTTCAAATTGACATGTGACTATATCTCGTGATTCGCCGATTTCAATACAAATTGGGGAAGTTTTCTAATATTTTGGTCCGGCAGTGTGCATCACATTCTCAGGCACACTATAGCCAGTGTACACGCCTTATGCGCCATTAAACATCCATAACACACACACGTATCACATACATTCAGCTGGTTCGCGTTTCACTTATATCTAGCTGCTTTCAATACAAGCAGATGTGACAGACTTCTTATAAAATTTTAAACTTCATAATAATTAATAATTAAATTAAAATTATTATTTAATTAATAATATTTTAATTAAAATGATTTTTTCTGTAATTTTTGATTGCAAGCCAAATTTGTATTCTAGGTGTAAAACAAGTTTAATACATGCTACAGATTACATTATACTGATGACTCATATCATTATAAAAACTATTCTGGTTCTTTATTTTTATCACTCAGAGTAAGCACACTATCATACAAGTAATGTATGATATTACTCGTAATGTTATTAAGAAGTAGTATAATAACTATAATTATAAAGCGCAAGTTTTTCACAGGCGAAAAAATGAATACAGGCCTCTTCATAATGGAGGAGGAGGAGGAATAAAATGTCACCGGGACCTTTCCACGTTTTGGGGGATGGCTTTCCTTGTTTACATTTAGACGCTAAATATCGTGGCGTGGCGCCGTGATAAGAGCAGTAACTACATCTCTTTGTTATACTGAACTTACAAAGTTTTAAATAAAGAAACAAAAAAATGCTTTTTTCAGTCATGACATTAATCCCTCATAAGAACTCTATACTATCAAAAAGATTTGCTTCTATATTGCATAATTTCATATAAACAACACTTCCATATTGAAATTTATAGTATCCAGTAGCAATATCTACACTGACTTAAAAATAAGTTTTAAGATTCCATTTTTCACTCATGAAATTGGAACATTTTTCCAAAAGAATATTTATTTCAAGAAAAGGTTCAATAAAAGCATAAATATATCTTATACAAGAACAAGATCTACGAATCGAACTACTTTCGTCATACTGCTCAGTTCGCGTGGTTAATCATGTATGATGCCCTAAAAGCGTGTATTCCTGAGTCCAATTTTCACGACTGAGAAACCCAGACAAACTTACAGAGAGAGCCCTATTCCGTCTATCTCAAACCGACTCGACTGAAGGAAGCCTTTAAGAGTTCTTCCTCCAGTCTCCGACGAGATTAGAACCCAGAAAGTCTTAATCTGGTGACTAATGATATGTGTTCTCTCTGATGAGAACATTTTTCAAGAATATTCTCCAAAATGAGAATATTCTCAATTTTCCCTGACGAAACTCGGCATATAAATTAACGAGAAAATGAGCCTAGAGAAGGAACTGCCCAGAAAAGGAAGCTCCTCTTGTTACAAAGAGGGAAAACAGTATAAGCCCACTTCATCGGAATCAATGGGGATTGGAAAGTGCTTCTTGCATGTATTTGCCTGTTATGTGAGCCTTGCTGTTATACGCATAAGTGCCTACAATATAAAAGTAATGTCAATCCAACCGGAATTACTCTTATAAGTACCTACATTGCACAATGAAATGCCGTAATGCGAGTCAGTCACACCAATGAATACACTGTATTATTATTTCCTTTAGTTTAATTTTAAAATATATCTTTTCACGTGTCTTATCACAGAAAATTTATCGCTGATTGCGCTTTTAAGTGATAAATTATTTTCGCCTTTTATAATCGTCTGCAAATATTCAGTTTCTTTTTTAAGGTTAACATAACACTACTACGATTTTCATCAAAATTCTAAGCTTATTTGGATGCCGTAAGGGATGGATTGGTTACAGATATTAGCATTAGCATATGAAGCAAGAAAGCAAGCTTATACAGCATCAGCCAAAAAAAACCTTCCCATTTTACCCAGCCAGTCACTCTAAAGATTTTTTTTTAGTTCTGCCTTGAATTTCTTTAAGCTATCAACTTCCACAACGACAGATGGAAGTTTGTTCCAGCAATCAACCACATCCTGGCTAAAGGAAAATTTCTGCACATCTATTCTACAACTAGGTTGCCCAACTCTTGATCAGCCAATTTCGGGATATCGACTTTAAAAAATCGGGACACAACGAAAAAAAATCGGGATTTTTTTCATTGGTACATCAGATTACAAAATATCTTTTAATATTAACGCATACATGTCCCTTCTTGTTTATTATATATATATAGGTATATCTTGAGGAATGTTGAATAAATTAGATACACGTAGGTAGGTAAGTAAAATGTTTATTCATTATTAGGTCAACATCAAACAATCAACAGAACATAGCCTTCTATTATTTTTTAATATAAATATGTGATAAATCGGGACAAATGGTGTCGCGCCTAGGGTTCTTTCGGGACCCCTCTATAGAGAGCCGAAAATCGGGATCTCCTGCAAAATTCGGGACGGTTGGTCACCCTATCTACAACCATCTTTCCTCAATCTGAATCTATACCCCCTCAGGTTCTTAATCTCAGCAAGCAGAAGTATCCCATCAGAATTGAGCCTGCTCAACCGATTCAAGGACTTATACACCTCAATCATATCACCTAGCAGGTGCCTAGTCTCCAGACGCTACAATTTGCAGAACTTAAGCCTTTCTTGGAAAGAGGACCCTTCGCACCCGTCACAAATCTTGTTGCCCTTCTCGGTACTCGCTCAAGCAACTCAGCATCCTTCCCAAAATGAGGCCTTCAGACCTGAACGCAGTACTCAAAATGTGGCCTGACCATTGCCTTATACAAAGGAATAATTACCTCCTTTACCCTGCTAGCAAAATTCCTGTATATCATTGACAATACCCCATGACCTGCCCTGGCAGCATGTCTGCATTGCTCAGAAAACTTCATATCTGACTTCACAATCACTCCCAGGTGTTTTTCATTTTCTACCACACTAAGTGTAGTACCATACAGTTGGTACATTCTTCTAGGGCTACTTCTACCCATATGCAGTACTTTGCATTTTTCAATGTTAAACTTCAATTACCACTTCTTAGCCGATCTACCCAAATTTTCTAGATTCTGTTGCAGTAGCACACTGCCATTACTGTCATTAACAACTCTGCCAACCTTTGTATCATCTGAAAACTTCGACACTAAGAGTGATATACTTTCATCAATATCATTGATAAATAAACAAAACAACAGTGGGCCCAACACCGAACCCTGTGGGACTGCACTAATAACATTAGACCACGAAGAGCAGCGTCCATTGATTACCACTCTGTCTTCTCCCGCTCAACCACCCTTTTATTCATTGTAGAAACTTACCCTTAATACATTACTGCTACAATTTGTACAGTAATCTTCCATGTGCAAAAGCTTTCCAAAAAATCCAAGTATATGATATCAAAATTATTTTTTTACATCCAGCTCCTTTGTGGCCACATCATAGTATCCAATCAAATTGGACAGACAAGACTTCCCCTTAACAAACTCATGCTGTGTCTCAACACTAACTACAGTGATGTACAGATGTTTCTTCATTACTTCTTTAACCAGTGACTCCATTGTTTTCCCCAGAGCAGAAGTTAAATTAACAGGTCTGTAATTACTTGTGTCACCTTTTAATCCACTTTATGAATAGGGGATATATTTGCACATCTCCAGTCCATGAGACCCTCTACTGAGTCCAAGTGCTCTCATAATCATGGCTGAGGGTTTGCTTACTTCCTTTGCTGTATCCTTTAATATAACTGGAGAGATCCCATCCACCCCAGGTGCCTTTCTTATGTTTAACTTCAACAGTTTCTCCTCCACTTTGCTCTCTGTTGTTAAAAAATCATTTAGTGCCCTGTTAGAGTTTGATAAGCTTCTGGCCTTCAGTTCCCTACAGAATTCCTCATGTGTGAATGTAGATGCAAAATATTCATTTAGTTTATCAGCTACCTGAGTAGAATCATCAACAATCGAACCATCAATGCTAAGTGGACCAATCTGATTCATCCCCTTCCTTTTAGAGTTTACATAAGTAAAGAATTCTTTGTTCTTTTTGTTTGCATCCTTTGCCAAAGATTTCTCGTAATCTGCCTTCGCTTGCCTAACTTCCTTTGCGACTTGATTACAGACTAGCTTATATCTACAGTAGACTTGTGTTGCCTGTTAATTTATATGCAACCCATGCATTTTTCTTCTCTGCCACGAGTCTCAATAGTTCATCTGACATCCAATTAGGCCTAAATTTTGAACAGTATTTCTTAGTTGGTATGAAAAGCCTAGTAGCTTCTATGATCATTTCCTTGAATGCTTCCCATTTAGAATTTGTTGTTGGTAATATCGTCAGTTGGTCCCACAGTACAGAATTTATAAACTGTCTGAGACCGCTGTATTCACCTTTTCGAAAGGAAAAACCTTTCCCTTTACCCCTGATGGTTATTATATCTTAAATAAATCCCATAACAGTACACTATGATCACTGCCACCAAGTGGTTTATTTATCTTCAGATTCTTAATGCATGAATAATTCACTGCTGATAATCAGATCAAGAGTATTACTCCCTCCTGATGCCTCTCGAACATGCTGTTGTAGAAAACAATCATCCAATAAATCCACAAAAAGTCTTGTTAGTGTGCGAGTGAACAACCCACAAGTTCCATTCTATATCTGGGAAGTTAAAATTCCCCATTATAAGACATTCTGATTTACTGGCCCACTCTATTTCTCTGTACAGTTGTTCGCTGTACTCACCAGAATCATTTGGCCTATAACACACTCCTACTCTCAATTTTTCTTTCCCAGTGTTTATGTCACACCAAACTTGATCAACATTGCACTGTTAACCCATGTCAATTGGATGCGTTTCCTTAGATTTTATGTTTCTTAACTAATAGCATAACCCTTCCTTTCCTGTCTATCCTTTCTGTACACATTGATCTCCCCAAATTCCAATTCTGCATTCCTTATAACTGTGTGACATCACGTCTCTGATATCCCAACAATATCCCAATGATATGATGATATGAATGCATTTGCGCAAGTTTTGATAATTTAATGGCGGCAGCTGGGGTGGAGGATGGACTGCAGTCCCACTTTTTATATATAATATAAACAATAAATACAGTATTTTCCAACTTTATAATTTTTTTTTCAAATTAATTTTTAATATTTGTTGTTGAACTGTTACCTTTTTAAACATTTTTTAATTTAATTTAATTTTGTAATGTTTAATTATCTCTTTGCTAATGGACAGGCAAGTGGTGCATCTGTCCTTTTCTTAACATATGATTTTTAAAATTTGCTTGTTTCATGAATTTTCCACATGGATGGATGCAGGATAGCTGGGCTTCACTGTATTATAAATAATATAGCAATGAATTCTTACAGAGTATTAGGAACTAAATGAAATGATACAGAGGAATATCAATAATGATTTGTTACGAGAAGAAGAAAAATAAAACTGAAGTGTTTAAAGAAATTGTAAATTGAAGTTGTGTATTAATGGAATAAATGCAGATTATGAACAACGATTTCAATGACTGCATTTGGTGAATATATTTCAGTCTTTAATCTCAGTCTGTTGACTTCATTTGGGGTGTACTCTAAGTGGACATTTCTTAACATCTTTTATATCGTGACTGACCTAAATTTAAAAACAAATATATATATATAGATAGGCTCCATAATTGTAGAAGTTTTACTTACAGATTTCTCTGAATTTTTAATATCCAAAGCAACATAAATATTTTAAAATACTTGTACATTAACGCACGTTATATTTTATTTAATTTCTCAATGTTCTGTATCCAAATTATAATTTACAAAAGAAGAACCGTTTTTACTTATATTTAATTATATTTTCAGCGTGCACCTTGTGCGCTATCATATTTTGCCACCCGCCCATATTTTCTGAATATGGGTGAGTGGCAACCTGTGGTCACGACCGCCAGAGTCGTGACCACAGTTGAGATACAATGCTTAAGTGACATGTTTTGGAACTCTTATCACAGAATTGTACAAACGCTCTATTTAATAATCTGAATCAATCTTCATACTTTATAAATTTTGCATACTCTCCGAAAAGCTTACCTTTTCTATTAAACTTCATATTGATTACAGAACAGTTATTCTAATATTTTCGCGTATTAACTTCCTAAGTAGCTGCTTGTAATTATCTTACTTTGATTCGAGATCGTCAAAGTACTCGACCTTTGTAAAATGCATTACATGCTGCTAAAGAGGCCTACCTACCTCTCTCGTAAGTGACCCGCGTTATTCTGTAATTATATTTTAATGTTCTTTAATGTCGCTCGTTCCTTAAGTACTTGCAGGCCTTCGGCCAAATTAATATTATGTCTTCTCATCATTAATGTTAACCGTTTGTCTTCTTTCGCCAGCAACCATTTGGAAAATACTATAACAAATAGTGTCCTGCCATCTATTGGATAGATTGCGAACCAAAAAAAAAAAAAAAAAAGTTATATATTCAACGGAAGGTCTTTTTGGACTAAAATAATTAAAATTATGATTAAAGTAACATTATATCACTAAAACAATTGAAACAACCAGTTCATGGCCGGTGCGCATTAAAAAAAATTAGACAAGGCTATTTTCTCCATTATTATACATATTTTAAAATTCCTCAGACAAAAATCAGGCCATTTTTCTAAACAGAAACACACAAAGATATATTTAGCACTATTAACGCTACAATGCGTACTCTGATTAATGAGGAGAAGTAAAGTAAAGTGTTTCTAAAGAGATTTAAACCTAATTTCACGGATTGAGAACTGAGAAATTATTGTTTATCACCTTTGTCAAAATTCCTTCTCTGCAGGCATTCACTTGTGAGGGATAATTATCGCACACTAGCATATAATCACAAATACTTTGAATAAAATAAGAAGAGAAAACTTAAATTTGCACACATATGTTTTTAAACTTTTTTAACTCTCAGGTATCACGGGGCTATTTTTTGCCAATATGTAAAAAATATAAATGTAATATTCAGAAATATACATATCTGAATGTATTTCATCATAATTTTTAAAAAATAAATAAAAGTCCTTCGAGAGTTTCGAATCCATAGCAAATTATGAGTGAACAATTGTATTACTTATGACTCGGCTGCCTTTTTAAAATTTCATTAATTATTCAGTTCCTATTAAATATTTGAGGGCCTTGAAGTCACAGTTTGCAACTCGAACTGTGTCCAATCACTTTTTTTTTTTTTTTTGGTTTCTTTATAAGAAAGAAAGAAATACAGGACTGGAAAAGGAATACGTTCTTGGTAAAAGTATCATTTACTGAACCAAAGAACCAGGGACGTGAATAATATTAACATGCATAATAATAATAGTATTTTTTTTAGATTTCAGTTTTGTTGGTTTATTTGCTATAATTTATGGTATAACAATAGATTTTATGGTTAAAATAGGCTTTATATTTTGCTGTATTGTATGCTTAAATATTTAGTATTATTGTTATACTCTATTGCATTTTAGATTAAAGGGATTTTCCTGTTTTGTATGATGGGAGTAAATAATATAAAATATGTGGACGGGAAGAAGGGAGAAAATGAGAATGATATAAATAAATTATGAAAGATAACACCTGAAGTTACGGGAAGAACAAAAGGGTGGTAAACAGGAACCAACGAAAGACAAAGAGATAAAAATTATTAAATTTTTTTATTCATTAAGCAAAATGGAAGAAAAGTCTTTGTTTACTACTTGATCATGAATGTTATCAGAAGGAATATTAATTCCGGAACTGTATGTTTAGGGATCACTGCACTCCACCAGCGAAAATTTCTAAATGAACACTAGTCGTCAGTAAATGGTGCATTTGTGACGCTTCTGTATTATGACCAGTCCATTACCAGATAGTAGGTTTAGTGGAGTCATCAATAACAGAACTTAGAAAAGCCAGCAACAGACTTGTCATTTTTGAGTGATAAGTACCGTTAATCTTCTGGAGCACTTGTCTTTCCCTCTCAATCCGCGTGCTCTTGAGCATCCCTGACCATCCATCTGAAGTAACAAGTTTACGAATCTGTCGCTGCTCTTAAGCTGACACCGTGAAATCGATGCTGAGGACTTGGGGTGAAATGAAGCCGTTTCCCCACTTAGTGTGAGTCGATGGCAGGCTGACAACTTTCTTCTTAAAGACGGTGTTGGATCTGAATATCGTACTGGTGGACATACAATTTCATGTAAATTCTCTGGTAAATTAATATTAAGATGCAAGTCCCTTCAATTTAGCGGAATATAGCTAAATTCTTGCGGTTTAACTTATAACTGACGTTTTCGAATCGTTTTTAGAGATAAATCTGTTCGAATTCGAAGAATCAAAGCAAAATTGTAACTTTTACTGCAGAAAATAAATAATCACTTACCACAAAACTGAAGTAGACAAAACCAGAATAAAGTATGATAATTAAACTTACGATGAAACTCGCTTCGTGCATAACAGTTGGCATATTACGAGCAATACAGCTATTGGCATTCGTTATCTGAACAGAACATAGCATCTGTGAGTCTGCAAGGACATTTATAACTTTTATCTTTCGCGAATGTCTAAGTGCTTGCTGTTACGAGGAACACACTGCATTTTTTGAGATGTACTAGAATCTATTAACGTAACATGTCTGACATTCTTAACAATTTAAATAATTTTAATGGTACTATAATGCCAGCAAGCCGCGAATCTTTTATACTATTACATTCGGTAGGCCAAATATTAAGTTTCAGCATAAACCTACGTGGGAAAAACCAGACGTTAAAATTAAGCTCACCTACTCCACAAAATCACTCAGCTTTAAGCCGATAAATTAAAAAAATTCCTTACAAAAATAAATAAAATATCACCAGTTTTGGCTCAATTTAAAAATTTTCACCAATCATCTAAAATCAGGTTCATTCTTAAATATTACCCGTCCATTTCGTAAGTATCTATAGCTGCTAGTAATCTTTTGTGCTCGCACTTCTAAGTGGAATTTAAAGGAAATTAAATAAACAAATTTAATTATATTAATTTTAAATTATTTAAGATAATAACTGAATGTGATGTTGCATAAAAATCAAGGTGTCGACTTTTAAAGGGGTGAAACAGGAAAGGCAAGCGACATCAAGATCTCAGAGAGGCACGATCATTGGTGCTCATTCAGCATCATTAAAAGAAAAATTGTTGTGAGAAACAGCAGAGTTTATCCACATATCGATGTGAATAGTATTTGTGGTCTGCAATCGATAGCCACTATTGAATAAAACTAGGAACTAAAAGAAATGTCCAGCAAAGAAGGTAGTCCATGTCACGTCATGTATGCAAAAATCGGAAGGCATCACTGCAGACAATCACCAAACCTTTAACATAGGGCAACAAAAAACTATTTCCACAAGCAAAGCACGCAGAGGCAGGAGAGCAACGCAGAATTTTATTGTGCCTACGCTACTATATGTCGGTGCAGACCCTTTTTGTGTGTGAATTTAACGGATGAACCCGTATGTATCGGTAATGGCGGAAATGATCGGCGAACCACTGAAAACATATAATGTGACAAAAAAAAAGAAAAAAAGAAAAAGAAATCTGTTGCAACCAACTCACCTGTCCATGTGTAATACGTATTTATAAATTTTCTGGTCGATTTGCCTGTTTTGCAGGTCAGAAAACTTGAGTTTCTGGGGGGGGGGGTTCCTCATGTCATTGACAGAATTCGAACCCGGCCTTTATCCACCAGGTGTGGGGAGACAATGATTATAACCACTGTGCTAACCGCATAGACATGTGATCCAACAGGCTTCGCATTGTTTCTCACAGGCAGACATATGGTATTTAGGAAGCTCATGAAACTATGCATCCCAAATTCAGCCATGGGAACACCACTGGACTCTGTGAAGATCACTGGTGTTGTGGTCCCGTATGGGTCTGTTTTCGTGGTATGGCATGGTCTTCTCATTATTTCGGAGGCCCCCTCCCCCTCTCACTTGGCTTTCTTATAGACCCAGCTCATCCCATAATGTTGACATTGTATATGGATAGCAACAGACTTTTCCAAGACGAGAGCGTGCAAATTCTGTAGGAACAGTGTGCTGAGATTCCCAGCGATACGAAGCATCTGCCATGATCCGCACAGACCTATGAATGCCATCAAGAATCTGTGGAATCCTCTGCACATTGATGCATCCAAGATAAGCCTCAGAAGCCAACAGATCTAAAGTTCATTCTCAAAGGCAATAGAATAACAACACCGACACCACCTATGCATCCATGGTCGGATTCACGTCATACAAGACTTTCGCTGTCATCACTGTTAAAGGTAGACATGTGCTGTTAATACATTCTCTGATATTTTGACAGGGCAGTGTATTAAAAAGCAAACTCGTGTTTATTCTTTAGCGTCCATTAATCTAAACAAAACTGAAAAAAAGCTCCCAAGCTATTAAGACCCATGGAAGCATACTATCGATAACTACCATTACAAAGACAGATTGGTGTGATAATAAGAAAACGCCACCTAAAGGCGTTGAAGGTCCACCCATCGACTTACAAGTAATATGATGATGTCTCATTCGTCTGCAAAAGTAGTTTCTGAGGTTCGAAAGCCAGTGTGTGTGTGCGTGCGTGCGCGCGCGCGCGCGCGTGTGTGTGTGTGTGTGTGTGTGTGTGTGTGTGTGTGTGTGTGTGTGTGTGTGTGTGTGTGTGTGTGCGTGCGCGCGCGCTATATACAACTATATCAAAACAGAAAAATATGCAATAATTATTATAATTCTTCTATTTGTAACTGAAGCTATTTCGAAATATATTTAAAGAAATTTCAGAACTTCATAAGATATACCGAACATCTTCAGATAAACACATTTATCAGATTGACAAACTTATAGCTGTCCTCTTGGATAGATGCTGCTTATAATCACCATCCTCTCACAGCGGATGGAAACGGCCAGAGAGTTCGAATCCTGTGAATAACGCGAGGAATTTTTATGAGATTTTTTCACAACGTTGCCAACTTAGTCAATCTCAGGAGAGAGTCTGCGCGGTAGCACAGTAGTATCGTCACCGTCCTCCCTACACCGGGTGGAAAAGGCCCTGGTTCGAATCTCGTCGATGACACAAGGAACTTTAATGGGCTTTTTTCACTCCGTGGCTGAGTTAGTCGGTCTCAGAGGTAGATAGCAAGGTTTCCTCCCCAGAAACCGGAGATTTTTCGTCCAGCAAATAGGCAAATCGACCAGAGAACACACGCAATTTACAGACAAAATAAATATGAATAGCTGTAATCATTTACAAATCAAATTATTATTTTAGGATTGTCCGTAACTGAATATAACCCGTATTTGTGTCTGTAAATTCCGTGTATTCTATGGTCGATTTGCCTGTTTGCTGGACGAAAAAACCCCAGTTTCTGGGGAGAAAAATTTTGCTATCTATGCTTGAGACAGACTAACTCAGCCACGGAGTGAAAAAAGCCCATTAAAGTTCCTCGCGTCATCGACGGGATTCGAACTCGGGCCTTTTCCATCCGGTGTGGGAGGACGGTGACGATACCACTGTGCTACCCGCGCAGACTGTAATCATTTACAGGGGACCCTAATATAATAATAATCTCAGAAGAGGAGCGCATGGCTTTTCGCCTGCTGGAAATTCGGGATTTTTGTCCATCCGACCGAAGAATACACGCAGTTATAGAGACAATATACTGATTTTTTTATAGCCCTAGTTACTTTGGCAGTTATTTTTTTATAGCCCTAGTTACTTTATTTTTTTATAGCCCTAGTTACAGCCCTAGTTACTTATACGCACATAACCATTAATAATAACTTTAGTAAAAATCGCCAACTAATATTTCTATAGAAGTTTCAAACTGATATTTTAGAGTTTTGCAATTATCCGTCTGCCCTGATTTAGAGCACTAAAATCTAAATCTCAGTTCCCCCCACCCATCATCCTCTATCATTGTGCTCAACAGAATACAGAATGTTCGAATGGATACTAGCCATAAATTGACAGCACAGAGCAGCCAATCGTCAGCCTTCTTAATTCAGAACTCTTAAATACTGTGTATTTAAGAGTTCTGCAACAACTAAGACATCTTCCATTTAGTCTACTGCCATAATTGAAATGCTAAATGTTCCATATCTCTTTCAGACCTACTGTCCAATCAAATGATATTACTGTATAAGGAATCAATCAATCTCTCTCTCTCGGTAGGAGTTCATTAGTTGCAGTTTCCTACACCAGCCAGACCACACGTTACAGAAGCATGTGGTTGAACCAACTCAAAGAATAACGTCTGTATACGAACGTAGCAGTGAAATCGCGCAAACAGTAACACATGGAAAAGGCAGTGAAATTTCATCCAAGAGGATGTGATGTTCCCCATATTGAACAATTTTGGGTGCTGACATTATCGTTCAGGTTTAAGTGCGTGTCATCGTTCTAAAGAATGCTCCAAGGCCAATTATTTGTACTATGCACCTTCATCCTAGCCAGTGACTGCAGAAAAAAATCTAAACAACTCTCTGGAGCATTTGGAGTCAACTACTGTGCCACATGCAGTGTATATAGATACCAGGGTAGCACGCTTTGCATGATCATGCGGACAGTTTTTTTTTTATGAAAGATTCACCTAGTGGCAACTGTTCTGCCAGTAGCGAACGAATACGAATTAGTTGCTGCGCTCTCAGTTATCCCAACAGCAATCTCATCGACAACACTCTCACTAACTGGTCATCTTCCTCTAAAGTAAGTAAATAAATAAATATAAATTTATTGCAAGTACAGCAAGCCCATCACAGCACATGGCTAGGGGCAGATAATACGATACAAAGGTAATAAAATAAAATAATCGAATACATAGCAGATTTCATACAAACATTAACAATGAATGGGAATTATACTTATTAATTAATAAAAAGCATTGCAGAACAGCGCATTTGGCTTTCAGTTGCAGTTACTGGGTTGAAGGCACGCTCCTGTTATCCCTTCATTTCATCGGATATCTGACTCCTGCAGGCTTCAGAGTTGAGTAACATTTTGTAATCAATGTTGTGAAGTAGCATAGATAAACTGCCTTTTTGCTTAAAAAGCTTCTGTATCATATTGCATAAGGCAGAACGATGTAAGGAAGCTGAATTTTTGCGCATCAGCCAAAAATAAAATAATAATAACCTTTACTAACACACTTCCTGGAAGCAATCATGGAAAAATAGAAGACCACCATTAAAGTCTAGAACATCATGATCAGACCGATCGCCATCAGAAGAGGAATGTTCCAGGGAGTTGCCCTGAGCCCACTGTGGTTCTGTCTAGCAATCATCCCACCATACTCAACAACAGCAAGTATGAATATAATACCCTAAATGAAGGGAAGAGGAACCTGTACACCCCTCTTTCACCTGATGTACGAGGATAACATCAAACTCTATGCAGAAACAGAGAAACAGCTACTCCAGATCACCGAAGAGTTCAGCACTGATTATCTTGATATACCTGATATCTTATATCCTGATATCATTGTGATACATGACATCCTAGATAAATGCTAGGATTGCATCAGGGAAATCCAGTCAGCCAAAACTGCCAGCCGAAGACCGGTGAGGAGATTTAAGCCATGTCAGAGGGAGAGATTTACAAATATCTGGGGATGACGCAGGCTCAGCGGCTAGAACACAAAGAGGTCAAGGTCCGCCTCACTAAGAAATACCATGAGAGACTAAGAAGACTGCTAAAATCACATTATGGCCAAAGTAGCTTATGCGCCATCAAACCTCCATAACAACTGCTAAAATCAAAGCTGAATGACGGGAACATGGTCAAAGCTATAAACATCTACGCTGTCCCAGTACTAACATACTGCTTCGGGATCATAGATTGCACCATCACTGAGCTGGAGGAGATTATAAAATCGCTCGAAGTCAGTCATCGAGAGCCTGACCATATCTCGCGAAGGAGGAAGGGGTTTGACAGACCTCATTGAACAACAGAAGAAGGCGATTAAGAACCTGAGGGATTATTTCCAAGAAAACACAGCGCCAATCTACCATGCTATAAGGAAGACAGATAAACAGCACGCACACACACACACACACACACACACACACAGCTCAACCTCAACAAGGTGACCCCACTCACGTGGACAGAAGAAACAAAAACAGAAAGTTGGGCGAAGAAGGCCCTCCATGGCAAACTCTACAATGACCTTCATCAAGACCACATAGATAAGATGGCTTCGAACGCATGGCTCACAAGCGGGAGGCTCTTCTCCGAGAATGAAGGATTCATGCACGTCATCCAAGATGAGTTAATTAACATGAAACTGCAGGATATAGATCATAAGGCCCTCGGAGTGACAGATGACATGTCAACGATGCCACCTGGCCTCAGAAACAATCCAACATGTCACTGTGGGATGCAGGGTGATCACCCAAATATAGCATATTCACAGATAGACCACGTCGCCAGAATATACTATATATCAGAAGCTAGCGTAAAAATACCGGTTAGTCAAAAAAGTATACCGTATTACAAGACTAACCCGTACTAGATACCTCTATTCACCAACTATACTGGGATCGCGCCATATTAACGGACAAGACGATCACATACAACAGACTAGACATAACTCTCATTGACAAGATGGAAATGACTACCTTCCTGATCGACATAGCGGTGCCCAACACCAGCAATTTCCAGAAAATCTACGAGGAAAAGATCAGGAAGTACACAGACCTAAGACAAGAAGTTAAAGACATGTGGAACAAGTAATAACTGTCCCAATCACCATGTCAATAACTGGCATGGTGCCAAAGAATTCGTATAAGAACCTAGCAGCAATAGGCCTCGTGGAGAATACTCACATGGAACTCCAGAAAGTCACAATCCTGAACACCTGTTAGATTCCTCAACCAACAGTAATAATAATAACAGTAACCAGACACAACTAACCACTCCATGCACTTGGTACCAGTACCCATCACGGGTTTGAAAAATCCCATAAGGAGAATAAGTCATAAAAAATAATAATAATGAAACAGAATACTCATATCGTTCCCATTCCCACAGGATAACCATCCAATTCTGCTTTGAACTTAGCCGGACTCGTTGCCTCTGCCACTTTGGAAGGCAACTTATTCCGGTGTTCAACGACCCGCATACTATAGTAAACGTCATGAGATTCAGTCTTCCATCATTCCTTGAGATTTTTATATTTGTGGTTCTTTTCTCACCTTCGTGAGAGCAGACCTTCATTCATTTTATTCAAGCCCTTCACTGTTTATATTGTACACCTCGATCAGATCTCCCCTTAGATGTCTGGTTGTCAAACTTTACAATGCACTCCTTCTTAATAGCCATTCTTCATAAGGCCTTCAAAATAAGGTAGTTTAATTAAATATTACCCGATATATAAATAAATTTTGGCTCCATTGTACTAAATACTCGTATCACCAAATATAATGGGAAACTCTTCTCTCCTTCCATTCGCCTATAAAATCTGTCTTTAATATCACGGATTGATTGTTTTAAACCAGCGTATATAGGAAATGGAGTTTATATAAAGCAATAAGTGCATCATAAGGTATTTAATGGATAATACTCGTCATCATCATCATTTTATAATGATAATATTATTATATCATATGACATGACATAATGATGATATTGTTGTATCATGTGACATGACATGTGTTTTGTCTTATGTAAGGCGGCCCTAAACATTAGTTCATCTCTGCCATGGTTCTCTGTGATGATATACAAAACTCCGTACAATGGCCAGAAATGAGTGTAGTGCTGTTTCCGTAATGTGTGTGTGTGTGTGTTTTTCTCAGTTGTTTCTGACCACTTAGTTACCAGGAAACAGCAATCACCAGGAAGGATGCTTCCCAGTACCCGTCCACGCCACGAGGAGGCGGGTCCAACTATAAACGTACTAAAATAATTTATTATTGTCAGCACCCATAGTAAGAAGCGCAAGTAGGGTAGTGAAGACCACAAAGAATCCCACATCCACTGGAGAAAGTGTAATATCAGCGGATGCCAACGGTTCTCGCACCCAGGAAGCCCAAATCTGGGTACGAGAAGGTGAAAATTCCATCTCTACTAAACTGGAGACCAGCGAATCCTGCCCCCGAAGGGGCTAGCATAAAAAAAAAAAAAAACTGTTCTCAAGGAGACTAGCATAATTAACAATTTTAGAATAAAAGGCAAAAATTTGTTTAAAACAGAAAATTAAATATAATAATAATAATAAAAATAAAAATAAAATTAAATAGATAAAATGTTAAAATAATAATAATTATTATTATTATTAAAGAAAGAAATAAAATAATTAAGGAACAAAATAATATATATATATAAAAAAAAACTACAGAGAGAGAGAGAAAGATAATAAAGGTTAACCCTGCCCTAAGGAAATAATGAACCCCAAGTAAATAAAGCTGAACTTCAACAGAGAAGGGTCGTAAAAGTAGTTCTGTTGAGTATAGAAGCCAATTCAGTAATCCGCATCGTCTGTTAAAAGCTCAAGTAGCAAACTCCTGTAGAGCTGAGAAGGTATTTTGATTTTCAATAAGATATCTTTCATTTCCAGGAAAAAAATGATGTACTGTACTGTAGTAGATAATGTTTGTCTTAAATCTTAGTAAACAGGACGGAATAATAAGATATGACTCCAAGCTTCAGAGGAGCCACAGAAACAGGTATCAGACGTAGCTAGACCGAATTGAAAAAGATGAGCCTTCAAAGAACCATGGCCAGTTAAAATGTATGATGTAAGAAGGCTTGGGTAGAACCAAAGCTGATTAATTTCCAGGTAGTGAATTTAATATCAGGTATAAAACATTTGGTCACTGCTCTTTTGGTCGAGGAATTCCATCTCACTTGCCATCTTTTATGTAGCTCCGTCCAACATTTCGCTTTTTCATTCTTTGGATCGGCAGTGGGATCATAGGTCAAATCAAAAAAGTTAGAGGATAACCGTTACGAATATAGTAAGCAGAGCCTTTGTACGCATGATCCAGAGGTAATTTTTTTTTTTTTTTGGTAGTTGTTGGCGCATCGGCTTCTGTGGCCATAATGCACCTCACAAGATTTTTGCAGTACTTTGATCCAAGCCCGAGGCGAGAATCGAACCCGCGACCTTTGGGTTGTCAGGTAGGCACTTTACCCACCCGGCTAGCCCGATCGGCTATCCAGAGGTAATAAGCCTGCGATAGCTTGCAAAGATGCAATTGAAACTGTTCTACAAGTTCTCAGGAGAGCTAGCAAAAAAGTTCTTTGGACACTGTCTGATTTGAACTGTAATAAGTTTGGTTCTGTGAAACTATATGCTGGCTACACATGTAACGATTGGAATAAACCGTGTAGTATAGAATTCTGAGGGTTCCCTTTTTTAAACCCTAATCCTGCCAAGAGATTTTGAATAAAATCTCTCGGCAGGATTGGGTTTAAAACTTTCCGGAAAAGGTTTAAATTTTTTTGGAACGATTCTGGATGTGTGACAAGAATGACAATTTTTCATTAAAAATTATACCAAGATGCTTATGAGTGGCAAAGATACTCCATTAAACTTGACAACCGAAGGTCTATTATGGTCTAGTTTTTTCTGAAATATCATCGCCTTGGTTTTAGATGGTGACATCTTTAATTTATTTTTCAGAGTCCAATCCAGTAAGTTATCTAGTACAAAACTATCGCGTTATTCCAATTGGGACTTAGAGTTACCATGTACCAAGGTGGAGAGATCGTTGGCAAAGGCACATCGGCCGTGTTAGAGGTAGAAAACAGCCAATTATCGAGGTTCCACACAAGGGACCAAGAATGGACCTCGGGACACCCTCCAGAAACAACTTGAGATACCGACTGATGTTTGGTTTTGATGTAGACAGTAGGTTCAGAAAAGTAACTTTTGAACAGAAGGAAGAGATGTCTAGAACAACATGCGATTCTAAGGCACTGTAGGACACTCTCCCACCAAACATCGTCGAAGGTGCCTTCGAAATCGAAAAACTGCCAGTGCATATTTGCAAGAAGAGTTATCAATTAACTTTTTCAATTCAAAAATCGCTTCTTCACAACTACAACCAAGCGTAAATCCATACTGAAGAGAGGAAGATACATTATTTTCCAAAAGAAGTTGATTACATCTGTATGCCATGAGTTTTTCTAATAACTTGCCTAAGTGGGATAATAAAGCGACAGCCATGTATGATTTAGGATCACTTGGTAGTTTATCTGGTTTTGAGATTATTTTAATGAGAGCAGACTTTCAAATAACAGGGAAATTCTCAGCTTCAAGACACTTGTTGAAGAATTTCAAAAGTTGGTTTGTCCTAGTAGAGAAGAATCTTTTTATGAAAATGCTTTCCAGTAGATCAGTATCTGGGCACATGTATCTCATGGAAGAAATAGCATTTTTAAACTCTTCCATAGAAAATAAAGGGGTAGAAATGGGAGAATCATATTGCTCATTTTCTTTCTTAATTCCAGAATGGTAGTTATATTATCATTGGGAAAAAGTCGCTCAAGTATTTTATTGGCAGTTTGCCTCCAGTTCAGAGTTGCAGTATTATTTGAGATTACTATATTCAAGATATCACCAGGAATTAATTTATTTCTACTGGTTTTATAGATAAAACCCCACGGATCTTGGTTTCCAGTTGTATGTACAAAATCCTGTCAAGATTTGATCTTATTATTTTATAATTTAAATGTAACTATTGACCACAAGTAAAGGCTGTCTATTACGGTTTGCCCTTTGATAAAGGTTCATCACCTAGCTTGATGAACCTTGCAACGTTGAATCGTTAGTTCATTTGTCCATCACGGGGTACTTTTTGTACGGAAATCTTTTGATAGATTTTGTGATAGCTGTAAAGATAGCGTTTTTAACAAAATTTGCCAATTGATTATCATCAAGATGGTCCACAGAGTCTGTAGAATCAGACGAAAGATCTTTAAAGATTGATTTATCAAAGCTTTCCCAAATTATATTTTGTAGGGAAATATGATTAGATCATTGAGTGGAGCTGCAATAGCTTTAGAAGAACATAGATCAAAATACATTAAGTCGATGATCGTAAATTGTCGAATCTGTACGTACATCCCACTCAGAAATTAGAGAAGAGATATTGCTAGTTGCCAGAGTGACATCGACGTTAGACTGCCCCAGGCTGCTACAAAAGGTAGAAGGTTTATTTGGAAGATTAAGAACATGCAATTGATGAGCAAAAATTAAATCTTCTAATAACCGACGGCTGTGATCGGTAGTTGCGCTATGTCACAGTGAAGATTTTGTAATTTGCATCCATTAGGATAATAACTGATTCTGGTAAAAGTTAAAAAAAGCAGTTTCTAGGTGCTCCAAGAATGGATTAATATCCGAAGATGGCGGACAGCATAAAGAATTCAAGTAGAAGGACATAATTTCATTAGTAGCTTGTATACATGTAGCAAACTGTGAGCAGAGAGAAGTTACGGTGAGAATGTCTAGATTTCTATTGAATACAATAATAGCTGTTTTAGGATCTTCATGAGGGGATTTTATTCTTCTGGTGGATAAAGGATAACCTTTGGTTTTACCGCGATAGTGATACTGTAAACAATGTCTGGAGAAACGATATCTCCAAGCCTTCGAATTTCATCAGTTACTGTCTTAGATCTATGGGTATTTAATTGAGTGATTTTTAATTTTGCGGTCAAGAGTATAGACTCTTCAGCCTCGTCACTGTTATTATCATTGGGACTGGATGGAAACAGTTCTTTGTCTCACTGTTTCCACATCTCTCTCTAGTATTTAGCGCCCACCGGTATTGCACTACATCCGGCGGGTGCGGGATTTTAGTGCGCTGAGCACTGACAGTAAATAGTAGACCCGGACCCGGCTCCCCGTGCCAAGGGATGGCATTAGGCAGCAGTTACCCAGGTGTCGGCTGGTAGAAAAGTCCAAGTTACCAACAGATTCCAGACAGTGACTAGGTACATCGATCGAGGCTGTCCGCAGGGCTCTGTGCTTGGCCCTTTCCTCTGCTCTATTGTCCTGGATGATTCCTGGGCATGGACCTGGGAGGTGTTGAGTCCTTGGCCTTCGCGGATGATCTTGTCCTTTTGCTATGTGCTAACACCAGGACGAACCTGGAGAAAATGGCAAATGGAGCACTGGTAAAACTTCAGAACTGGGCAGCCCTGCACAACCTTACCATTTCAGGAGAGAAAACAAAGTCCATACTCCTTAAAGGCAGGCTACAAATCACAAGACCACCTACAATAAAATTAAACTTTATGCCCATACGGCTGCACACTGAAGTCAAGCTCCTAGGTATCTTCTTAGACTCGGAGCTTACCTTCCACCACCACCTAAAGTATCTAGCCAACAAAATTCAAAGGTACAGTGCTATGATAAGGCGGGTCAGCAGGGCAGACTGGGGGCTGAAGCACAAAGCTCTTACTCTGCCAAGCGGCATACGTGCCAATTGTGTGTTATGGTGCCTCCATCTGGTACCGAAAAACCATCCTAGCAAGAAATAAACGTAAGCTGGATTCAGTCCAGAGATTCATGCTCCTTTCAATTTGCAGGGCGTGCCGCACCGTCAGCACCCCTGTCTGCAGGTATTAACTGGATGTCAGCCACTATACTTAGAAGTGGTTAAAAGAGGGCTTTTTTATCACTTAAGGAAGTTCCAACCCAACTGCTAAATTTTCAACTTGACACCACAAACGGCACCAGGCAGGAAAGACAACGGATAACCCAACATCTACAAGAGATATGGCAACATGACTGGGACACTACAACAATAGGACCATCACAAAACGATTCCTTCCATCCATAAGTTCAACTCACCCAGAACCTCCACCCTGGTTTTCGCCTGGCCTCCATGTGACCTTTATGATCACCGGCCATGGATCCTTCCAACAAAAACTGACCGCCATGGGAATCGAGAATGATCCACGTTGCCACTGCGGCGAAGAGGACTCCTGGGGGCACCTCATGTATGAGTGCCCCAGCTACGACAACATTAGGCTTAAATTCCTCACCACAATACAGAGAAACCCCCGCAATCAAGAATCCACTCTGCTACTCGAGGAAGATACCTATAAGGCATTAACCACCTACGCGCAAGAAACATTTGCACTTAGGCGAGCTAAGATTGCAGAACTTAGAGCCCAAGAACTAAACCGGACCGGCGTGGGATAACTCTCCATTCCCCCGGAAAAACGCAGACATAATCATGCAAACCCTAATAGGGTAGGATCTATTGCAGGCACCATCCAAGGTGCGGGATGCTGGCACTCCTCGGAGTGAGGGATTTAAAAGTCATCGCAAACCCGAAATGGGTAGGATATACTGCTGGCACCGATCTAGGTGCGGGATTGCTGGCGCTGACCTCAGTGCGGGATCTACAGGCACTGTGCCATTAGCAATTACACAGGGGCACCTGTCCCCTGTGACTTTTAAACCCACACTCTTTCCTATACTTCGGGCTAAATTAAGGTGGATTTAGGATTTATTCTCCCCATGTCAACCCACCCAAATTCATTCCCCCTTCAATCCTCTCTTCTTCTATGCCCCTCTCTCTCTCTCTCTCTCTCTCTCTCTCTCTCTCTTTTTTTTTTACTTATTTTATTTTATTATTTTTATTTATTTATTATTTTTTTTATTATTTTTATTTATTTATTTATTTTTATTATTATTATTTTTTTTATCTATTACTTTTTTACTTATTTTATTTTATTATTTTTATTTATTTTATTTTATTTTTAATTTTTAATTTTTTTATTTTATTTAATCTGTTACTTTATTTTTATTTTTTATTTTATTTAATCTGTTACTTTATTTTTATTTTTTATTTTATTTAATCTGTTACTTTATTTTTATTTTTTATTTTATTTATTTATTTATTATTATTATTTTTTTTGTCTCCGTCAGGAAGCTCAGGCAACCCTGGCGGAGGCCAGCCAGAGTATAATGGGCAGTCTGGCTCACCTCCCAGTGGTGGTGGCGGGCAACGTGGGGTTCCCTTAGGGGCCTTGCGGCTAAGCAGCCAGAGACAGAACAACAGACCACAGCACAACTCTGTCACAAACCAGACACCCACTTTTTCCTGGCTTTTACAGAGATTCTGTAAATTCTTCACAAAGTACCATGGTGCAGATGTGGGAAACCACCGGTGGCGCCTTCCACAAAACACTATGCCACTATGCTCTCTGATGGCGAAGAGGCCTGACACTAACAACAGAACACACAATACTAACACACATATACATCAACGCTTTTTTCAGGCCCGTTTCGCAGAGGTTCTGCGCCATCACTCACAGGCTAACAAGGGGGAGATGGGCATATGCCTAGGAACCATCCCGAATCAATGACATAAAAAAAAACACCTCTCTGAACACAAGACATCTCTAACAGAGTGATTGGCTGTCAAGAGTTAAACGTGTGTTCATTTATGATGAACCTAAAAAATTGAAATTGATTTGATACTATTCCCTTTTGCTAAAATTTCTATGGGGGGGTAGGGAGAGCAACTTTCTATCCACGCCTGAGAACGAGTAGCTCAGCCACGGAGGGAAAAAAGCTCATAAAAGTTCCTCGCGTCATTGACGGGATTCGAACGTGAGCCTTTTCCACTCCAAGTGAAGAAGATGTTGATTATAACCACAGCGCTACCACGCACGCGAACGCATAATGATTATAACGATGTCGTAACATAGCGGTCTAGCGATTCATTCCATAAGCAGATAAACAGCGTCTGTTTCGACGGGCGCAATTTATATAAACACATCGATTTGAGTTGTGTAGCTCTAAATCTAAACCCAGCTGCTATGAATGCAGACTAAATAACAACTGTCTCATTCGAAAACATGAAGTAGCTCCCACCTTAGTTAACCAAACCGTGCCTCTTGGACAACGCGGATTTAGGTTGTTTGGGGCCATGGAACATAGTGACATAGTGTTTTTTGTCTGGCGGATCTCCCCCAGCTCGTCGTTTTTACTCTGTGTAGAATTTAATACACTGCATAAGGTCAGGGTGTGTGTGTGTGTGTGTGTGTGTGTGTGTGTGTGTGTGTGTGTGTGTGTGTGTGTGTGTGTGTGTGTGTGTGTGTGTGTTTTGTGAGGTATTAGTGTGGGTTGTGTTTTTTCTCTGGCCACTTAACCTGGAGAATGTGGAGAGCCACTACACCCCCAGTTTCCGTCACCGCCCCGGGGAGGCGGGCCAGGACACATTAGGAGAGGAGAAAGCTCTGGCGGAGCGAACCCTGGAGTAGCCTAGGCATCCAAGGAGAGCCAAAAAAAAAAAAAATATTGGAAAGGAGATAATGGGAAGATAGGAAGAGGGCGGGATAATAGGGGTAGAGAACAGAGAGGACAATAGTAGAGGTATCCGACAGGGGAGACAGTAAGTGAACCCCTGGTACAGGAACAACCATCCTCGCCTTACCCCTTTCGCCTGGTGGGGTGAGCCACCAGGCGAAAGGGGTAAGGCCACTCGGGGGAAGATGATTGGGGAAGGAGACTCAACCAACCCAGGTGGTAGAAATAAAAGAACATAGGGATAGAGATCCTGGTGGTGGAGCTTGCTTTTGGCAGCTCTGTCCCACACTGGCCTGGGGGTTACCCTAATGGCCAGTATCAGCATCCCACACCATGCCAGCTAGAAAAAATTGCAGCATGGTGTCAGCTTGGATAACCATGAGGCCCCTGAGAGCCTGCATAGCCATTCGTCTGCCCGGTGAAGAGGCTAAGATAGAACATTCAATTAATAATAACTTTCATTCACTCAACATTTACACAATTTTACTTTTTATAGTGTTTTCTTACATTTTCTATTTTATACTTTTTTCTTACATTTAAAATATTATAATTTTTTTTTACACTTGAGGTTTTGTAATTTTTCTTTACATTTTATATATTTTTACCCTTTTACATTTTTTTTAGTTCATTTCATCCATCTTCTCTTTTGCACCAGAGGATGTGGGGGTATGCAGTCAATATGACAAATATAATATATCAATAACCAACGTCATTTAATCTAGCCTATATGAGACGATAACTAATTAAAGTATTTGGTCAAAATAGACATTCACACATTTATGTGACCTTAATATAATTGGATAAAAGTTCCTTTTTGTGTCATATATTATTACTTGTGTTCTTTCATTCCGTTCATTTGCACTTCAACATTCATTCAGTAATGCACACATTTTATTTATTCAAACACACATTCATTTGTTCACTCACTCAACTCAGTTTCCCATTCACCACAATTCTCATACATTCTAATTCAGACATACTCAGTAATTTACATTTCCCACAACATCTAGTCTTTCACAATCACCACAACTGCTCAGTCTTCCACATTTACCCAACTAGTCACTCACTTTCACCAGAAAATTCAGCACTCACCTTCATCACAGCATTCAGTCACTCACATCCACCACAAAAATCAATCATTCACATTCACAACAATACTTAGTCTTTCAAATCATTTACTCACAGCCATACATCTACTCACTTCCTAGCATTTAGACTTGCTCATTCACACAAGGATACACAGTGACTCTCAGCTTACTGTTATTGTTCAGCTGAGAGATCATTTTTCAATCAATCAAGTGAAAACTTTAATTATTTCAGTTATTTAATTAAGAATTTTAGCAATTCAATTTAATTATTTAACAATCAATCCCTCACATTCACCACAAATCTAGGAATTCCTAGGAATGGAAATTCCTGAAAAATGGAATTCTAGGAATTCCATTTTTCAGTTTATAATATAGCCCTTTTTTTGCTATTTCCAGATGTAGTAGTGGTAGAGTGCCGGCCAAAATTTGTAAAGCTGGATACTCACTGTACAACATGCTCTGGTTATTGTTAATAGAATTGTTCTTTTAATACTGTGGTTTCTTACTATGGTTGTGCGATGGAACCATATACCAACTCCATAGGAGATTAGAGATAAAAATACTGCACGGTAGATGAGTGCCAGAGTCCTGTGCTGGGGGCCCCAATCGGCTCGGCTGATTCAATCATTCCAGCATAGTTCTGCACTTTTTTGGCCATATAGAAGGTTAGTTTAGAATCCAAATTTAGAATCCTCTAATGACGATAGAAGGTTAGTTTAGAATCCAAATTTATGCCTAAGTACTTTAATTCTTGGACCATATGTATTGAGATAGTACCCATTTTGATCACTGGTGGTCTGCGTATATTTAGTGTTCCTTTTAGTAGTACACATTTAGTTCTTTTCCGCAGAAAAATTTTAGCATGTGGGGTCAGTGCCCAGTTTTACAGCTGTCTTAAGGCAGAATTGGGCACTTTACTCCACTACCACTCTTGTATTACTCTTTAACCAAATAGGACAAGGTCATCAGCAAAGGCAACCTTGTCATTGGCTCCCAGATCTTGTGCCAGGAATTCATCTAGTACTATGATCGAAAAGAATGAACCCAGCACAGAACCCTGGGGGCAAGATATTATACTCCCTGTAACAAAAGGTTGTTACAGGGCGTATAATATCTTGAAATTTTGTGCTTACTGCTTCACTTCTGTTGTCAAAATAGCTGTTGACACATTGGTAGAGATTTTGTGGCACATTTGTCTGGCGGAGTCTCCTAAGGACACTTGGCCACCATAGTGAGTCAAAATGCACCAGCAAAATCTATAGATATTGCTAGCAGGTATTTTTGATCACAATTATTAACAGTTGATAAGATATAGTGCATGGTATCTTCTGTTGAATACCCCTGTTTGAAGCCAAATTGTTTTTCAGAGTTGAAGTTTGCTTCATCATAATACCTGTTAATTCTATGGAGGAGTAAGCATTCCATGTTTTTTCCCAAGACTGGTAATAGGGCAATAGGTCTGTAAGATTTTGGTTCTACGGGATTTTTCTGTAGATTTTTTAGAATAAGTCTGATTATTGCCAGCTTCCATTTTTTTGGAAATTTTCCTTTTATCAGACAATAGCTGTAATAGACTTTCAAGGGAATTTTCTGCCACTTTTTTAACAGTTTCTATTAGGTCGTGTCTAGGACGTTTGTTTTTTGCTTTTAGTAGTGCTAATTGCAGTTCATCTAAGGTGGTTCTAAGGACGTATTACTGTATTTTACATTACCGGCTATAATGTCACTCTGAGCCTGGCTTAGCACCCGGTCCTGTCCTCAGTCTGGAAGACTAATATATTGTTGATAGAGTCCTTCCAATTGTGAGTTGGGGTTCCATCTGCCAGAGGTGATGTATGTAGTGAACTGTGGAGTTCACTACATACATCACCTCATGGAAATTTGTTAGTGACAACCCTGTATACCACATCCCAAGGATCATCATTATTGGACGTCCCCACCAAAGTGTGCCAAGGTTCCTTCTTTTTATTCCTTATTAGTGCAGTGCAGTGTGAAGTTATTGCAAGAGTTTTGTTTCAAATCACTCAATGTTTGAGTTTTTGTTCGTGGCTGTTTCAAAGTGAAATACTGTCATTTTGTTTTTTAATTTTAATACTGCTGCCCCTTTGTGTTAATAATGGCGTCTACAGACAAAACAAAGCGCAATGTGATGTCATTAGAGAACAAGATAACAATTATTAATAGACTGGAAAAGAGCGAAACCGGTGTATCTCTTGCTAAGATTTTTAATGTTGGTAAAGCAACCATATCACATAAAGAGCAGAAAAAATTAAATTTTTAAGCTTGCTTCAAAGTTAGACAATGAAGATGGCTCTAAAAAAAGGATTCCCGGATTTTCTGAATGTGGGCAAGATGATGCAGAGCCACGGTTAAACAACGATGCTGATGATCCTAGTTTTTGTATTTTAACCGAAGATGTTTTTTTAACCGAAGAAGATGCTTTTTGTATGCAATAAAGAGTGCTTCTTCTTCTTCAAGAAATTGTTGCATTAGTCCAGTACTCCAGGATGAAGAACGTGCTGACTTTAACCACGGGGATCCTAATGACGAAGAAGACGAAGCGGGGAGGAAGCCCACTCATGCGGAGGCCTTTATTGCGCTAGAAACTGCAATAGCATGGTGTGAGCAAATCTGAACTCAGTTGTACGGAGATACTTCTATTAAAGAGATACATCTAGATCGTATGTATAGCTTAGCTTAATTTTCAGCACTCACCTCATAGTAATCCGCTTAGCTGGTGGAGAGTTTTACCACATACATAGTGGTTATAGGATTCTAATAACTTACAGGGATTATGGGTTTAAAACTAAGTTGTGGGCTATAAAAATTATTTTTAAGAAAGGAAAGTGCACCTTCCATTCTATGGTTGCCTAATTAAATGAAGAAAAATAGAAGCTAATAGTCGCGCACGAGCGACTTTCGAAATTCGTCTTGAGATAGCTATATTGGGGGGGGGGGAGATTAAAAAATTAAGCAAAGCTATACATACGATCTAGTTATTTCATTACAGCACATAAGGACTCCTTAAAAAATCAAGAGAGATACATCTATTATTATATGAGAGACCTCGCCACGAAAAAACGACAATCTCGAAAATTTCAAGATTACATATTTTAAAAAATAAATCTTCCCAAGATTCATTATACTCTTATTTGTGTGCAATTTCTTGTGTTTGTTTATTTCTGTTTATGAAAAAAAAAAGTGTGAATTATAGTTGAAACCAGGTAAAACAATTAGGAAAGTTCAAAATATAAATACAGTAATATATATTATTTCTTCAAAACATTTTGGTTATTATTTACAAATCATTTCCTAAATAAATTTTTTTTATAATACTTCGTATTTCAAAATACAGTAGTAATAACCTTGCGCACAATAATTTAATTATTGGCCAAATTACACTTTGTTTCGTATAAACTGGGTGTTCTCGTGTAATGTAATGGACGTGTATGTTTGATTATCCCAACTATTTGATTAACCGAACTAGCCTTGGTCCCAATTAGTTCGGATAATCGACGTTCTTGTGGATCAACTCGACTTGATCGACTCTGCAAAGCTTTTTGGGGGAAATTTCTATCAGCTTGGCCCGCAATTGTAGGTAGAAGGAATCTGTTTTGTAGAGACAGGATACATTTAAACAAATGTTGTGCCAAATTTTTGCCAGTATTATTGAGGATACTTTAAAGGTTAAGAGAAACTGCTAGTTTGGGGGGGAATATAGATACGCGTTATGTGATAGTATTGGTCAAATTAACGCTTGCACACACACACACACCTCAAGAGTTCTTGTTTGTTACCGCAACAGAACATATTAGTAAGGTGTTCTGAGGGCAGAAACGTTTCAAACGAGCGGGCAGCTAATACCAGAGAAGCGAGCTCAAATAACTTTAAGGGGTGTGTCAGGGTAGTTAACTATACAAGAACGCTAAATCTTAATTGTTTGTACAGTAATGTCAAAAGTGTCGTCAATAAAATGAGTGAATTCGAACTGCTGGTTAGGACAAGTAACGCTGACATAATAGGGCTTACGGAAACCTGGTGCCACCCGGAGATAGGGGAGGACGAGTTTCAGTACGGTATGTATAATGTATTTAGGAAAGATAGGGAAGGTAGAAGGGGTGGTGGGGTCGTGCTTCTTATCAAATGCAGCCTGAGCGCGACGAAAGCCTTCCCGGATTCAGACGTTTCGCATGCTAATATAGAATCTGTATATGGTGTGAGATAGTTGGAAGCAAAGATATAATGAGAGTGGGAGTAATTTACAGGCCAGGTGATTGTGAAGATTATGATGAGAGCCTCTACATGCAAATGGAATGGGCAAGTAAGCGTCAATGTCTTATTATGGGTGATTTTAATTTGCCTCTAATTGATTGGAGCAAATGAGAAGGAAACTCCACATGGGGGAAAAATTTTTAAATCAACTAGATAATTGCTATTTGTATCAACATGTCAAGGAAAGTACTAGGGCAAAGAATACTCTAGACCTCAAAATCACTCATGAACCAGATGACATAATAGGGCTGACAGTACAGGAACAAGTAGCAGGAAGTGATCACGGAGCTCTAGGGTGGACGATGAAGAGAGAGGTAGCAGTAGTTAAAGGCAAAGGAATGGGTTATAACTTCAGGAAAGGAAATTACGACTGCTTAAGGTGCTACACGGCCTCTATTAACTGGGTAGATATCTCACAGAGAGAGAATACAATTGAACTATCCTATACCTTTAAAATATTAATCAAAGAAGCCTTGAATGCTTATATACCACTAAAAAAATACTCCACGAGGAGGATTCCAAGTTGGATGAATAATGAAGTTGCCAGATTACTTGAGTAGAAAAAGACAGCATGGAAAAGTTACAGAACAATAAAAAGTACAGAAGCGTATAACAGCTAAAAATTGATCTGTAATAGTGCCACAGAAAAGATTAGGCTGGCAAAGGCACATTATGAGGACTCGCTGGCAAAGAGAGCAAAGAGAAGGGGATAAGGAATTCTTCACATATATAAATGCAAAGAAGATAAGAACAAACCAGATTGGACCCTTATGTAATGGACGTGGTATAGTATTAGATACCCCAACTGAAGTTGCAGATGAACTCAACGGTTACTTTGCATCGATATTTACAGAAGAAAAACCCTTTACGTCAGTGTGAAATTCTGGGAGTGAAGTTGAAAAAAATGTAATTAATGATGTTGAAATTTCACATGTTTATTTAGTAAAAAATAAAAAAAAATAAAAAAAAAAAAAACTTTTGAGCCTACAGGCCAGTAAGGTTCCTGGAATTGGTTGCATATCCCTATAATTTTAAGGAAGGCGGCAAGTGAGTGCATTGAACCATTGAGGCTAATTATGCGAGCATCACTGGACTCGGGAGTGATTCCGTTGGATTGGAAAAGTGACAATGTGTCTCCAATACATAAGGGCGGTTCTAAGAGTGAAGTGGGAAATTACCGGCCAGTTAGTCTAACTTCAGTAGTAGGGAAAATCATTTAGACAATGATCAAAGATGGAATTCAGAATCATTTAGAAATGGAATTCTAAAGGATACTCAGCATGGTTTTGAAAAGGAAAAATCATGTTTAACTAATCTGGTTAGTTATTTTGACAGGGTCACTCAAGAGCTGGACTTTGGGAATAATTTTGACATTGTTTATTCGGATTTCAGCAAAGCATTTCACTCAGTCCCACACGAGCGGTTACTTTATAAGCTGGAACAAGTTGGAATCACACGGAATAACCTTAGATGGATAGCTGGATGACTTCGGGGCAGGAGATAGAGGATTTTGATAAATGGTTATTCCTCACATTGGTTGATGTTGATGTAAGAAGTGGGGTTCCCCAAGGATCAGTGTTAGGACCACTGTTGTTTTTGATTTTCATAAATGACTAATGAAGGGATAGAGGGCGTGATGTCTAAATTTGCAGATGATGTAAAAATTGGTAGAGTAGTTAATGATCGCCATCAAGCAGAGCTTCTTCAGAATAACCTAGATAGAATTCAACGATGGTCAGAAAAATGGCAGCTACGTTTTAATCCAGCAAAGTGTAAGGTATTGCAGTATTGCACCTGAGGAACAGTAACCCCAAAATAACATACACTTGGCGGAGTTGAATAAGGCCGGTAGTGGAGGAAAGGGACTTTGGTGTTACGATACGGTCAGACTTTGAGCATTGTAGACCGGTTGCAAGAAAGGCCCATGGTGTCCTATCGATGATGTATCGAACAATTGCTAGTAGAGATAAGGACGTCATAATCCCATTGTATAAGGCTATTGTTAGACCACACTTGGAATACTGTGTTCAGGTATGGAGACTACACTGAAAGAAAGACATTGTGCTTCTTGAAAGGATACCTCGCCTAGTGAGATTGGCAAAAGGGCGTCCATATGAGGAAAGACTTCAAATATGTGGGTTTCAGAGCTTGGAAACTAGGCACCTTAGAGGAGACTTGATTGTGTTTAAGGCTCTGAGAGGCATAAGCAAAATGAATGAGGGCGAAATTTTCACGGTTATAAATGATTCTAGAATAAGGGGCCATAATTTCAAGTTACGGGATGAGATGTTTAGACTGGATCGCAGGAAGTTTTTATTTTAGCCAGAGAGCTATAAATTACTAGAATAAGTGGCCTACATGGGTGGTAGAGCTGACAGTTTGGGAAAATTCAAACCAGCTGGATAATTACCTACGGGAGGAGGGAAACGCTTAGGTTGTCCATTTCTTTTTCTCTTATTTATTAATAATTATTATTTTATTTTCCTTATTATTATTATTTTATTCTTATCATTATATTTTATTTTTTTGTTATTTTATTATTATTGTTATTTTTATTATATATATATATATATATATATATTTTTTTTTTTTTTTTTTTTTTTTGGCTGGTGCAGCATAGGCCATAGGCTTCCTTGCACCATGTGGCATTGCTAATACTAATACTAATACCAGCCTGCTAGACATGCTTTTCAAAATTCAGAGAACATTGGACGATAGGGCTCAGCTGGATGTCCTGTTGTTGATTTCAATGCCGATTATATTAGGGTATCCATAGCGACACCTAATTACTATTTTGCGTGGCTATTTTAAGATTAAAGGGAAACTGCACTTCAACCTTCTGGCCATTTTAAAATGAAGAAAATTGGAATCCAAAATCTCAACCACAATTGCAGCCACTATACGAACAGAGGACGTGGTGGTGGAGGTGGGAAGAGGAAGTACTGTCTCCGCTACTATTTGCAGCACCGCTTTAGCCATTTTTGACAAAACATCCTCAGTTTTCGGCATATGCGGACTATTAAATACTTCATTGGATCTAAAGACGCAAAAGCTGTTGTACAAGTTAGAGACAAGCCATCAAAGGTTTCAGAGACCTTGAAGATTACTGCAGTCTACTGGACTGAGTATTAACCCTGGGAAAACTACACAAATGTCGTTCACACATCGGAAAAAAAATATGTGACCATACGCATTAATGGCATGACTATCGTAAAAGCTAATTCCCATAGAGACCTGGGTCTTAAATGGGATCAAGATATCTAACATTTAAACAGCACCTTGCCAAAGATCAAAGCTAAAATACATGTCGCGATGTGGGGGATCGGGAAAGCGCTTAGTGGTGCCAGAAATCCTGCTCTCTGCATACCGAACGTCCAGTTTGGTGTTTCCCGATGCGTTGACCATTTGCACATCTGCTCCGGTCAGTTACGTCAGTCAGTTCATGAATCGTGGGTATTTGCTGAAGAGGTAATGAACAGAGTGGAAAGGAAATTTCTAGGGCCGCTCAATCTTAATATAATCCACTGGGGAGTAAGGATCACTTATAAGAACATCACAGTGCTACCTGAAATGATTACAAAGATAATATATATATATATATATATGCTCCATCTCTTGAAGGCATCATTCATAGCCAGTGGAGAGAAATGAGGAGACAAGTTGACTCATCCCTACCTCTGTGGAGTTCCTTCACAAACATGGAGTGCCTCAACAGGACGTTTCTATTAAATACATTGTACGTATTTAATAAGCTAAATGTTACTTAAGAGAAATTTTGCAATGACAGAGTTTATAGGAAACAAATAATAGCACAGACGTACCAGCACGAACATCCCTGCATTTGACGTCAACCGAGAAGAAAGACTAACCAGTGATATCTGTCTGGTTTTGACACTGAATATAGCTATACCCACGAACTGAAGTGATTGCTACTTGAAAACAATGCACAGTGCTATGGCATCAAATTTGTACATAACATATAATAGTTATTATTGTGGAACACTTATGAAAGGTGACTTTTTTTTTTTAATGTAAAGGACCCAAAATATGAAAATGTAATATTTTATGTATGTTATTTTATGGGATATGTATCTATCTATCCATTAATCCAATAGGCCTAGGCAGATAAAATACATATTACATTTTATAATAGCACCACTGTTATTAACAATGGCATTCTCAACAAACTTTGCTTGCAAGTTTAATTTAAAACAAAAATATTTATTGCAACTTCTCGGCTAACCAGACAGCATTTAACTATAGGTTCATTCGTAAATACAAGGGCAGTTGTAACTGCACAGATCAAGAAAAAGTTTGTTTTCATGTTCTGAATATAAAATACGGGCGATTTTAATTATTCAGCATCTATTCAATACAAGAGTACTTTCGGTTCCATTACACACGATACATTACGCTCTTCACCTTAACAGTTTTACCCAAAGGAACAAATTATCTTTAAAAAGAGCGATGATGGTTTAACCACCCTCTCTCACCCTCTAATAAAAATCCATTGCACTTATGACTACAAGGCATTGGAACTCTAGAATTAGCGGACACCCTATATTCCATTAAAATAATGGAAATTAGTCGTTCCTCAGTTTGGATCATTTAGTTTAATGGGCCCATTACTAGTTTTTAAAAAAGTATAGCCTATGGTCAAAGACCTTGAAATATCATCAATCAGCATGCTGTTACCAAGAGAAGTTTATTATACTACTATTTGCCTTCCCACTGCACTTTCTGAACAAGGCTGTGCAGCTTTATTTTTCCTACAATGGAAGTTGCAGTCTTGAATAGTTTCTTTATTGTTCTTGTTTCTTTATTTTTCATACGTACATAGCTGTTTTATATATTTTTTTGCCATAAAGAATTTTTCGTAATGAACATTAGCTGTTTAGCGACAGACGTTCTTGATAGATTCAAGAGAGATGGCGAATCATTGACACGACTAGCAAACAAAAAAATATACGGGCACGCGGCCGCCCATAAATAATTTATAGTATAAAAAATATTTTTATTTGAAGAAAACATTTTTAGAAACTATCAAGTACTGCTGTTACATTTTTTATAACAATAAAGCTTTCGCAGTTACCGGCCTATTTTAGCTGAAACTATGGGTTTTATTTACTTTTTTTTTTTCCTATTTACAGAGCTGGTGTGGCTGTCGTTATCAAAAGCGGTCAACATGTTTTATTAAGTATATTACTGAATCAGAATAAGGGTTCAGCGACGTACTATAATATAAACTGCCCAGTCAAAACGTTATGATCTCCATCTTGTGTTTTAACAATGGGCCGTTCCTCCCCTCCTGGTGCCCCACGTGTCGTAGCGAGAACCGATAAATGCGACTCGTATGCATACCGTTGCAGGTTCGTGGCATGCGATCCATTCGAAGTACATGATCTAGATGGACAAGGGACGCAATCAGACAGACTTCGAAAGAGGAATGATTGTCGGGTAGCTGCTGAAGGTGACAGTATTTCGGAAACTGCGAAGCTTGTGGGCTTCGCAGAATGCTGTACTTAGGTGTTCCAAGAGTAGACGGATAGTAGACAGAGTTTGTATCTGAACGACATCATTGTCAACTGAAAAAAAATGTTCTTTTTCTGATGAATCAGATTTCCTGCTATGCTGCGTGGATGGTAGATGGAGGTACGGCGAAATGCGAAAAGGAATCACTCCGATGTCCTGGTCCAATGGAAATAGGCAGGTGGTGCCAGTGTTTTGGTATGGAAATTGTTTCCCCTGGGAATCTTTTGGAGCACTCATACCCCTAGACTGCACTCTGAATGCTACAAACTACCTATCCATTGTGGTTGATCAGGTGCACCCCACCCCTTGGTGACTTTTCTCCCAGATGGCACAAGTGTGTTCCAGCAGGATAACGCACTCTGCCACGTTACCGGTCTTGTTTGAAAGTCGTTCACCAAACATGAAAGCGACTTCCATATGCTACCTTGGCCGCCGAATTTGTCGGATATGAATCTCATAGAACATCCCGAAGATCAGGTGGATCGACAGATTCGGTATTTGGAGCCTCCTCTACGCGCTATCGCAGACCTAAGGAATGCAATCTGGCGATATAGTACAATATACCTTCTGCAACGTTCAGAGGCTTTATAGAGTCGATGCCTCGCCGTGTGGCGGCAGTACTGGTTGCAAGAAAAGAGAAGGGCATATCCACTATTAACTAGGTGGTCATATTTGATTAGGCAGTGTATAAACAAGAAATATATTGTATTGTGCATATTATATATTGCTGTTATCTATGTATACTCTCCGTCTAACCTGCCGGCTGTATCGGCGTTTCCATTATTGGAATTAAATGATATTTATTACTTATAGATGGATACACTGCATTCATGAAGGGGCACGCCCAAAAACCATTTCCAGATTGAAGCATTCAAATGTTTATCCACTGCTAGCAATGGCCCAATGTGCACCACGGAAACACTCCCACACGATGTCACTACCACCATCCTGCTTTATTGGTGTTGGCAGGATGGTTCTGTGGAGGTGTTGTTTTCTCCATATTCCGCTCCTCCCACCAGCATGAAATAGCAGGAAGCAGGATTCGTAAGACCAGACAATGTTTTTCCATCCTCAATTGTCCAGTTTTGGTGATTCTGTGCCCACTGTAACCGTATTTGCTGAGAGGAGTGCGGCTGTTAGCTGCAATACCCCGTTCCATGACAAGTGTAACGAGTTGCGCATTCTGAAATGCCTCTTTGGGTCCCACTCTTGTACTGGTTTCAGTTTGACTACCATAGCCTTTATGCACTCTGCACGTCTTATCCATCTCAGTTGGCCTCTCGCATGAATGATTTCTGACTGTAGAATCCCCCTTGGCTGGATATTATTTGTTTATTGTATTGTACACCCGAGACGCAGTCGTACGCGTAAACCCCCTCAGGGTTGTAGTTTCCGAGATACTCATACCGGCGCGTCCGGTTCTGACTATCTTGCCATGTTTAGAGTCACTTTATTCCCCATTTTCGTACTGAATTGCGTACATGCAGCATTCCTATGAATCTGTTTTACATCTTCACCACCGCCCCATTAGCGCATGGCATGGATATGTAATACTAATGCTGAAGGAGCGCTGCATTTCATAAAAAAGGTAGTGCACCTAATAAACTGGTCACTCAATGTACTATATTAACTATAAAATTGTTTTGTCGACAGTTAGGCCAGGAAGCTACTTGAGGATACGTAACCATATTTTCTAATCGTCTTGATGCAGCCTACGTTTGCCCCCGGCTAACGACAAAAAAAAAAAAAAAAAAAGAAAAGAATCTGACTTTCTATGCTTATAATCTCATGCACACCATACAAAATTGTCCACGTCGGAATAGCAAATTAGAACAAACCTGCAATCGCATCGGGAAATTCCTTACCCCTAAATTTCTCTCCATGTGGAAAATGGAATGCCCCATTGTTGCCTTCATGTTGACGTTCACATCCTTCTGCCAATAATCCCATAAGAGACTGGAGATATTTTTGAAGGCTTCTTCAGTCGGGTCCGTAGTTAGCTTGCTTTAGAAAGGGGAAGCAGGGACTCTCACTAATGAGCAGTTATTCAGGTTTTTCAAAGCGCACAGCGCTTACATACCGGTGAACACACACACTCTCGCAGATACGATAATAACCACATTTAGTACCATATGAAATGGAGCACTGTGACCAAGAGCATCATAGCCTATTGCGATTTCAGATTATGGATGGAGGCATCTTAAGGAAACGGAAATCCTTCATTCTGTCAGTTCCCAAACGTTCACGTGGTCATGACTCTACAAAGTCAGGTTAACAAATGCTTCAAACGCTTCACCTATTCTTGTAGTAAGGGCATATGGACAAGACGAGGGATACCATATCATTTGGTGAGAAGCGAGCTTCAGTATAGCGAAGGCAGTCCACCCACTTCAATACATAAAATTATATTCCCCGTTTTTTTTTAATTGGTTACCAAAACTGCCATGAACAGCTCTGCTCCATTTTGACATAAAAACCTTTGGTGAAGCATAATTGTCCTTTTATTGTGTAACTGACTGTTATTGTTTTACATCCCAGAAGGCTTTAAATATTTTTGAGTGTAAATGCAATAAATGTCATAAATATGATTCCTAAAAATCAACTGAATAGATTATCTTAATGACGAGGAATGCCATACAGTACTTTGCTGGAAAGTAAGATACCAACTTTGACTTCATTGGAGTTATGATTAATGATCATTCACTGGAAAAAACTTGTTTCATATTTGAAGATTCGTTATATAAATATAAGTGGGTGAATACGATGACTATTTCAAGAAATTAAATACACACTGCTGCTCAAAAGTTAAGGAACGAACATAAAAATATAATTATATGAAAAACGTTTTACTGAATTATGACTAAAGGGCAGAGAGATATTCGCCTTAATGTGTTTTAATAACGCACAGGATGGATAAATTTCGATCTAAAATTACTCAGTTATTTTATGTAGAAACGCATCCTAATGATGCGAATAATATCTGGGTAAGAAAATGAAGGGGATATACCAACTCCTAATTCTGAAAAAAAGAGTATTAATTGGCGCTGGAATATCAATTTCGTGAGTGAAAGCCGATGCAAGCTCAGTGAGATCTATCAGTGGGCCTGGTAACCTCTCCTGCTTAGAGAATGCCAGGTATGCTTGGTTATACTGAGGTCTGGGGATCTTGCTGATCATTCGATATGGACTATTCTGTTCCACTGAAGGAATTGGCGGTGTCTTAAATGGACATGCGTGTTCTTTATGAGGGCATATACATCCGTTAAAGAAATCTTGGACAATTTCTTTTGCAAAAGGGCAAACATAACAATTAAGAATTTCGTCTTAATACCTTGTAGGCATGAGTTCTCAAGGGAATATAGGAAATCTATATGGACATCGATAATGATTCCGATCCGTACCATTAAACCGCCAAATGTGTTTCTTAACTTAAACCTTAAAATGAGTTTTTTTGTGATGTTAGCGGGATTGAATCCAGTTCTTCGTTCGCTCCAGATGAAGGCGTATGGAGAATCTAGTTGAAGGCTTTATCCTGATTCATCAATGAGGAGCAGTTTCGCCCACTGCTCCTGGGTTCAGCCTACATATTTTAGGCAGTAATTCAAACGGACTCTTTTGTGTATATGGGTCAAACGAACATAGACAGTTGGTCATTGTGCACAAAACCCCTCTCATAAAGCCCTCTATGATAGTATGCCTGGATATAATCCCTTAAAATAAAATTTGATTCTTCTGCAAATCCAGCATGCTGTTTAGAAAGATTTTCTGTGAAGTCTATCTTACAACTCTTAATTAGAGCCAGATAGTGTCATCTTGCGTGTAGGCGATACAAGAACGGTCTTGGACTCTTCGAGAGACAGCGCCTTGTTTCGGAACTGGTTCCGCGGTCTTCTTAAAATACAATGTGAGCCACATCAGCCGCCTGGCTACACCGGTTTTACTTCGTCCTGCCTCCATTCTTCCTATCTATCTATCTCCACCTTAAAGAAACAATCAAACGGTGTCTTTGCGGCATTTCACAAAGATGGCAATCTTGAAATCGATAGTGTGTGAGTAATAATCGCGAAAAGCGGAGGTCTGAAAATAATCTTTTTGTATGGGTACCGGATTTGCGTTTATAAAAGGCTGTGCTTGACTTTGTTACTTTGTTTACAGGGTCAGATAGTTTTCGAATAGAAATTGCTTTGTTTCGAAATGATGAGTACTTAGTTATATTATACGGTTATATTTAAAGCTTAAACCTTATTCTTCAAGTGAAAAAGAAATTTTCTGTAATACAAAAAGTTCTGTTTATACTCCAGAAAGGCCATATAAGTCAGATGAGTTTACAAGTAGACCAGTTTGACAAGAATATTATCAATAACCGTATTTAGCTTATATAGGTCAACTTAAACGCTCGAATCACAATCAATTCAAACGCATCTGTTGCGGCACGCTCTCTCTCTCTCTCTCTCTCTCGCTCTCTCTCTCTCTCTCTCTCTCTCTCTCTCTCTCTCTCTCTCTCTCTCTCTCTCTCTCTCTCTCCAGAGGTCGAATAACTCGGCCACTTACGAAAAAGAAGAAAAGTTCGTAAAAATTAAATTCCTCGCATCACTAACGAAATTCAAACCGAGACCTTTTTCTCCGGTGTGGGAGCAAGGTGACTATAACCACTGTGCTACTGCGAGGATCCATGTTTAGCAGCTCCTCTTACTTCCAGGTGCACTTCTGGCCACATGTATTTGTCCAAGCAGATGGTGAATGTAGAGACTGCCGTATACAGTATTTTAAAGGCTCATCGTCTCATTGTTATCATCACCTATCCAGTTGGCCTTAAACAAAAATCGCACACAATAGTTTCTTTTTCTTCTACTTTTTTTGCGACGCATTCCTTTCCTCCAAGTGTTAGAAAGCTTCCTCTCTTTAACCACCTTTACTATAGAATATACCCGAACAAAGAGTGCAGATAACAATCTCGTTTTGCACTCCGCAGGTGCTCGCGCTTTTCAATTCGAGAGAGATTCCCGTTTAGATAACCGTAACGGAAGATACAGTGTTGGCGGCAGTGCCAAGGCACACGTGAGAGAGAGAAAGAGAGAGAGGCGAAACACTGGACTTCGGAGGGCGGTAGAGGAGAGTGAGAGACAGAGAGAGAGGATGAACCGATCAATAGATGCAACAACAACAACACCATATGCCATTATAAAATCCAAGTTAAAAATACTTCCGTAAAATCAAATTTCCAAAGTTCGATTACAAAGTGCAGGTGTGTGTGTCGGAGCTGCTAAGCGTTCTCGAATCAGCGCGGTGAAATATTAGCCAGGAAGTTGCGAGCCCACTTTGCACGCCTATCAGCATTCAGAATATTGAAACCATCTATATGGCTGAAATTTAGCAGCAGAGCAACAGATCAGCGTTACTGGCGGGTGGTGGTTCGTATCAGATGGAGAGATGAACGCACAAATTATGTTACGCCCTTTCAGGGAACAGTGGTGTTTCTTCCTCTTCCTTCCCCCTCCCATCTCTGTAAGAAACGCGGTTTAAAGTTTTCCGAAGTTGGCGGAGATTTTTATTAATGAGTCTATCTTTAACTACTGACACTGCATGAGCGACTTTTGCTGTCTAATCCGTACGATTACCGAAATGGAACTAATAGAAGATATCGAGCCATTTGTACTCTCCAATATTTCCTAGGTGGATTCCATCAAGAACACTTTCCCTGATATAGCGAGGGCTGTCAAATTTATAAAACTGTAAGTGTGACAAGGTTTTATAGGTTGAAAATATAGCGATCAACCGCAATATAGTGTGAAGGCGATTGAGTTCCAACTATACTGGGAGTACCTCGAAGAACGTAACTTATCTTCGTTATTTCAAGCGACTACCTTGATATCAAGGCAATAATAAAGTTACTCTCAAACCATATTTCAACATTAATACAAACACAAGAATAGAGGTTTTGATCATCTGACAATAAATCGATTACAGTTCCGAAATATTTAAAAGCACTAATTGTTTGATCAAGAATATTTGTTTGATTGATAATAAAGAAAGCGGAGACCCCTGTGGCCACTGAAATAACTATGATGGTAACCTGATGATATGCCTGTGAATTTTGCGAACAAAGAAAGGGAGATTTAAAGTAGTTTATGTTCTTATCTTAATGGTAACTCAAGATATACGTAAATAATCCCATATAATCAATATATTTATCAATAAAAGTAAATACATTGCATTTACTTTTCTTATGTATAATAGTCAAATAAAAGGAAATTTCCATAAATTAGTGACTTGAGAGAGCTCTTATTGATTTTGCAAAACATCAGCACCTTAGATCATATATACGTACATGCATATGATTAAGAAATTCCAGGAATGGCCACGGTATAGCGCTGCTATCCCTACATACGACAAAGCTGCAGTGCATGTTCCATCATGATTCTTCATCTATCGTTACGGCGGTCGTTAAGTTTATTGTGTCCCACAATATTAAATTAAAGTAGTTTGTACTTCAAAAAAAACGACTGAAAAAATAGAGAACTAGCTTGAACCCGAAATCTGAAGTAAATTGAGGAAAATTTCCACCAAAAGTTAGGAATCTTTGAAGTCTACAGGGAGTCTGCAATATCGAAGGGACGAGTTTTCGAGTGGCGCAAATATCTGTCTCACTTGTTCGGACCGATCGTAAAATGACTATTGAAATGATAGCAGAACAATTGTGGAGGGATAACAAGAGCGTGTTCGTCAGATAGTAATGCTCAATCTAGAAATGAAGGGTCCGGCCCATACTGCGTTATCGTTGAGGCAATTTTCTGATGGGGCGCAATTAGACCACCTTGCCTACTCCCTCGATTCGGTTCCATCTGATTTATTTTTATTCACCAAAGTTTTCATAAAGACTTCGGTGAAAGGGCCACACTTTGGGTCTTTGGAAGAGGTTGAGCAGCTTACGTTGAGGAATTAAAATCAATATGAGTAAATTAATTCCAGAAATGATTCCAATCGTAGCCAAAGAAAATGGCTTCATATGGATTTACTCAAAGGAACTACTTTGAATGGAACAAATGCAAATAATTGGCGAGATTAGCTTTAATTTACTTCTAAAGCACCTAGAATTTCTACCACCAGACTTCGTTTTATGTCTGTACAATTGGATTTCATAGAGAGAGAGAGAGAGAGAGAGAGAGATGCATATGCACATACGAGTAACAATACATTACGTCAGTATATTACGTCTCTGTGAATTACGTGACAAATCGAACATTGCGTGGTCGATTTGCCACGTAATTCACAGATATAAAAAAAACCCAAAAAAAATTTTAAAAAACCACGCAATCTTCACTTGAGGCTGTCCACCTCAGCCACTTTGAAAAAAGCTGATAAAATTATTCCTCATATCATGAACGGTATTCCACTTCTGGCCTTTCCCACCCGATGTAGGGAGGACGGTGATCAAATTAATTGTGCTACCCTAGAGGGCATGAAGAAAGCAACTGTTCAGTACACTAACTGTGATGATGGGATTATGTATTTTAAATAAATATCGGTAAACTATACATGGAATACTCAAAGTCTTATCGTTGCGAATCTTGCATAAAAAATTGTATGTTGGAATTACTTAAGTATGAGGCCCGCTAATCAATATACGAACACTGTTTAAACGGGCTATGACAAGATAACTATTAACAACATTGTGAAACAAAAGCCATTCTCCATACAGCTGTTTCATTAATTCTTGTCATCTCATCAGTGAAGCGTTAGGCTGAAAACGAAAAAACCTAAAGCGCAAACAGTCAGCTTATTAGTTTCGGAAATATAAAAATGGTGTTTCTAGCAAAGAACTGCATTCCCTTCGACTGACTCACCAAAGATTTCTCCACTTTCTATTTTTCTCTCTCTCTCTCTCGTAATCGATAAAATTTGGACTTTACAGCCTTTTCTATTCTGCACACATGGCATCACCGACTAAATTTAGAAATTGCTGAAAACAAAAAGGTAAGCACAACTTAAAAATAAAAGTTAAATTCGGAAAAAATAGAGACTATTAAAGCCCTACTGAAAGAGTGAATAAAGAGATAAAGATCGTGGTCATGGAGAGAAAGAGAGCGATTTTACATAAGTTATTCATTAAAATGTGCTATCCTCCGATCGTACTCTATGCTAAATGAAAATTTTAGTATCGAGTTGTTGACGTATAATACACCACGACCAAAGCGCTCCTACTAATTAAAATCCAGACAGATTCCATAGAAATAGTGAATCCCGAACGCATAGTAACACCTTTACTCATGCTTATATCAAGTATGCTCTGCCAGCATTAAAAGTAAGGGTGTGGTGTGGTTTTAGTGCATCGCTCTCAATGGGCCATATTTCTTTGAGGAACGTTGTACTATTGGTTTGGAAATCTGTACTGGTAGATAAAACAATTTGAAATATGAAAATAAATTCTCTTAGCCAATATTAACAATTTGGGGCGACATTATAGGTCCTCCTGTAATATAGGAACCAAACAAATAAACAAAGGTAGCATATTATGAAATTATTTTGATAGAAAGCTTCAGAATGAAAAACACTGAAAAACAATAAAAGAAAGAAGAGGGAAAAAATACTCACATTTCTTTTCTTAATGGCACTAGTAGACAATCTACGCTAATTATAAGAAGGCGTAAAGGTGTTTAGTTTTTAGTCTATTTGTGAGACTTTTGATTCATTTTTCCAGTTCTTAATTCTTGAAAGTATTTCCTTTATGAATTATGAGTTCAACTTTTTTTCCATGTTTCCATTTTCTCTTAACATTCAAAGCATTCTTTTGAGGTATCATTTTTAGTTGGTTGTTTAGAATTAGCAACGAAGTAACTAATTCCATGGGGCGTCAGTATACAGTGTCTGCAAATTTTGCCTTATTTGATCGGTTTGCATGTTTTGCTGGATGAAAAAAGTTTCCAGGTTTAGAAAAGAAAAGACACTCGCCACCCAAGCCCTTCTAATTCTTCCACGACGAGGAAAAGCTGATAAAAATTCCTCCCTTCTCTTATGAAATTGAACGTAAGTGTTTTTAACACAGTGAACAAACCAGCAAAATAATAAAAAAAAAAACTCACAAGGGCTTGCATAATTTATTCTAACTCATATTTCCCGTGAGAGATAAACTTCAAGCCCTAAAAGCCACTCTTTGGCCATCCCTGTTATACAATTGCATTATTAATTGTACCCGCAATGCCGCTATAATTTCAAGCGGTAAAATGAATAACAGTCCCCACAGTAATTTAATAAATCTTCATTTTGATATCTGAACTTCATTAAAAGACTGAGATGAGTATGTTAACTCATTCACCAGCGTCCGAGTGAACTGTATAAGTCATTTAATGTAATTTTCCACACTCAGAGTTTTCTAAGTGAGAATGGGATATTCTAGAAATAAGAAGGAAAGAAAAAAAATTGGCGATGCGCACAGATAATGATATGAACTAATTAAAAGACAGCAATAAAATATAACGAAAAAAAATGTATATATATACATTTCTAATTTAAATCTCCACAAGTAAGAACTCAAACTTTCCTTAACGTTAAAATCGTGATTTATGCATTGAATTACATTAGAAAAATCTTGTGTTGGATAAAGAGAAGCTAGTTATGAATAAATAGTAAATATGGCGCTCTGATCGTCAAATGAACACACAAAATAATTGAAAGAGTAGCAATTCTAACCAAATTCCTTGGTTCGAATTTTGCAGGTACCTTTTTTTTCAGTCACCTCCTCCGTTTCATTCTAATAAATAGCTGCAAAACTCACCTTTATGTGACAGCCGGGTAGGGGCTAAAGTGTCTATAGACCCCTTATGATCAAAATAATATTATTTTTTTTAACTGCAATATGATTATTAAAGCTTTGAATCCTGCCTTGACTACAGTTATTGCGCGTGTGACTTCAATTTTCTTCAAATGCAATTGTTTTACAAAAACGCGGAATGCTTGTCATCTGTGTATTGTCTAACTAGTACATACTAAATTGGATTTGTTTCCTTTTTAAACCGTGCACTGTATGGCCAAGAAAATATAAAAAGATAAGAAAATGTCGAAATAGGTTAGTTATATTGTCAGTAGTTTCCTTCACAAGTCCCACCATTTGTGCGGTGCAGTCAGTGGGATGATTTAGCGTACATCTAAGCCGCTTCTTTCTGATATAACCGTGCCTAGCATCAGAGGGGCGAACTTGAAGGCTGGAGACTGATGACCACAGTCACCGCCGACAGACACATTTACAACAACTTTCACAGCAAATGGAAGCCTTTCCTCGATTTGACGGCGATTATTACCAGCGTAGCGTTCGCCTAGAGCTTCGGGGAGCTTCGGCGTGGGCCAGTGTGGCGTGTGAAAGTTTACATGTGTGTCTCGCTGTCCGTGGGCTGCTAATGCGATTGTCGATGTAACGGCGAAAACAACGTGTGGCTTCTCCACGCTGTCCGTTATCTGATGGAGCTCGATCGTCGCGATATTCAGCGCTCTGCAGCCTCCTTTTCCATCATCGCCGAGAAGCTTTCTAGGCTCGCTTCGTGTCATAGTGTGCTCCGGATGCTCGGTATGGACCCAAAAATCTCCGATATTATTCATAGATGGAGCCGCCGCCTTGTCACTGCCATTAATTTTGTGTCCGCCAAAACAGACAGAGGCCAAATAATGGAGCAGCGCAAGCAGCGAGTGTTTCTAATCAGTCACGAGCGGTACACTTGTCAGCGTCCTGGCTGTTTCAGACTGATGGAGATCAAGATATTGACAGGCGAACTCCAGAGGTCCATATCGGGATTATTCCAAACACTATACTTAAGGCTACGCTAAACGCCGGTCCTACTTCACGTGCAAGATATGAAAAAGATACGAAAATATAAACAATCACCCCTTCTGTCCCCCCCTCGATCTTTCCAGATAAGCTCAGAAATAAAATTATCGATAAATAAGGCGATATTTATTTTTCTCTGCACTTCACGTAACAGCTAAAACATAATGCAATTTTAACAGATTTTCAGAGCATTATAAGCGTATAATTTAAAACAGACAGCTGAGTGCACTCACCATAAAACAGCCACGTGGTTCCTACGACGCGGATAGGGTGTCAACCTTCCCTATTTCTCAGAAAAGCCCACATTTTAAAAGGTCTTTTTCCGTTCCAATATTTACGATGCCATAACATTTTTCAATAATTCTGCGCAACGGCTTCTCCCATCTATATTATTCCCATTGGCATTTGTTCATTTAAGCACTGATTACTTTAAATAAAAGTATAAACAAACATTAAAAACTTAGTGTTATTTCAAATCTAATTAGTAGAAGTTTCGTTGTACTTTTCCTGCCCGACCTTCTCTCCTATCGTTACCGTTTAAAATTTTCTTATAAGCGACACAGAACTCAACTATAAAGGGGTGGGGAGTGGGACTATTTTTCGGTGCCCATGCCCAAGTGACGCAAGGTTTGTTTTTATAATCCAAATTTAAGCAACAAAAACGTTATGGCATTTTGTTAGTTTACACTAGCTACTTTGCGAATAGTGCTGCCGCAAGCGTGTGCGCGCGGCACACCAGCGGTCGACAGTCAAAGGCAACTAAACTGAGTTTAATCCAACCCCTCACCCCTTCCCAGCCGAATTTCATGCAACCCATGGACAGTTAACGTTCGTTCTGTAACAGATACTAAAGAATTTTTTCGGTGATTGCGAAGAAAATTATGAAACAGAAAAGTGAGAACAAAAGAAACATGTGAAATTCTACAACTAGTGAACAGCCTTTGGTAGTTGCCATCCTACTGCCCATTTTTGAAGAAAGTCCTGCTTTTTGTTGATTAGCGCAGTGTATGGGAATTATTATCTACGTAAAATTTGTACATTACGCCATTTTTTGTTTCCTGTTTGCAGTGGTGCATTGCAGAAGTTTTTGATGAGTTGTTGTTGTTGTTGTTATCAGATTTTAAGAGCATCGGCGACTAAAGCCATATTGCTCCGTATATAATTGTCTGTAAATTACGTGCCTTCTGTGGTCGAATTTCTGTTTGATGGACGAAAAATGCAAGTTTCCGGGAGAAAAACCATGCTACGCTCGCCTGAGACCGACTAACTCGGCCACGTTGTGAAAAAGTCCCATAATTTCTCACGTCATCGACAGGACTCGAAATTGAGTCTTTTCCACCCCGTATGGGGGGGGGGAGGACGGCGAATTTACCAACTGTTCTACCCACGAGGACTTGTTTGGTGAGATTCGTACGTTCCACATTGAAACTTTACAAGCATTAACACGTGACAGTACGATTATATAACATAAAACAAAATGTTCTTGGGGACTCTATACTCCTCACCCCACCCGTGGGTGCGCCTATGCCTCTTTGTTAGTCTGTGCGTGTAGCTACCACAGTGGTATCGTCACTATCCTTCCCACACCGGGTGGATTAAAGACTGTGGATTAGAATCCCATCGATGACGCAAGGATCTTTGATGAACATTTTTCACTCCGCGGCCGAATCGGTCTCAGGCGTAGACAGCAAGGTTTTTTCCCCGGAACCCAGGGTTTTTCGTCCAGCAAAGCAGGCAAATCGACCAGAGAACACACGCAATTTACTGACTCAATATGCACACGAGTAGATGAAATAACTTTCCGGGTGACTCAAATAAATTGTTTTTTATGTCTCTCTGTTACGCTTCGCATTTGTATTTTGCTACTTATGCGGGATAAAACACGAAGTAGCTCAGTACTCAGCATTGAGGTACAGTTCGAGTCACGTAACTACTAAATACGGTAATGTTTTCTCATTCTCTGTCGTGTGAACTCCTCTGTCTACTCTTCTGGCCCTATGTGGGCAAGAAGGTCAACAGGGCTAGAGGAACATTACAAAAATTTCATAATAGAATCTAGCAGACGGAAAATTTACATTTACCTAATCTACGTTATTCAAACGATTATGTATATATGGAGCTTATATCTGAGGCTCTGCATTTCCCACTATTAAAAAACCTTTGTTTGCAGATGAGTATTACCTATTGAGCTAAGCTGTGAATAAATACAACCTTCCTGCAGATCGTTCGGAGCACTTTTCTGGGAACCTTCTCAAGCTTTTAGCTAGAATTAATGAGATCAGGTTGATCGCATCCATCATAACTGTATCTAGCAGCATGTCTTCTATGAATGTAATGGGACACCTGCATATCTGAAGCGTCGCTGAACGAACGCTATATTCACCACCATGACTTTGATCAGTTCGTTCAAGACTACATCTCACGGCTAGGTTAATCCATGAGCTGAAACTATCTATCCATAACTTTATACTCCTTCTGAAGATGCAGATTGTTTGATGCTTTCAACTGATTTAACGTATTGCCCGGAAGCCCTTAAGAAACTGAATAGCTTCAGTAAAATGCCTTCTGACAAACTTTCACAACCTTCGTTTTTATGTAATAATACAAGGGTAGCATTTTTTGAAATAAAGATAGGTGGCCTAGATCCAAAGTGTTTGTCAGGAGCAACAATTGATGACGTTACCAACAGATAGTCAGATTTTAATGGAGGTAAAGAGAATTATTATTCATGTGAGGACTAACGATATTAAACTTACACAACCTGACCATCGGAGAAATATAGGATTACTGAAGAAATGCCGCGAGTTAGGTCAGAATGTGTAAAGTGTGTTAGTTGTCTGACGGCACTGGGGGGCTTCCCCATCTCCGCGTTGTTTTCTTTGTAAGTAACACAGAACTCTGTGGAAGCCAGAGATTTTGTTGTGTAGTTTTATGTTCTGTTGTTTCTCTGACCATTTAGCCGTTGGGCCCCCTATTGGGACCCACCGTTGCCCACACTTTGCGACGAGGAGGCAGGTCAGGCACCCAGTAGATTATTTAAGTACTCTGGCAGGTCCCGCCACCTATTTTCCGAGAATTTCAGTGGCAAGGCCTATATATATATAAAAAAGGGGGTGACACTAGAATTTCGAAAGGCCGAAAGAGATTTATAAGAAAGCGGTTGAATTTTTTGGTGCTGATTAGATTTTGGCGGCATTGTAAGGGGCGTAATCAGTCGGTTTAGTTAGAGTGAGGGGAAGACTGGAGAGAAACAGGTAGAAGGATGGGGACGATAGAGTAGGCATTCCCAAAGAGGTCAGTGAGGACGAGCCCCACCAGGCGAAGTATGGGGAAGGTAGGGAGGGGAGCAGACAGAAACCCGTCTCCTCTCTCCCCTGCCTGGGGATGGGGTTTTAAAGGGAACCGGGTCAGAGCACCCAGTTCAGATCACTAAATGGCGTGTTGGCAGCAAAGTTACAGTATGTCTTCATCGGTGATGGTTGTCAGGTCCATGTCTTGTCGAATCAGGTAAGAAGGCTAAATTGCCCATCACGCTCTGGGGGTAGGATATGTTAGCTGGCAGTGGGGAACCCACCAGGCGTAGGGGGGGGGGGAAGACACATTTATTTCATTCATAATCCACATCCTCACTCTAGTTGCATTCTATTTTTATACTTTTTTTTTTCTTCTATTTCATGTCGTCTGCGCGGTAGCGCAGTGGTGGCGTCACCGTCCTCCCCCATCGGGTGGAAAAGGCCCGGGTTCGAATCCCATCGATGACGCCAGGAACTTTAATGGGCTTTTTTCACTCCGTGGCTGATTAGTCGGTCTCAGGCATAGATAGCAAGGATTTTCTCCCCAGAAACTGGGGGTTTTCGTCCGACAAATCGACCATAGAACACACGCAATTTACAGACATAAGACACCCAGCATAGCAGATGAATTTAATTATTCGGGTGGCCTAAAAATAATTGTTTTTTTCCTGTTAGGTTATATATATATATATTTTTTTTTTTCGCTCACTCATTCATCTTTCTCACACACCGGGGGGGGGGATGCAATGGTGTGTAATGTAATTTAAATACTAATGCTTAATAATTAAGCTAAATAAGAAAGAATATAAAAGATTAAAACTAGGGTTAGTGTGGACTTAACTTTAACATTTATAGTTTGTGTTCTTTTTTTTAAACACTTACACTCTCGTTCGACTCTTGCTTTCTGCACTGCACTGCACTCTCTGGGCGCCTCAACTTACTGTTATTCTTCAGTTGTGGTGCAGACCTAGCGGCAAATTCTTTTGCAGGCCAAGGGAGAATGTAGTGATAGTGTTTGTGTTGTTAGTATATACAGGGTGTCTCAAAAATATTGGTACAAACGTTTAGGGGAGGTAGGTAACATATAAAGGAATGTGAATTGCGTAGGAACCCATAACCGGAAACGTCACGGGAAAGTAGTAGCAGCGGCACAAGAAGCAGAAATGACACAAGACAGTAATTAGTCGCAAACATTTATTTGATATAATATTAATAATGGAGTACGAGATGGACTTACAACAGATGCTCGAAGGTTCCACCATGAGACGCGATGCATGCGTGACTCCGACGCAGCATGGATTGGCAGACATGGTCGAACTCACCTGGAGTTTCTTTGACAGTGGCAGCAGCGCAGACGAGTCTCGCCACGAGATCCATTTCCGTCCCCACAGGCGATTCATACACGATAGATTTGAGGCCCCCCCCCACAGAAAGAAATCAAGTCTCGATAAATCAGGTGAGCGTGGGGGCAAGGCAACGGGTGCACCACGGTCAATCCATCGACGCCCAAAACGCCTGTTCATATGGTCACGAACACACCTTCCATAATGGGCAGGCGCCCCGTCATGTTGAAACCAAATGTTGCGTCTCACATTTGCTGGAACATCGTCAAGTAACCCTGGTAAAACTTGTTCAAGAAAGATCCGATATTTAGCGGAGTTCATGCGGGATGGTAACAGGTGTGGGCCAACTAAACAGTCGCCGACCATACCTGCCCACACATTTATTGCGAAGCGACGTTGTGCCGCATGGGGGTTCACACCATGTGGGTTGTCGTGAGCCCACACATGAGTATTGTGCTAATTGAATAAGATTTCCCGAGTGAAATAAGCACCATCCGTGAACAAAACATAGGCTGGAAAATTTAAGCCTTGAACACTTTCTTGGAGAAACCATTGCACAAAAGCCACACGTGCAGGATGATTTTGGGGGAGCAGTAACTGAACCCTTTGGAGATGAAAGGGGTGTAAGGAATCGTCGTGCCAGACACGCTGTACACTGCAACGAGACACTCCTAAGGCAGAGATAACGGCATGTGTGCTGGTAGTAGGATTATTCTGGACGGCATTCAACACACTTTCTTCCATGGCGGGAGTTCGCGTCGAACGTGGTCTGCCCGCACTACTGTTACCTCTAAATGACCCATAATCGCACAAATTTTGATTCACACGCGCAAACAAACAGTGGTCCGGTACATGTCTGTCTGGGAAGCCTTCTCCATAAATTCGTTGAGCGGCTCGTCCATTGCCCTCTGCTAATCCATACACTAGGTGCATGTCTACCAGCTCACAGTTCGTATATCGATGCATGCTCTTCGTGCGGCGACTACTGCTTGAATGAGTAAACCAGAAATTTTCCCTCTCGCGAACTGGTGACCAGCGCCGTCTACCGACTTACCGTGACGTGTCCGGTTATGCCATTCAGATTCCTTTAGATGTTACCTACCTCCCCTAAACGTTTGTACCAATATTTTTGAGACACCCTGTATAAAGTAATGTAAGTTATTAACTTTGTATTCTTTCAGCCAATTACATTTGCTCTTCTACTCATTCCCATTCACCATAACTCATTCACTCTCTTTCTCTCGTGCCCGTTCCGTCTTTCTTTCACCAAAACTGACATTTATTCCCTTTTACCATAATTCCTAATTCACTCTTTCACTCAGTGACCAGCCTATTCATTCTGTCTTTCATTCTTCTTTCATTCTACATTGCATCTCCTTGCTACCAGCTTACTAATATTTTTCAGCTAATCTGCTTCCCTGGCTGCCTGTACATCTCCCTCCCCCAAATGGTTACTTATTTTGTGTGGAGCTCCAGCTTCCTACGCATGGCACGGTAGTCCTAGGGGGTACCCAGGTCAATCCGGTTTTGACATGTCAGGGCGCAGAATACTGCTGTCCTGACAGTTATTAGGTCATCGTCTGGGCATGGTGGAAGACGTGCGCAATTTTAACTATTCATTGTTGTTTAATTGCTAGGGAACTGAATTGCCATTCTTTGGATAGTTCTGCGCATTTCGAATGCTTTCTGTGTGAAAGATGTAAAGGCTTTATAATTTTCCTCTTCTATAATGAATAGATGTTCTTTCCTTGGAAGGGGCCAATCTGTGCTATTAACTGTGTTCTGGGGATGTCATATATTATACATTCATATAGAATGTGTGCCCCGTCTTCACTCCACCACAGGTGCAATTAAGCTCATCAGTCAGCCCTAAGCAGGTTAGTTTTGCCTTTAGGGAGCCGTGACCTTCCAATATGAATGTTGTAAAAAGTCCAGGGGCCTACCACTTAGGCAGCTTTCGGCTGACCATTGCCGTCAGTGGCAGAAACCTTTTGGTAACTAGACCTCTGGTTTCCTGCTCCCATTTTGTTTGCCATAGCTCATGGAGTTTTGTGGCTATTCTTTTTCTTTCAGCATTAAAGGTGCTGGCTGTATCAAGGGCTATCCCCAGAAATTCTGTGGGTATGCCCTTTTTAAGTATATAGTACAAACCTCTTTTGGCTATTTCCAGGTAAAGTCAGAGAACTCTGGCCTGCAACTGTAGCGCAGGTGTTCTCACTGTGCCACATGCTCTGGTAATGGTGAGAAGTATTGTCCTTTGTATCGATCCTAATTTATTCCTGTTTCTTACTATGACCAAGCGGGTGGACCACGCACCGGCTCCATAGGTGAAAACAGGTAGAACATTGCGCGGTATATGATTGCCAAGGTCTTTCTTTTGAGCTCCCAGTCTGATCGACTGATCCTGGCAATCATACCTGCATAATTTCTCACTTTCTTCGTCAAGTAGGTCAAACGGGGATAAAAATAGGGGGAAATTTTTTTATTAGCGTGGCCCGTATTTGTAAGTAGTACGAATCTGTTTGTAGAGATGAGATGGTATTAATTTCAACAAAGGTGGTGCAATGATTTTTGCCAGTATCCTTGAGGATAAACTAAGGGTTCAGGGGAACTGCTAGTTAGGGCGAGAAGGATAATTTAGATCCGCGTGTATCTGATGATATTTGTCAAAGTAATGCTTGCACTCACCTCATGAATTATTGTTTGTTGCCACAACAACCAATGTTGATAAGATGTTCTCAGAGTAGCAATGTTTAAAATGAGAGGGAAGATATAGCTTGGGATACAAACCTTAATAACTTCAAGGGGCGTGTCAGGGTAGTAAACTGTAGAAGATTACTTCGTCTCAACTGTGTCTGCAGTAATGGCAAGAGCGTTGTCAATAAAATGGCTGAACTTGAACTCTTGGTTAGGACAACTAATGGTGATATAATAGGGGTGACAGAAACGTGGTGCCACCCGGAAATTAGTGATGAGGAGTTCCACTACGGTATGTACAATGCATTTAGGAAAGATAAGCAAGATAGAAAGGATGGAGGGGTCATGCTTATTATAAAAGTAAGCTTGAGCGCGAAAAAAGCTTTTGCAGTCTGAAGTTATGTCTGCCAACAAAGAAGCTGTGTAGTGTGAGATAGTTGGAAGCAAAGGAACAATGAGAGTGAGAGTAATCTACAGACCAGATTGTGAAGGAAATGACTAGAGTCTTTAAATGCAGATGGAATGGGAAAGAAAACGTCAATGTCTTGTTATGGATGACTTTAATGTGCCCCAGATTGATTTAAATAAGTAGAAGGGAAACTGACACTGGGGAACAACATTTTAAAATAAACTAGATGATTATTAGTTTATTTTAAATTAGTGATGAGGATGTTAGAGAAAGTACTAGAAGTGACAATATTCTTCACCTCATCATTACTAACGATTCAAATGACATCACAGGGCTTAAAATACAAGAACCACCGTCAGGAAGCGATCATGCAGTCGTCAGCTGGAAGATGAAGAAAGATGTTGCAGTAGTTAAAGGTAAAGGCACTGGTTTTAACTTCAGAAGAAAGGACCTTGAGAGTTTAAGGCGCTATATGGTATCTATGAACTGGGCGTATAGCTGAGGGATGGTGAATACATTTTAATTATGGAATACTTTTAAAACAAAAATCACAGAAGCCATGAACGCATACATACCTTTAAGAAAATATTTATCCAGGAGGAAGACGGCAAAATGTATGACTCCGGAGCTGGCTGGTCAAAAAGAGCAGAAAAAGATAGCATGGGACAGTTAAAGAGTGATGAAAAGTACTGAAGCCTACAGGTTGATTTGTAATAGTACTACAAAAAAGGTCAGGGAGGCCAAGGCTGCGTATGAAAAAGCACTGGTTAAGAGAGCAAAGAATGGGGACATGGAATTTTTCATGTATGTGAATATAAGGAAGAAAAAAGCGAATTAGATTGGACCATTGTGCACTGAGTGTGTGAAAGTTTCTGACAACCCAACTGATGTTGCGGATGAATTGAACATGTGCTTTGCATCTGTCTTTACTGACGAAAGGCCCTTCATGCTGAGAAAAGGCTGTGCGAATGAGGCTGAGCCATATGAAATTAGTGATGTCGTAATTACAGATGATTGCTTATTAGAAAAACTATTCAGCACAAAGGCAAGTAAGGCTCCAGGAGTTGATGGCATGAGTTTTGAGGGAGAGCGAAAGAGACAGTGGATATAGTGCGTTTGTTAAACGGTTTCTGTGGTTTCCCACAAATCCGCTTTAAGTATTCTGTGACGATGCCCAACTTTGCAAAGCCAATCGGTGTGGGTCATGTGAGTAGTGTGTTATTCCACTGGTCTCTTAGTTACCGGGAGGCACGATCACCAGGAAAGAACCTTCCTCCCAACATCCGTCTACGGCACGTGGAGCCGGACCAGGGAAGTAAAACAACGCATGTCGGGATGCCTGCCCTCTTGCAATAGCGAGAGTGAAGGGAGCCAGCAGAAGGAGGCATTTTACAGAAAAGATGAAGGCAGCAGAAGGGGGCATTTTACAGAAAAGATGAAGGCACCCCAAGGCGAAAACAGAGTTGAGGAAAATGCTTAGTGCAAGTTGGGGAAGTCCCTAGTGAAGGGACTGGGTTGGGGAAGAAAAGAGAAAGTGAAAAGCGTGAGAAGTTCTGCCTGCTGCGAGGAGTCATCTAGGAAGTTGGGGTATTTCTTGAATTTGACTATGCAAGATTGATTCACTGGTGCTGGTGACTTGTCTGATGGAATGATCACGGTGATGCAGAAGAGCAGATGAGGCTTCAAATCCCATCAGGGTATTCCCTGGTTAGCTGGAAGAAGTGAGTATGATGGTGCTTTCAGATCAGTGCCGTCATTCCTACGATGAGGATGTCCAGTTACTTAACAAGTACAGGTCACTGCTGAACAAAAGCCGAGAATTAGGGTTGAATTTGAAAGTGTCTGCAATTATGCCCAGACACGATAGGAGGGAGTATATGATGAGAGCCTTGTCGATCAATTCGGCCCTGGAAAGATTGTGCAAGGCTCAAGGGGTAGAATTTTTTTCAGCCTGGACTGTACTTGTTAACAGGAGAGATTGCTTCTACAGGGATGGGATACACTTAAATAGAAAGGGTGCAAGAATATTTGCTGATGCTATCGAGGCGGTGTTAGGTGGGTCGGAAAACTGCTAGCTTGGGGGGAGACAAAGACCAATAGATTGACAGTAGCCACTGGCAGAGGTGAAAGAGATTCTTGCACTGCTTCTATTAGAATGAGCAGAAGCCTGAAAAACAAGATGCATGGTATTTCAGAGACTGCTGGGAGCCATTGCGGTACAAGTAAACACATGGGTTGTGTTAGGGTAGCTAAGAATAGAAACAGGTGCAGGTATACTTGTGTGTACACCAATGCTAGGAGTTTAGTAAATAAATTTGATGAATTTGAGGTATTGCTCAAAACATCAAAAGGAAATATTGTTGGGATATCAGAGACGTGGTGTCACACAGATATAAGGGATGCAGAACTGCAATTTGGGGAGTACAACGTCTACAGAAAGGATAGACAGGATAGGAAGGGGGAGAGGGGTTATGCTATTAGTTAAGAAACACATAAAAACCAAGGAAGTGAAGCCAGTCGACATCGCTGGACAGTGCAGTGTTGAGTCAGTTTGGTGTGACATAAACATTGGGAGATCAACATTGAGAGTAGGAGTGTGCTATAGGCCTAATGACTCTGATGAGTATAATAAGGAACTGTACAGGGAAATAGAGTGGGCCAGTAAATCAGAGAGTCTTATAATGGGAGATTTTAATTTCCCAGATATTGACTGGAATTTGGGGGCTGGTTACTCACGCACTAGCAGGGCTTTTGTGGATTTATTGGCTGATTGTTTTCTACATCAGCATGTTCGGGAGGCAACTAGAGGGAGTAATACTCTTGATTTGATTATCAGCAGTGATTCTTCATGCATTAAGAATCTGCAGATAAATGAACCACTAGGTGGCAGTGATCACAGTGTGCTGAAGTGGGATTTACTCAAAGAGGTAACTACCATTAGGGGTAAAGGGAAGGGTTATTGCTTTCGTAAAGGCGACTACGATGGACTGAGACAGTATTTAAATTCTATACAGTGGGACCAACTGATGATGTTACCAACAGCAAATTCAAAATGGAAAGCATTCAAAGAACTTGTCTTGGAAGCTACTAGGCTTTACATACCAACTAAGAAATATTGTTCAAGGTTTAGGCCAAAATGGATGTCAGATGAACTAATGAGACATATGGCAGAGAAGAAAAATGCATGGGATACTTACAAATTAACACATGACACAGAAGCCTATGATAGATACAAGTTGATATGCAACCAAGTTACAAAGGAGGTTAGGCAGGCGAAGGCAGATTACGAGAAATCCTTGGCAAGGGATGCAAAGAAAAACAGCAAAGAGTTCTTTACTTATGTAAACTCTAGAAGGAAGGGGATGAATCAGATTGGTCCACTTGATATTGATGGGTCAACTGTTGATGATCCCGCTCAGGTAGCTAACTAACTAAATGAATATTTTGCATCGACATTCACACATGAGGAGTTATTCAGCAAGGGGAATGCCAGAGGTGTATTCACCTCTAGCAGTAAGCTACAGAATCTTGAAATAACTGGGAGTAAAGTGGAGGAGAAACTGTTGAAGATAAACACAAGAAAAGCACCCGGGGTGGATGGGATCTATCCAGTTATATTAAAGGAGGCAGCAAAGGAAGTAAGCAAACCCTTAGCCATAATTATGACAGCTTCCTTGGACTCAGGGGAGGTACCCATAGACTGGAAATGTGCATATGTGACCCCAATACACAAAGGAGGATCAAAGGCTGACACAAGTAATTATAGACATGTGAGCTTAACTTCTGTTCCAGGAAAATTAATGGAGGCACTGGTTAAAGAAGCACTGCAGGATCATTTAGACAAGACTTCAGTTATAGCTCAGACACAGCATGGTTTTGTTAAGAGGAAGTCTTGCCTGACCAACTTGATTGGATACTATGATGCAGTCACAAAAGAACTGGATGCAGGGAATAACTTTGATATTATATACTTGGATCTTAGAAAGGCTTTTGATACTGTTGCACATGGAAGACTGCTACAAAAATTGGAGCAGTGTGACATTGGAGGCAAATTGCTGCTATGGATAAAGGGGTGGTTGAGGGAGAGAAGACAGAGAGTGGTAATCAATGGACACTGCTCATCGTGGACTAATGTTATTAGTGGAGTCCCTCAGGGCTCAGTGTTGGGTCCATTATTGTTTTCTGTATTTGTAAATGATATTGATGATGGTATATCAAGCTTAATGTCCAAGTTTGCAGACGATACGAAGGTTGGCAGGGTTGTCAAGGACACTACTGACACTATGCTGCTGCAACAGGATCTGGAAAGGTTGAGCAGATGGGCTGAGAGGTGGCAAATGAAGTTTAACATTGATAAATGTAAAGTACTACACATGGGAAACAGCAACCCCAGAGCAACGTATCAACTCTGTGGTACTACACTGACAGTGGTAGAGAATGAAAGGGACTTGGGGGTGGTTGTGCAGGCAGATACGAAGTTCTCTGAGCAGTGCAGACGGGCTGCAAGAGTAGCTCATGGAGTATTGTCAATGATATACAGGAATTTTTCCAGCAGGGATAAGGAGGTGATTATTCCATTGTACAGTACTCTAGATGCACTTATACAGTACTCTAGATACACTTATACAGTACTCTAGGTGTGGCCTGACCGTTGCCTGACCATTGCCTGACTAAAAAAACTCGTTGCTGGTTCCAGCAACGAGTTTTTTTTAGTTTTAGGATCGCAGTGGATATTAACAGTGAAGTCTAAAAAGTCAATTGGAATAGCATGTCTAAGGTAATAGCAAAAACCTCGATAAGCGATTTGAAGATCCAGAGGTAGGCAACAGTTTAAAACATGGAGCGCAGCTGTCGAGACAGGGCGACAGGTACGACTCATCATTAACAGCATACGTCTTCGGATGTGGTTAAATTTAGATCTAGTAACAGTTGATTATGTAGGTCAAGGTAGATGTTACGCGAGTGCATTAGGTGGTGCCAGTTCTCCAGTTCTCCGCATTCATAATGGGCGTCATTTATAAGCCCGAAGTTCTGAAGCCGCTTTTTGATTGACCCATGTCCTGTAAGAAGAAAGGTAGTATGTACATTAGGGAAGAACCAGGCAATTCGTTGTTTTTGAGGTGGGAGACACTAGGCAGAAATAGCTTGGTAGCCTTTGGTGGAATCATCAAAACGGATTTGCCAGGGTGAGACAAATTCTTTCCAAGTACTCCAGAGTTCTTGTTTTGGATCTGCATCGATAAGAGTTTTTATCCCAAGGAATTCAGCTTTTTTGTTCTTCGTAATAGCATGGAAAGTCCGGTGAAGGCCGCTTGGAGGTCAAGGGAGAAATACAGCTTGTCAATACCTGTAGAGCTGCTGTTTACGTATGCCCTAGTCATTTTTAATAACATCAACCGAGAAATTTAATAACATTAACCGATTACAGGTTGCGAACCCAGTTCTGCAGGATTAGATTTATAGTGCTGATGATGGGCAAAGGATGGAATCATACGGCAGCGCCGAATGTTACGATCGGTAACAAAGACAGCTGAATAAAGAAGGTGAAGTGCACTTCCCTTAAGACGCCAGTCTTTGCGGGTGAAGCGAGCAAGCATACTGATGTAATTTTTGGCGTTCTCTTTCATGGACTTTAGATGTGGTATGAAAGTTCTGCGATCATCTAGGGTTACACCTAAATATTTGAATAAAAGTTGATTCTTGAGTGCCTGTCCTTTATAACGAATAGTTGGTTCGTTATAACTGTTGGTGGTCTGTTGATGTCCAGATGTCCTTTGAGAAGTAAGGCTCTACTTTTACCTGTAAAGATTTCCAGCTTATTCTCTTCATTTCCAAACGACAAAGCATTCAAGGCTCTGGTCTCATTAGACATACAAGTAAGGCCCTCCACAACGATAACCAGGTCATCTGCATGTGACAGCTGTGTGGTACGGGGGAAGTTTCGCAAGATACATTCATTCAGAATCATATTCCAAACAGCTGATCCCAGAACAGAGCCCGAAGGAGTGTATTGAACTATGAGGTTAATTATGAGGGCATCTTAGGACGCAGGAGAGATTCCTTTGAATTAGAGAAGTGAAAATGCATCGCCAATACATAAAAGCGGTTCTATGAGTGAAGTTGGTAACTACAGACCGGTTAGTCTGACTTCAGTGAAAGGAAAAATCTTAGAGACAGTTATTAAAAGTGCAGTCCAGGGACATTTAGATATGCATGCATTCTGAAGAACACACAGCATGGCTTTGTTACGGGAAAATCATGCTTAACTTACTTGGTAGGCTATTTTTACACAGTTACTCGTGAGCTGGATTTAGGGAATGAAGTTGATATACGGTAGTTTATTTGGATTTTAACAAAACCTTTGACTCAGTCACTAATGAGAGGTTACTATATAAACTTGAACAGGTTGCGATTACTGTTTAGATTCTAAGATGGATTGCTAGGTAGCTGTAGGGCAGAAGGCAGAAAGGATTGTGATTAATGAATATTCTTCAGATTGGGGTAACGTCAGGAGTGGGGTCCCCCTTAAGGTTCGGTTCTTGGACCACGGTTGTTTCTCATTTTCATAAATGACATTGACAAATGGATAGAAGGCGTAATGTCAAAATTTGGAGATGACATAAAGATTGGCAGAGTTTTTAATGATTAGTGCACATATATATATATATACATATATATATGCTAAATTAAAATAGAATTGCCAGTAGCATTGCAAACCAGTAGAGTGAAAATGAACTGAACCAAATAAAATAACAATAACAGAAAAATATATGGGGGGGAGGATAAAGGAGAGGGTAGTCTTGAAGCAACGTTCCTAAAACAATTTAGAAATAAAAAAATAAAATAAATAAATTCTGTTTATACTCCGGGACGACCAAACGGTCAGAGGAGTTCACAAGATAGACAGAATGCAACAAGCAGCACCGTATTCAGCAGTCACGAGCTTGAACCCCGGTCATTCAAGGCACGTGTACTCATGTACCCGCGCGCCTGACCACTAGGCTCAAATTAAGCCAATTAAAAGAAATTTAGCGGCGCCCCCTAGTAGGCACCCGTTTCCGAATTACGTGAAATCTCACTAAGGTGGAAACAAATGTGGACTAACAACATTACATGACCAAATAATTAATAAAATGAAATAAAATAGACTGACCATTATGCCCCCATCTCGAAAGAGGACCACGAGACCAATAATAGTCTGGGAATCACTGCATTTCGAACGCTAAACAAATCCATGCAACGACGGATTGATACTAAGATCAAACCGCCGATGCAATAGATTTGCATAGCGGTGGTCCTTATGCAAATCTATTGCATCGGCGGTTGTACTAGGCTTTCTGTTTTATTATTTTTCGCTGTATAAGGACCACCGCTATGCAAATCTATTGGCGGTTTGATCTTAGTATCAATAACAGCCTTGCAGCAATAGGTCTCCCAGTGAACATCTACAAGGAACTCCAAAAATTCGCAATCTTGAACATCTGTAGGATAGCCGGAAGTTCCTCGACCAACAGTAACACCAGACATAACAACAATCACCCATGTACTTGGTAGCAATACCCGTCACGAGATGGAACCCCCAATCAGGGATAAATAATATAAGAGCAATAATAATAATAATAATAATAATAATTTCCTGATATAAATTGGTCCACTTTAAATGAAATTTGAATTAGCTTGACAAATCTTTTTGAAAGGTCCAAAAATAAAATTCATGAAAATTACCACTCAGAGTCGAGTTTTCACATATGGTTATTACAATTAAGAATTAAAATGAGTCCAACCTCTGTATTCCAGACGCTGCGATTTGCAGAACTGAAGATCTTGGTAACAGCCTCCCCCCCCCCATTTGTTCCCTTTCCAAAAACCGTTGCCCTTCTCTGTAATCGTCCAACAGCTGTACATCCTTCCTTAAGGTATAAGGTATGTTCGTGTCAGACGGCACCTGGGATTTCTCCCATCTCCGCGTGTGTTTCGCTGTATCGAGGACAGTACACTGTCAAGCCAGAGACTTGAAAGTGTGTGGGCCATGTCTGTGCAGTGTGATATGTTGTACCCATTGTTTGTCCGGCTTATTGGATATGTTGTGCCCGTTGTGTGTCCGGCTTATTGGCCGCCAGGCCCCTAGTTGGGCCCGACGTTGCCCATACCTTGCCACGTGGAAGCTAGCCAGTATCACAACAAATTGCTCTGGCAGGTCCTGCCACCTAGTTTCCTGGAATTTCAGTGGCTAGGACCTATAAAAAAAAAAAAAATATATATATATATATATATATACAAATTTGTACATATATATATATATATATATATATATATATATATATATATATATATATATATATATATATATATATATATAAACGCATATATATATATATATATATATATGCGTTTGACATTAATGCTTAATGGGATTGCTGTTAGGAAATCGTTGGTTGGGGTTGAACGCTAAAGAGATGTGTTAAAGGCCTAATAGGTCGGGCAAAATTTTGATGTTATTAAATTTAGACATGTGAGGCTATACGCTAAATAAAAGCTAATAGTGTTAGTTGTCTTAGAGATTTACACGAAACCGGTAGAATTTAGACGTTGATTAGAATTTGGCGGCATTGTTAAGGGTGTACTCGGTCGATTTAGTGAGGGGGGAGAAGACTGGGGGAAAACAGATAGAAGAATAGGGACGATAGAGTAATAAATAAATTTTCTGTTTATACTCCGGTACGACAACCAAGTCAGTAGAGTTTACAATAAATCGTCAATACAAAGATTTGTTGTATTTAGTAGTCACGTGCTTGAACCCCGGTCCACTCAAGGAACGCGTGCTATGCACTCTCGCTCCTGACCACTAGGCTACGTCAGGCCTAGGCATCCCCAAAGAAGTCGGTGGAGACGAGCCCCACCAGACTAAGTATGGGGGTAGGCAGGGAGGTGTGTAGGCAGGGAGGTGGGTAGAGGACGTGTGCAGAAACCGTTTGTTAACCAGACCTCTGGTTTCCTGCTCCCACTTTGTTTGCCATAGCTCATGGAGCTTTGTGGCTATTCTTTTTCTTTCATCATTGACGGTGATGGTTGTATCAAGGGCTATCCCCAGAAAGTTTTTACCTGGAAGTTTTGGCTACACCCAGGTAAAGTGGGAGAGTTCCGGCCAGCAACTGTAATGCAGATGTGCTTACTGTGCGATATGCTCTGGTAATAGTGAGTAGTATTGTCCTTTGTATCGATTCTAATTTATTCCTATTTATTACTATGGCCGAGCGGATGAACCACGCACTGGCTCCATAGGTGATAACAGGTAGGAACATTGCACGGTATATGATTTCCAGGGACTTTCTTTTGAGTCCCCGGTCTGCTCGACTGATCCTGGCAATCATACCTGCATAATTTCTAGCTTTCTTCGCCAAGTAGATCAAATTGGTGTAAAAAGTTAATTTTGAATCAAAGACCGCTCCAAGATATTGTAGTTCTGTTACCATTTTTATAGTGGTTGTGTTAATTTTGATTTGTGGACGTCTCCTTATGTTCAAATTGCCTTTTAGTAGTATTTATTTGGTTTTTTCAGGCGATATTTTGAGCATGTGCATTTGTGCCCACTCCTGCAGCTCCAAGAAGGCAGCATTTGATCTTTGCTCTACAACCACTCGTGAGTTACCTTTTACAAGGAAAATCATGTCATCTGCAAAGGCCAGGCTTTCCACGGGGCCCAGATCCAAGGCCAGAAATTCGTCCCAAATAATGTTCCAAAAGAAAGGGCCAAGGATTGAACCCCTGTGGGCAGCCTTTATTCACAGGGCGTGTCAATTCCTGGAACCTTGTGTGTACTGAGACACTTCTGTCTGTAAGGTAGCTGTTTATTACCTTATAGAGGTTTTGTGGGGCATTTGCCTGGCGAAGTCTCCTAAGGACAATAAGTCACCAGAGTGAGTCAAATGCCCCAGCAAAGTCAACGGAGATTGCCAGCATATATTTCTCTTCTGTGTTTTTAACTGTTGTCAGTAGGTGGTGCATGGCATCCTCCGTAGAATTTCCCTGCTTAAAACCCTACTGATTGTTGGAATGCAAACCTGCTTCTGTGTAATATTAAGCTAATCGGCTGTATATTAGTCTTTCGTATATTTTCCCTAGTACAGGGTGTAGGGCTATTGGTCTATATGATTTGGGATCAGTAGGGAGTTTTTCAGGGTTTTTGAGAATTAATCTTTTTTCCATATTTTTGGGAATATACCTTCTGTCATACAGTTATTATATAGTGCTATTAATTTATCTGGTGCAATTTCCACTAATTTTTTGATAATCTCAACCTCTAAGAGGTCAAAACCTGGGCATTATTTTGTTTTTGGTTTTAGATAGTGCTATTTCTAAGTCTTGTATAGTGAACAGAGGTTCAATATTGGCATTGTCATATTCAGTGTTTTCTTTTATAATGTCTAGCGGGTGGGGGAATGATTCCCAGTTTCAGGCTGAATGATACTGTCTAGGATGTTATTTACAGAATCCACCCAACACAGGGTTGGGGTTCCATCTGGTTTGACAATAGTTTCTAAGACATCTCCTCTTGGCAGCTTGTTGGTCACTATTCTGTAGACAACTCCCCAAGGGTTATTGTTTCCAGTAGTTCCCACCAAGTGCCTCCAGCATTCCTTTTTCTTGTCTCTTATGAGGGCTGATTCCTGAGAGTTCTATAAGAATCTCTCAGTGCATCCACCTCATTTTGTGGCCAAGATGTTCTGGCTCGTTGAAAATGTCTCCTCGCCTGGTGTACCCTACTTCTGAGTATAGTCAGTTCGGGGCACCACCAGGGAACTGTCTGCTTCCTCGGTTTTTTCCGTGGGATAGACAGGGTTGCTGTTTTTGTTAAAATGTTTGTCATAGTCAGTGTTTCTCGTCCGGGCTACAGTTGCCTGATCTAGACCGCTCATTTTCCTGTTTTTGCAGCTCAGTTGCTGTATGTTCTGCAAAAATCGGCCAGTTTGCCTTTTTAAGGTTATACATTTTGATATCCAACAGGGAGTGTTGAGTTGTTTGTAATTGCCTGTTTACTTTGAAGGAAATGGCTCTGTGATCTGATGTGGTCCAGGCTGGCTGGACACACCAGTCTGTGATTTTATAAGCTATTGAATTGGTGACAAGAGTAACATCAATGTCACTCTCCCACATGGTACTGCTAAAAGTTGGGAGGTTATTGGTTGGTTTAGCACTTGAAAGGGTGAGGTGGCTATATAGTCTGAAAGTATCTGGCCGTTGTGTGTGCCTGCTCTGTCTTCCGTACGGCTATGCCATAAGGCTGACCGGCAGTTGACATCAGCACACACTATGATATTTGCAGTAGGTAGCAAGTTTGTGACTACTTGTAGGTATTCAATAGTTGGATTTATATCTTCACCTGGTCTGGAACATAGTGAAATAATGTAAAGCTGTCATACAGCACTGATGATATGGGCACACACTCCCACTGGGGAGCAGAGGTGACCCACCTTTGTGACTGTAAGGTCAGTATTTTTAACTACTATTTCTGTAGAAGGGACACCTGAGGTGTATTCTATTATTTTATAGCCTCTTGGGTATCTTTGAACCCTACCCATGTGTGTAGGGTTCCTGGAGTACCAAGATATCTATATTATTTTCTTCTAATTTGAGTTTCATATGATCTACAACGGCCCTTGCTCTTTGAGCATTCAATTCAACATCCTTCCTAAAATGAGGCCTCCAGACCTGTATGCAGTATTCAAGATGTGGTCTGACCATTGCGTTATACAATGGAATAATCACCTCCTTATCCCCGCTAGCCAACTTCCTGTACATCATTGACAAAACCCCACGAGCTGTCCTAGGCCTATATGCATTGCTCAGAGAACTTCATATCTGAGTGTACAAATACACCCAGGTCTTTTTCATTTTCCATTATCCTGAGTGTAGTACCATACGGTTGGTATGCTACTCTGGGGTTATTGATACCCATATGCAGTGCGTTGCATTTATCAACGTTAAATTCAATTGCTATTTCTCAACCCATCTGCCTACTTTTCTAGATCCTGTTGCAGTAGAATACTGTCATTAGTGTCATTTACCCTGCCAACCATTGCAAACTGATAAATACAGAAAGCAACAATGAGCCCAACATCGAACCCTGGGGACTCCACTAATATCATTAGTCCATGAAGAGCAGTCTCCATTAATAACGCTCTCTGTCTTCTCCCAATCAGCCATCCCTTTATCCACAGCAGCGACTTTTTTTTAATGCCACAATGGTCCAATTTGTAGGGCAGTCTTTTTTTGTGCAAGAGTACCAAAAGCTTCCCTGAAATCGAAGTATATGATATCAAAATTATTTTTTGCATCCAGTTCCTTTGTGACCACATCGTAGCTGGAACAGGTTCGAATCACAGGGAAAATCCTCAGAGGATAGCAGGATGGCTTCAGGGCATGAGGCAGAGGGTTGTGACAAATGATTATTCCCCAGATTGAGTTAATGTAAGAAGTGGGGGTTCCCCAAGGATCAGTATTGGGACCACTGTTGTTTTTGATTTTCTAAAATAACATCGATGAAGGGATAGAGGACGTGATTTTTTTTTTTTTTTTTTTATATATATTATATTAGGGTTACCCGTAATTCAATACATCAATTCGTATTTCTGTCTGTAAATTGCGTGCGCTTTCAGGTCGCATTGCCTGTTCTGCTGGAAGGAAAACCCCAGTTTCTTGTGAAAAAAACCTTGCTATCTAGGCCTGAGACTGACTAACACAGCCACGAAGTGAAAAAAGCCCATTAAACTTACTCCCGTCATCGACGGTATTCGAACCCGGGCCTTTTCCATCCGATGTGTGCTACCCGCGCAGACATAGAAGGCGTGATGTGTGCAGATGATGTGTAAAGTGTGTTTAGGGTCAAACGGCATCAGGGGTTTTCTCCATCTCCGTGTGGTATACATTGTCTTGTGATATAGAACACTGTAAACGCCAGATATTTAAAAGTATATGAGTATTAAAAAATCAAATTACTATATTAGGATTACCCGTAAATGATTACATTAACCCGTATTCGTGTCTGTAAATTGCGTGTGTTCTCTGGTCGATTTGCCTGTTTTGCTGGACGAAAAAACCCCAGTTTCTGAGGGAAAAAACCTTGCTATCTACGTCTGAAACAGTATATGAGTACTGTTTACGTGTAGCGTTGTTCCTCTGGCCATTTATCCACCAGACCCCTGCTGAGGCTCGACGTTGCCCGCACTTCGCCCCGTGGAAGCAGACCAGGTTTTTTTTTTTTTTTTTTTTTTATGAGAACCCGAAACTATAGTACTTAGTACCTTTCATGTTTCAGTACCTTCAACCCATGTACGGTACTAAGTACTATAGTACTTAGTACCGTACATGGGTTGAAGGAGAAGTATGGGGAGAGGGGGATGCCGGAAACTTTGCTCTAGAGACTAAACATGGGTTTCACCACTTCAAGCCTCCAATAAGCCACCTGATTGGGAAGTAAAAAAAAAACAAAAAAGCTATCACACAATCAGAGAAGGATGCTGAACCAAAGAAAGAGGAACACAAGGATGCGGCTTGCCTCATGAGTGACAATGAAGAGAAACGGACGTGAGACAAAGGCCATATTGGAGACCTGAAGAGGGCACTCTAGCCCTCTTCACCTATAATTCCTAACTCCCCGGGAGGAGGGGACGGCCACATGGTCCCCCCCCTTCTCGCCATCCCCTGTTTCCTCTCTGGTGAGGATGGGCATGCCCCACTGAAACTGGGGCCGCCTTCTCTATTGGCTCCATACTTCTGCCTTCCCCCAGTCTTCTGCCTCCCTCCCCTCTATCTTCACGCTAGCGAAAATCCCACATATCAAAATTAATACATCAAACCGCCATACGCCCAGCATTCGGCCTAAAAAAATTAAAGCGATAATACCCCCACGTCAATGCAAATAATAAAAATCACTTTTTGTTTTCTTGATGACCATTGGAATGTGCCACCCAAAGTTTTTTTTTTTTGAGTCCTAGCCGCCGAAATCTCAGGAAACTAAGCGGCAGGACCTGCCAGAGTAAACTAAGTCTACGGAGTTCCTGGCCTGCCTCCACGGGGCGTAAGTGGGGCAACGTTGGATCCCAACAGGGGTCCAGCGGCTAAATGGCCAGAAGAACAACGGTACACGACATTACACGATCCAAGATCCATACACTTTTAAATCTCTGGCATTTACAGTGTACTGTAATACACCGCAACGTAAACTACGCGGAGATGGGGAGGAACCCCTGGCGCCGCTTGACCCTAAAAACACTTACAATTACTTACTTATCTAAGTGACAACACGGCTCTGATATCTTTACCATGTCTGCATTTGATGTGTTCACCAGCACTTCAAATTCACCAAATTTATTTACTATACTCGTAGCACGGGTGTACATGCAAGTATACATGTACCTGTTCTTACTCTTAATTACCAACACTGACCATGTATTTTACTTTTTCATGACGACGAAAAATTAAAATACAAAAGTAGTCATCACAAAATTCCCAGCACCTTACTTTCAAGGCTGATACTCGTTCCAATAGAAGCAGTGCAAATCACTTTCACCACTGCCTGCAGCTATAATTAATCTATTAGATTGAGTACCCCCCCACGCTAGCAGTTTTCCGACCCACCTGACACTTCCTTGATACCATTAACAAATAATCGTGGACCCTTTCTACACTGGGGTACAAAACGTTGTACCAACGCTATTTCTAAAGGTTACAACCACAAAATCTTTACTTAAGGTACTCTTTACTGATGAGAGTAGATTCAGTCTCAGCAGCGATTCTGGACGTCAGCTAATCTGGCGGTCCAGGTGTTCTCGTCTGAGGAGGCGTTATTTTGGATGGACGTACACAACTCTAGATACTGGAAGGCAGTACTGTAACCGGCGCAAGCTACTGTACTGAGGCAATTTTTCCCCATGTGCGTCTGTTCCGAGGTGCCATTGGCCCCGAGTTCGTGTTTATGGATGATAACGCCACACCCCATCACACTGCAGCTGTGATATGCTTTTGGGAAGTCAGGACATTGTTCGAATATTGTCCTGCTCGTTCCATCGATCTAAATCCCATCGAACACATATGGAACGCTCTGGGGAGACACCAAGCGGCACGTCCATACCCCACAAGAAAATGTTCACCAGCTGGTGGACATTTTCTGGGGGGGGTATGGAATGGACGATGTTACCGCAAGAGCTTATCAACAACATTGTTCTAAGTATGGACAGGCAGTGCAAAGCCTGCATCAACATTAGGGGTAGCCATATCTCCTACTGAGGACCACCTATTATCTTTGTTCCATCTTTGGCAGTGATGCATCTGTATCACGGCAGCCAGTGCTGTGTTGCCATTTGAATAAAGTCCCTCTGTATCATTTTGTTTCCGTTGTTGTTTCCTTCATCATTTCTGTACCTCACGAAGTTCTTTTGGTATGCTTTTCCCATATCCAGGCCACTCCTATGAGAGGCTACAGGTGAAAACCTGACTGGTCAAATTTTGTACACCAGTGTATTTAAGTGTATCCCATCCCTGTAGAGGCAGTCTCTCGCGTTAACAAGCATAGACCACGGTGAGAAAAATTCTACCCAATGAGCCTTACGAAATCTGTTCAGGGCCTAATTTATTCACAAGGTTGTTGTTGTTGTTCTTGTTGTAATAGTGTTTTAGGAGCATCAGCAACTAAGGCCATATTGCTCCGTATATACTCTCTGTACATTTAATGTGTTCTATGGGCTATTTTATATTTGCTGGACAAAACACCAGGGGTTCTGGGAGAAAAAATCATGCTGTCTTTGCATGAGACCGATTAACTCCGCCATGTTGTGAAAGAAGTCCATAAAAGTTCCTCACATCATCGACACGAGTCGAACTCAGGTCTTTTCCACACGGTGTGGAAATTCTATCAACTGTGTTACCCACGAGGGCTGATTCGCAAGGGTTTAATCACATAATCCCTCCTATTGTGTGGGCAGATCGCAGAAACTTTCAAATTTAACCCTAACTCTCGACTTTCCATCAACATTGCCCCCTACTTGTTAAGGTCTGCTGATCTTCTGCTCCTAATGTCCTTTGTGCCAACGTGTACAATAATATCACCTTTTGTGCCCTTAAATGATGATATCTGCTCTACAACAACACCAAGGGCTCACATCTGGTGAGTATGGGCTTGGCACACCTAAGGGCCTGAGCTGGATATCATCATTCTTCTCTTTCTTGGGGGTTCCCTTCGACTCTCTCTCTCAACTTTTTCTCCTGGCAGACATACCCTGTTCCAAGTCCACCTATCCTTTTTGCACAATATATTTCCAGTTTCCCCTGACAATAAAGTCATCAACAACAATTAGCTCCTGTGGGACCAACGCACTTTGCCTGGAGGTTGCCGCTGTGTTGCCTGATGATCACGTGTAAGCATTCATGTGGGTAGTTGAGAGCTAGATAGACGCCCTATTTAATTCTTTCGAGGGCATTCACCCTGTTTTTCAACTTTCATAAAGGTACATAACAACACTGAGTTGGATACCAATATCCTCACGTTCCTTAATTCAAACAATACCATGTTACATTTCATAAGGCCGTGATTCGGAGGACAACTGTCCCCCTCAGTTCTCCCCAGAGCTACAGCACTCCAACTAGCTTGAGTACTTTGCTTTATTGCTCTGGTCTGAGGCATGATTTTCGTTTAAATTCAATATAATTAAAAAATTCTACATTAAACAAATATATCTAATGCAGTAGTAACACTATGCACCGGTTATTATGAATGTTCTTATCGATAATTGGTGTATCGATAAGAACATTCGAAGCGAACTCACGCAACAATAATACTTCCACGCTCCCAAGTTTACGTTATCCCTTAAGCTGCCTCATCAATTTGCTGCTCTGGATAACAGTCGTCCAATAAATCTAAAAAATTCTTGATAGTGTATGAATAACCAACCCACAAGTTCCAGTCAATATCCAGAAAGTTAAAATCCCCCATTATAAGACGTTCTGATTTACCTAGCCACTCATTTATTCTGTACAAGTTTTTGTTATACTTATCACAATCATTAGGCCTATTAACACACTCTTAACCTTCTCTGACTTTCTTTTTCCCAGTGCTTATGTCACAACAAACTGACTCATTGCAATAACTACCCATGTCGTCTGGGTGCGTTCTCTTAGAATTGATTTGTTTTTTAACGAAAAGCATATTCCTCTCCCCCTCCTATCCTGTTTGTCCTTACTGTACACATTGTACTCCCCACATTCAAATTCTGCACCCCTTATGCCTGAGTGGCGCCATATCTCATATGCATCTAAATACAAGGCACCTGCATACATGCATCTAATCTTACACTGAGTGGATAGAAGTCATGGGATACCTATCTTTTAACGGGTAGGACCACCTTTCGCCCAAATAAGGGCAGTCACAAGGCAAAGCATTGAATCTACTAGTTCACGAAAATGTTACACAGGTATTTCCATACATGCTTACTGCACCGCTGTCCAAAATTCCGTCGCATTCCTGGGTGGAGGATCCAAAGTTCGAACGGACCTTTCCACAGCATCCCAAAGATATCTCTTTGGGACGCTGTGGAATATCTCTTTGGAACGGGGACGCCGTTACATGGAGGTAAAATTTGAGGAATACTCTTCAAACCATGTCCTAGTCACCACGGCTCTGTGGGGTGGAGTATTGTCCTGCTAGAACAGTCCATTGCTGTATGGGTGCACGATGACCATGAAGGCATGTATCGATACATGCCTTCATGGAAAACCATTCTATCTACGCCTGAGACGGACAAAACGTCTTAGTCCACAAAACAGAATGAAACAAGCCCATAAAAGTTCCTCGCATCATCGACGGGCTTCGAAACCGAGCCTTTCCTTCCCGGTGTGGGGAGAAAGGTGACGATACCATTGTGCTACCCGCCCAGACCAACTGTGTGATAAGACAGTCAGGAGAGTGGAAAATTAAAATGATCTCGGGGTAATGTGCAGTCAGCTATGAACTTCTCTGAACAGTGTACAGAGGCTGCCAGGACAGTACATGGATTTTTCAATGATATAGAGTAATTTTGCTAGGATTATCCAATATGCAAGGCAATGTTTGGGCTGCATCTTGAGTACTGCATTCATGGTGGCTTCATTTTAGTCAGAATGTAGATTTGCAGGAACAGGTAGAGGGAAGGGCAACGAGATGACTGAACGAAAAAAAAAGGGTGATCTTAACAAGAAAGGTTTCAGTTCTGCAATTTACAGCTCCTGGAGACTGGGTAATTTCGAGGTCATCTGATTTAGTTGTTTAATGCTTTGAATGAATTCAGCCAGCTCAATGCTGATGGCATTCTTCTTCTTGCTCTTACACCCGTGATGGGATATACTTTTAATTGAGGAAGGATGGTTGCGGGATAGTTTTGCAGAAGTTTGTCTTCAGCCTGCAGTTGGTCGATTGTTGTTACAAATTTTCATCTGTTGTTGGGGGGGGGGATAGTTGGAATAAATTCAACTAAGAAGTCGAGAAGTTATTGGAGGGAACGAAGAGGTGATGTCAGAAGCTTTTTTTTTGGCTGATGCTTGACTTCTTGCATTCATTCATTAATTCAGCATCAGCCATTATCAATCCACTACAGGATGAAGGACTCTCCAGCAACTTTCCAGTTCCCTGTTTTGTGCAATGGCCATCCATTTACTACCCATAAACTCATGAATTTCATCTGTCCAACTCCGCTATTGTCTTCCAGGTTTTCTTCTAGCTCCTCTTGGGTACCATTTTGTTATTCTATTAGTCCATCTGTCATCATGTCTTCGAGCTATGTGTCCTGCCCAAGACCATTTTAGTTCTTTAGTTTTGATAAGAATGTCCTTTACTTGAGTTTGCTGCCTAATCCATGTGTTTCTCTTCTTATCTAACAGTCTGATTCCCAATGTAATTCGTTCCATTCTTCGCTGTGTCGTTTTCAGCTTCTCTTCCATTCTTTCTTTTGGTGAGTGCCCAAGTTTCACTTCCATAAGTTATGGTGGGTAGTATACATTGGTTCATTATTTAACGTTTCAGACAAATTGGGATATTGCTCCTCAGTTAAACTGTGAGCTATATATGTAATTGTATTTCCTGAATGCTATCCATCCAAAATTTATTCTTCTCTTGACTTCCAGCTATTTATCATTATTACAGCTAATGACTTGTCCCAGATAAGTATATGACTCCAACTTTTCAATCATTATATCCCTTTCTATGGCATACTTGTTCATGATTACTTTTGTTTTAGTCCAAATTCATCTTTAGTCCAAAATCCTTACTAACTCTGCATAACTGATTAAGATTTTCCTCTAATTCTTTGGGATCATGGCTTTTGACCACAATGTCATCTGCAAATCGTAAATGGTTCAGGCACTCTCCGTTCACATTGACTCATTTCTGCAACCAGTCTAATCTTCTGAAAGCTTCCTCAAGGGAACTTTAAGAAAGCAGTAAACAACTTTGGAGCTATTGTGTCTCCTTGTCGGACTCCTTTCTCAATTTTAAATTTGCTACTGTCTTTGTCTAGTCTAATAAAGGAGGTAGCGTTCTCATATATTTTCTTCAAAATCATAATATACAGAGTATCTATGCCTTGTCTTTCCAGTGCCCTTGCATTATTTCTTGCATTATTTGCCACTATTCACAATTCATGAAAGGCAGTAGTTTAAAAGAAAGGAGCTGGTTCCTGTTGCAAAATTTCTCGCCAATATTCTTTGTTGACTGTCAACAAATGTTAGGCAAGGCGTGCGAACATGACGATAAACCATTCATTATTCTTCTGATCCATCCCTCCCGAGAGTATTACTTGAAATGACAGAGTATCATTTCAGATTAGATCCTTATCTGATACAGTGTAAAGGATTAAATTGGAGATAGTTGCGGTGCTCACATCATCTGGTGAATATGAACTTGACACACCCAGGGTCCTGAGCTGGATATCACCATTCTTCTCTTTCTTGGTGATTCCCCTTTTCTCTCTCTCTCTCTCTCTCTTGGTGATTCCCCTTTTCTCTCTTTCTCTCTCTCTCTCTCTCTCTCTATCTATCTATCTATCTTTCCCTCCTCCCCAGGATTAAAAAAAAAATTTTTGGCTGGTGCAGCAAAAGCCTCAGGCTTCCATGCACCATATGGCTAACAAAAAACAACAACAACAATAATAATAATAATAAGTCCAAAAAAAAGCAAGAAAAACGCACATCTATTGGAAAAAGAAGTGTACCCAGGTACTACAGGACAAAAACACTCTCACAAACAGCAACGTCAGAAGAAAGAGCATTCCGACCGCTAAGATTGGTAGCAAGTGCTTATTAATCTGTAATATAGTGTCTATGGGGTTAGGCAAGCTAAGGCCGAACAAATATAGAACTCTTTGGCTTAGAATGCAGGTAAAGCTAGAAAAGAAGCCGTTGCTTATGTTAACACTAAAAGGAAAGAAAAACATTCATCATTAAATATGAATAGCATAACTATTGATGATCATATTCTGGTTGTTTATGAACTAAATAAATAATTTTGATCTACGTCCACATTGGAAGAAGTTGTTAGGGATGGGAATACTCACCAGAAGTATACATTTTATAAATGGGAGTTAATGATTTTGTGATGACTGAGAAGAAAGTGGAAAATAATTGAAGCTAAGAGTAAATAACGCATCTGGGGCTGATGAAATATATCCAATTATATTCAAGAAGATAGTAAAAGTGGTAAGCAAACTTTTGCCATAATTTTGACAGCATCCTTGGAATGAGAGGAGGTTCTTATTGATTGGAGATTACAAATCGTCCCCCATTTCACAATAGGGGATTGGAGGTGAAGTGAATAATTACGGAGTAAGTGTGACTTCTATTTAAAGGAAAATAATGGAGTCACATTAAAAAAAAGTAATATACAGGACCATCTAGACCGGAATTCAGAGCAATCTCAATTTGGATTTCTTTAAGGGTCGACCTTGTCTGACCAATGCGGCTAGTTAGTGTGGTGCACTAACAAAGAAACCGATGCAAAACATAACTTTTATATCACCTAGCTAGGTTTCAAGAAAGCGTTTGATACTGTTGCACAAGAGAGTGGGCTCTACAAATTCTACACTGTAGCATTAAGATTATGGTACCGCGATGGATGGTTGAGTGAGAGGAGACAGAGAGTAATTATCAATGGGCACTGCTCTTCTTGAAGTCATATTATTAGTGCCATCTCCCAGGTTTAATTGCTAAGCACATTGTTGTTTCCAGTATTTATTAAAGATAATGAAGTATTATCAGGCTTAATGTCTAAGTTTTGAAGATGATACAGATTTTGGTAGGGTAGTTAATTATTATTATTATTATTATTATTATTATTATTATTATTGCTCATATTATTTCTCCCTGACTGGATTTTCCACCTCGTGAGGGGTATTACTACCAAGTAAACAGGGTGGCTGTTGTTATGTCTGGTGTTACTATTGGTCGAGGAACTTTCTGACTATCCTACATGTGTTCAAGATTGCGACTTTCTGGAGTTCCTTGTAGGTGTTCGCTGGATAGGTGGCGTAGTGATGGTTGTGTTAAGTGCATATGGCATTGTGCTCCCATTTTTTGATGTATAAGTGTGGTTTAAAGAGTTGTTACGTTTATTAAATATATGACATGGATAGAGATAACATTGGTGAGTCCTAAGATAAAATTTTATTGCAGGTGCTGAAGAATCATACAAGATATTGGTGTTTGAAAATTTGTCTCTAATAGCGATACATATATAGACCATAGCCTCAGAGGCTTATAATAGTGGATTTTCCCTTGTGAAAATTCCCACAGACTTTATATTGTCCCGTTGAAATAACATTACACAAAATGGAGACTTGATACCTTGTTGCCTTGGATATTTACTGGCTTGGGTTAGCCACCTTTAGGGAGAAGCCATTAAATATCTATATGTGATCATATACTGTGGGCATATTAGTATTTTATTACTTAGAATTCATATTTTACTGTCTATGAGACTTTACCTATGGGACTTTACGTTTTGGTAAAGTCCCATAGGCTAACATGGGACTAGTTTTGGGCTACTTTAAAAGAACCTTGAAGTGGTTATAGGACTCTTAATTTTGGGGTTGAGGATCTCATATTTGAAGAAAGGAAACTTTGTGAAATTACTTATTTGGTGCATAATTTTGTGGCGCTCCCTGTCCTTTAGGGTCTGAAAACCCGCTTTAGGGAAATCTCCAACTCTAATGCAGATTTCATCCCGGGTGGGAACAAGTGTCTATATAGACATAAATTGATAGTGGCAATTAATTGGCTTTTGTTGTCTAGATTACTTTTCTAAATAACATAATGTCAGAAGAAGACAGATATTACTTGGTCCCAGAAATTTGAAGCATATTCATCTTCTTCTGAAGCATATTCTTCCTCTCTGGATTTTGCAACAAGACAAGTGTCTATCGAGAAAGAATCTTTTCGGACACCAGTAAGGAATAAATGTAAAAGGAAATCAAAGACCCCTAACACTATTATAATAAGGGGAAAAGACAAACCGAAACTTGGAAAGCAAATATGGAAAAAATTATTACCGTGAATGATGAAGAAAATATGAACCACCCATCTCTCGTTAAAGTATTTCAAGCAAGTGCAGCCGAGAATGGTGAGGGTTATGGAGTTTTTGATTCCCCAAGTGGTGTAGGGGATAATATAATTACTGTTTGTAGTAGGGAGGACCATAGGATTTCTTTTATAGATGGCTTAAACTTGGGAGGATCATTAAATGCCTCTGAGGTGTATGTGTCATTGGCTAAGATAAGAAAGGCTTTAGGAGAAATAATGCCTAAAGAGTCAAATAAAATAACAAAACCAGCGTCCAATAGAATTTTTGGTCTCTGGGCTGACTTGGAGGCGGTGACAACAGCTTTGATCGTGGACAATCAGCCCCTCAAGGTAGGAGCTAGAGATCTGGAGGAGACTGCTTGTCAGATAAATCAAATTTTAGATTGCCAGATTGCACTTCATAAGAAGTCTTATGCAGAGATAGTGCGGCAGGATCTCAAGTTAATTGATTCTGTGAACATCAAGAATAAATCAAGATCCAAAGAGGGGACTGACAGTGCTAGTCGGGATAGATCCTTATCAGTTCCTAGAAGGGTGCCTAATCCTCAGAATCTGGTTATTCTCAGGCCCACTGAGGATTCTTCCTTGAGTTCGAGTCAGGACATAAAGCAGAAAGTGACTGAAGTCATTAGGCGTGACCACATAGAGATGAAAGTAAAAGGCATTTGTCTCCTTAAGAATAAGGGGATCCTTGTGGAGACCACAAATTCAATGGATGCTAATAGGATCTCTTCTGCTCCTGCCTTGAAAAAGATAAGTGTTACAATGGAGAAACCTCGGTTATCAGATCCAACAGTGTTAATATATGGTGTCCCTTGTGATTATGTTAAGGTAGATATACTTGAAAAAACTTAAAAGATTTTGGATTCTCGCAGGATGAAGTTAAATACGGGGTGACTTTCAGATTTAGTTCTGGATCAGGTACAAAAGTGGTTAATTGGGTGATCGGATTTAGTCCTCGTATGAGGAAGTATATTCTGGAGAGTGATAGAATCTATCTTGGATTAACATCACACAGGTTCCATAGGTTTACGATTGTAAGCAAATGTTTCCGTTTTTTTTGGGAATGGCCACTTGGCTCAATTTTGTTCCGATAAGGCAGTTTCTTGTGGACACTGTGAGGAGGGTGGTCATGTCTATGGAGAGTGTCTCCATAAAGAAGATTCTCCAAAATGTATCAACTGTAAGAGATGTGGTAGAGATTATGATCATTCTGTAAGGGATGTTGTGTCCAGAATATTTGAAAGCGGTACAGCTTACGGACAGTAGAACAAAACATGAGTGATAATGGTTAATGGTTCAAATTCAGTGACAGAGTGGCTGATAAGAATTATTGGGTGACGTTATATATGAGGGTGTAAAAGTTCTTCAGATAAATGGTCAGCACTCAAGAGTGGAAATGGGTGAGATTAGAATATCGGCATTTGAAAATAACTTTTGACATTATTTGCAAACAGGAACCCGTCCATTCTTTGCAAGCAGGAGGTGGGGCCCATAAAGTTATGGGTTTTCCAACCTCGCAAGAATTATTCATTCCCTTGAAAAACCTCCAAAAAGTGCAATAGTTGTTTTAAATAATGATCCGGTGGTTACCAACATCACAGGTCTGTGTACGGACACTGTGACCTGTTTAATGATCACACCTTTCATAAGTTTTTATATTGCGTCTGTTTACTGTCCACCAACTGAGGACATATAATTGAGTCTCTATCGGATTCACGTACTTTTGAACTGTCCATTGTACTCTCAACCTACAGTGGATTTAATGTCTGGACTTCACAAAAAGACAAATGATTAATGTGGAAACGGAAAATTTACGTGAATTGTTATTGTGTTGATTTTTGTCAATTGTTATTGAGTTGATTTATGTTAATCAGTGGTGATTTAGGTCAATTGCTATTCGCAAGATGTCAGCAGGTTTGGAAGTATTAGCGGAAAGAAAAGATAGTGCTGTTAATTGAATGTGGAGGTGGTCTTTCTCTGAAGAGTATTTCTGTAGTTAAACATAGTCTATTGTATGTTAACTATTTATACAGTATATTGTTTTCCGGATTCTCAGGAATTCTGAGACTGAGCACATTTAAAACAAGTATTGTATATATCTGTTTATATAATAATGACTGTTTCTTGGTGGACTGAGGATAATTTGTAGAATTTTCTCCACTAGTGATTCACTTTTCATTTTATTTAATTATTCGCTCACTCCAAGTTCAGGAAGCGAGAGAGGCACCAACCGATATTGCACTACCTCAGGTGGGTTCTAACTTGTGCATTCGGCACAAACAGACAATGTAAATCCGGGACTACAGAAGGGCACCAGGTAGCAGCTGCCTTGTATCGGCGGTGTTATAATACAGCACACATGTTTTTAAGCCAACTTTGTAGAGGTTCTACGGCTGTACAGATGAACTAGGTGGAGATGAGCTTTTGCCTAGGAGCCACCCTTGATTCTGGGATACACCAATGCTATGCAACAGGAGGTCATATATAATATAGTATTTTATATATGTATAACGAGAATGTTAATGTATGTAAAATTGTATATATATTTTATTACTTTTATATATAAATGTAATAATTTCTGTGTACAAATAAATGGAAAAAAAATGTAGGTGTTCGCTGGGAGACTTATTGCTGTTAGGCTGTTATGTAGGGTCTTTGGCACCATACCTGTGGTTGACACGATGATCGGGATGGTCGTTACTTGTTGCATATGCCACATCTCTTTGATCTCCTGTCTTAGGTTCGCGTACTTCTTGATTTATTCCCCATGGGTTTTCTGCAAGTTGCCATTGTTGAGTATGGCTATGTCAATCACATAGGTAGCCTTTTCCTTCTTGTCCACAAGGATAACGTCCGGTCTGTTGTGCGAGATTGTCCAATCCGTTATTATGGCGCGGTCCCAGTACAACTTATGGGTTGGGGTCTCTACTTCAGCCTGGGGTTCGTAATTGTAGTACGGTACACTTTCTTCGACCAACTGGTATTTCCTTGCTAGTTCTGATGTATTATCCTGGTACCTGGTCGTGTCTATGAGTGTACTCAGTCTGGGTGATCACCTTGCATCCCGCGGTGATGTGTTGGATCGTTTCTTAGGCCAGGTGGCATCGCCGACATGTGTCATCTGACATTCCGGGCTGCTTTGCGATGTATTTTATCTAGTTCCTGATGTTGATTACCTGGTCTTGGACGGGCGAGCATGAACCCTTCAGTCTTGGGGAAGAGCGTCCCGCTCGTTTGCCATGCATTGGAAGCAATTTTATCTATGTGATCTTGATGGAGATCATTGTAGTGTCAGCCATGAAGTGTCTTCTCTGCCCATTTTTCTATCTCTTTAACTGTGTTTCCTCCATTCAGCTTTGCTTTCAGCAGGCTTCTGAGTCTCTGATGATATTTTTCAGTCGGGCAGGCCTTAATTTCCTTGTGCTGTAACTGCTGAGCCTGCATCATCCCCAAGTATTTGTAGGCCACTCCCTCTACCATAGCTTCGATCTCTTTACCACTTTGCAGCTGGTAGTTTCGGTTAACTAATTTTCCCTGGCGCAATCCGTGGGTCTTGCATTTGTCTAGACCAAATTCCATCCTAATATCATTGCTGAATTCTTCGGTGATCTGGAGTTGTTGGTGGAGGTGCTTCTCGGTTGCCGCGTAGAGCTTGATGTCATCCATGTACATCAAGTGCGTGAGGGTGTACAGGTTCTTCCTTCCTTCTTTGAGGTTATATCCGTACTTGCTACTGTGTAGCATGGAGATTGTGGGTTAAGTGCTAGACAGAACCACAATGGTCTCAGGGCATCTTCCTGAAAGGTTTCTCTCCTGACGGGGATTGGCCTAGTTGTGATGTTTTCTACCATAAAGGTGGTACTCCATTTCTCCCTCGTTTCTCCTAGGAAATTTGTCACTATCGGATTGACTTTGTAGATGTTCAGCGCCTCTATTAGCCAGCTATGAGGCACGGAGTCGAAGGCCTTGCGGTAATCGATGTAGGCTGTGTACATGTTGCGGTGCTTCTTGTAGGCTTGCTCCATAACCGCAGCATCTATGGTTAATTGCTCTTCACATCCTTTGCTCAGCCGCTTGCCTCCTTTCTGCTGTTCGGCCATTATGTTCTGGGTCTCCAAGTGGTCTGATATCTTCCTGGTTATGCAGGTGGTCAGGATCTTGTACATTGTTGGGAAGTAGGTGATTGGTCTATATTTCGCCGGATTTCTTGTATTTTCGTGTTTAGGCTTCATGTTCCTGGAGTTCGACAGTTCTGAGAGTTCTTGATTGTCTGTATTACTTCTTCTTCCCGGATCTCCCACATTGCCATTTCTTGTACGCCCTTGGTTTTCTTGCGTTCTACTTCTATCCGGGGGATCGGCTGTTATGTCTCACTTCCTTGCTCCATACGTTTCCCCAGAACTCCTCAATCGTCTTCTTCTCGAGTGGTGCGTTCCCGTCTTCCCCGTGATTCCTGTAGAAGCCTCTTTGGTCCTCATCGAAGATTCGGTTGTTTATTTTCCTGTGGGAGCTCTCTTTGTATCGGCGTAGTCTCTTGCTGTGTGCCAGAGACTACGCTGTTCTGTTTCAGTGTGTTCTGCTTAAATGTGTTCGTCTTCAATGTGTCCAAGTACTCTCCTATTCTCTGAATTTTTGTCTCATGTTTGCTGTGGACGCTGTCTCTGTTAAGTCTGTCTCTCTGTCTCTCTTGAGTATGCTCTTCACTTTTCCTATTAACTTCTTACTCCTATTGCCCCGTTGATACTGGATCAATTGGCCTATCTTGACTGTTAATTCTTCTACCTTCTGCTGAAGTCTTCTTTCCCAAGCTGGTGGTTCCTTCTGTTTTCGGTTCTTCTGCTGCTGGTCTCTCGCTTCTCTTCCATTAATCCTTGTGGCTGCTACCGCAGCACAACACATTGCTGTGTGGATGGCCTCCAGTGTTGCACCATTGTTGTCAAGGCAATGCAGTATTATGTGCCGATTCAGTTGGTCTGTGACTCTCCACAAGGTTCTATTTGTCCTCTGTTTCGGTATCAAGTGTGTCTTTGTGGGGTCCATTCTTTCGAATTCTGTTAGGGCCTTCTTCCACTCGTCCTCTATTCTGGATATCATGACCTTGTCTATTTCCACTTCAGCTGCTGTGTGTTGTATTTCCTCTTGCTCTTCCTCCCCTGGTTCGGTGGCAATATGTTCTTCCTCCTCTGGTTCCATATTCTTTATCCTTTGTAGTTCATCGCTCCCGTCCCGCTTGATTTTTTCCAAGATTGCAGGAGCTAACAGGTTCTTTGTGACGATGGTAATTCTCTAGTACGCTATTCGCTGTTTTTTTTTTACCCTGGGGAAGTGGGTAAAAAGAGAGAGAGAGAGAGAGAGAAAGAGAGAGGGAGAAAGAGAGAGAGAGAGAGAGAGAGAGAGAGAGAGAGAGAGAGAGAGAGAGAGAGAGAGAGAGTCAAAAGTAGAAGAGAATCACCAAGAAAGAGCTATCTCAGGATCCTGGGTGTGCCAAACCCATATTCACCAGATATGAGCCCAACAGTCAAGGTTTGCTAAGGCTAAAAGATCTAGTAAGATCTAGAAAAATTAGACAGATTGGCTGAGAAGTGGCAATTGAAGTTTAACAGTGAAAAAACACTCACGAGGGCCTAATAAATTTGCCACATGGAGTGTTTGCCAGTAACCCTAAAAGTCCTCATGTGTGGCACAGTTGATAGAATGGCCATCTTCCTCACACCGGTTGGAAAAGACCTAAGTTCGAATCTCGTCGATGAGGGAAGGAATTTTTATGGGTCTTTTACGCAACGTGGCTGAGTTAGTCGGTCTCAGGCGAGGGAAGCATGGCTTTTTCTCTCGGAAACTGGGGTTTTTCGTCCTGCAAACAAAAAATCGACTGCAGAATACACACGCAATTTAGAGACAATATACATGGGGCAACTTTTCCTTAGTCGCCGATGCTCCTAAAACTCAATAACAACAACAGCAACCTTAAAAATATATACTGAAATTCCTTATAACTGTGTGAGTACTGACCTTTAAAATATATTATTTTTAATATTTTTCTCTTTATATAAAAGAAGTACCGCTATTAATTAAAGGTCTGTTTACTATTCTTTCACTCTTCTTGTGTGTGTGTGTGTTTTTTTTTTTTTTTTTTTGTTAAAATCATTAATAAATCGTTAAAATATATGCATATTTTCAAATTTTTTTATTCCCATCGGTTTTTAGTATGTAGTTATAGCATGTAGAAATGCAAAATTATCCTATCGGTAAATTGTAATTCGAAGTTTAGTTAACATGGCTCACCCGGTGTATTCGAAGTTGGTAGACGAAACTGATAATATTAGAAAAAACGAAGCTATGTTAAGGTAATTGTAATAAGCCAATGAATTATATTAGTGAGCCCTTATTTTATTATATATAATTCTTGAATACATTGGTTGAGTTGGTTTCCTACAGATAAACGGATTGTTTTCGTTTTATTCATGCGGTTGAAGTGATTTTCTGGTAAAATAATTTTGTGGTTAAAATATTTAGCACAGGTAAAATTTTACAGGAAATACTTTCCTATTGAATTTTTTAACTATCGCAAAAAACCAGGCTTCGATTTAATAGTTCACTCGAATGTGTGGATACACTCGTTTCTTTCCATCTCCCCCACCACTTGTAATCGTGGTTTCGTGAATCTTCTAATTTAATGTGTGTAAATTTAGGGTCAAGCAGAACTCACCACACCATGTCTGCAATTTTTATCTGAGTTATCATGGGAAGTGTTTAGTCTGCCATTATCATGGTGTAATCGTGTCCTGTTTGAGCCTTTTTTTTTTTTTTTTTTTTTTATAGCCCCTTTAAGCTTATCAGCTGTTTGGCAATATCTTTCCTTATTATTATATGGCTTTTCTCAAAAAAATCAACCAAAATTGGACTTCTCTGACCTAAAACACTTGCCATAATTTTTTTGTGATCTGGCAATTCAAAATTTTTTCTTCAGTGAAGATGACTGATGTGCCCATTCCATAGACTAGAACTGCCATTTAGAGTAAGAATTGTAACGAATGATCCGGGTCACAATTCTTACTCTAAATGCCAATTGATGAAAGATAATTTTTTTTGTGTATGATACCTGGAAATCTCAATAGCGACCTTACAAATTTTGGTTTTGATGTGATAATTAATTTTTTTTTTCTTTGCAGAACCAAATGAAGTGGCCTAATGGATAAAGTGGAATACAGATTAGTGATTTGGTTCCTCTTTCTCCACAGCCAAAGCAATCCATGAAGAAACGGGCTCTGTTTATGGAGAAGACTGCCCAAGTTACAGCGTTGTTCCACATTAGTATAAACAGTTCAAATGTGGAAGAACCTCAGTGCATGATGAAATCCTAGGATGCCCAGCTACTGCTATAAGAGTGTTGCAAAAATTGAGGTTTAATCCTGGAAAATCACCATATTAGCTTCAAAGAACTGATATGGTGATTTTCCAGGATTCAAAGAACTGTATGGTGTGTGAAGAACATTATCCGTTAACAGTTGCATATGAGTAAAGTGTCTGCTAGATGGGTTTCCAGACTTTGACCCCTTACTAGAAGAAGGAAATGGCACAATGTGCCAGGAAAAGAAAGAGGCATTTTTCACGACTAGTCACCATGGATGAAACTTGGATTCATCACTATAATCCCAAAACTAAACAAATGTCAAAACAATGGAAATGTGCAGAATCACCACTCTCAAAAAGGCAAAGGTGCAACCGAGTGCTGGCAAGTTGATGCTGTCAGTTTTTTGGGATCAGCATGGTATTAATACTAACATTACTTTCAAAAGGGCTGTACTGTGATGGTGAAGTATTATTCCGACCTCCTTATCAAACTGTGTGTGCTATAAAATAAAAAAAAAAAAGACAAGGAAAGCTGCCAAAAGGTGTGTGAATGCGGCGCAATAATTCCCCTGAACATTCTTTGTATGCTGTAGTGAGGTATGCCCATGAATGTGGGTTTCAAATATTGCTGCATCCTGTTTATTCCTCCTGCCTTGCACCCTCTGATTTCTTTCCTCTTCCTGCCCTTAAGTATTTTCTTCATGGAAACACTGCCACTGATGATGTGGTGTTTCTTCTGCTGAGTCATAGTTTGAACGACATTCAGAGGACATCTGCAAAACTGGAAGTTTATTGGGAGGTGGCAAAAATGCATCGTTTTGTCTGGTGACTATGTTGAGAAAGTGTAGTACATGGTGTTTGCCTTCTACCATGACTGCTTCTGTGTGAGTTCAAATCTTTTTTTAACTACTACCTTTTAAAATTCCATTTTGATTAAAAACCATTTGTGAGATTCTAATATTAGGACAGATAACTTGTTTACAAGATCTAACTTCATGCAGGTTTATTTTTATTTTTCTAGGCATAAAACTGTTGCTGGAAGATGCAGGTGGGACGTATTGACTTTCACTCATTAAAAGAAGTAATAAAATTTTCTGGGAACTTTTTTTTTTTAAAAATCTACTTTGTATTTATCTAAAACACTTCAAATAGCAGTCATTAGTGGCAAGATGGTTTGTAAACACAGTGAAACCGAGGGAGTAATACGCTTGATCTGATTATCAGCAGTGATTATTCATGCATTAAGAATCTGCAGATAAAGGAACCACTAAATGGCAGTGACATTGTACTGATATGCGATTTACTCAAAGATGTAACTACTATCTGGGGTTAAAGGAAAGGCTTTTTGCTTTCACAGAGGTGACTACAGTGGTCTCAGACAATTTTTAAATTCTGTACAGTGGGACCAACTGATCACATTACCAACAGCAAATTCTAAATGGGAAGCATTCAAGGAAGTAATCTTGGAGCTACTAGGTTTTTTGTTCCAACTAAGAAATACTCTTCAAGGTTTAGGCCTAAATGGATGTCAGATGAACTAATGTGAAACTCATGTCAGAGAAGAAAAATGCATTAGCATTAGCATTAGTAGAGGCATATGATGCAAGAAAGCAAGCTTATTCAGCATCAGCCAAAAAAAAAAAAAAAAACCCTCTCCCATTTCACCCCTCCGTTCGGTCGAAATACCTGTCCAGTTGAGCTTTAAATTTGTTTAGGCTATCAACTTCAACAACAAGTGATGGAAGTCGGTTCCACCAACCAACCACCCGCTGGCCAAAGGCAAATTTCCGCACATCTATCCGACATCCGTCCTTCCTCAATTTGAATTTATGCCCTCTGAGGTGATTATTCTGAGAAAGATGAAGAATCCCATTGGCATTGAGCATGCTCAAACCATTCAAAGCCTTATACACCTCTATCAGATCACCTCGCCGGTGCCTAGTCTCCAGACTCTGTAATTTGCAAAACTTAAGCCTTTCTTCGTAAGAGCAACCCTTTGTTCCATTTACTAATCTTGTTGCCCTTCTCTGTACCCGTTCCAGCAGCTCTACATCCTTCTTGAAATGAGGCCTCCAGACCTGTATACAGTACTCAAGATGTGGCCTAACCATTGCCTTATACAAGGGAATAATCACCTCCTTATCCCTGCTAGAAAAATTCCTGTATATTATTGACAAGACACCATGAGCTACTCTTGCAGCTCGTCTGCACTGCTCAGAGAACTTCATATCTGCCTGCACAATTACCCCCAGGTCCTTTTCATTCTCCACCACTGTCAGTGTAGTACCGCAGAGTTGATACATTGCTCTGGGGTTACTGTTACCCATATGTAGTACTTTACATTTGTCAATGTTAAACTTCATTTGCCACCTCTCAGCCCATCTGTTCAACCTTTCCAGATCCTGTTGCAGCAGCATAGCGTCAGTAGTGTCCTTAACGACCCTGCCAACCTTTGTATCATCTGCAAACTTAGACATTAAACTTGATATCCCATCATCAATATCATTCATAAACACCGAAAACAACAATGGACCCAACACTGAACCTTGAGGAACTCCACTAATAACATTAGTCCACGTTGAGCAGTGTCCATTGATTACCACTCTCTGTCTTCTGCCACTCAACCATCCCCTTATCCATAGCAGCAATTTGCCTCCAATGCCACACTGCTCCAATTTGTGCAGCAGTCTTCCATGTGCAACAGTATCAAAAGCCTTTCTGAGATCCAAATATATAATATCAAAGTTATTCCCTGCATCCAGTTCTTTTGTGACTACATCATAGTATCCAATCAAATTGGTCAGGCAAGACCTGCCCTTAACAAAACCATGCTGCGTCTGAGCTATAACTGAATTCTTGTCTAGATGATCCTGCAGTGCTTCTTTAACCAGTGCCTCCATTAATTTACCTGGAACAGAAGTTAAACTAACAGGTCTATAATTACTTGTGTCAGCCTTTGATCCTCCTTTGTGAATTGGGGTTACATTTGCACATCTCCAGTCTATGGGTACCTCCCCTGAGTCCAAAGAAGTTCTCATAATTATGGCTAGGGGTTTGCATACTTCCTTTGCTGCCTCCTTTAATATAACTGGATAGATCCCATCCACCCCAGGTGCCTTTTTTATGTTTATCCTCAACAATCTCTCCTCCACTTTCCTCTCGGTTATTGGAATTTCCTCTCGGGCATGGGAAGCATATAAATTATTAGGAGACACAGAAGCCTATGGTAGATATAAGCTAGACTGTAATCAATTCACAAAGAAGGTTAGGCAAGCAAAAGCAGGTTACAAGAAATGTTTGGCAAAGGATGCAAAGAAAAACAGCAAAGACTTCTTTACTTATGTAAACTATAGAAAGAAGAGGGATAAATCAGATTGGTCCACTTGATATTGATGGTTCGATTGTTGATGATGCTGCTCAGGTAGCTGACAAACTGAATTAGTATTTGCATCTACATTCACACATGAGGAGTTATATAGGCAAATGTAGGCCAGAAGCTTATCGAACTAACAGAGCTAAATGATTTTATAATAACTGAGAGCAAAGTGGAGGAGAAATTGTCGAAGTTAAACATAAAAAAGGCACCTGCGGTGGATGGGATCTATCTAGTTATATTGAAGGAGGCAGCAAAGGAAGTAAGCAAACCCTTAGCTATGATTATGAGAGCATCCTTCAACTCAGAGGAGGTCCCCATGGACTAAAGATGTACAAATGTATCTCAAGTAAACAGAGGGGGATCAAAAGATGACATGAGTAATTACAGGCCTTTAGCTTAACTTCTGTTCCCGGGAAAATAATGTGCAGATGGGCTGAGAAGTGGCAACTGAAGTTTAACTTTGACAAATGCAAAGTACTGCATATGGGTAGCAGTATCTCAGTGTAGTACCACACCAACTATGTGGTACTACACTGAGGGTAGAGGAGAAAGAAAAAGACCTAGAGGTAATTGTGCAGTCAAATATGAAGTTTTTTGAGTAGTGCAGACAGATGCAAGAGTAGCTTATGGGGTCTTGTCAATGATATACAGGAATTTTGCTAATTGTGCAGGGATAAGGAGGTGATTAACCCCTTCTATAAGGCAGTGGTCAGGCCACACCTTGAATACTGCATACAGGTCTGGAGGCCTCGTTTTAGGAAGGATGTAGAGCTGCTGGAATGAGTACAGAGAAGGGCTGCGAGATTGATGAGTGGAACAAAGGGTTGCTCTTACCAAGGAAGGCTTAAATTCTGTAAATTGCAATGTCTGGTGGCAGGCACTTGCGAGGTGAACTGATTGAGGTGTATAAGGCTTTGAATGGTTTGAGTAAGCTCAATGCTGATGGGATTCTTCCTCTTGCCCAGATTACTGAGCAAGAGGAAGGATCCCATCTTGTGGTGGCATAAATTCAAATTGAGGAAAGACAGTTGTAGAATAGAAATTCAAATTGAGGAAATGACAGTAGTAGAATATATGTGAGATAATTTGCGTTTAGTCAGCAGGTGGTTGATTGCTGAAACAACTTCTATCTGTTGTTGTGAAAGTTGACAGCTTAAATAAATTAAGGCAGAACTAGACAAACTTTTGGCTGGGTGAAATGGGAAGGATATTTTTTTTTTGGTCTGATGCTGTATAAGCTTGCTTTCTTGCATTATATGCCTCTACTAATGCTAATAAAGAATAGGTATAAGCATAAAGAATAAGTACAGTCAGGTATGCTACAATGAACGAATGCTACAACGAAAAGTTTTATTAATAAAATCAGGATGCTACAGCGAACGCGGAGGAATACTATAGGCTGATGTAGCACGCGCGTGTGTGCATGATGTGTTAATTTGAGCGCTTCCTGCTCTAATTTTCCGTTTTGATTAGAGCTTCAGTTATCATCTTTGTTATCGTTTGTAAGGTTCAGTTATCATCTTTGTTATCGTTTGTAAGGTTCAGTTATCTGCTTATTTGCCCTTTACAAGTGAAAATATATTATTCTACTATATAATTTTAGCCATGAGCCGGCAAAATAGAGTGAGAAAGCATTAGCTTTCTCAGAGATTAAGAAAGAAATAATTTCCAAGCGAGAAAGTGGAAAAAAAGTGTAGGAGATCTAAGTGCTGAATATGGTATGGCTAAATCAACAATCAGTACAATTTTAAAAAACAAGAAAGAAATACAAATTGCACAGGTTGCAAAGGGAATCTCTAGGTTAAGCAGTTCACGTTGTAATATCACGGAAAAGATGGAAACTCTTTTCTCTTAGTGTGAATTAATGAAAAACAAATGGCAGGTGATAGTGTCAGTGAGGTGATTATTTGTGAAAAGGCCAAACATTTGTTTGAGGAACTCGGTGCTAAGGCTCCAAGTACAAGTTCTGTGAAGGAGTTTTTTGACACCAAGGGGTGGTTTACCGGATTTAGGAAAAGGACTGGATTACACAGTGTTGTGAGGCATGGTGAGACTGCCAGTGTAGATAGGGACGCTGCTGAGCAATATCGTGAGAAATTTAAGAAAATAATTTAAGGATCGATGCAAGCTGAGGACCTTTCTTTCTCAGAAAGGTCCTCAGCTGGAATGCTGTGACTTTTTTCTTTGTCCCCGAAAGCTTTCCTCTTCTTCAGTGCCTCGATCCTCGCGGGTGTTTTTTAAACACCTGCATTTAACTGCGACGAAACTGGCCTTTTCTGGAAGAGAATGCCACACAGAACATGTATCACGAAGGAGGGGACCGCCTTGCCAGGCCTTAAGCCAGTGAAAGACTGGCTTACATTGCTCTTTTGTACCAATGCTTCGAGGGACTGCAAGGTCAAACCACTGCTCGTGTACCATTTGTATGACCCCAGAGCTTTTAAAAACATCAGGAAAAACCGCCTTGGAGTTTTGTGGCATTCCACAAGGCTTGGATGACCAGGAGTCTTTTCTCCGACTGGGTGACTGAGGTGTTTGGCCCCCACTGTCCGTGACTACCTTAGCGAGAAGGATCTTCCATTGAAGGTTCATTTGGTCATGGACAGTGCTCCAGGTCACCCTCCTAATTTGATGGAAGAATTACCAGATGAGTTCAGTTTTATCAAGGTTCACTTCTTGCCACCTAATACAATGCCTCTCCTCTAGCCTATGGACCTGCAGGTGATCGCAAATTAAAAAAAAAAACTCTACACTAAGGCACTGTTCAGGAAATGTTTTGAGGCCACTTCTTCCAGTGATGTGACTCTGAAGGACTTTTGGAAGGGTCACTTCAATATAGCGGATGCTGTTTTTCTAATTGTGGTTGCTTGGAAGGAAATTTCTGTTAGGTGCTTGAATTCGGCTTGGAGGCCATTGTGGCCTGACACTGTGGCTCCAAGGGATTTCGAAGGCATTCAACAGTTGGAGGAAGAGCCTGCTGTGCAGGAAATTCTGGGCAGTTCTGTGGGCCTGGAGATCAATGATGAGGATGTGGAGAAATTGGTGGAAGACCACAGGGAGCTATCATTTGAGGAGCTAGCAGAGCTTCACAGTGAAGAGGCAAGCTTTTGGGGACAAGAAGGACGAGGACAAGAAAAAAAGTCACAGCATTCCAGCTGAGGACCTTAAAGAGGTGTGTGTTCTCTTGCTGGAATAAACTATCCAAACTTATAAAAGATTATCACCCAGATATTGCCACTGTGGAAATGGGCCTTAATCATTTTAATGACACCTTGATGGCCCACTTTTGGAGGGTCCAAAAATCTAGGATAAAGTAGTCAAGCCTGGATGCATTCTTCAAAAAGGATGAACCTTCCACAGGACAGTCACCCAAGATGAGTAGGAATGATGACTCCTCTCCTTCCACCTCTATATGATTTTTTATGATTTTTATTAGGGAAAGTTTGTTTATATTTTCACTGGGGAAATATTGTTTATGCTTCTAAAATTTTATGTACAGTATATAAAAGTTAAATAAATTAATTTTATATTGTTTTTACACTTATATTTTTCATTTTGTATTATATTTTTCCTGTTTAAATTATTTATTGGATGGTAACTTTGCTCTAGACTACGGGCCTGGAATGGATTACCCCTAAATACATATTTTCAATGTATGCTAGAACGAACAGATGCTATAACGAACAAGGTTTAGAACCAATTATGTTCGTCCTAGCTTACCCCACTGTACTTAGTTCTCCATTGCAATAAAAAAAATCACTGTGTTTTATTATATTGACCCTCATTAATTACAGAAGTATAGCCTGTTACTGAAAAACCTCATCCAGAAAATTTCAGGTATAAATAGAAAGGTAATATGCAGTTCTCTGTGTTACCGTCCATTATAGTGAGGAGAAATTCTATAGGCTGTTGAAGGTCATTTACTAGCTCCTCTCTTCATATCATATATTCCTCACTTCATATGCCTTTTACCCAGATAATTTGTGAGGCTGGCTGCTGACGTAATCATTGTATTTCTTAGATCAACAGTTAATTGATAAAAGGGATAATTTAGCATGAATACAACATAGAGAAGTTAGTGAATGATATTGACCTGCTTATAGAATTTCTGTTGACTTAAGTGTGTGTGTGGTGTGCATGTTAGTTCAAATATTTTTTTAGCTCTTTCATTTTAGTAAACCACTCTGTTTACTTAGCATTAAAATATACTACCTTTCGTTTTGCTGCAATTACTTTATTCAGAATTGCATTATAAATCCATTAAATTCCTACTGGCATTTCCATTATGACCATAGCCATTCCTAATTAAGGATGGTTTAAATCACTGGATATTACAATATAAATGGTATAATAAACCTCTGATATTTTCTATTTGTACTCAACCGTGTGCATGGCTTGTAGCACAAATTGTTTTTGTTATAGGTGCCATATGCTCTGATGTATAAGTCCACTTTTTTTTGCATTAAAGTTGTTCTGAATTTCATATTTATCATATAAGTTGACCACCTGTTTTTTTGTGGTCATCTTTTTGCATCTTGTGTAGAGATGTATTACAGCAAAATCTTTATAAAATCTGTAATATCTGTATTACAGTAAAATATGTAATATACTGTTATCACTGTCTCCTTTTTAATTCAAATATTTTTTCTCTCTTTTAAAAGTTAATTTTGTAACATTCTATTACATTAACAATGTGAACCTTTCCACCAAAGAGCAAACTAAGAATTCCTTCACAAAGAATTGATTTCAACTAATGGAGAATTGATGAGAATCAACCGAACGAGCAAGCTGGCTTTAGGACAGGATTCTCAACTATGGATCACCTTCATATAATGTCACAGCTAATGGAGAAGGCAAATGAATATAAAATACAATTATGCTTGGCATTTGTGGATTATGAAAAGGCATTTGACTCCATACAGCATAAGGCAATGTTTTGGTCACTGGAAAGACAAGGCATAGATACCCCATATATTATGATTTTGAAGAAAATATATGAGAATGCTACCTCCTTTATTAGACTACACAAAGACAGTAATAAATTTAAAATTGAGAAAGGAGTTCAACAAGGAGACACAATATCTCCGAAGTTGTTTACTGCTGCCCTTGAGGAAGCATTCAGAAGATTAGACTGGTCGCAGAAAGGAGTCAATGTAAATGGAGAGTACCTAAACCATTTACGATTTGCAGATGACATTGTGGTCATAAGCCACGATCCCAAAGAATTAGAGGAAACTCTTAATCAGTTATGCACAGTTAGTAAGGATTTTGGACTAAAGATGAATATGGCTAAAACAATAGTAATGATGAACAATATGCCACAGAAAGGGAAATAATGATTGAAGGAGCAGTAATTGAAAAGGTGGAGTCATATACTTATCTGGGACAAGTCATTATCTGTAATAATGATAAATGGATGGAAGTCAAGAGAAGAATAAATTTTGGATGGATAGCACTCAGGAAATATAGTCATATACTGAGGAGCAATATCCCAATTTATCTGAAACGTAAAATAATGAACCAATGTATACTCCCCACCATGACTTATGGAAGTGAAACTTGGGCACTCACCAAAAGAATGGAAGAGAAGTTGAGAACTACACAGTGAAGAATGGAACGAATTATATTGGGAATCAGACTGTTAGGTAAGAAGAGAAACACATGGATTAGGCAGCAAACTCAAGTAAAGGACATTCTTATCAAAACTAAAGAACTAAAATGGTCTTGGGCAGGACACATAGTTCAAAGACATGATGACAGATGGACTAAGAAAATAACAGAATGATATCCAAGAGGAGTTAAGAGAAAACCTGGAAGACAACAACGGAGATGGACAGATGAAATTCATGAGTTTGTGGTTAGTAAATGGATGGCATTGCACAAAACAGAAGGAACTGGAAAGTTAGCATTAGCATTAGTAGAGGCATATGATGCAAGAAAGCAAGCTTATTCAGCATCAGCCCAAAAAAAAAAAAAAAACGCAACCACTACTCCCATTTCACCCCTCCGTTCGTTCAAAATACCTGTCCAGCTGAGCCTTAAATTTGTTTAGGCTATCAACTTCAACAACAAGTGATGGAAGTCTATTCCACAAACCAACTGCCCACTGGCTAAAGGCAAATTTCCGCACATCTATCCGACATCCGTCCTTCCTCAATTTGAATTTATGCCCTCTCAGGTGATTATTCTGAGCAAGAGGAAGAATCCCATCGGCATTGAGCATGCTCAAGCCATTCAAAGCCTTATACACCTCTATCAGATCACCTCGCCGATGCCTAGTCTCCCTCCAGACTCTGTAATTTGCAAAATTTAAGCCTTTCTTCGTAAGAGCACCCCTTTGTCCCATTCACTAATCTTGTTGCCCTTCTCTGTACTCGTTCCAGCAGCTCTACATCCTTCTTGAAACGAGGCCTCCAGACCTGTATACAGTACTCAATGTGTGGCCTGACCAATGCCTTATACAAGGGAATAATCACATCCCTATCCCTGCTAGAAAAATTCCTGTATATCATTGACAAGACACCATGAGCTACTCTTGCAGCTCGTCTGCACTGCTCAGAGAACTTCATATATGCCTGCACAATTACCCCCAGGTCCTTTTCATTCTCTACCACTGTCAGCGTAGTACCATAGAGTTGATCTGGGGTTACTGTTTCCCATATGTAGTACTTTACATTTGTCAATGATACATTTGTCAAATTTGTCAATATGGAGATACACGAGGAGAGTTATTAAGTTTCACTAAGTTTTCTTTTAAATTTTCTTCGTTTTCATGTCCTTTTTCCTTCACTATTTTAATAATGAAGATTTCTGGGAAGAGATAATGAAATATTTCTTTAAAAGTTCTGAGCCAAGTTCTTTATTAGAACAGTAATTTTGGATAGTTTAACCATCATTATATAATGTAAAAGTCTTATCTTTCATTATATAATTATAGTGACTGAAGGTTCCTTCTCTGTCTGAATGAGATCCAGATGCTACAACAACAAGTCTAATGTATTTATCAACAATATTTGATGGATAATCATGATTCAAGAGTTGTTTTACCACCTACAACTCCTCTTATACTTCTCTCTAGTTAATGCAATGGAAGAATACTCTGTCTATAAGTAATGAGATCACAAAATCCTCCTGTGCACGTGCCAACCAATAATTTTGATATTGCGCTGGTTTTCTGAAAGTTGATGCAAAAATCCATTTCTAAGCTAAATTCATTTCATCTTGGCAATGAACATGGTAGCCATACAAGCTGCATAAAGTAACATTTTCTTTCACAAGAAAACAGAAAAAAGTTGAATTTGCTTGGAGATATAAGTTTGTCTAATTTAAACTCTGCATCTATTTGAGTCTTGTGAATAAAAAAGTTGAATTTGTTTGGAGATATGTTTGTCTAATTTAAACTCTACATCTATTTAAGTCTTGTGAATAAATTAATGTATGTTAAATTAAAACCCATTTAAAAACACAAAATTTGACATTACAAATTTTACTTATCTGCTCTTTAGGTGGACTAAAAACAAACATAATAAGTGAGTGGTATAAAGATAGAAGTAGTATGGCAATTTAATTGCTACATCGTATCAAAACATACCTGATTCCAAGGTCTGAATGGTTTTAGAAAATGGATGACTATGGAGAATTGTGACTGTGTCATAGCCACTGACTACAGCAATAAGAAAAGTATAATTGTGATACGGTTTCAGTCTGGAATATTTAATTCTTTCCCTGGAAGTTAAATTTTTGACTAGATATCCATGATTATTCTGATATTGAATTTCGTAACCATCTTTCTCTCCAAGTGGTGCTTTCCAAGTTAATGTTATTTCAGTATCAGTGATTACAGGAGCACTTATTTCTTCAACTGATTCTGGATCTGATAAAAAAATTTTGCTGGAGAGGCCTTCATCCTGCAGTGGATTGAAAATGGATGATGATGATGAATGGAGAATTCAGTTGTAGTTTGTAATTCATTTCTCTCAGTATCCCATATGGGTGCAATAGAATTTAGGCTCTCTACCACACTATTCAATCAAATCTTTCGATATTTTTAGTACTCCTCTCCCATTTGAACTCTGTGGGAACATGATCTGGTGCCCCATAAACAAAAAATTTAGGTAAATTTTATGTTTAGGAATTTATAAAGAAAGTGATAGGTGTACATAGTACTCCGTTATGATACAAAATATAAACCTTCAGGCATAGGACGCAATGTGATATTGCTCTTATTAATGCTATATGTGTACATGGGTACTTTACATAACTCATCTGTTGTCTTTTTAGTAATGCACTTCATATTGAAGTGCATAACATAATTAGCCCATGTAAGCAATGCCTCAGTATGGAAGCACATTAGTAATGAAACATGAAATTCAAAAAGTAAACCTGAATACATTAACTCCCAGCGAATTATACACTCCCACCTAAAAGTTTGGAATCACAGCGTATGACACCAGTTTTCTTTAATTTTTTTGAATTAGCTATGACTGTAAGGTTTAATATAACAAAAAACCACACATACAAAGTATTTTATGATTTTTTATTAAGCATTGAGAATTTAGCTGCAAAAAAATATGGAAATGATTAATATTAACAACTATACTGTTATTTTTATCAAAATATCCTCCACAAGATTTTATCACTTCCTTACAAAGACGTGGCATTCTGGTGATTAATTGTATAATAGTGTCGTGATTTAACATTATTCCAAGCAATCTGCCAGGTTTCCCATAAATTTTGTGAAGATGGATATCAAGTCCATGAAGATCGACTTCATGGACTTGATAGTCGAGATCAGTGATGTCCAACCTGTGGTCCAGGAATAATTTTTATACGGAAAGTGAACTAAAACAGCATTTTAAATTTTGTAAATTATCATATCAACCAAAATTTTCTCATTAAATGTTAAGTTTTTTCAATAAATGTTATTTTGTATTGTGCTTAATAAAGTTTTCAATTTTAGGTGTATCATTATATTTATTTATTCACCTTAACATTGAAAAGTAGTGATCTTTTTCAGGTTGTAAATTTTCTAAAGTGAGCATTTAAAAGCAAAAGTAATATATTTTTATAATTTTAATAAAATGAAAAAAATAAATCACTGACATAGATTTGTTGCACATAAGTGTTTTTACATTCTCTAATATAACCATTCAGTTTAATTGTATAATATTTATTACTCTTCTCAAGTATGCTCTTTTTCTTTTTTAAGTATCTTTTTGGGATTTGCATTTTTTATATATAGCCTGAAAATGAAAAACGTTAACATGAAAATAGAAACTTCCTTTTACATGCAGCCCACGAAACAAATCAAACTTTGAATATGGCCAATGTACAGGAAAAGGTTGGATACCACTGGTCTAGATGATCCCATAAAAGCTCTACTGGGTTTAAGTCAGGCCATTTGGGTGACCAGACCATAATTTGCAGTCCCCTGCCCCATTGTTTAGTTGCTAGAAACTCCTTGCACAGCTTACAGCTGTTGCCTCGGGGCACTGTTGTGTTGTAATATTAAATTTATTCCACAAACTCGAAGTCCAAAGGATATTGAATTATGTTCAAGAATGTTTTTATAGTCTTCTTTTCTTAAAATTCCTTCAATTCTGATGTCACCCACTCCAGAAAATCAGAAGCAAAATCATGATTTGCAAGAATATTTGCTGCTGCTATCGAGGCAGTGTTAGGAGGGTCGGAAAACTGATAGATTGGAGGGATACACGGACTAATAGATTAACAGTAGCTGCTGGCAGAGGTGAAAGTGATTCTTGCACTGCTTCTATTGGAATCAGCAGCAGCAGCCTGGAAAACAAGATGCAGGGTATTTCAGAGACTGCTGGGAGTCATTGTGGTACAAGTAAACACATGGGTTGTTTTTTTTTTTTTTTTTTGTAGTTGTTGGCACATCGGCTTCTGTGGCCATAATGCACCTCCCAAGGTTTTTGCAGTACTTTGATCCAAGCCCGAGGTGGGATTCGAACCCGTGACCTTTGGGTTGCCAGGCAGGCACTTTACCCACCCGGCTAGCCTGGTCGGCTCACATGGGTTGTGTTAGGGTAGCTATGAATAGGAACAGGTGCACGTATACCTCACCAGATTTGCACAGGAACTCTTTGCCAGAAGAAGAACCTGTTCTGCGATCAGGAACTAAGGGCACAGTATGCCTTGTAGCAGACATTAAACTTCCACAACACCGGACTATAAGCAGCACTAGACCACCCTTCCTGATGATGGAAACAGGATCAATGGACCAGACCCATCCTGGATGCAAAAGAGACACTCCACTAGACTACCCTGGTCGTGTATATAACTCATAAATGTGACTGACCTCAACCTACCTGGATGGACACATAGCCAATGAATGGCATTGGGGAACTGGTTCCGACTGCTTCGTTGGACCCATATCTTTTTCCCCACCTTGAACAGCAGATTTGCTGCCAGTGCGCCAATTGGCGACCGAGCTTGGCACTCTTTCCTGGCTTTCTTTCCACTCCACTTCCCTGGCAGGGGGGAAGGTGCCTGTCCTCTTGTCTCCTCCCTTCCTGGCGCCTCCGTAGCCAGGTGGGAAGGAGCAGCAGTGCGTAGCACACGCTTCTTGATTAGACCGGGGTTCGAGCCCGTCACCACCAAATACGGAAAGGTCAGGGAATGACCACCGCATATCCCGGAGCAATATGGCCTTAGTTGCTAATGCTCCTAAAACACCAAATAACAACAACGACCTCCCTTCCTCGCCACCCCCATTTTTCCTTCTGGTGGGGTATGGGCATGCCCCACTGACACCTATTGGGCTCGCCTTCCCTATTGACTCCATATTTCTGTCTCTCCCCCCCAGTCTTCAGTCTCCCTCCCCTACTCTATCTGTACACAAGCGATTGCCCTACACGTCAAATTTAATCATGTCCAAATTACTGTTTGCCAATAGTTTCGGCCTTTCAAATCCTAGCACTCTTACCCCCCCCACCCCATGCGAAAGATCAAATTTTTTTTTTTTTTAGGTCCTGGCCACTGAAATCTCAGGAAATTAGGTGGCAGGACCTGCCAGAGTAATTAATTATAATGCTGATATACCTGGCCTGCCTCCACGGGGCTGAGTGTGGACAACGTTGGGCCTCAGCAGGGGTCCAGCGGCTAAATGGCCAGAAGAACAGCGGTACATAGCACTATACATATACAATATCCACACACTTTTAAATCTCTGGCCTTTCCAGTGAACTGGCACACCTACAATGAAAGCAACACGGAGATGGGGGAAACCCCTGGTGCGGCTTGACACTAAATACACTCTACACTCTATACTTGCATATACACCAATGCTAGGAGTTTGGTAAATAAATTTGATGAATTTGAGGTGTTGGTCAAAACATCAAAGGCAGATATTGTTGGGATATCAGAGATGTGTCACACAGATATAAGGAATGCAGAACTGGAATTTGGGGAGTACAATGTGTACAGGAAGGATAGACAGGATAGGAAGGGAGGAGGGGTTATGCTATTAGTTAAGAAACACATAAAATCTAAGGAAGTGCAGCCAGTCGATATCAATTGACAGTGCAGTGTCAAAGTCAGTTTGGTGTGACATAAGCACTGGGAGATCAAAATTGAGAGTAGGAGTGTTATAGGTCTAATGGCTCTGATGAGTGTAATAAAAAACTGTACAGGGAAATAGTGAGCCAGTAAATCAGAGAGTCTTATAAAGGGGGATTTTAATTTCCCAGATATTGACTGCAATTTGTGGGTTGGTCACTCACACACTAACAAGGCTTTTGTGGATTTATTGGGTGATTGTTTTCTACATCAGCATGTTAGGAAAGCAACTAGAGGGAGTAATACTCTTGATCTGATTATCAGTAGTGTTTCTTCATGCATTAAGAATCTGCAGATAAAGGAACCACTAGGTGGCAGTGATCACAGAGTGCTGAAGTGGGAATTACTCAAAGAGGTAACTACCATCAGGAAGGCTTTTTGCTTTCATAAAGGTGACTACGGTGGTCTGAAACAGTATTTAAATTCTATACGGTGGGACCAACTGATGTTACCAACAGCAAATTCAAAATGGGAGGCATTCAAAGAATTAAATCTTGACATACCAACTAAGAAATATTGTTCAAGATTTAGGCCTAAATGGATGTCAGATGAACTAATGAGACATGTGGCAGAGAAGAAAAATGCATGGGATACTTAAAAATTAATGGATGACATGAAAGCCTATGATAGATATAAGCTGGTCTGTAACCAAGTCACAAAGGAGATTAGGCAGGCAAAGGCAGATTATGAAAAATCTTTGGCAAAGAAAACCAAAACCAAAGAGTTATTTACCTATATAAACTCTAGAAGAAAAGGGATGAATCAGATTGGTCCACTGGATATTGATCGTTCATCTGTTGATGATCCTGCTCAGGTGGCTAACAAACTAAACAAATATTTTGCATCTACATTCACACATGAGGAGTTATTCAGGGATGGGAATGCCAGTGGTGAATTAAACTCTGGCAGTGAGATAGATGATTTTGTTATAACTGAGAGGAAAGTAGAGGAGAAATTGTTGAAGATAAACATAAAAAAAGCACCCGGGGTGGATGGGATCTATCCAGTTATATTAAAGGAGGCAGCAAAGGAAGTAAGCAAACCCTTAGCCATAATTATGAGAGCTTCCTTGGACTCAGGGGAGGTACCATGGACTGCAGATGTGCAAATGTGACCCCAGTTCACAAAGGAGGATCAAAGGGCGACAAGTAATTATAGACCTGTTACTTTAACTTCTGTTCCAGGGAAATTAATGGTGGCACTGGTTAAAAAAGCACTGTGGGATCATCTAGACAAGACTTCAGTTATAGCTCATACACAGCATGGTTTTGTTAAGGGGAAGTCTTGTCTGACCAATTTGATTGGATTCTATGATGTGGTCACAAAAGGAACTGAATGCAGGGAATAACTTTGATATCTTATATTTGAATCTTAGAAAGGCTTTTGATACTATTGCACATTGGAAGACTGCTGCACAAATTGGAGCAGTGTGGCATTGGAGGCAAATTGCTACTATGGATAAAGGGATGGTTGAGTTGGTGAAGACAGAGTGGTAATCAATGGACACTGCTCTTCGTGGACTAATGTTATTAGTGGAGTCCCTCAGGGTTCAGTGTTGGGTCCATTGCTGTTTTCTGTATATATAAATGATATTGATGATGGTATATCAGACTTAATGTCCAAGTTTGCAGATGATACAAAGGTTGGCAGGGTTGTTAAGGACACTAATGACAGTACGCTGCTGAACCAGGATCTAGAAAAGTTGAGCAGATGTGCTGAGAGGTGGCAAATGAAGTTTAACATTGACAAATGTAAAGTACTGCATACGGGAACAGTAACCCCAGAGTGACGTATCAACTCTGTGGTACTACACTGACAGTGGTAGAAAATGAAAAGGACCTGGGGTTAATTGTGCAGGCAGATATGAAGTTTTCTTAGCAGTGCAGATGGTCTGCAAGTGTAGCTCATGGAGTCTTGTCAATGATATACAGGAATTTTTCTAGCAGGGATAAGGAGGTGATTATCCCCTTGTATAAGGCAATGGTCAGGCCAAACCTTGAGTACTGTATACAGGTCTGGAGGCCTCATTTTAAGAAGGATATAGAGCTTTTGGAAAGAGTACAGAGAAGGGCAACAAGATTAGTGAATGGAATGAAGGGTTGCTCTTATGAAGAAAGGCTTAAGTTTTGCAGATTACAGTGGCTGAAGACTAGATACCTGCGAGGTGATCTGATTGAGATGTATAAAACCTTGAATGGTTTGAGCATGCTCAATGCTGATGGGATTCTTCCTCTTGCTCAGAATAATCACCTGAGAGGGCATAAATTCAAATTGAGGAAAGACAGTTGTAGGATAGATGTGTGGAAATTTGCCTTTAGCCAGCAAGTAGTTGATAGGTGGAACAAGACTTCCATCTTTTGTTGTGGAAGTTGATAGCCTAAATAAATTTAAGGCTCAGCTGGACAGGTATTTGGAACGAACGGAGGGGTGAAATGGGAGCGGTTTTTTTTGTCTGATGCTGCATAAGCTTGCTTTCTTGCATTGTATGCTTCTAGTAATACTAATGATGGAACTACCACGGTGCTTGACTGTAGGCACTAAACAGTGTGGCACCTTTTTTCTTCAGTTGACATTTTACACAGAAATTACATTTGGGTCCAAAACTTTCACATTTGGATTCATCCATTCACAGTATGTTTTTCCACTCTTCAGTTGTCCTATGTTGATGGCTCTTCGCCTGAGCCAACCATTTCTTTCAATTTTTCTGGTTTTAATAAGGAGTTATCAACCACTACACAGCCATAAAGCCCTACTTGTTTAAGATGAAGTTTTCAGTGGATGTTGACACGGGAGTTTCTCTGTTCCTATTGAACTCAGCTCGGATTTCAGGTACAGTAAGTCGTCGATTGCATTTATAAATCAGCGTTATGGTCTTACCTTGGGTACTACTATAGCGTGCAATCTACCAGATGCTAGAGTGAGAATACACTACCGGCATTATAGCATACAGTCTACCAGCACTATAGCATGTGGTCTACTGGATGCTATAGTAGATGCTAAAAATATGATATATGAATGTGATAAAAACACAAAATTATGTTGAAAGATTTCTACAGAAGTGTCATCTTGACAGAAGACACTGCGGTTGCATTTCTGTTTGAACATCATCTTTTGGACGTACCCCAAGACATACATCATCTTTTGGATGTACCATAGGGCTTGTCATCGATGTGGTAGCGTCAAGCGAGAAAAAAGAAAATGTGACAGAGGTGAAGAATATAGGCCTACTCTTTGTTGTCCGCGTAAAGGGTGCCAAACTTCACGTTATGTCTAGAAATGCAATGCATTCTTCCATTATACGGACATGAACAACAAATTGCACTGCAGTCTGAGTTTGTGTGAAATTTTAGAACTGGTGTTCTTTTTTGTACTGGAAATACCAATGGGCACGGCAATTACTCTAAAGTCTTACAATACTATAACTGACTGGTATAACATGCGCAGAGAAGTGTGTGGAGCCACTGTTTCTCACAATGCGCGAGGATGGTTAGAACAGAGCTTAACACCATTCAAATTGACAAAGCAAGATTTGCTGGTCAACGGAAATATAATTGTGGGAGAATGTTAAATGGCGACCAAGAGATCAGCATTTAAGGAATTGGTAGCAGATTTTCGAGAAGTTGAAGCTGATTGAACAGGGCAAGGTTTCTCAAAATGGAAAGTGGAATGCAATGTGCTATCATTGGCAAAACTATGGATAGGATTTCCACTCAATGGAAGAAGGTCATTAATATACAAGAGGAAAAGAGTGGGGGAAAGAACTGAACCTTGGGAGACACCGGCATTAGTGGAGAAGTTAGAAGACAGAGAGCCATCTACCATCACTCTCAGTGAGCGATCAGAGAGAAAACTGGATAACCAATTACTAAAAACAGTTGGCAAACCATAAGATGGAAGCTTGTTTAGAAGACCTTTATGCCAAACACGATCAAAAGCTTTTGAGATGTCAAGAGCAACTACTTGTGTTTCACAGAACATTTCCATTGAATTATTCGATAAATGGGTAACATAAGCCAAAACATCACCAGTGGATCGACACTGATGGAATCCATCTACCATCACCCTCAGTGAGCGATCAGAGAGAAAACTGGATAACCAATTACTAAAAACAGTTGGCAAACCATAAGATGGAAGCTTGTTTAGAAGACCTTTATGCCAAACACGATCAAAAGCCTTCGAGATGTCAAGAGCAACTACTTGTGTTTCACCGAACATTTCCATTGAATTATTCGATAAATGGGTAACATAAGCCAAAACATCACCAGTGGATCGACACTGATGGAATCCATACTGGCGATCGTTGATCAAAAGGAAGGTTTCTAGATAGTTTAAGAGTTGGTGGTTAATTGATTTTTCCATTACTTTAGAAAGAGTAGAAGTAATTGCAATGGGACAATAATTGGTGGGAGGGATTTGTCACCCTTTTTACGCAACTGGCTGGATATGAGCAAATTTCCAAGCAGAAGGAAAAACACCTTTGGAATAAGAAAGTGAAAAAAGGCGGCAAAGAATAGGAATAAGTTCAGGAGCACAGGTTTTGAGAACAAGTGGAGAAATACTATCGGGACCTGGAGCTTTCTTAGCATCAAGATTCGTCAAAATCCTTCTGACACCCTTTTGACGGAAGACCACAGGAGGCATTGAATGGAGCATGTTGGGAATGGTGGGAGGTGTTTTACCAAAATCGTTAATATATGAGTTGGAAGAAAAATGGGATGCTAGCAGGTCAGCTTTATCCTTGGCTGAAGTGACAACAGAACCATCTGGTTTGGACAGAGTTGGGAGCAGAGATGGGAAAAAGTTGCGGCCAATAGCTTTGGAAAGGGACCAGAATGCTCGGCTACCATTAGGGCAAGAAGCAAGTTTTCTACTCTTAGCCTGTTCAAACTGTAGTTTGGACTGATTAATAACTGCTTTACAATTGTTGCAAGCTTTGATGTAGGCAGAAAATGAAACTGAAGAATTAGAAACAAGCCAATTATGATATGCAACATTCTTCTCTTGAACAGCCTTAGCACATTTATTGGAAAACCAAGGTTTAGATAAAGGACGAGATTTTAAAGTGGGATAAAGGATTCCATTCCTGCAAGAATAATATCACTGACACGATCTGAGCAAACGTTGACAACAGAAGTTTTGAAACAGTAATCCGACCAAGGAAAAGAAGAAAAGAAGTCTCGCAGGTCATCCCATTTTGCATTCTTGTAAAGTACTGTCAATGTGTAATGTCAATGCATTCTTGTAAAGTACTACCCATATGTAGTACTTTGCAAATGCAAAGTACTGCATATGGGTAGTAATAACCAAAGAGAAACATACCAACTGTGTGGTACTACACTCAGGGAAGTGGAAAGTGAAAAACACCTTTGGGGGGGGGTAATTAATGCAAGTTTAGTGCATTAATTGGCATGAAGCTAAAGTAATTTTAGGTAGGTGAAAAAAAGCAAAAAAAAAAAAAAAACGTACTGGTTTAATAGTTAGAAATCATTCACATTGAACATGTTTTGTACTACTTGGAGCAGCCTTAAGAACTTCGGCACCATTTTTAATTTTCTGAGAAAAATGTAAACAATTATCTTTAAAATTGAAGTAGATCATTAGTTCGCTTTTTATGAGTTGAACTGAACATCTGTTTCGCCCATCCCTCCACTTCAAGGTCATTACACTAAAAATCCTTTCTGAATTTGTCAAAGTTCCCGGCACTGAAAAAAACTAAGAAACTGTCTTGAAAATATTTGAAAGCTTAAAATCAACACTTTTCAAATTTAAATGCCATTGACTCAAACAAGTTTTAAAATTTTCAGAGAATGACACAGTTTCATAATTTGTTTTCAGCACTGAAACCTCGTCAAATAAATTATTCATATCCAACTTTAGTTTTTCTATTAATTCAAAATATTCTGCTACTTCAACAAATAGTCATAGTTAGGACAACCATTTTTAAAGCTTAATTTGCTGAGTTTCAAAAAAAAGGGGGCTATTTTCATTAAAATTAAATTTCCTAAATATTTCAATGCAGCATTATAAAATGTTTTGAAATCATTTATTACTGTGCTTAAAACTACAGGGTCTAATTTCCGAAAATGCTGATGAACTTGATACCCAAATTACGGAAAGCATATTTAGCTAAATTATGAATAATGTGAGCATGCCAGTTTGCTTTAATTATGTCTTCATTTAATTTCTTAATATTTTGGAATAGGGATTTATTACTCCCAAAATTACAATTTGCATTGTCTGCACTGAAACTAGATACCCTTTGCCAATCCAATCCTAAATTACTCATTGAATTTTTTAGGCACTCAAACATTCCATCTGCACTTTCACAGCATTTTCAAAAAAATCAACTAAGTAGTTTGTAGGACCATATTCCTTGTTGAAGTACTGAATTGACAAAGGAAACATTTTCATAATCTTTCTATTAGAAGCTTCCATCTGTTGTAGTGGAGGTCGACAACTTAAATAAGTTTATGGCAGAACTAGACAAACATTTCGAGTGAATGGATTGGTGGAATGGGAAGGATTTTTTTTTTTTTTTTTTTTTTGGCTAATGCTATATAAGCTTGCTTTCTTGCATCATATGCCTCTACTAATGCTAAGTTTGCTGATAATTTAAAGTTAGGAAGTATGGTTAATGGGTAAAACTGGGTCATTTTGCCATCAAAGTTTGCTGATTTAAAAGTAGGATGTCTGGTCAATGCCCAGAACCAGCAATTTTACTTCAAAATGACTTAGATCAATTGTACAGATGTCTGCAAAATGACAGCTGAAGTTTAATGTGTCTAAATATAAGGTTTTGCACCTAGGGAACAGAATATGCTAGTCACTTTTCAAGCTGGATGGAAGTGGAGTTAAAAATGGCACCCACAATGAAAAAGACTTGGATTGGGTTTCAGTCAATCATGAAATGTTCCACAGGGTGTAAACTGGCACCTAGGAAGATGTGTTTTGTTTATAATATATGGAACCTTTGCAAGTAGGAAAACAGATGTCATTGTTCTTTTGTATAACATATTGGTGAGACAGCATTTAGAATATTATGTTCAGATCGGGAGGCCACTTGAAGAAGAAATACAGCTTTTAGAAAAGTTTCAGAGAATAGCATCCAGATTGGTAATGGTACTAGGGTAATAGGGATGTCGATTATCAAAATCCATAGGAATGCCTTAGAATGTGTTGACCGCAGTGTTTTGCAAACTAATCATCTTACAGTGTACCTGATAGAGATGTATTATGCCCTGAAGGAAATCATGAAATGAATGAGAGAGGTATATTTTCACTGACAGAAGAATCAGAGGGCACAAATACAAAATTTTGGGGAGTAACAGAAGAGTGGATCTCATGAAGTTTATTTTCAGGCATTGTCATAGATCATTGGAATAAATTGATTGCAGCAGTGGTTCAAGTTTGATAAAGTTCGAAGTGGAATTAAATAGGAGTTGAATTTGTTTGAGTTTCTTTAGTAGAATATGTCAATGTATCTTGTGTAACTAGTTGGGTTCCACGTTGCTTAATTCTTAGTAGGAATGAAACAAATAATGATATCATTCTCATTCACATCTTCAAAGTTTGATTTCTTTTGAAAAAAGTCTCTTTCAGTTCAAAAGGTAGGAAGGGTGCATGACTGTGGCAGAAACTGGTTATGGTGGATTAAACATCATCCACCATAACCAGTTTCTGCCACAGCCATGCATTGTTTTTCTCTCATTATTCTAGAAACACTATTACTTGAAAGAGATTGGGGTAATGCTCACTTTAGAAATGACTGCATTATCCACGAGTTAACCTAAAGTTATCAATATATTTAATTTAATAACATTGCAAAATAGGCAAATCCACTATTCATTAATTTGTTTTTAACAAAGCAGATGCACTTTTTCACTCTTCCCACGTAATGTTCACCATTTGCACACTATTTTCTTATGTTCATATTATGTGACATTTCACATTGTTTTGCACATTAATTAAAACATCTATTATTTAAGGCTGTTGTATGCTGTACATTATGGCAAAGTTGATAAACAAGTTCCTCATCCTGAAAGCTTCTTACATGAATTTCATTCCTTTTCCTCATTTATTTTTATTAGTTCTTAATTGATTTTAACTATTAAATAAATAATGCTAAATGTGAAAATGCAGTTACCTCAAATGGAATTGCCATTGCATATGGTTAAAATAATTTCTCTAATTTTATATAAATTGCACACTATTTTAGGTTACATATTATTTTTAAAATAATATGTAACCTGCTTGTATTGTATAAAACTTTTGTAGACAATAGTTTGAGTAGATAACAGTTTAAGACAATTAACTTGGTTATAATGTAGTGAAAATATAGCTGATTGCACACTATTTTCTTATGTTCATATTATGTGACCTGTGATTACCTGTAATTGTTTAAATATTTTTAAGATCCTCTGAAAATGCAGATCATTCAGCTGTTACATCTCTTTCTGAAGAAAAGTGCTTTACTTTTAACTGGATGGATGTTACAGAAGAGTTTTTTAAAGCCACTGAGGGTGATTATCTTTATATAAATTGTGAATATTTGTTTGATATCAGTGTCATTCATTATTCAGTGTGAATTTCATTCAATTTTAATTCCTTAAATTTTAGAAAACTGGAACTGCAGTAAAACTTGATTATAATGAGCATAGATATATAGGGATCATAGCTGTAACGAACAAATAAGAAAAAATTCATTAGAAAACAGTGTATTTCAATAGCAAAATTCGTAATGAGTGTGGAAATTGTAAGCTTCACAGAAATAAAAGGTAAAAAAACATAAAAGAATTCAAGTTATTTTTGTGAGAGTATTTGGTAACATTTTAGTTTCCTGGACTGTCATTGTGATATATATTTCAGTGGTATTTTATTATTAGTTTATTGATATTTTTGTTTGATATTGTAAACTAAGAAAGCTAAGTTAGTGAATAAAGGCACAAAAATAGCCAAATGGGAACCTTAGTTTAACCCAAAGGATCCTTTCCCCTAAAAAAACTTAAAATTAAAAATAACTTTTTTTCAGATGTACATAGTTATGATTTCTTCAAGTTTGTTTCAGGATAGTTCAAGTGATGTGTCCATTAATGCAGCATTTCTTAACATTTTCATAAAGTATCTTATCGAAACTAAAAATAAAATAAAAAATAAATAAAAATACAGAATTGTGATCCATCCTTTTAGAAGTTGCATTTATAGACAAAATTCATTGCTTTGCTTTCCCAGAATTTTTCATTTTTGGATCTATCAGTTGAGAAAGCCTTAATTTATGTATCAATTGGTTTGAAATCTTCAGTTATGTGTTGTCATATCTTATGTTTCCAACTAATAGTGCACATTTCAAGTATAATGTAAGTTATAGCCATGCTCAGTTATTATAAGAAAAAGTATATGAAAACAACACTGAATATTTTTTATATGAAAAATAAAATGGAGCAAAAAACCATTTAACTTGCTGATGATGATGATATTGAAAAGATGGTGAGGGTGGTTGCAATATAAAGGCCGTATTATAGATGAAGGGTCTTTCTGAATATTTTTCCAGGAAGGAGACTTGCAAGGGTCTGAAAGGGAAGAAGGCGCATCTCGTCTCATCTCATCTCATGTGCTTCCTGGACAACAGCCCATCTGCACTTAACAACGTTGTCATTCATTCTTAATCCATTTGTGCCTTAGCCACCCCACCACCTAATGCAGTTAAGCTTTGTGGAAGTGTTGCCACCCCTGTCCTGAGGAGGCAGCAATCCACTATCTAGATCTTATTTCTGCTACATCCATTTTCTCTGATTAGTACATCGCTACAACATATGACAAAACTCTAACTCACTACTCAGATCATTTGACAATAAAAATTGACTGTGTCACATAAAACTCTATTTACATTATTTACAAATAAATAAATTAAAATATAACTGCAACTCTATTTACAATATATACAATAAAGAGATAAAACTAAATTCAACATAAAATAACTTCAACTCATATTACATATTTACAATATCTACATAAGAACACCAAGACTTTCCTTCCTTATGAAGCAAATGCCACTTGAGAAGTCCAGAAACCTCTTGTAACTTTTCACAACAAAAGAACTCATGAAACTCCCATCAGTGCCACAATTTATATCAAAATCCCAAATATTATACAATGGATGAAGCCTCATTATATGATCAGTGTCTTCTGTATTTTTACAAACACAATTGGGGTTCTCCTCAACCCATATTTCCCACAACTTAGACCTAACTCCTACTGCTTATTATATCATTTTAAGCAAAAAGGCATAGGTAACCAGGGGCATATTCAGGGGTGGGCATATGCACCCCCCCCCCCCCCCCGTTAACCAAAAATTTGAAACTAAAGAAAAAGAATGCAGAAGGCATTTTAAAAAAAAACTCAAAAGCCTAGTCACCTTTCCCCCTTTTCGATAATAAATGGACCTTGTCGCCATGCCCCCCCTTTACGATTCTACTTGGATACGCTACTGTAGGTGACCCAGCCCTTATCAGAACAGTCCTAGTTAAGGTTGCCAGACGTCCTTTATTTCATAGGACAATCCTTTATTTTAGCCAAACTGTCCTTGTCCTTTATTAAAATGAGAGGATGCAATTTATCTTTTTTTTTTTTATTTTTCAATGATTGTTCCTAGTAATGGCAGTGGCAGATTTCTGCACAGGCATAGGAGTCGCTTCGGACCCCACAGGACCCCCAAACTGACAAAAAATTACAATTTCATTTCAAAGCTTTAACAGGGGATATGTTAAAAACTCCCTCAAATGCAAAATCCACCACTGAGAAATTAATCAAAGGTTATAAAGCAATAATCTTAACCTATTCTAGCCTCTCTGGCTCATATATGTAGTTTCACAAACACCATGCACTTAACTTCATACTTCTTGATGAAATTATATTTTTTTGACAAAGCATAAAAACTTGCACCTGTGTGGCCATGATCTAATTTTGACGAAAATCATGCAACTGGTAGATAATTAATAAAATTGTAGGTATCGGAAAAATCACTTTTTATAATATGGAGTTCAATGGCTTTGTTTAAACTGTTTTTCCTATAACTTTACGAAGAAACATTTATCTATTTCATTTATACGGTTATAGGCACCTACATATTTCATGTTATATGCAAACATATTTTATTTTTTAGCCATCAAAAATGGAATTTCCCCCAAAAAGAAGAGGCTTTGTTCTTATAACAAAAATTGGGAGCGAGAATACGAATGGCTAATTTCAACAAATGATCCTCATGAGGCGAGATGTCTCCTATGCAGTAATGTATTTAGTTTGTTATATGGGCATCTTAGCAGCTACTCAGCATAAAGACTTACAAGCTAAAAAATGGCAAATTCTTCAAATCTTCATAGGTTTCTTGTGAAAAAAAATACAAAGGTGGAGGTTACTGCAGCTGAAATAACTCATATTTATCATTCAATTAAGCATCACCATTCTTATAACTCATTAGATTGTAGTGTGAAATTGAACTCTAAACTTTACAATGATTCAAAAATTGCAACAAAAATATTATGTGGAAGAACTAAATCTGCTGCCATTGTTTGTAATGTTTTAGGTAAAAAAGCATTGCATATTGTTTTGGATGATTTAAAACATCATGATCCACCATTATTTTTTTTTTTGTTTACAGATTGATGCTTCTAATAGAATATGAAAATGTTTCCTTTGTCAATTCTCCAAATAGGCCTCTGGGGTTGGGTATATTCATAATATAATTTTAAGTATTTTTAACCAACCGTATGTTGAAATGACAAAATAAAACGAAAGCAAAAATTTTGATAACTTTATAATTAAGCTTACAATAAATTACTATTTACAGTAGATATAAAACAATTAAAATTCATAAAATACAATAAAATACCAGGTTAAAAGATCTGTAAAACAAATAAAATATCATAAAATACAATAAAATATACCAGGTTAAAAGCGATAAAATATCTGAAGCTTTCGAAGGCTCCGTCTTCTTTCTCAACAGTACAACATTACTACTGTTGAGAAAGAAGGCGGAGCCTTCTTTCTCAACATAAAATATCTGAAGCTTTCGAAGGCTCCGTCTTCTTTCTCAACAGTACAACATTATTTTAGATATTTTATCAGATATCTAAAATATCTGATAAAATATCTGAAGCTTTCGAAGGCTCCGTCTTCTTTCTCAACAGTACAACATTACTACTGTTGAGAAAGAAGGCGGAGCCTTCGAAAGCTTCAGATATTTTATCGCTTTTAACCTGGTATATTTTATTGTATTTTATGATATTTTATTTGTTTTACAGGTCTTTTAACCTGGTATTTTATTGTATTTTATGAATTTTAATTGTTTTATATCTACTGTAAATAGTAATTTATTGTAAGCTTAATTATAAAGTTATCAAAATTTTGGCTTTCGTTTTATTTTGTCATTTCAACATACGGTTGGTGAAAAATACTTAAAATTATATTATCTTTCCTTTGTCAGTTCAATACTTCAACAAAGAATATGGTCCTACAAACTACTTAGTTGATTTTTTTGAAAATGCTGTGAAAGTGCAGATGGAATGTTTGAGTGCCTAAAAAAATTCAATGAGTAATTTAGGATTAGATTGTTAAAGGGTACCTAGTTTCAGTGCAGACAATGCAAATTGTAATTTTGGAAGTAATAAATCCCTATTCCAAAATATTAAGAAATTAAATGAAGACATAATTATAGCAAACTGCCATGCTTACATTCATAATTTAGCTAAATATGCTTTCGGTAATTTGGGTATCAAGTTCATCAGCATTTTCGGAAATTAGACCCTGTAGTTTTAAGCACAGTAATAAATGATTTCAAAGCATTTTATAATGGTGCGTTGAAATATTTAGGAAAGAAATTTAATTTTGATGAAAATACCCCTTTTTTTGAAACTCAGCAAATTAAGCTTTAAAAATGGTTGTCCTAACTATGACTCATTTGTTGAAGTAGCAGAATATTTTAAATTAATAGAAAAACTAAAGTTGGATATGAATGATTTATTCGATGAGGTTTCAGTGCTGAAAACAAATTAAGAAACTGTGTCACTCTCTGAAAAATTTAAAACTTGTTCGAGTACTTCGAATCAATGGCATTTAATTTTGAAAAGTGTTGATTTTAAGCTTTCAAATATTTAAGGCCATTTCTTATTTTTTTTTTTTCAGTGCCAAAGGCTCCGCCTTCTTTCTCAACAGTACTACTGTTGAGAAAGAAGGCGGAGCCTTCGAAAGCTTCAGATATTTTATCGCTTTTAACCTGGTATTTTATTGTATTTTATGAATTTTAATTGTTTTATATCTACTGTAAATAGTAATTTATTGTAAGATTAATTATAAAGTTATCAAAATTTTGGCTTTTGTTTTATTTTGTCATTTTAACATACGGTTGGTGAAAAATACTTAAAATTATATTATCTTTCCTTTGTCAATTCAGTACTTCAACAAAGAATATGGTCCTTTGGCAAATTCAGAAAGGATTTTTAGTGTAATGAACTTGAAGTGGAGGGATGGGCGAAATAGATGTTCAGTTTCACTCATAAAAAGTGAACTAATGATCTACTTCAGTTTTAAAGATAATTGTTTACATTTTTCTGAGAAAATTAAAAATGATGCCGAAGTTCTTTGCTCGAAGTAGTACAAATTGTGTTCAGTGTGAATGATTTTTAGCTATTAACCCAATACGTTTTTTTTTTTTTTTTGGCTTTTTTTCACCTACCTAAAATTACTTTAGCTTGATGTCAATTAATGCACTAAACTTGCATTAAAATATTTGGATCAATTCATGCTTTTTATGTCATCCATATCATTCGTTATCCTTATATATCAATCCATATCCTTCTCCATAGAAAGCCATGTTTACCGTTAAATATTTTAAATTCTAAATTAAACTAAAATTTGCAAATATTTATAGTCAATATGAAAACTATAATTTTTAAACCAAAATCTAAAAAATTTAAACAATATGGTTAATTATTAACTAAAAAATCATTCAATTTTCCTTTTTTGGGGTGGGAGGAGTGGGAGTTGGAGAGTGGTAGTTTTAATTATTTTTGAGTGTCCTTTAATCCAGTCGTAGAAATCTGGCAACCCTAGTCCAAGTGCACTTGCCATTTTTCCATTATTTAAATTTTAATTCTTTTCTTCCTTTTAAGTTCTGCTTTACCATACTCTATATCTGGGGTGGCCAGCAAGTTGATTGCGGCTTTAATTTTGGTCGGTCATGTCACGACGAATTTTAAATGTATATAAAAATTAGATTAGTCAAAATCTAATTATTATTATGCACCCCACTGCATACGCTTATTACAAATCCTGTTGAACCATGTGACTACTCTTGTCGTCACGCATCCGCTAGGCTTGTCTAGTGAAAATCCACGCAGTTACATTGTGGAGAGCATAATGTATGTGTCGAATTCTTATTTAGCTTACTAACACCCTTACTTTAATACCCTTTGATTTAAAATGAATACTATGAAAAAAAAGTAAAACATATCAATTCATCAAGGGTGCGAACTAGAATATTTTTTTGTAATGATAAAAGAAAAATGCTGTTTGATTTGCAATGTTTCCATGGCTATACCCAAAAAAGGAAATTTAGGAAGGCTCTTCAATGCACTCCATGATAAATACCAATCAATTTTCCGCCTAATAGTGACCTTAGAAAAAATAAATTAAAAGAACTTAAAATCAGATTATTTGCACAACAAAATTTCTTCATGACACCTAATTTACAATCTAAAGCAGTAACTGCAGCATCATTTAAAGTGAGTCATCTTGCAAAAAAATGCAAACCATTTTCTGATGGTCAACTCATCAAAGACTCATTTTTAGAAATAACATTCTCTTTTTGAAAATTTTAAGAACAATTAAAGCACGAGCCAAAGCACGCTACATCCGTCGTCAGAGTCAAAAGGAATCGTGGATCCGTTTTACATCATCTATTAACCAGTCTACCAACTCTTAGGTAGTCTGGGATAAAATCCGGAAAATGAAGGGGAAATATACATCCCACCCTTCTTCAATCCTAGATTATAATGGATGCGCTATTAAAAAGTGCTCTTCAAGGTCTGCAATTATCTCAAAATACTGTGATCCGACTCATCGAAAAAATGAGTAAAAATGTGAGCGAACAACTGAGTGCTCATATTGCTAATTGTGTGTCCTTTTCTTTACAACTGGATGAATCTACAGAAGTTGGTGATGCAGCTCAATTGCTCGTTTTCATTCGTATGGTTTTCGGTGATTCTGCCACTAGAGAAGAACTGCTGGGTATGGTTTTGTTAAAAGAAAGAACTAGAGGTCTTGATATATTTAACGCATTCAAAAATTTTATTGGAAAAAATTAAATTACCACCATTTAAGCTTGTATCAATAACAACAGATGGAGCTAAAGCAACGAGGGGCATCTTAACGGATTCATCGCATTGTGCCAAAAGGATGATGAATTCCCAGATTTTTTCAGTTACCACTATCATCCACCACAAGCGTTAGCCAGCAAAAAAAAAAAAAAAAAAATTAGATACTAAAGGCGTTATGGACATAGCTTTCGAAATCGTGAATTCCATCAGAGGACAATTTCTTCTGAGACATTTCAAAATGCAACTCGATGAAAATGAACCAGATCTGATATTACACACAGATGTGAGGTGGCTGAGTCAGAGTAAGTTTCTACAGAGATTTCAAAATTTGCTGAATGAAATTAAAAAAAAATTGTTGATCAAAGGGGATATGATTATCAGCATCTGCGAGATACAGAGTGGTTGTGTGATCTGGCTTTTTTGGGCAGATTTTACCAGTAAATTAAAATGATCTGCATTTGGAATTACAAAGAAAAAATAAAAATGTGGGTGACATGATTAGTAGTATTTCTGCATATAAATATAAATTTTTGCTAATGGCTAAGGATCTCAAAGAAAAAAAATTCTCTCATTTTGTAAATATGCAAGATCATTTGCAAAAATATTATTTTTTATTATTATCATTATTAGCCATATGGTGCAAGGATGCATGAGGCTTATGCTGCACCAGCCAAAAAAATTTTCTGAGTTACTTTGAGAGAGAGAGAGAGAGAGAGAGAGAGAGAGAGATAAAAGGAAATCACCAAGAAAGAGAAGAATGATGATATCCAGCTTAGGACCCTGGGTGTGCCAAGCCCATACTCACCCGATATTAAATCCTGTTTTTGAATTTAATAGTGACAAATATGTTTCTGAAATTGAGAAAGTTGTGGATGATTTTGAAAACAGATTTGGTGATTTTAAAACAATTGAAGACATTGTTCAATATATTTCTTATCCATTTAATGTTGACTTAGATATGAAACAAATTTCAGAAAAATCACTGAGATTTTTCCCATGGAGAAAATATTACTTGAAAATGAAATTATTGCATTGCGAAATGATATCTTCCTAAAAGCCAGATCATCAGAAAAAGACTTTTGAAAATATGTTTGCTGAGAGAAGTACCCAAATGTAAAAAAATGCAGTGAACTTTTAAATTCCTGTTTTGGTTCCACATATCTATGTGAATCGGCCTTTTCGTATTTGAAACAAACAAAGACGAAGAATCGCTGTTCTCTTACGGACTTGCATACAGAAGATTCTTTATTGTTGGCCTTATTGCTGTATACCCCTGATTTTGAAAGCTTGGCAGATGACATGAAGACTCAAACTTCACATAAATTAAAAATTTAAATATGTTAATTTAAAATGAGAATTCTGAATTGTATTTAATTTTAAAATTTATAAACAGCAATTTTCAATATTTGTTGATTAATTTTTTTAACCATGTGCAATGAAATTCTTGAGATAGTAGATTGTGGCACATTTTGAAGAACTAAAATATATCGCATCACAAATTAAGTTGGCCACCCCTACTCTATATCTAACCTCAGGCAGGATCTACTGCCCAATATCTCCATAGATAAATAATTCTTCTTGCTATAGCTGATGTTGCTGATGAACTCAGCAGTTACTTTGCATCGATATCTACAGAAGAAAAACCGTTTATGTCAGTGAGAAATTCTGGGAGTGAGGTTGAAAAATATCTAATTAATGATATTGATATTTCATATGATTATTTAATGAAAAACTTTTGAGTCTACAGGTGAGTATGGCTCCTTGGGGTTGATGACATATACCCTATAATTTTAAACATTAAGGCTAATTATGAGAGCATCACTGGACTCAGGAGAGATTCCGTTGGATTGGAAAAATGCCAACGTATCATCAATACATAAAGGGCAGTAGTTCTAAGAGTGTAGTGGGAAATTACCGACCAGCCAGTCTAACTTCAGTAGTAGGGAAAATCATGGAGGCAATGATCAAGGGTGGAATTTAGTTAGAAATGGAATTCTAAAGGATAATTTTGTAAAGAGAAAATCATGTTTAACAAATCTGGTTACTATTTAACAGGGTCACTCATGAGCTGGATTTAGGGAATAATTTTGACATTGTTTATTTAGATTTCAGCAAGAGCAGAGCTTCTTCTGGGTGACCTATATAGACTTCAGGGATGGTCAGAAAAGTGGCAGCTATGCCATTTTTCTGACCATCCTAGAAATAAGTTACCTACCATTACTGGAATGAGTTATCTACATGGGTAGTTGAAACTGACAGTTTGGAAAATTCAAAGGTCAGCTGGATAGTTATCTATGGGAATAGGGAAATGCATAGGTTATGTATTTCCTTTTCGTTTGGGAGTTATGATACAGTCAGACATGAAGTTCTCCAATCATTGTAGACAGGTTGCAAGGAAGGCATATGATGTCCTATCGATGATTTATCAAACATTTGCTAGTAGAATAAGGACATCATAATCCCATTATATATATTGATGACATATACCCTATATAATATAAGGCTATTGTCAGACCACACTTGGAATACTGTGTTCAAGTACGGTGACCGCACCTAAAAAAAAGGACATCAATTCTTGAAAAGGTCTGGGGACTGGTAACTTGCCTGGCGAGATCAGCAAAAGGGTGTCCATATGAAGAAAGCCTTTGAATATGTGGGTTGCACAGCTTGGAAACTAGACACCTTAGAGGAGACTTGATTGAGGTGTTTAAAGCTCTGAGAGACAAAAGTTAAATGAACGAGGACAAATTTTCACAGTTATAAATGATTCTAGAACTAGGGGCCATAAATTCAAGTTACGGGGGGGGGGATGTTTAGACTGGATTACAGGACTTTTTTTTTTAGCCAGAGAATTATAAATTACCAAAATAAGTTACCTACTTTGGTGGTTGAGGCTAATAGTTTGAGGAAATTCAAAGGTCAGCTGGATAGGTTACTGCTACAATGGATAAAAGGATGGTTGAGTGGGAGAAGACAGAGTGGTAATCAGTGGACCAATGTTATTAGTGGAGTCAACCAGGGTTCAGTGTTGGGCCCATTGTTGTTTTGTATATTTATCAATGATATTGATGAAGGTATATCAGGCTTAATATTGAAGTTTGCAGATGACACAAAAGTTGGCAGGGTTGTTAATGACAGTATGCTACTGCAACATGATCTAGAAAAGTTGGGCAGATGGGCTGAGAAGTGGCAACTGAAGTTTAACATTGACACATGCAAAGTAGTGCATATGGATAGCAGTAACCCCAGAGAAATATACCATCTGTGTGGTGCTACACTCAGTAGTGGAGAATGGAAAAGATCTGAGGGTAATTGTTCAGAATTGAAGTTTTCTGAACAGTGCAGACAGGCTGCCAGAGCAGGTCATGGGATCTTGTCAATGATATACACAAATTTTACTAGCAGGGATAAAGAGGTGATTATCCCTTTTTATAAGGCAGTGGTCAGGCCACACCTTGAGTACTGCATACAGGTCTGGAGGCTTCATTTTTGAAAGGATGTAGAGTTGCTAAAACGAGTAGGAAGGGCAACAAGATTAATGAATGGAACAAAGGGTTGCTCTTATGAAGAAAGGCTTAAGTTTTGCAAATTACTGTGCCTGAAGACTTAGACACCTGCGAAGTGTACAAGGCCTTGAATGGTTTGAGCACGCACATTGCTGATGGGATTCTTCCTCTTGTTCAGATTACAAACCTGAGGGGGCATAGATTCAAACTGAAGAAAGACAGTTGTAGGATAGATGTGCGGAAGTTTACCTTTAGCTAACGGGTGGTTGATTGCTGGAACAAGCTTCCATATATCGTAGAAGTTGGCAGCTTAAATCAATTCAAGGCAGAACTTGACAAACATTTGGAGCGAATGGATGGGTGAAATGGGATGGTTTTTTTTGTTTTTTTTTTGCTGATGCTGTATATAAGCTTGCTTTCTTGCATCATATGCTTCTACTAATGCTAATATGAATTCCATCAGTGTCTATCCACTGGTGCCGACCGGGCTAGCCAGGTAGGTAAAGTGCCTGCCTGGCAACCCAAAGGTCGCGGGTTCGATTGCTGCCTTGGGCTTGGATCACAGTAAAATGCAAAAAAACTTTGGGAGGTGCATTATGGCCATAGAAGCTGATGTGCCAACAACTAACAAGGCATGGACAAGGCTATCCACTGGTGATTTACTGGCTTATGTTACCCATCTATGGACAAATTCAGTGTAAAAGTTTGGTGAAATTCAAGCAGTTAGTCTTAACACCAAAATTATTTGATCCTGTTTGGCATGAAAGTCTTCTAAATAAGCCACCATCATATGGTTCATGAAGTTTTTTTGTAATTGTGTTTCCAGTTTTCTCTCTAACTGCTTACTGCAGGTGTTTAAAGATGGCTCTGTCTTCTAACTTCTGCACCTATTTGTATAGCAGTTGTTTATGTGGAACAGTATTGAAATCTTTTCCGAAATATAAGTATATGATGTCAGAATTATTTTTTTTATTGTTCTTTTTTTCTTTTTTTTTTTCTCCCATCGTTGGTTTGTTTGAATGAATGAAGTTAATTAATTTCATTTAATTACTGTGTAGCATGCTGATGTAATTCTTGAAATCATTGCTTTCTGTTTATGCTGTATTTAAAATCGGTGTGCTTTTCATTCCATGAACTGAAACAAATTTTTAACTGTAATTGCAGAACTTAAATTGGGAGAACTTCTCCATGATGAAATGTAAGTAATTGCTTTGTATTATTAATTTTTTAAATTATATACTATTTAAGACAGTGTTTTGTATTGTGTATATGTAATAAAGGTCTTAATTTTAATTGGTAATAAAATTCTATTTATCTACTTATGTTTGCTGAATGTAAGCTAAGGTTTTTGCTAGTACAGTCGATTCCGGTTATTTGGGACACATCGGGACTAGTGCATTTTGGCCCAATTAAGCGGCTGCCCCAATTATCCAAAGTTTCATGTAAAAAAGTTAAAAATGCAATGGACCCCCGCTTTACAATTGGTTCACTGTACAATCAAATCACGTTACGATGGAGTCACCATAGTAAAGTACTATTCACTATACGATGTGTAGTAAGCACCGGTCATTGTGATCACGTTTGTGAATTGAATTATAATTCTATTAAACAGAAATTCTAATTAGCAAAAATAGGAGGAATATTATCCACAGACTATAAAAGTAAAGAAATATTAGGCACAAATTTACCCTTTTATTACCTTACCAATTAAAAAATTAAATGATACGTGAAAATCGGAAGAATATACGTGATAATCGGAATAATTAATACGTACTGTAATATATTTGGAAAATTAAATGCACAGGGCATAATCCTTATGGGTTTTGATAATTAACTATATAGTATCGGTGTAAATACACAATAGTTAACCCATATATTTGAACTACGTATGTAGCGTAGAGGGCATCGTTTTAATTGTATCTCATAATGTGGTTGCCTTCACAACGAGATAGCTACTATTGCATTACTTCAAATAAATAACGCTTCTCTAGTAGAGAAGACTACTGTTATTTATTACTGTTATTTCGAAGCTGCACAGCTTCGAAACAATCGTCTGGGTGGTGGTACCGCTGAAAATAAATAATTAAACTGTTATTTATTACTGTTATTTCGAAGCTGCACAGCTTCAAAACGATCGTCTGGGTGGTGGTACCGCTGAAAATAAATAACAGTAGTCTTCTCTAATAGAGAAAAATTATTTATTTGAAGTAGAAGTAGTAGTAGTAGTGGCATGTGATGCAAGAAAGCAAATGTATGAGCTTATGCAGCATCAGCCAAAAAAAAAAAAAATCACACCATTCCCTCCAAATGCCTGTCCAGTTCCTCCTTAAATTTATTCAACCTATCAACTTCCACAACAACAGATGGAAGTTTGTTCCAGCAATTAACCACCCGCTGGCTAAAGGCAAATTTTCGCACATCTATTCTACATCTGTCTTTTCTTAATTTGAATTTATGCCCCCTTAGGTTCGTAATCTGAACAAGTGGAAGGATCCCATCAGAATTCAGCGTGCTCAACCCATTCAAGGCCTTATATACCTCAATCAGATCGCCGTGCAGGTGCCTAGTCTCCAGCCACTGCAGTTTGCAGAACTTAAGCCTCTCTTGGTAAGAGGATCCCTTCATTCCCCTCACCAATCTTGTTGCCCTTCTCTGTACACGCTCAAGTAAATCTACATCCTTCCTAAAATGAGGCCTCCAGACCTGTACGCAGTACTCAAGGCGTGGCCTGACCATTGCCTTATACAGAGGGATAATCACCTCCTTTTCCCTGCTAGCAAAATTCCTATATATCATTTACAAAACCCCATGACCTGCCCTGGCAGCCTGTCTGCATTGCTCAGAAAACTTCATATCTGCCTGCACAATTACTCCCAGGTCTTTTTCATTTTCTACCACCTTAAGTGTAGTACCACACAGTTGGTACGTTTCTCTGGGGTTACTTCTACCCATATGTAGTACTTTGCATTTGTCAAGGTTAAACTTCAGTTGCCACTTCTTAGCCCATATACCCAAATTATCTAGATCCTGTTGCAGTAGCACACTGCCATTACTGTCATTAACAACCCTGCCAACCTTTGTATCATCTGCAAACTTCGACATTAAGCCTGATATACCTTCATCAATATCATTGATAAATATACAAAACAACAGTGGACCTAACACCGAACCCTGTGGGACTCCACTAATAACATTAGTAGTAATGCCAATAGTAGCTATCTCGTTGTGAAGGCAACCACATTATGAGATACAATTAAAACGATGCCCTCTACGCTACATACGTAGTTCAAATATATGGGTTAACTATGGTGTATTTACACCGATACTATATAGTTAATTATCAAAACCCATAAGGATTATGCCCTGTGCATTTAATTTTCCAAATACATTACCACCACACCCTTTTGGCATCTCTCATAATGTGGATATAACTTCAACTGTGATGGCTTGTTGTATTGCCTGGGTACCTGCCTGCGCACTGATGATGAAGCCGCATAGCTTCGAAACGATCGTCTGGGTGGTGGTACCGCTGAAAATAAATAACTTCTCTCTACTAGAGAAGCGTTATTTATTTGAAGTAATGCAATAGTAGCTATCTCGTTGTGAAGGCAACCACATTATATGAGATACAATTAAAACGATGCCCTCTACGCTACATACGTAGTTCAAATATATGGGTTAACTAATGGTGTATTTACATCGATACTATATAGTACTGTAATATGTACATATTAACTAGTTGACATTTCTGTTCACTGACATTTGTGGGTGAGGGCTAAAATTTAAAACAGTAAAAAGATAAGCAATCAATAACAAAGAACACAGCACACACAAATTTCAACTAACACGATATGCGCAAGTGAGAACGGAGTAGAAGTGTAAAACACATTTCACCATAATAACCCACAATTCCAGCTTTCGGTATTATCGCAAATTCAATAAGATAAGTTTACTATCCGTTTATGATAGATTGCACTAACAGAATGGCCCATTAAACATGTGACTGCTAATTGTTTTACGACGCCTCCATAGCCAGGTGGGAAGGAGCAGCAGTGCATAGCACACGCTTCTTGATTAAACCTGGGTTCGAGCCCGTCACCACCAAATACGAAGGATGCAGAAAGGTCAGGGAATGACCACCACATATCCCGGAGCAATATGGCCTTAGTTGTTAATGCTCCTAAAAACCAAACAACAAACAGCTAATTGTTATATGGTTGTGACCTCCAGAAATCCAACCGAACCACATGGTGCAGTCGGAGACAATCGTAGGGTAATCTCCAGTGCTGCGATCTACTGCCCCGATTAAACGGCATGTTGTCCCAATTAAGCGAAGTAAACCTTGGCTATTTTCTCGATTGGGTTCCATTTTTTAAGATTTGCCCCAAATAAACGGCTGCCCCGATTAACTGGTGGCCCAAATAATCGGAATCCACTGTATATGAATTCAGAAAATAGGAACCACTGATTTTAATTGTGTAAGACTTACATAAAAGAATTACACAAAGCAAAAAAAAATTTACACTACATTTTAATGTAGTCTTTTTACATCTATGCTTATACACATTTTCCAGTATGGATCCACTTTTTTACACACATCTGAATGAGGAGGCTCCCCCCCCCCACCACCACCACCTCAGAATCAGATCTCAGTGTGAAGAAATCTCTATCTTCCAGACTTATTTATGGCTGGTCTGGGTTTTGGAATCCCCATTAAACAGAAGTCAGCCTTCAAATTTGGTTCCATTATATTAATGAGTTAGAATGGTTACCAGTGTGGAAGCTATAGAAGTGTTTATTATTATTATTTTTTTAACTCTAGTATTTTATAGTATAAATTTGTACTTTAATACAACAAAATTATTGGTTATGGTAATTAAAAGAATGGCATTTACCACTTTCACTTGTTTTGGAGGTGTTAAACCTTTTATTGCTTTGATAGAATTTACATTTGGACATATCAGTGTACTAGTAGTTCTTGTTAAAGCTAATGATTATTACCATTCAATAATCACTAACTAATAATTAATTAGCCCTATATAATCATTATATAGGGCTATCTTGTTTGTTATTGTAACATTGTTGTTGATTGGGATAGAAATTTCCAACCTCAATCCTTCAGCCACCTCAGAACTTAGAAATGAATTTAAATGGTTCTGCCAAATATCTGATTAAGATGAATGAAGTCACATTTTTGTAAATTAATTTAGTTTAAAATTAGTTTAGTTAGGTTCATAATTTATGTAATTTTGGGTGTAGGATTTGTACATCAAGGGCTATAGAATTTTATTATACAGGTAGGGCAGTAGCCTCAGTTTGTGTATAGGTGTGAGCAAGCTAAGTTTGCTATGGAATGCATCAGTCTCATATTGTGGAGGAATTTTATCTTTGTACCTTATCACTGGATCTTTGATTGATACTTGAGATGCCTGCTTACTCACTGATGAGGCACCAGGTAGCCCATGTGAGTAATGGCTTTTATTTCAAATAAATAGCAGTATACTTATCCCTTAGGAGTAGTGCCTTTTGTTTCAATTACTAGAACAATATTATGTAAACTCATGGTAAAATACCTCTCTAGCAACATTGAGTGCATTCCCAAGTAACTTTAGTTCTCTCACAGCTATGCACAATCTGAGACCCTATGTTATTTTTACAATAATGGCTTGTTAGGTAGATAATGGAAATGTCAAAGAATGGAAAAAAGTTCTCTTGTTTGTTATTTTTTCATTTATGGATGTTGTTGTTATTTGGTTTTTAGGAGCATTAGCAACTAAGGCCATATTGCTCCGGGGATATGCGGTGGTCATTCCCTGACCTTTCCACATCCTCCGTATTTGGTGGTCACGGGCTCGAACCCCGGTCTAATCAAGAAGCGTGTGCTACACACACTGCTGCTCCTGTCCACCTGGCTACGGAGGTGCCAATTTATGAATGTGAAGAGAATATATGATATGGGACTCTGTTTTTGGAATTCTGAAATCCAATATTTATTGAATTATGTGACGTCACTCTAGCATTACTCCCCCATCTGTCTATTAGAACATGCTTTTTCATGAAACTTTTAACGGCTGCTATGCTTATTTCATAAATGACATGTCTTTTTTACTTACTGAAGGAATAACTACATTCAATAAAAACATAAATTGCTGAATTTTATCTGCCATCCTGCTTGTTCTCCTGCCCCATCTGCAGCCTTTTCTCGAAGACATGATAACGTACTGTTGAGGATTAATGGGAAAGTTTCTTCTGTTGTAAATGGATCACCTTCCACACATGTTATTAGTATTAATAGTGGCAAATGATGCAAGCTTATATGGCAACAGCCAAAAAAAAAAATGCCACAAAGTGATGTCTCTATTTAATTTCTACAATCAGCATAAGAGGAAGAAGCATTCATCTTCTATTCCTCTATGCAGCATATCATCTCCTTAGACCATTTAAAAAATTTTCAAGCCAATATGTGATGCTTTAATTAATTTTGATCAGAGGTAAATACAGTACAACTCTGATGTACTGTGCCTTGCTATATTACTTTCAGGTATACCATAACACTAGTGTGATCACATCCCAGAAGAGGAATATAAAAAATAATGCACTTAGTTTATGGCAAACACACAAATTGCATAATCAACACTAACAACAGCAAACTCCTTACCTCACGAAGGGACAACTGTTAATGCAGTGGCTTCCATTGAGTTACTGTAGTCCCTTGTGAAACATATTCTCCAAATTAGACAGTTAAATTTTATAAATAACAAGGCTTATACCAGTGTAATTATGTAGACGTTCAGCTTTTCGTTTACTCAATTAGAGATGCAATTAAAAAAAAAAAAAAAAAAAAAAATGCAGTATACATCTCTTACATGGTAAGTGCACAAGAGAAACTCACAGAAAGTGAACATTTTTCCTCTGAGAGGGGAAATGAAAATGAGCTACCTGTTGCAATGTATTCAGTTATAAATTTTTGCTTTATAAACAACAACAACACAAGACATCCTTTTCAAAGCTATGAAAACATCACATGTAAAATGGCAAAAACTGCTAAAGGCATAATGCAAAGTGTGCCCTGGAATATGTTAATCATGTAAGAAAGGTAGTAGTAGTACTTGTTAGGCAGAAAAAAGATTTTTTTTTTTTTTTCCCCTGTAATGTAATGGGAATGTTTACTTTTTTCTTAGTTAAAGCTTTATGTTGCAAATGTTGGTCTAATATCCTTTCAAAACTCAGGTTCTGAATTCTGAAAGGGATATTCTAAGAATCACCATTCATCTCTGCTTAGAATTAACATATCATACAATTTATTTATCAAAAGAAGCTTATAACAATTGTGGCTTTCTGAAAAGGACTGCACTATTGAATGTTCGTACATTTTATTCTACAATTAAGCTTCTTTACTTTGTGGTATCATATGGAGATCAGAAAGGAGATGTGTCGTTTGTGTTCACTATAGAATGAAAATAACTCTATAGCAAAGTAAGAATAACACCCTTTGTAAGAGACCATTATGTCTTTTGGTCATTGCTGCTCCTCCCTCCCTCACACCCAATAAAGTTAAAGTCAGTTAATGAGTGTTCTTACTCCAGAACAAGCAATTACCTCCCCCCACCCAAAAAAAAAGGGGAGCTTGAAACAACTATGTCAACATGTGCATGCAGTTATTTTGTTTCTAAAGGCTCAAAATGAAATTTAGGACAAATAAACTTTTTTACGTGAGATCCACTGTGGTGCTAGCATTAGTAGAGGCATACAATGCCAGAAAGCTAGTTTATACAGCATCAACCAAAAAAAAAAAAAAAAAACTTCTCATTTCACCCATCCATTTGCTCCAAAGGTTTGTCCAATTCTTCCTTGAATTTATTTAAGCTATCAACTTCCACAACGATAGATGGAAGTTTGTTCCAGCATTCCACCACCTGCTGGCTTAAGGCAAATTTTTGCACATCTATTCTACAACTGCCTTTCCTCAATTTGAATTTATGTCCCCTCAGATGTGTAATCCTCACCTGAGGGGGGGGTTATAAATTCTTTCAAGAGAAAGAATTCCATTAGATTTGAGCCTGCTCAAACCATTCAAGGCCTTATACCCCACAATCAGATCTAGTTTACAAATGCTTCAATTTGCAGAACTTAAACCTTTCTTGGTAAAAGCAACACTTTGTTCACCTCACCAATCTCATTGCCATTCTCTGTACTTGTTCTGGCAGCTCTACATTTTTCCTAAAATGAGGCCTCCAGACCTGTATGCAGTACTCAAGATGTGGCCTCACCATTGCCTTATACAAGGGGATAATCACCTCCTTATTGCTGCTAGCAAAATTCTTGTATATCATTGACAAGACCACATGAGCTGCTCTGGCAGCCTGTCTGCATTGTTCAGAAAACTTCTTATAAGACTGAACAATTATCCCCAGATGTTACATTCTCCACTACACTGAGTAGAGATGGGGTTACTACTACCCATATGTAGTACTTTGCATTTGTCAACGTTAAACTTCAGTTGCTACCCCTCAGCCCATCTACCCAACTTTTCTAGATCCTGTTGCAGTAGCATACTGTCATTACTGTCATTAACAACCCTGCCAACCTCGCATCATTTGCAAACTTGGACATTAAGCCTGATATAACTTTATCTATAGCATTGATAAATATAGGAAACAACAATGGGCACAACACCGAATCCTGGGAGACTACTAATAACATTAGTCCACAAAGAGCAGTGTCCATTGATTACCACTCTGTCTTCTCCCACTCAACCATCCCTTTATCCATAGCAGCAACTTGCCCTTAATGCCATACTGCTCCAATTTGTCCAGTAGTCTTCCATGTCCAGCAGTATCAAATGCTTTCCTGAAATCCTAATATATGATATCACAATTATTTTTTGCATCCATTTCCTATGTAACCACATAATAGTATCCAATGAAATTGGTCAGACAAGACTTCCCCCTTAACAAACCCATGCTGTATCTCTACTCTAACTGCAGTCTTGTGAAGATGATCCTACAATGCTACTTTAACCAGTGACTCCATTATTTTCCCTGGAACAAAAGTTAAACTGGCAGATCCGCAATTACTCGTGCCACCCTTTGATATCCCCTTTGTGAATTGGGGATACATTTACATATCTCCAATCTGTGGGGGGGCCTCCCCTGTGTCCAGTGATGCTCTCATAATTATGACTAGTGGTTTGCTTACTTTCCTTGTTACCTCCTTTAATATAACTGGGTAGATTCCATCCACCCCAGGTGCCTTTCCTAAGTTTAAGTTCAACTATTTCTCCTCCACTTCTCTCTCAGTTTAATTAGCGTTTAGAGCGTTTAATAAGCTTCTGTCCTCCACTTCCCTACAGAATTCCTCATCTTTGAATGCAGATGCAAAATACTCATTCAGATTGTCAGCTATCTGAGCAGGATTATCAACACTTGAACCATCGATATAAAGTGGACCAACCCGATTCATCCCCTTCCTTCTAGAATTTATATAAATAAAGAAGTCGGCTGTTTTTCTTTCCATCCTTTGCCAAAGATTTCTTGTAATCTGCCTTTGCTTGCCTAACTTCTTTTGTGACTTGATTACAGACTAGCTTATATCTACAGTAGGCTTCTGTTGCCTGTTAATTTATATGCATCAAATGCATTTTTCTTCTCTGCCATGAGTCTCAATAGTTCATCTGACATCCAATTAGATCTAAACTTTAAACAGTATTTCTTAGTTGGTATGAAAAGCCTAGTAGCTTCTATGATTAATTCCTTGAATGCTTCCCATTTAGAATTTGCTGTTGGTAATATTGTTAGTTGGTCCCACAGTACAGAATTTAAAAACTGTCTGAGACCATTGTATTCACCTTTTCGAAAGGAAAAACCTTTCCCTTTACCCCTAATGGTAGTTACATCTTTCAGTAAATCCCACATCAGTACACTGTCACCAAGTCACCACTGTCATCACTATCACCAAGTGGTTCATTTATTTACAAATTCTTAATGCATGAATAATCACTGCTGATAATAAGATCAAGAGTATTACTCCCTCTTGATGCCTATTGAACATGCTGCTGTAGAAAACAATCATCCAATAAATGTACAAAAAGTCTTGTTAGTGTGCAAGTGACCAACCCACAAGTACCAGTTGATATCTGGAAAGTTAAAACTTTCTCTATTATAAGACTTTCTGATTTACTGGCACACTTTATTTCTCTGTACAGTTGTTCATTATACTCATCAGAGTTATTAGGCCCATAACACACACCTACCCTCATTTTTGCTTTCCCAGTGCTTATGTCATACCAGTCTGACTCAACATTGCACTGTCCTCCCATGTCAACTGAGTGCACTGCCTTAGATTTTGTGTTTCCTAACTAACTGCATAACCCCTCCCTCCTTCCTTCCTATCCTTTCTGTACACACTGTACTACTGAAATTCCAATTTTACATTCCTTATATCTGTGTGACACCACATCTCTGATATCCCAACAATATCTGCTTTTGATGCCTTGACCAGCACTTCAAATTAATCCAATTCATTTACTATATCCTGTCATTGGTGTATGTGCAAGTATACATATGCCTGTTCTTACTCTTAGTTACCCTAACACAGCCCATGTATTTATGTGTTCCATGATGACGCCCAGCATTCCTTGAAATCCCAGTACCTTGCTTTCCAGGCTGCTGCTCATTCCGATAGAAGCCAGCAGTTTTCTGGAGGGTTATTAGTATTAATAGTGGAAAATAATGAAGAAAACAAGCTTATAGGATATAAGGGGGGAAAAAATTCACCTATCCATCCCCTCCACTAGTTTGTTTAGTTTTTCAGTTTATTCAGGCTATCCACTTTCACAACAATAGATGGAAACTAGTTTCTATAGTCAACCACCCATGAACTGAAGGCAAACTTTCACACATCTATTCTGCAACCATTGAGCTTACACAATCCAGTCTTAAAGACTTCAATCAGATTGCATCACAGGCACCTGATTTCCATATAATGCAATTTGCAGAACAGAAGCCTTTCTTGGTAAGAGCACCCCTATGTTCCCTTCACCAATCTTATTTCTTTCTGTAATCGTTCGAACACCTCTTCATCCTTTCTAAAATGAGGGCTCCAGAACTGTATGCAGTACAGTCAGTCCTCGTATAGCGCGATAGTTGTGTTCCTAGAAACCCTCGTGCAATGCAAAATCGTGCAATATAAACAACAGGCCCTATGGGAAAAATAGGGTTAGGTGCCGACCACCAAAGACTGAACACACATTTGTAATCATATAATCATAATAAAATACTTACGTATTTTATTATGTAATAAAATATTGCTAATGCTTTTGCTTCTATCGTAAGCAAACTTGTTTTTTGTTTGATTTTCTATCGAAACAGATGTTCGCCGTTCCATCTCCTCCAATTCTTTGTGTCTTAATCTAATGGATTTTAATTACACTTTGTTTTTCCTGCTATGAAAGTTGTTTTTATTTTCTCTGTATTCTTTGTAATTCTCGGCGTTGCCTCATTTAGGGCTGTAGCACATGCAATATCACATGGTCTTTCATTTCGCTCAAAGCATTTCACAATTTCATATTTTTTCTCTATCGACAGAGGCGGACTGGCCATAAGCCTTACCGGGGAAACCCTGGTGGACCGGAGGCCGCTATGATTTTGGCCATAAACGCTAGTATTAGGCCACTACAAATTTTCCCGGGTAAGAATTTTTGACCCAGTCCACCTCTGCCTATCGATATTGCTTTTCTTTTTATCTCTGAATCTGCAGTGTCTTCACCACGACGCTTCCTTTTCACACCTTTTAAGTATTTTACTCATTTTTAGGGAATAAAGCACAATTACAAAACGAGGAGGAACGCTTGATACACATAAAGAAAGCTGCGTGCGTGTAGCAACTGAATAAACAACACCGTAAAGGCAGAGATACACTATTAACACTTCACATTTTACTAAAGCACATTTCTAGGGGTTACTACCATAAAACAATAAAAACAATTTCCAGTTGCGTTCCTGCTAGTGGAATCTGTTATAAACTGCTAGTAAACTCGATCTAATGGCTTTTGCGATAATACCGATACCTGGAATTTTACGTTATTATGGTGAAATGTGTTTCCCCTTCACTGATATAAAACACATAAATACATTTTCAGAATCTTCTCTTCGTTCCTATCATGTTGCGTTCAGTTGGGGTGATTCTGCGTTCGACTGCCATTTCTTGTAAACACAAAGGCGAATCGTGCATAAGCGAATTCGGTTCGTGTTATATAAGATATTGTTCTCTTATTTATAAATCGTGTATGATCGAATTCGTGTAGTGTAAACACGTGTTATACGAGGACTGACTGTACTCAAGATGTGACCTGACCATTGCCTTATACATTGGGGTAATCACCTCCTTATCCCTGCTAACAAAATTCCAGTATACCATTGACAAAGCCCGTGAACACGTCTCTGAGCAGTGCAGACAGGCTTTCTTGACAGTCTGTTGCTGAACCGTAAGATGGGAGCTTATTTAGAAGACCTTTATGCCAAACACGATCAGTTACCTTTGATGTGTTAAGACTAATTGCTTGAGTTTCACCAAACTTTTCCATTGAATTTGTCCATAGATGGGTAACAATCCAGAATATCACCAGTGGATCAACACTGATGGAATCCATACTGGTGATCATTGATCAGATGCAAGGTTTTTAGGTTGTTTAAGAGTTGGCAGTTAATTGAGTTTTCCATTATTTTAGAAAGAATAGCAATAAGTGCAATGGGTGACACAGAACAGCACTAAGTTCAGGAGCATAGGTTTTGAGAAAAGTGGAGAAATACCATCACGACCCGGAGCTTTCTTAGCATGAAGATTGTTGAAAATTCTTCTGGCATTGTTTTGACAGATGACCACAGGAGGAATTGATAGGACTATACTGAGAATGGTAGGAGATGGATTACAAAAGTCATCAATACAAGAGTTGGAAGAAAAGTAGGATGTAACAAGTCAGCTGAGGTGGCAGTAGAATAATCTGGTTTTGACAGAGGTGGGAATAGAGATGGACAGAAGTTGCAGTCGATGGCTTGGCAAGAGACCAGAATGCTCAACTACCATTTGTGCAAGAAGCAAGTTTTCTATTTTTACTGTGTTCAAAATCTAGTTTCAGCTGATTAATAACCGAATTACAATTGTTGCGAGCTTTGGTGTAGCAGAAAATGAACTTGGAGATTTGGATACAAGCCAATTGCAATATACAACATTCTTATTTTGAACAGCCTTAGCACATTTATTGGAAAACCAAGGTTTAGATAAAGGATGAGATTTTAAGGTGGATTGTGGAATAAAGGATTTCATACCTACAAAAATAATTTCACAGACATGATCTGAACAAACGTTGACATCAGAAGATTTGAAGCAATAATCTGACCAAGGAAAAGAAGAGAAGAAATCTTGCAGGTCATCTCATTTTGCATTCTTGTAATGCCAAACAACACAAGGTTGAAAATGGCAACAAGCGAAAGGCTCCACTGTCTGATGTGAAGAGACCATCAGCAAATTATGATCTGAGGTGCCTAGAGAACCACTCTCATTGACTGTGTACTTAGAAGGGTTGTTTGTGAGAAAAAGATCAAGAATGTTGGTTGCGTGGTTAGGATTGCATTCTGGTAGGTCAATGAACAATTTGTGTGAGGTCATTAGTAATTGCAAAAGCCTCTGCATTTTGACCAGCTGGCTCTGTGTGACTGGAAAATGGAAGCTATCTGAAGTTGTGATCATTAAAATCACCAAGGAAAATTATCTCACTGTGAGGAAAGTTGGACTGAAGAAATTCAAGTTTCAAAGAGAGGAATTTCAAGAGTTCCGCATGATTAGTGGAGTTGGGAGAATGATACAGGAAACAGATGAATTTGACAGAATGTGGGCCGAGATTTTAAGCCAAAGAAGAGATTTTAACTAGGTCTCTGACAGGGAATATCAGAGTGGACATATGCATAAAAGTACCATTTTGAAGCTAAAGGAATCATGTAGGGAATAATTTGGACAACCAAGATGGGGAGTGGTTGAATCATCTGATAAACCGGATTCTGTCAGAATGGGTACATGGGGTTTGGCAGACTAAGTGGTGGTAAGACCATGTCTATTTGTGAAATGAATGAGATAGTATTTGGGAAGTTTAGATCTTTTCTTAGCTAAGTTTGTTCTGTTAGTTTGACAATTCATAATGCATTCAGTAGTAAGAAAATTTGGAGTGGGAACGACATGCTGTGTGAAATAATGAAATTCTTGGATGTGGTATACACATGGCAAGAATACACCCAGCTCCTTGACATAATGTGGCCGCGACAATGCCTCCTTCACACACTACTCGGACTCCCTCCAGTCACTATCTGGCAGAGTAGGAGCAGCAAGATTATACACTACCTGATCCGGATGCCACCTTCAGTCCACCAGACCGAACCAGTGGGTTCGGTCCGGTGGACTGTCTAGCAGCCAGCCTGCGAAGAACATTTTAGAGCTGTACTCTCGAAATGTAAGGAAGATTGGATCTTGACATGATGTCCATCATAACCTCAAAAGGCATTAGTCATTCTGCATGATGGCAGAGATGAGGAGGTTGCTGGAGCTTTGCTCTGTAGACTAAACATTCGTTTCACCTCCAGTAAACAAAGTGGTGGTATTGCACCAGTTGATGTGAGTCATCTACCACCTAGTATTACCTGGTAATACAGAGGAGCGGCATTCCTCCGTGTAGTGTGGGCACCACACCTCAACTCCTCCTTCCATTGGTTCGCACCTTGTTGGTCACTTCCAGTATGCTGGTGCTGTATTTCAGGATTTGTACACGGTTATACTCAGTGTTACTAATCCCACCATCGTGGAGGTGGCAGCAGACGATTTGACTGTCACAGACCGACCCGCCTTTGCTGAAATTAGGTCCACTTGACTTGAGTGTCACCCAAATATCAGTTCCATCAGTGTTTTGGACTCTCAGTTAGCAAGCCCAGCTTGGCATACCTTGAGAGAATGTCTGTAACAGCCTCAAAGACCAAGTTGCAGTAGTTTACCTTGATTACTGTCAACTAATCTGCAGCCATTGTTATCATCTATAAACTTAGACAATAAGTAAAATACTTCATCAACTTTATTAATAAATAACTAGGGGGCTTCGCCCCTTGCTTGCCAACCCCACACACGCTTTTCTACATAATATGTAGAGTTATGACAGAGTAAGTCAAATCTTTTCTACGTAAAAGACACACCTGTCGAAACGCACTGATCAATACCTAATCTAATATATAAACAAGTAATATAAAAAAAAAAATTTTAAAGTCAATTCCTACTTAATTCAACAAAGAAAAATTTTATTCTAGTTACTTTTTATTAAATAATTACAATTAATATAAATATGTATATACATATGACAGAATCACAATATTAAGTGGCAAAATAGAAAGCGAATTTCCTTGCAATTTTCCATTTTCCTTTCTATATATGGTGTTGGACTATTATTTTTATTCACATGTTTCATTTTCCATTTTGTTCCCTCCTTGACTCAGACTAGAACCCAGAATGAAAAAAGAATCTGAAAAAGAAATTTTTTTCCAGCGATCTACACGCTTCGCCACTGACGGTATTTATTCCTAAATTTATATCCTGCTAAATATCTTATATAAGAGAAATTTTTTTCTCCCATATAAAACTAAAATTAATTAATTAAATTTAATTAATGAATTAATATTTGAAAAAACTATTAACATCAAGTGTCATCCACTACAAGTTTAAAAAAATGTATTTGAACTTGAGTGGATGAATAACAAAAATTTATCAAAAAATTATTGATTTTTGCAAGAATTGAACTTGCATTCTTCACCTTCACGTGAAAAATACTGAAATCCTTGCATTTTACCGATTGAGCTACTTTCAATTTTATTCCTAAATTTATGTCCTGCTAAATATCTTATATAAGAGAAATTTTTTTCTCCCATATAAAACTAAAATTAATTAATTTAATTTAATTAATGAATTAATATTTGAAAAAACTGTATTAACATCAAGTGTCATCCACTACAAGTTTAAAAAAATTTATTTGAACTTGAGTGGATGAATAAAAAGTATTTTATTAACAATTGAAAATTTGAACAAGATATATAAATATATATAGGGAGAGTGTGAACTAATAGTAGGAATTTAAAGAAAATAGAAAGTGTAAGAAAAAACTATAAAAAGTAAAATTGCGTGAATGTTGAGTGAATGAAAGTTATTATTAATTGCATGTTCCATCTTAACCTCTTCGCTGGACAGACTGATGGCTATGCAGGCTCTCAGGGGCCTCATGGTTATCCAAGCTGACACCATATTGTAGCTTTTCCTAGCTGGCATGGTGTGGGATGCTGACACTGGCCATTAGGGTAAGACCCAGGCCAGTGTGGGATGGAGCTGCAAAAGGCATGCTCCACTATAGGAATCTCTTTCCCTATGTTCTTTTATTCCTACCACCTGGGATGGTTATCTCCTTCCCCCAGTCCCCTTCCCCCCCATCTTGTGTGGCCCTGGTGGCTCACCCCACCACCCAATTTCAACTCCCACCCTCTGGACCAGGATGGACAATCCTGTACCAGGGGTCCCCTTACAGTCCCCCTTTTTAAATCAGGTGAGTGCCTCAACACTGCCCCCTCTGTTGTCAACTCCTTTTATCCTATCTCCCCATTATCTCCTTTCCAATAATCTTTTTTTTTTTGGGGGGGGCTGTCCTTGGGCTACCCCAGGGTTCACCCCGCCAAAGCTTTCTTCTCTTCTAATGTGTCCTGGACTTGCGACCCTGTGGCAGTGACAGAAACTGGGGTTGTTAGTGGCGCTCCACAGTCTCCCAGGCTAAGTGGCCAGAGGAACAACACAACCCACACTTCACAAAACACAATACTTCAATACACAAAATACACAATACACAAAAAATACTTCACAAAACACACCCCTTGACATTATGTGGAATATTGTATTCTACACAGAAAAAACGCTGAGTTGGAGAAGACCCCTGGTGCCACCAGATAAAAAAAACACTGTCACTGTGATTGACATCTAATCAGGAAATGACCTATGTAATTATTTACCTGTGCATTTGAAGTGCATGGCATTTTCAAGGTCATGTAAATATCACTATGTAATTATTTCCTGCGTTTAATAAGTCACTTAGGAAAAGGCCTTTTGCTTCGGGTTCCATAATGCATGAGGAATATTGTTGCATCCAAAAGAGCAGGACTAAAATATTTCACTTAAATATTTACAAAGTATACAAATACAGTCAGTCCTTGTATAACAAGTGTTTACATTACACGAATTCGATCATACACGATTTATAAATAGGGGAACGATATCTTATATAACATGAACCGAATTCGCTTATGCACGATTCACCATTGTGTTTACAAGAAATGGCAGTCGAACGTGGAATCACCCCAACTGAACGCAACACGATAGGAATGAAGAGAAGATTCTGAAAATGTGTTTATGTGTTTTATATCAGTGAAGGGGAAACACATTTCACCATAATAACGTAAAAACCAACACAATTCCAGCTATCGGTATAATCGCAAATGCAATTAGATCGAGTTTACTACCAGTTTATAACAGATTACACTAGCAGAAACGCAACTGGAAATTGTTTTATGGTAGTAACCCCTAGAAATGTGCTTAAGTAAAATGTGAGGTGTTAATAGTGTATCTCTGCCTTTACAGTGTTGTTTATTCAGTTGCTACACGCGCGCAGCTTTGTTTATGTGTATCAAGTGTGCCTCCTCATTTTGTAATTGTGCTTTATTCCCTAAAAATGAATAAAATACTTAAAAGGTGTGAAAAGGAAACGTCCTGGTGAAGACACTGCAGATTCAGAGAGAAAAAAAAAAAAAAAAAGCAATATCGATAAACAGAGGCGGACTGGGTCAAAAATTCTTACCCGGGAAAATTTATAGTGGCCTCATACTATGGTTTATGGCCAAAATCACACCGGCCTTCGGCCCACCGGGGTTTCCCCGGTAAGGCTTATGGCCAGTCCGCCACTGTCGATAGCGAAAAAATGTGAAACGCTTTGAGCGAAATGAAAGACCATGTGATATTGCACGTGCTACAGACCTAAATGAGGCAACGCCGAGAATTACAAAGACTGCAGAGAAAATAAAAACAACTTTCATAGCAGGAACAACTCAAAGTGTAATTAAAATCCATTAGATTAAGACACAAAGAATTGGAAGAGATGCAATGGATGTCAACTGTTTGGATAGAAAATCAAACAAAAAACAAGTTTGCTTATGATAGAAGCAAAAGCATTAGCAATATTTTATTACGATTATTTATTGTGTTTGGTAATCTTTTGGTTACAAATGTGTGTTCAATCTTGGGTGGTCGGCACCTAACCCTATTTTTCCCATAGGGCCTGTTGTTTATATTGCACGATTTTGCATTGCACGAGGGTTTCTAGGAACACAACTATTGTGCTATACGAGGACTGACTGAATTTAAAATATATACAAAACACTAAATTTCAGTATTTACAAATACTGTATACAATATTAATTAATATACAAAAAACATTACAATGGAACAACAAATGTTAGACAGGGAAGCACGTGCACGAGGTTAGTGAATGTTATGGAGGCAGTTGTCAATAATTAATTGCATTTGTAGTGATGTAATTGCCTCGCCCTCTTCTCCCATTGGCTCGAATAAATATCACTATGAGGAAAACCTTTTAATGTATAGAGAGAGAGGTATATAGAAATAAAGAGAAATTTACTTCAATGCTTTTTTGTAGAATACTTCAACACAATGCTCTACTGAATTCAATCGAACATAAAACTATTTTTTAATGGCTTCCTTCCCTCAAATACATATGAACGGTTCTGTAATTACTCATGTCACCCCTTTGTGAATTGGGGATATTTTTGCACATCTCCAGTCTACAGTCTACTGCCCTGAATCCAAAGATCATCTAATAATTATGGCTAATTGTTTGCTTACCTCCTTTATAACATAATTGGACAGATCTCGTCCACCACAGGTGCCTTTTTTATGTTTAACTTCAAAAATTTATCATCCATTTCTCTCTCAAGAAAAATGGAAGATAAATTCTCTTAGGTCCGACATATCCATGATCGATAACTAAGGTCTCCCAACACACAACCTTGAGTGCCAGTAGACATTGTCTAATAATAAAATCATTAAAATGATTGCAGTGTATGAAAGTTAAAATAATTTAAAGCAATTTTGTTCAAAATTGTATTAACTTATTTTAACTTTTATACACCACAATCATTTTAATGATTTTATTGTTAGACATAATTGTCTTCGGGCACTCAAGGTTGTGTGTTGGTGGTCTAGTTGGGGGACCTTAGCTATCGATCGTAGATATGTCGGACCATTTCCTTTCCTTTGAGGCAAGGAAACCATTAAAAAATAGTTTTATATTCGATTGAATTTAGGAGTGTCATGTTGAAGTATTCTACAATAAAGCATTGAGGTAAATTCCTCTTTATACAAATGTAGAACTCATTGAGCATCATAGCTCTGTTTTTTATTTATCTTAATTAATAAATAATATAAACAATAAGGGACCCAGCACCAAACCCTGTGGAGCTTCACTAACATTATTCCACAAAGAGCAGTGTCCATTTCTAACTATCCTCTCTCTTCTCCCACTCAACCATCTCTTTATCCAAACCAGTAACTTGCCCTTAATGCCACACTTCCAATTCGTATAGCAGTCTTTCTTGTGGAGCAGTATCAAAAGTTTTCCTGAAATTCAATTATAAGATATCAGAATTATTTTTTTGTATCCAATTACTTTGTCACTGCATCATAGTACCCAATAAAATTGTTCAGAGAAGATCTCTACTTAGCAAACCCATACTGTGTCTGCACTCCTGTCTATATGGTCCTGCGTTGCTTCTTTAACCAGTAACTCCATTATTTTCACTGGAATAGAAGTTAAGCTAACAGTTCTGTAATTACTCATATCACCCTTTGATACCGCTTTGTGAATTGGGATATTTTTTCACTTCTCCGGTCCACAGGGCAACACCCTGTGGACCGGAGAAGTGCAAATTAGCCATAATTATTAGAGTATCCAAAGATACTCTAATAATTATGGCTAATTGTTTGCTTACCGCCTTTGCACGCCTTAACATAATTGGACATAACCCATCCACCACAGGTGCCTTTTTTATGTTTAACTTCAACAATTTATCTTCCATTTTCCTCATAAAGAATTTCTTTAGCCACATGTCACTGATGATCATTTTGAAGCAAGTATCACATCAGACATACAGCTTGAACAGTGATGTGATTTCTTCTTGTATCAGATGGGGCTTAAATGTATTGAAAACAGTTAAAGAGATGAATGAAGTGCATGGTGATGAGTGTCTTCGTAGGATGGCCATATTCCGGTGTAACCAAACTTTCCAGTGTGAAGTGGTTTTTCCATCACGACAGTGCCCGGTCCCATACGGCTAATATTGTGCAGGCAGTGATCACTGCCATAGGTTTTGAGGTTCTCCCACATACCCCTTATTCATCAGACTTAGCCCCATTTGGATTCTTCCTATTTCCAATTCTGAAGAAAGCTCTGAAAGGCAAGCGTTTCACATCTGCTCGCAGAGCCACAATGGAATCACTTTGCAGTCTTTCGAAAAATGGCTTGCAAGAAGCATTTAATGTGTGGATACTATGGTGCTGAAAATATGTCGTAAAGTTATTTCGAGAAGGAGAAATCCACAGAAGATTCATATGATGACAATTAAGATAAGATCTTGCACCAGTCTGCAAATTAAATGATCACCCCTCATATTTAGTAAACAAAAAAACTGCCATATGCAGACCTACATTAACTTGTCTAAGACCATTAGTTTGGGTGCACTATGACTTAAGATGTTGATCCATAAAGTACTCAGCCAACCAACTGCTAATATCTTTATTCCAATGCTTTTTTTTTTGGTAATGTTGGCTTTTTCGATGGATCATTCTTATTGATTGTCAGGTAGTTTATGTATATTGTGGCTGTTTTTAAAAGATTAATTTAGTTTAAATATGTAATTGTTTCATTTTTTAAGGATTTTTTTTTTTTTTTTTGTGAAAGATTAGGTTACTTTGAATTTGTTGAGCTATGTGATTATACAATTGTAATTGATTCACCTAAGCCATCATTGCATGCCTCTGCATTGGCCAATACTGTATAATTGAATGGGGGGGGAAAATGAAATTAATAAAGAGCAGAGAACTCTAAAATACAGTTTATCACATATCATGACAACATGCATGTGATATGCACTTATTAAATTTTGTGAAAAGTTTGGCAATTCCATTCAGTTAGTGCCAGAACACAGTTCCACAGTGTTCCTGCAAAAGGCAGATCTCTTAAAAAGCTTTAATTTTTTGAGTTATAAAAAGTTAGCAGGTTTGAATTATATAATATGGTTTTAAGTTTCTTTTCTTGGAATTTTATTTATAAAAGTATAATTTCATGATTTTATGTCTCCCCTTCCCAGAATATATTGTTTGTAAAATGGAGATAAAAGTTTGAGATGTAACCTTTTGTCTCCATTGCAGGAGTATCAAAACAATCACCAGAGCAGGTGCACTATTGCATTGCATGCACCACTAAACTATTTGGGAGAATAGCCAAGAAATAGTTTAAAATGGTGCATTTTATAATTTATTCTGGTACTACTGTATTACATAATATTAACAAATAGTCTTTAATGACAGCAACCCTGTTAACTAAAAGAAAAAACACATTGCCTCATTTTCAGTGCATGGTGATGTAGAATGAGAAAAACCAAGACTCTAAGAAAATTAGAGTCTGGCATGTGCCAAACAAGCAATGGCACATTTACCTCTCCGATTAAAACATAATCGGATGTAGATCGAATTTGATGACCGTACTTTGGGCACCTTGGCAAATGCTGTGCACCAAGTATACCTGCTGCTGCTGGAATAAAAATATCAAACATTAGAATTAAAGTTCATAGTAGAACTAAGTTCTAATATGAATAATGACTGTAATTAGGCACTGTTAGTGGCACTAGTTGATGAGAAATTTATGATCTGCTTAGGCACCCCAGTGCTTATGCTACCTGTATGTACTGTATTACATCTTTAGCACACATACCTTGAAGCAGCCATGAGTACGATAAATTTATTTGCTTACTACACTGCCAAATATTGTAAATTTTTTTTTTTTTACCTTGTTCTCTATTAATTTTGTTTCCATTATATTTTTTGTTTTGAGGTTTGGGCTGTTTGAAGCAATGTCTGCAATTGAAATGATGGATCCAAAAATGGATGCAGGCATGATGTGCAATCGTGGCTGTAAAAAAGTAATGAATTTTGAACAAGCTCTGAAGGTAATATATGAACTTTTTTTTCCCTCCCACTTCTAATGATTTCATTACATTTATATTTCAGCATATCTTCACCATATGATAGTTTTGGATGCCACCAGTTGTGTCAGTACTCATGGAATGTGTATGTGTTCATTTTGAACTGTTTCAGGGGAGAGTTATTGAAATTTTAATATAGAACTCAACAAAAAAAAAAAAAAACTTTTTAAAATTATTGGTTACATTTGGGGAACAGAGTGGTTTTAGAAGGAAGGAACCAAAATAGGGGGGGAGGTCAGAATGATCTCACACACATGCTAGTGTGCTAAAGATTAAATAAAGCTTGCTTTTTTTTTTTAAATAGCTATCTACCTTTGTTCATTCATTTGAGATGCTCTGTGATTGCCTCTTTATGTTAATTGTATCATAATTTTAAGAATGAATTTTTGAATAAAATGCATTAGATGTTAATAGTGATGTTGCAATAAAAAAAACTTTGACCATGTGACTTTATTTATATAAAAAAAAAAAAACTAGTTTTGTCCTGTTCACATAATTGTCTGTATCTTATTTGTGCAAGTTAGTTCAAAACAGAAGAGATTTAGAGTAGCCAATCCAAAAGAAAATATGAATGAAAATATGAATATCATTGAGCTGTCATCAAATTTTTGACAAAAATATAAATAACATGGTTAGGGAATGATTGTGGTTTCCATCTATTAAAATAAAAAAAATTTATATTTAAGTAAATATACACTGCGTATATTTGCATTAGTAACACTACCTAATATCTTGTGGCCACAAGATATTAGGTAGTGGTGTCAATGATCTCGTACACACCAAATGTATAGTTACATTGAGAGATGCTTGCCCTCAATTTGAAAACATTCCTTCAAGAAACTTTCTGGTACTTAGTGTTGCTAATGTGCCTGCTATAGTAGGCCTAAAACATGGAATAACAAGGGTATTAACCCATTCACTGCCACTTGTAATTGCAAGGGTCCTCCATTTTTGTGTCTTGTGTTGCTTCTCTGGGGCACCGGAACAAGTAGGCAGTGCATTATAGTAAATGGATTTCATCTGTGAAGAATCATCACTCCAAATAATGCCAGTTTTTAGCATTCTGACATCAACAGATGCATTTGAACGAGATTCAGAATCCATCAGTTGAATAAAATTCTGTTTTTGTATCAGATGACATATAAAAAGCTGATTCCATGTAATCAACTTCAACATACTGTCTATATCTGTTTCTTTTCAGTCCCAATGTTCCAGGCTGTAGAGCCATTTTCAATGGCTCTACAGCCTGGGTAAAATTTTATAGGAAAACACTTTTTACACAATTTTATCAGTAGACATACACTAAGGATGGTCTTTTGTTTTTCACAAACTAAAGAAAATTCAGCAAGCATAATCTTCAAAAAATTAACTTTTCTTCTTGTGGAAAATGTGTCAAAAAAAAACAATCTTTTGGAAAATACTAAACCAGATGAAATAACTCCAACATAAGCAAAGAACATGTGAAACTGTGAGCCAAATTTACATCTTTTATAGCACTGTCTAGACCAGTGGTGTCCAACCTTTTCCCATATGGGAGCCGTATTCAAAGTTAGATCTGTTCCTAAAAAGGGTGACAAATTCAAGAAAAAATTGTCACATTTTCTATATCTTGTTACTCGTAAAAGGAAGTTTCTATTTTCATGTTACCGTTTTTTCTTTTCAAACTATATATAAAAAATGCAAATTCCCAGCACTTTTATGTGCAACAAATCGATGTCAGTGATTTATTTTTTATATTTCATTAAAATTATAAAAATATGACTGACTTTTTTTCCTTTTTTTTTTAAATACTTTACTTTTGTTTCTGTTTGAAATACTTCACTTTTGTTTTAAAAAAAAATACTTTACTTTTGCTTTCAAATGCTCATTTTAGAAAATGTACAACCTGAAAAGGATCACTGCTTTTCAATATTAAGGTGAATAAATAAATATAATGATATACCTAAAATTGAAATATTTGAAAATTTTATTAAGTGCAATACAAAATAACATTTACTGGACAAAACTTTAAATTTAATGAGATGATTGAGGCTGGATATTTTTAAATAATTGTTCAAAATTTGGTTGCAAATTTGTGATGCCAATCTCAATACATAATGAAGATTATGTCCTGATGGTATTTCTCCACTTTTTCTCAAAACATGTGCTCCTGAACTTACTTCTGTTCTATGCCACCTTATTCACTTTCTTATTCCAAGGTGTTTTTCCTTCTGCTTGGAAATTTGCTCATATCCAGCCAGTTCCTAAAAAGGGTGACAAATCCCTCCCATCCAATTACTTCTACTCTTTCTAAAGTAATGGAAAAATCACTTAACTGTCAACTCTTAAACTATCTAGAAACCTTCCGTCTGATCAATGATCGTCAGCATGGATTCAGTCAGTGTCGATCCACAGTGGTGATATTCTGGCCTAGGTTACCAATTTATGGACAAATTCAATGGAAAATTTTGGGGAAACACAAGCAGTTGCTCTTGACATCTCAAAGGCTTTCGATCATGTTTGGCATAAAGGTCTTCTAAATAGGCTTCCATCTTATGGTTTGCCAACTGTTCTTTGTAATTGGTTAGCCAGTTTTCTCTCTGACTGCTCATGGTGGGTGATGGTAGATGGCTCTCTGTCTTCTAACTTCACTACTAATGCTGGTGTCCCCCAAGGTTCAGTTCTTTCCCTCCATTCTTTTCCTCTTGTATATTAATAATCTTCTTTCATTGATCAGAAATCCTATCCATAGTTTTGCTGATGATAGCACATTGCATTCCACTTTCCAGTTTGAGAAACCTTGCCCTGCTCAATCAGCTTCAACTTCTCGAATATCCACAATCAATTCCTTAAATGCCGATCTCCAGGTAATTCTCCAGTGAGGCAAAGACAACTTAGTTGATTTCAATCCTTCTAAAACTCAGTCCTGTCTTATATCTCGCAAAAAGGATTCTTCTGCTCCTATGCTTATCTTTGGTGACACTGATTTCTAAGCAAGACGATATATCTTTTGGGAATTACCCTGACTTCTAATTCCTCTTGGCACAAGAACATTACAAATATTGCTTCCTCTGCATCTAAAAAATTTGGTTTTCTCTTTCGCTCTCTGCATTACTTTTCTTCCAAACAGTTGTTCACTCTGTACAAATCGCAAATCCACCTTACCATGGAATATTGTTTCCACATCTGGGGCAGTGCACACAATCTCTCTCAGGCTTCTAGATTCCATTCAGAAGAGGGCAGTTAGGATAATTAATGACTCATCTCTAACAGAGTATCTCCACCTGCTGTCTCATATATGTACTGTTTCTGCTGCATTGCCTTTTCTACAGATACTTCCATGGGCACTGTTCTTCTGAATTTGCTTCTATAATTCCTGCTCTCTCTTTCAAAACAATCCAAACACGTGCCGCCACCACCACCAGCCAACATCCATTTACCGTCCAACTTCAAACTCATAGAACCAACTTTTCACATTCATCGTTTATTCATTCAACTGTTGTTTCTGGGACAACCTTCCTTTATACGTATTTCCTGAAAATTACAGTCTACAGAAATTCAAGTCTAATGTCAACAAATACAGTCGGTCCTCGTATAACACGTGTTTGCATTACACGAATTCGATCATACACGATTTATAAATAGGGGAACGTTATCTTATATAACACGAACCGAATTCGCTTATACACGATTCACCTTTGTGTTTACAAGAAATGGCAGTCGAACGCGGAATCACCCCAACTGAACGCAACACGATAGGAATGAAGAAGATTCTGAAAATGTATTTATGTGTTTTATATCAGTGAAGGGGAAACATATTTCACCATAATAACGTAAAAACCAACACAATTCCAGCTATCGATATAATAGCAAATGCAATTAGATGGAGTTTACTACCAGTTTATAACAGACTGCACTAGCAGAAACGCAAATGGAAATTGTTTTTATTGTTTTATGGTAGTAACCCCCAGAAATGTGCTTTAGTAAAATGTGAGGTGTTAATAGTGTATCTCGGCCTTTACGGTGTTGTTTATTCAGTTGCTACACGCGCGCAGCTTTGTTTATGTATATCAAGCGTGCCTCCTCACCTTGTAATTTTGCTTTATTCCCTAAAAATTAGTAAAATACTTAAAAGGTGTGAAAAGGAAGTGTCCTGGCTAAGACACTGCAGATTCAGAGAGAAAAAAAAAAGAAGCAATATCGATAAACAGAGGCGGACTGAGTCAAAAATTTTTACCCGGGAAAATTTGTAGTGGCCTCATAATACGGTTTATGGCCAAAATCACACCGGCCTCTGGCCCACCGCGGTTTCCCCCGTAAGACTTATGGCCAGTCCTCGTCTGTCGATAGAGAAAAAATATGAAATTGTGAAACGCTTTGAGCGAAATGAAAGACCATGTGATATTGCACGTGCTACAGACCTAAATGAGGCAACGCCGAGAATTACAAAGAATGCAGAGAAAATAAAAACAACTTTCATAGCGGGAACAACTCAAAGTGTAATTAAAATCCATTAGATTAAGACACAAGAATTGGAAGAGATGGAACGGCTGTCATCTGTTTGGATAGAAAATCAAACAAAAAACAAGTTTGCTTACGATAGAAGCAAAAGCATTAGCAATATTTTATTACGACTTACGTATTATAAAATACGTAAGTATTTTATTACGACTATTTTATTTAATATAATAATTTTTTTACGAATAAAATACGTATTTTATCCGTAAAAATACTAAAAATACTTTATTATAATATAATATTATTTTTATTACGTATCATTTTAATCGTTATGAAATACGTAAGTATTTTATAACGATTAAAATTACCCGATTATTTATTGTGTTTGGTAATGTTTTGGTTCCAAATGTGTGTTCAATCTTGGGTGGTCGGCACCTAACCCCACTTTTCCCATAGGGCCTGTTGTTTATATTGCACGATTTTGCATTGCACGAGGGTTTCTAGGAACGCAACTATCGTGCTATACGAGGACAGACTGTACCTTCTTTTGTCTTCTCAAACTCCAATCCAAGCATGGAACTATAGGGTCTAATACCTCTCGTGTTTGGAGTTTTCATAAAAAAAAAAAAAAAAAAAAAAATGCTCATCTATTATTCTGTTTCTTTTTAAACATTTATTTGATTTTAAGAGTGAAAAAAATCTGCTTTCAAACATACGTTGATCCGAACAAAGCCATTTTTATGGCATTTTTTTTTTTTATTAGTGGAAAATCTTCAGATGGGAAAGCCTTGTAGAATTCAAATAGTTTATTTTTGCATCTATATATTTTTTGAATCATATTTTGGCTTGGAGATTGTAGTTTTCAGCCATAGAAGTAAATGGGTTCTCAAACAAAAACTTTTTCATCGGATTTTATATCAGAAAATAGACTTTCAAACTTGACAAAAAGTAATTATAATAACGAAAGGCAACGATTCTTTGGAAATGTTTCTCCTTTAGCTCAGTTCAAAGTGAACTAAATTGCCTTGTTCAACTGGAATTTAAATAATAGCAACTTATTCTGAAATGATTTGATGATACCAAACAAATCAGACCAATTTTCATTTCCCTTGTAGTTTTAAATTAAGAGCATTTAAATGACTAGAAATGTATGTATGAATTGCAAGATCAAACAGCCACTCCATATTTGATAGTTGTTTTATTGGTTTCCCTTTTTCTGTGTTGAAACATTCGGTGATGTTTCAACAGCCACATTAAGGCCATGTGATCTTGTAAAATTTACAGTTGAAATAACCACATTCATAATGTGTTGGAGATCCAAAACATCCCATAAAGAGCTTCTTGGTGCACAATGCAAATTCCAATCGGAGTTTCAGCTTCGATATCTATCATTTTCTTGGTTATTCTACCCATAAGCCCAATGTTTTTATCAATCATATTTTTTGCACCGCCAGTTGCGACTCCTACCAGGTTTTTAATATTTAATCCTAACTTTTCGATAGATTGGCAAAGATTTTCACCTGTAATTGTTCCACGCATACTCTCTTTAGATCAGCTAAATCTTCAACTGGTACAAAATTATCATTGATTCGACGTATGAAGATGAGGAGTTGGGCTGTGTCATTTACATCAGTACTGTCACCTAGTGCCACAGTAAAATATTTTATTCGTTTTATATTTTCCAAAAGTTGTTTGAACAAATTCTTTCCAATGTCTTTTTTTATCATTGTTTATCGAGCTAATGTTTTGTATCATTGTTCGTTTCTCCAGACAAATTTATTCCACAACTTTTAACAAACAACGCTTAACAAATTCACCATCATTGAACGGTTTAATTTCAAAAGCGATCAAATGTGCAACTTGATAACTGGCACGTACAGCAGATAAATTTCTTGACTGATACGTTTTCAGTATGCTTTGTTGTTTTCTTAATTTGTTTTGTAACTTTGAACACTTCTTTTCGCAGCACTCCTTTATTTTGATCATAAGATTTATGATTGGAATCAGTGTTATATCCTTTAAAAACTCACACAGTCTTCTGACACACCAAACACACTGCTTTTTCATGGTAATCAATGAAGAAATGATCTTCAGTCCACCTCGGATCAAAAACACGACACTTCAAATTGATTTTTCCCCTTTTGGAACATTTTTAAGAATGATTTTTTTTAAATTCAATTCAAATTAATAATTAATTTAATGCAATGAACAAGCTATATCAAAATACATCACTGTATTTAGCATACATGTGACTGCACTGAACCACATGTACATGTTTAATACAGTCGAGCTGGACGCTTTCATGCCTGTACACACAGTGGAGATCGATGCTGTTTTAGTTTACTTTCCACGCCGGCCTTATAAAAATTATTTGCGGGCCGTAGGTTGGACATCAGTGGTCTAGACAAGACAGTGCGATTAACACTAATACAAAATCCCAGCTGTAATGTAATAGCCCATGGTTCAATCAGTGTGCCAGTATTCCTCAGTTGTTCATTTCATGCACTTTTCCTTTTACAGCACTTATTTTTGACCACAATTCAGTGGACTCATATTTGCATTAAGGCACAAAACTTGCAGTTCGTTTTGATGCAAGTTTGCATTTTGGCAGTGAATGTGTTAAAAGAGGAGAACAAGCACTTTGTGGTGATAATATTAAACCATCATCATCATCATCAGCCATTATCAATCCACTACAGGATGAAGGACTCTCCAGCAACTTTCCAGTTCCTTCTGTTTTGTGCAATGGCCATCCATTTACTACCCACAAACTCATGAATTTCATCTGGCCATCTCCGTCGTTGTCTTCCATGTTTTCTTCTAGCTCCTCTTTGGTACCATTCTGTTATTCTCTTAGTCCGTCTGTCATCATGTCTTCGAGCTGTGTGTCCTGCCCGAGACCATTTTAGTACTTTAGTTTTGATAAGAATGTCCTTTACTTGAGTTTGCTGCTTAATCCATATGTTTCTCTTCTTATCTAACAGTCAGATTCCCAATATAATTCGTTCCATTCTTTGCTGTGTCATTTTCAGCTTCTCTTCCATTCTTTTGGTGAGTGCCCAAGTTTCACATCCATAAGTCATGGTGGGTAGTATACATTGGTTCATTATTTTACATTTCAGACAAATTAGGATATTGCTCCTCAGTATGTGACTATATTTCCTGAATGCTATCCATCCAAAATTTATTCTTCTCTTGACTTCCAGCCAATTATCATTATTACAGCTGATGACTTGTCCCAGATAAGTATACGACTCCACCTTTTCAATTACTGCTCCTTTAATCATTATATCCCTTTCTATGGTTACTTGTTCATCATTACTTTTGTTTTAGCCATATTCATCTTTAGTCCAAAATCCTTACTAACTGTGCATAACTGATTAAGATTTTCCTCTAATTCTTTGGAATCGTGGCTTATGACCACAATGTCATCTGCAAATCGTAAATGGTTTAGGTACTCTCCATTCACGTTGACTCCTTTCTGCGACCAGTTTAATCTTCTGAAAGCTTCCTCAAGGGCAGCAGTAAACAACTTTGGAGCTATTTTGTCTCCTTGTCGGACTCCTTTCTCAATTTTAAATTTGTTATTGTCTTTGTCTAGTCTAATAAAGGAGGTAGCATTCTCATATATTTTCTTCAAAATCATGATATGCGGGGTATCTATGCCTTATCTTTCCAGTGCCTGAAACATTGCATTATGTATGGAGTCAAATGCCTTTTCATAATCCACAAATGCCAGGTATAATGGTGTTTATATTCATATGCTTTCTCCATTAGCTGTGACATTACATGGAGGTGATCCATAGTTGAGAATCCTGTCCTAAAACCAGCTTGCTCTTTTGGTTCATTCTCATCAAGTATTCTTTCTAATCTGTTGGCAATGACCCTTGTGAACAACTTGTAGATGTGGGATAACAAGCTAATTGGTGTATGATTTCCAATTTCTGATTTATCTCCTTGTGCAGCAAAACTATGGTTTTATTATTCCACTCCTTAGGCATCACACCTTTTCTAATGCATTTTGTGAAGAGTCTTGCCAGTTTTTGTGCCATGTCTCTTCCTCCCAGTTTTAACAACTTTACAGTAACCATCTTCTCCCGGGGCTTTCTGATTCTTCATTTTCTTCAATGCATGTTCTACCTCATCAGGAAGGATATCGGGTATCGTATGTGTTACTAATTTGCGATCCAACTTCCCCACTGCTGGCGTCATTCCATCGCTCCCTGTATAATTCTCTATAGTAGTATTCTGCTATTTGAATTATGCCTTCTCTGCTATTTATAAGTACACCATTGCTATTCTTCAGTTTCAGTATCATTTGTCTTTCTGTATTACTGCCCATGGGTGCTGATCTAAGTCCTTCGTATCCTTTGTGCATTTAAAAGGGAACTTCATGCCTTCTTGTGAAGCTGGATAAATACTTAGTTGATGTACATTGCCAAAAGGAATGATAGATTTAAACACTTTCAACTGGTGCATCTACTGAAGTAAAAAAAAGATTTTGAATCATGTGCATGTACGGGCTAAGGTAAAAAAAGCCAGCACGAGAACGATGAGAAATGTCAGATAACTTGCACGGAAAATTAGTTTCCTGGCACCGGACTCTAGCGCTGCTCGCTCGGTAAACAGACAGGTGTTATCGGTCTGGAACCAAAATCGAGAAGCATATATTGATTGACAGGTAGGCGTGGCAAACGATGAAATGATTGGTGGTGGGTGCGACAGGACAAGCTACTCTGTAGTCATTGGTCGGCATTATAAAGTGTATTTATGAGTAAAGAACGGTGCATAATAGTTTTGTAATGAAACGGTAAACAGGTAATAGTAGCGATGAATCTTTTAAAGATGGAAGAAATTTGTAAGGAAAATAAAGCAGTAGATTTTTTGATGAAAACTAAATTAATAAAAGTTTTGTTCTGTTCATTTTTATGTTCTTCATTATGTTTTTTTCTCATTAATAAAAGCAGATTTTTGGAGTTCAGGAGTGTTTTTACTATACTGTTGATTTAGGTTTGGTTACGAAAAAAGGAAAAGGTATATACTGGGTGTCTCAATGGTACAAACGTTTAGGGGAGCTAGGTAACATCTAAAGGAATGTGAATCGCATAGGGACCCGGAAACGTCACTGGAAAGTAGTAGCAGAGGCACAAGAAGCAGAAATGACACAAGACAGTAATTAGTGGCAAACATTTATTTGACATAATATTAACAATGGAGTACGAGATGGATGCATTTCATGATGTTAAACAGATGCTCGAAGGTTCCACCATGAAACGCGATGCATGCGTGACACCGACGCAGCATGGATTGGCGGACATGGTTGAACACACCTGGAGTTTCTTTGACAGTAGCAGCAGCGCAGATGAGTTTCGCAACGAGATCCATTTCTGTCTCCACAGGCGATTCATACACGATAGATTTGAGGGCCCCCCACAGAAAAATTCAAGGCTCGATAAATCAGGTGAGCGTGGGGGGCCAGGCAATGGGTCCACCACGGCCAATCCATCGACGCCCAAAATGCCTGTTCAAATGGTCACGAACACACCTTCCATAATGGGCAGGCGCCCCGTCATGTTGAAACCAAATGTTGCATCTCACATTTGCTGGAACATCATCAAGTAACCCTGGTAGAACTTGTTCAAGAAAGATCCGATATTTAGCGGAGTTCATATGGGATAGTAACATGTAAGAGCCGACTAAGCAGTCACCGACCATACCTGCCCACACATTTATTGCGAAGCGACGTTGTGCCTCATGGGGGTGCACACCGTGTGGATTGTCGTGAGCCCACACATGAGCATTGTGCTTATTGAATAAGCCTTCCTGAGTGAAATAAACCTCATCCGTGAACAAAACATAGGCTGGAAAATTCAAGTCTTGAACTCTTTCTTGGAGAAACCACTGCGCAAAAGCCACATTTGCAGGATGATCTTGGGGGAGCAGTAACTGAACCCTTTGGAGATGAAAGGGGTAAGGAATCGTCGTGCCAGACACGCTGTACACTGCAACGAGACACTCCTGAGGCAGCGGCACGTGTGCTGGTAGTAGGATTATTCTGGACGGCATTCAACACACTTTTCTTCATGGTGGGAGTTTGTGTCGAACGTGGTCTGCCCGCATTACTCCTGTTACCTCTAAATGACCCATAATTGCACAAATTTTGATTCACACATGCAAACAAACAGTGGCCCGGTACATGTCTGTCTGGGAAGCGTTCTCCATAAATTCGTTTAGCGGCTCGTCCATTGCCCTCTGCTAATCCATACACTAGGTGCATGTCTGCCAGCTCACAGTTCATATATCGATGCATGCTCTTCGTGCGGCGACTACTGCTTGAATGAGTAAACCAGAAATTTTCTCTTGTGCAAACTGATGAACAGCGCCATCTACCGACTTACAGTGATTTTTCCGGTTATGGGTTCCTATGCTATTCACATTCCTTTAGATGTTATCTACCTCCCCTAAACGTTTGTACCAATATTTTTGAGACACTCTGTATATTCACTGTATATATATATATATATATATAGTGAATAGCTGTTGAGGTGTTGATTGACGTTATGATACATGTATATCTGCACGAGTGTCTTTAAAAATAAAAGTACAGTAATAAAAAAATAATTTGTTAATAAACAATTTATGCGCTAGTCCACATGATTCTAAAGAAAAAAGTTTATGTACCCATTCCATTTCTGGAGAGGTTCAAGCTCCTGTGGGATTCAAGTGGAGGTAACCTGACCTTTTTTCACCATTATGGAAAGCGTTCATTAGGGCAAGTCACCATTAGTGCTACTAAAATGATACTAACCCGATGTTATCTTGTTTTGTGCTCGCACACCAATCAGCACATCATTTGCCATGCCTACCTGTCATTCAATGTATCGTTCTTGATTTTGCTCCAAACCGATAACACCTACCTTCTGTTTACCGAGTGAGCAGTGCTAGAGTGCCATATCGGGAAACTAATTTTCTGTGTAAGTTGTCCGACGTTTCTCGTGTTGGCTTTCTTTACCTTCGCCCATGTATGTATTGGCTGTCTTTGGCTAAATGTGTAACTGAACTGGTAGAACACTGGCTACTTCTGTTAAGTCTGTTTAAATAAAAGGTTAGAAGTGATGAGAAAAGCAATATGAGCACTTTTTTAGAGCTACCTCTTTGAGAAGTATAACAAGCTATCACTATGAGTGACACAGGCGTATCCAGTTCATGATCCAAAATTTTTGAAAGATGGCAAATTGATGAACTCAAGAAAAAGAACTTCTGAATTGCAAACTTCTGGTAAAAGCAAACTTAATCAAGCCAAGCAGGTCACTCATGCAGAAAGTCTATTCTTCATGATTCTCTCTTGTGGCGTGAATAAAGCAATTTGCTTTTTTTTTTTTTTCATTTTTTATGTTATGCTAGTGTTTTAGTAAAATTCCACCATTAATATTTCATCAAAAACTTTCACTACCACCGAACTTGCAGGACTGGAACATGGGTTTAACTTTGCCATAAGGGACTGCCATTATCCCATCAAAGATTGCATCATAGAACTACAAACAAAACTCGAAAACCACCCCAAAAAATGGCGAATTATACATCAAACAAATGCCATTATTAATTCAAAATTTACCCCCCAACTCAATATGAAAAAACAACAGTTATTAGACATACAAAAACTACGGAATATTCCGTTATGCTAGTGTTTGAAAATCTGAATATAGCTCTTCAATGCAGCATAACTCACATGTACATACTGAGATGATTACTCCTAGATATGTTGAAGAATTTTGTGAGCAAATTTATTTTATTTAACACCTTTCAAATCTGCCACTTCCATTTTTGAAATCAATTACTATAGCAGACTAAACCAGTGGGTGTTTCTTATGTAGTCATAGCCATTTCTGCTGCCAAGATAGTGGAGAGCCCAAAACAAGAAAAGATTCTCTTCTTTTGTTCTGTGAGAAAGTACTTTATCGGTGCATGTGACAACATGATGCACAAATTTCATCAGTTCGCAGTGCGTCATTTTCAAATTTGAAATATTTTGTGGATGTTTCCAGTACTTCTTGGCATTGTTAAAGATAAAAAAAAGATAGATGAAGCAATAGATATTTTGCAGCATCAATTATGTTAGCATCTAATAGATTCTCACGCTGAAACTATTATGAAGGAAGCAAGAATTGATGTTCAGTGATCCTGGGTTGAGGAACTGTGAAGTGCATAAGGAAGTTTGAAATCTAACAGATTATCCCAAATCGTGCTTAGCATTTTAACAATTGTTCATAGCAATGCTTAGTGTGAGAGGAGTTTGATCTCTCTCTCTCTCTCTCTTTGGATTCCTGACATCCAAGTCTAGACAGCAGGTTCATAGTTATTAACAAAACTTTGACTTAACATTTCTGAAGAGGATAAATTTTGAATTTTGAAATTTATCAAAATCAGTTGATATCTAATGAAGTTTTCAAAAATAGATCCACAGATATAAAATATTAGGTAAACTAATGTTTAAATGCATATTGTATTGGTAAACAATTCTGTAACTGTAAAATGTGTATGTTGTTAGTGAAATTTAATTTCTAATGCAGTGTGGAATTTTAAAAAACACTCCTACTTTTTTGCAAACAGTCTCCTATTTTGGCCCAAAAACTATTTACACCTCCTGCTTACAAATGCCTAATCTCTAGCTTTTTGAAAGTCAAAAGTTGGCAGTTACACAATCTAGTCTAAACCTCTTGCCTTGTAATTTGAATTTATGCCCCCTATTTCTAGTTATAGATCCAGCAGGAAAAGACCAGATGGGTTTTAAAAAGGAGATTGGCACAAGAGCAGTATTTGCTCTGAACATACCTGGCAGAAAGAGCAGTTGAACACCAGCAGAACATATTTGCCTGCTTCATTGACTTTAACAAAGCATTCAATTGCTTGAGACATGATATCCAATTCCGGCTCTTGAACAAACTAAACATTGATCCCAGGAACTAAGGATACTATTGCTATTATACCTTGAGCAAGAAGCGGCAATCACTGTAGAGGGAGAAAACACAGACTGGCTACAAATTCAGAAAGGAGTGAGGCAAGGTTGCATGTTTTCTCCTTTGCATTATAGATTATTATTATTATTATTAGCCATATGGTGCACCAGCCAAAAAAAAAAAAAAATTCCCGACTTACCCTGAGAGAGAGAGAGAGAGAGAGAGAGAGAGAGAGAGAGAGTCTAAAGTAGAAAAGAATCACCAAGAAAGAGAAGCATGATGATATCCAACTCAGGACCCTGACTGTGCCAGGCCCACACTCACCAGATGTTGAGCCCCTAGGGTGATTATGGTAAGATACGTGGCAAATCTGGTGATGTTAACGACAAAGTGAGTAATGACTGGATTAAAAATGTATAACCAGATACAAGAAAAGGTTTCTGCGAAAGTGACATTTTTAATGTTGATGAAGCCGATGTTTTATAGATTGCCCCTCTACATGACCCACAAGTTTAAAAGCGAAAAGTGCACAGGTGGAAAATTTATCCAAAGAGCAACTGACTGTTCTGATTTCTTCAAATACGAGTAGAATTGAAAAAAGAAACCCCTTAGTAACACGCAAATCAAAGAATCCAAGTTGTTTTAAAAACATTAAAAATCTTCCAGTAATATACCAAGCTAACAAAAAAAAGTCTGGATGACACCATCCATTTTTGAAGAAGTGCATAACTGGGAAAACAGCGTAAAAAAAAGATAGGAAAAGTTTTATGATTTTAGACAATTTCCCATCACATTTCATTCTTCTCAATCTAACCAACATCAAACTTGTTTTTTTACTACCACACTCAATTTCTGCTCTCCAACCTATGGATCAATGTGTTAGATGCTTTAAATGTCATTTTAGAAAACTTTTGGTATTGAAAACTATAGAATCCATTGAAAGAAAGGAAAAAAATTCAAATTTTAGCTCTTGATGCCATCTGATTCATGAGCAAGGCATTGGAGAGGGTAAAATCACAGACAATCAAAAACTTTTAATAAGGCAGGACCGTGGACCATGGAAGTTGATGAAGACACTGAAGAAAATTATGACAATATTCCGTTAACAATGTGGTTGCAAAAACATAAATTGGATACTGGGTAAGCACATATGGACAAAAACCTTGTGACTGCCAACACACCAACAGATGAGGACATTCTTGAAGTTATAAGAAAAAAAGATAGGAAAAAGGTGGTGGTGACAGTCAATGTAGTGTTGAGTACAGAGGCACAAACTGCTTCAAAAACTTTTCTTTTTTTGTTTTATGAAACCAATAACATAGATTCCGAATATCTATGTTATGAATTTGGTGGAATAGACTTCCATCCCTTGTCGTGGAAGTTGATAGCCTAAATAAGTTTAAGGCTCAGCTGGACAGGTATTTCGAACGAACAGAGGGGTGAAGTGGAAGTGGTTATTTTTTATTTATTTATTTATTTATTTTTTATTTTTTTGGCTGATGCTGCATAAGCTTGCTTTCTTGCATCAAATGCCTCTACTAATGCTAATGCTATCTCAGTAAAATGAAAGACATTGCTCATAAATTTCACCTTAAAAGAAATTTGAAACAAACAACACTGGAAGACTTATTTAAAAAATAAAAACAATGTAGGTATTATCTCAAGATTTTTTAATAATGAAATTTTTTTTTATTTTGAATTTATAGTGCATAAAAATATCAAATAAATTGTTAATCAGGTAATCATGAGCTAAATTATTCATTGTTGTTTTATTCCCTTTTTCACAAATAAAATTTATATAAATGTGAGTGTGCATGTGATAAATGTAGTTGAGTAACAGCAAAAGCAACATATAACCACAAAAAAGATACAAGTAACGGTGATAACAATCAATAATCTTCGGTCCCTTGAATCTCATTATAACCAAGATTGACTGTATTGATTAATATATTAAAAATTTACAAGTAAGAACTAAATGCACAAGGCATAATATGCTACGAACTTGCAATTTACTACAGAACTATCAGTGTAAATAAACAATTCTTCTTTTGTAATAGCAGACTACAGTAGTAGTGTGAACGGCTTCAATTTAATTGTATCTCATATTGTGACTACCTTCACGAGTTACCATGTATTGCACTACCTATGGAGAAGACTATTGTTACTTATTCTCAGTGGATACCACCGCCCACAGAGCACCGCTTCAAGGCATGTTGGCCTATCATCGGTGGAAGGGTAGATACCGTGGTGTTGCAATCATGCCAACCCAGTTATGAAGTATAACTCCACACTATGAGAGATGTCAAAAGGTGTACATAGTAATATTGCCAGTGCCTTGTGCATTTATTTCTGCCAACCCAGTTATGAAGTATAACTCCACACTATGAGAGATGTCAAAAGGTGTACATAGTAATATTGCCAGTGCCTTGTACATTTATTTCTTACTAGTAATATTACTATGTACACCCTTTGGCAACTCTCTTATTGTGGAGTTGGTTTCAAGCTTATGCTCCTACTTGTAGGAGCATAAGCTTGAATAATTTGAAGAGAATAGCCACTTAATAGCACAGAAAACAATTCTTTCAGTAATATTTTCTACTTTTATGGTTGAATCTGTTAGTCTTTCGTTGGTCAGGAACCCAATTCACCACACTGTCCATTATTTGTTCCAAAGTACAGACAAAGCCCATCTCCTAGTTTAGCCAATCTTCACCTTTTCTTCAAATCTCACATAAACCGATGATGTCCTAAATGATGTTTTTCACCTTTTGTAATAGTTCTTCTAGGTGTGAGTCTGCATTCATGGGCCAAATGTTAAGTGTTCCAATGTATAAAGTCCAAAGGCAGCCTGATTGAGCTCAGTGATTCTTAAATATCCTTTGCCATTGAGCTGGTCTTCCCACCACCATAGGTAGTAGCTTGAAGGCCTCAGGAGAATGAGGGAAGGGACCATAATCTGCCATGCTGATTAGGTACATGTTGGCAGATTTTGGAACGATTTAGTCTGTCTTAGCTTTGATCAATCCATCATGGCTGACCCTGCTAGGAGTATTACACTTCCAATGGCACAGTTTTCAGATTCACCAGCATGTGCAAACACTCCTGCCACGATAAGGCATTGATCCATTGGAGTGAGTTGAGGATTATACACTGAGAGAGATACGTTGAATAAAGTTTATACCCTGCACTATGACAAAAAAGTGAGTGGTACAAATAAATTAAAGGCAGAAGTAGACAAATTGGAGGGGATGGAAGGCGATGTGGAAAGGTGTTGTTTTTTTTTTGCTAATGCTGTTAAGGTTGCTTTCTTGCATCATTTGCTACTACTAATGGTAATAGACTTTAAGGTTTGGAGGGGGAGGAGATTTTAATATCCCATCCAACTTTAAAGAGCCAAATCGAGTCAGTATAACAGATGGGGGGGGATCAGAGTCATAGTATGCCACAAATTCTTGAATGGAAAGTGCTGAGAGCATAGAAGCATTGTCACGACACAAGCAACATGATTCCCTATACTCCATTTTTCCAATTGTTGTATAAATGCTTATAGTAATCTAATTCACTGTTTGATCATACAGGACAAATTCATAATGAAAAATTAGCCACAAGTCAAAAACATCTGCAATAGTGTTTGTGGAGGGAAGTTTTGCAAACTCCAGAGTAAATATTGCCTGGCAGATGCTGCTGGAAGATAAACAGTGGCGGACAAAAATCTGCATCACCTTAAAAAAAGTAACATTTGTAGTGAAACGTATAAGATATTGTTTGATCACAGTCATTTTGTTTGTCGCAAAGCAAAGGTATTGCATCAGACAGTAATTTCAAGGTATTGTATCAGCTGTTTCTATAAATACTGCATTGAAAGGGTATACATGCATATTAGTATCCTGTTTTGCAGAGGTGTAAACATGGCTCCATATTATTATTTTTTTGATTATTAGCCATATGGTGTAAGGAAGCCTGAGGCTTATGCTGTACCAGCAAAAAAAAAAAAAAAATTTGAGTTACCCTGAGAGAGAATCTGAAGTAGAAGGGAAACACCAAGAGAAGAATGATGATATCCAGCTCAGGACCCTGAGTGTACCAAGCCCACACTCACCAGATGTGAGCCCATGGGGATAATATAGGTTCAATTGGCATCAAGAAAAAAAGTGTAGCTGTTGCTCTGTCCCAGAAAGGGCTTTCTATGCATGCTATCGCTGATAAAATAGGCTGCCACCAGTCAACAAGTATCCAGGTGCTGAAATTAAAGCATGAAACTGGTGATGTGAGGAGAACACCTGGATCAGCCGTAAGAGAGCGACTACACCTTCCCAAGATCGATATTTGAAACGGCTATGCTTTCATAAGCACCATGCTAGTGCTCCTGATCTGAAATTGGACTTTGAGATGGCCTCTAGTGTTGAAACAAGTGCACGAACTATCCAAAGACAACTTTCAGAATGTGGTCTGCATGCCTATTGGCCTGAGAAGAAGACAACTTTGTTGAAAACAAATAAAAGAAGCGACTTGCTTGGGCTAAAATGCATGTTTCATGGACAAAACAGTAATGGGACACCGTCATCTTTTCTGATGAATCAAAATTCAACCTGCATGGCTCTGATGGGAAGCGATATGTCAGAAGACGAAAATCGGAGGCATACCATCCTGACTGCATAATACCAACACTGTAAAGTTCCCAGCCAGTCAGATGGTCTAGAGATGCATAACAAGCAAAGGGGTGGGGCAAATTACATTTATTAATGGAATGGTGAATGCAGAAACCTACACTGCTATCTTGGATGAGTGTCTGAAACCCGTTATTAGGGATCACCACACAGACACCCAAAACTGCATTTTTCAACAGGACTCAGCACCTTGCCACACAGTAAAATTGCTATGTTTTATGCTATTTAGATTTAATGATGAGTTTGTCTTCTTGTCTCACAAGGCTTAAAACATACATACACCAATGTTTTTCCTCCCTTAAGGTGCAGTCATATCTCAGAAATGCTGGCATTAGATAGTGTTGGACTGGCCCGGCAACAGTTGAGATCTGAACCCTATTGAAAATTGCTGGTACATAATGTCGTCTAAAATAGCTCAGAATAATCCAACAAGTAAGATTCAGCTGCAGGAGAGCATTGTAAGGGTGTGGTACCACAAAATTGGTCAACCATATATCCAGAAGTTGATTAACTCTATGCCAGATTGTTGCAAAGCTGTAATTGCAGCTCGAGGAGGAACAACAAAATACTGAGGACTTATTTTGCTGATTTACAGTACATATACGTTAACTTGTCATTTCAGTTTGTACACATAAATGCAATAAAATGTATGTTTGTTTCACATGATTGCCATCTGCATGATTTCTCATATTTCCATTAATTACGCATTTGGGAAGATATTTATGGCAATTAAGTATATCAGGTGGAGTCTTTTTATTGGATTTCATTCACAGAGATATATATCCTATCTAACATGCATTTCTAACATTTCTGCAACCCACAATGCAGCAAAAAAACACATTATTTGCAAAAATTCACAAGTGATGCAGATTTTTTGTCCGCCACTGTATGACCCAAACAGCTAGCCACCAACTACCCCACACCACACATTTACAGAAAAACAAATTGGAAATTACTTTTCCCAGTTCTGTGCGAATTCTCTTAATCCAAAAAAAAGGAGTTTCTAGTGTTATTGAAGCTGTCATGAGCAAAATGAACCTCAATGAACAAAATGTAGCAATGCAAACGGGGATGTGCAAAAAACCAATGGCAGACAAACACCTCTTGGCCACACATTCAAGATGTTGAATTAAATGCATGCAGTTGCACATATGATACATTTTGAATACCCACTGCTTCATAACAATTGAGAATCAGACCCATTTGATATAACGTTTTTTGGTGAAGGCAAAGAGACCATGAAAAATCGCTGTAAACTACCAGAATAATGTCAGCAAACTGCTTTCCATTAAATACTGAGCAATATGATCAGTCAGTCGATCATTTAAACCTGTAATGTAGTCTGTTATGTCCATGCTCCAATCAGTTTATCATCTGTTACTTGAACATGTCACTCAGTCACACTCTTATTCACTATTATCATATAGAATGTTTATGTGGCCTTCTAGCAAACTATATATATACGACCAAAACAAATGTTTAGTTTGCTATCAAGGCTTTTATTCATTTTTTTTTTTTTTTTTTTTTCTTTCAATTAACCATTCGAACATTACTATTTGTCAAGGGGCTCATATCTGGTGAGTATGGGCTTGGTGCACCCAGGGTCCTCATCTGGATATCATTCTTCTCTTCCTTGGCGATTCCCTTCTACTTCTTACTCTCTCTCTCAGGGTAACTCAGAAAGAAATTTTTTTTGGTTGGTGCAGAATGAGCCTCAGGCTTCCTTGCACCATATGGCTAATAATAATAATAATCTAATACAAGAGCCTAAAGAAGGAATTACTGTCAGTGGTTCAGCTATCAGTAGCCTGCGATACAGAGATGATACTGCCCTCATTGCAACATCAGAGGAAAAGCTATAAATACTCCTAAACAAAGTTGAAACAGCCAGTGAACAGATAGGCTTAAATTAATACCAAAACTATGATCATAAGCAAAAACACCTTGCCTAGAATCAAAATATGCTTCAGCAACTTCCCATCTAACAAGTGAGTAGCCTTAAATATCTAGGGAAGATCTTTACAAATAATAATGACCAAGGCATCGAAATTAGAAGCAGAATCAGTATGACCAAAGAGGTATTTAACCCAGTCATAGTCCGCTCCCCCTGAAAAAAACTAATCACTTCCATAATTTCTACTCAGTTTACAAAATTGAAACTCTCAATATACATAAACAGAAGTATATTCTTTGATTTCCTACCTTTAAATTGCAGCAAAAACTATTAATTCACTCGAAAACAGCAAAAATGTACGATCACATATTTTATGTAATTATGATCGCAAAAAAACAGCGGCCATTCTCTTTGATTATATAATGCATCACTGCATTCGTTTGAATTTTGTGCATCATTGCGCCACCGCTGGCTAAAACGAATCAACACACACGGAACCATAATTGAATGGTCATTAGCATTACCAAGGTGATCTAAGGAGAAAATAAAAATGTAAGCAACTTTCTTGGAAAACAAACAGCTGAGCATCATTACTTGCAAAAAATATTTTGCATTATAGCTCTGTTACAATATTTTGCTTTATTGCTTTACGTAATTGTTGTACAAAAGAATTGCAACAAATTGTTTTTGAAAAACAAAAATATATTTCCTTTCTTCAATATGTATTGTATCTGCTAACAAAAAATCAAGGAAATTCATCTATTGGAAGCCACAGTGGAAACGGGGAAAAAAAAAAAAAAACTGTCATAAAACTTGATAACACACAATGCTCATTTGATAAAAAAAAAAAAAAAAAAAAAAAACACTTTGCTGTACTGTAATTGTTTTAGGGAACAATATTTTGCATTTTTACTTTCTAACAATATTTTGCTTTATTGCTTTACGTAATTGTTGTAGCCAACAATGTTGGTGTGCAGGGCGTTTTCTGAATGTATATTTTATCTTCTAATGAAATTTCCAGAAAATATTTCTATTGATAGCTGCGCTATAAACTTCGAAAAAAAAAAAAAAAAAAGAATTGCAACAATTTGTTTTGAAAAAGAAAAAAGACTGCATTCCTTTCTTCAATATATATTGTATCTACTCACTGAAAATCAAGGAAATTCATCTATCAGAAGCCACAACGGAAACAGAAAAACTGGTGTAAAACTGATCACTACAATGTGCATTTGATAAAAAAAAAAAAGTTCGCTGTAATGTAATTGTTTATAAAAGAATACATCAGAACAGCAGTTTCCTGGATGTATATTTGATCTTCTAACAAAATTTCAAGAAAATATTTCTTTTGGTAGCTGCATTATAAACTTCGAAAACTTATGTCGAAGGAACCTCGCATGCATCTCACGTAGTGTGCAAACGAAAAAAAAAAATAAGCTACGAGTAACGGATTGGGAAATTGTAAGTAATTGTTACTGAATACTTCAATATTTCCTTGATATGCATTTGATGCCATCAAAAAATTTCAAGGGAAAAATTCTATTTTCATTATCTCACACACCCCAGAAATATTCACCATAAAGTGTCATATGTTTGGATGCTTCAGTTTCATTCTGAGCTGCAAATGTAATTTAACTTTTGTCAATTCTCTTGCGCTGACAGAGTAGCTGTTTACCAAATGAAGGAAAACAGGGTTCATTTTCCTGAAATTTTTAGTTCTATTCATTCACTTGGGGAAAAAACTCCTTAAGGGAGGGAGTCTGCAATTTCTATTCCAACCCTAGGGAAAGAAAGACAAAGAGAAAGAAATAAAAATACTCTTTTGGTGGGGAGAAGGTCAGGAGATTGTCAAAGGTCCAGAACTGTAACTTTCATCACAGATGCTGAAGTTCTAATAAGTCTATATCTTTATTGCATTCAGTTTCACAGCAGATGCTAAAGTTCTAATAAGTCAGCTTCATCCTAGGATGCTGAAGTTCTAATAAGTCCAAGATTTTGGTCCGGTGCACATTTGATAAAAAAAACACTTTGCTTTACTGTAATTGTTTTAAGGAATAATATTTCGCATTTTTACATTCTAACAATATTTTGCATTATAGCTCTGTTGCAATGTTTTGCTTTGTTGCTTTACGTAATTTCTGTAGCCAACAATATCAGTGTGCAGGACATTTCATCACAGATGCCGAAGTTCTAATAAAAGTCAGCTTCATTCTATTTTGTATTATAGCTCTGTTACAATGTTTTGCTTTGTTGCTTTATGTAATTACTGTAGTCAACAATATTGGTGTTGCAGGTCGTTTCATCACAGATGCTGAAGTTCTAATAAGTCAGCTTCATCCTAGGATGCTGAAGTTCTAATAAGTCCGATTTTGGTCCAGTGCACATTTGATAAAAAAAAAAAAAAAACACTTTGCTTTACTGTAATTGTTTTAGGGAATAATATTTTTGCAATAATTCCTCTGGAAATATTATCGAGTGAACTGCATTATAAATTTCAAACATCACTCTATAGGTTGTCCTCGAATGCAAATGACTACGGTTACTTTCTTTCAAGTGACTGCATGTTTTCGCTTTGTACAAATGTTTTATTGTGTATACTTCCTTCCAGTAAAATCATTGGCAGTAGTCCTTTATTGTACCTAAAATAATTCATTATGTTTGGGGAAACGATTTTTGCTCCTAATTGATGTAGCACTTTCGAATTTTCCCAAAGATTATCTGAACACAATGTAAATTAGAAGGACAGTAAAAGAGTTGATAATTGGCACCATTGGTGGGCAGCATTCCGACAAACAAATTTTCTTTTTATACTCCGGGATCACCACATTGGTCAGAGGAGATCCCGAGAGAGAGAGAGAGAGAGAGAGAGAGAGAGAAAATACAAGAAACAGCACTGCATTTAGCAGTCACCAGCTTAATTGTGTGAAATCCCACAGTAAAAGAAAAGAAGAGATAGGGAGTAAATTTATTTTTCAGTGGGATATATCTTTTATTGCAGCTCAGAACAGCATATTACCGTGGATGGTGAATTTATTCGGCTTGCGTACTAAAACAGAATTTCTCCCTTTGTGATACATCAAATGCATGCCAAGGAAATATTTTATAACAATACTTTTTGAACAGTCTGTTAGCTGTAATCCATTCGCTGGGTATTGTTCGAAAATATTGCAGTTTTGTGAACAGTACAAGTATTTCACTTTTTTTCTTTAAAATTGATATATATTTTGAGCTCAAGGGGAGATATTTGAGTGAAAAAAAAACATTTTTTAATGACCTTTGTATTTTATTGCAATTTTGGTGGTATACACCTAACATACTCTATTAATGCATGCTAAATTTGTAAACTGGTGACATTTTTGAATTCTTGTTTGAATCCTATAATACTTGCCAACTTTTTTTTTATTTACCTACAAGAACTTAAATGCTATTTTTAACCAATTTTTATGTGTAGGTTTTGAAAATCACCATGATAGTTTCACATCATGTTACAGTTATTAAATATAGAGGAAATTACATTTTACCAAAATATGCCAATTTTGCATAATCTAGCCAGTAATGTATGACATACTGATTTATTCAAGATATATGAACTAATTCTCTTAATTTTAGCAATTGATTCTGGCCTTGGTTTTCTTGTGATAAACGTAATCAGACTTCTACCTATGGTTCTTAGGTTCAAATTCCGATGCAACAATTTACAATTTGAAGAGAGCACACTAGCATTTTTGGTGAAATTTTTGTAAGCTGTGCCAAGGTTTTCCAAGTATTAACTGATTGTGACGTGTTCTCAGGGTTGTAAATTTATATCCTCCAAAGATAAACAGCCCCTCAAGAGTAGGAGAGTGCGACCCGCAACCCTTGCAGTAGGAAAAGTTTTTGAAATATTTTGTGAAGATCAGAAAATACTATGAAGATCGGAAAAGAGTTGGGATTCAAAATTTTGGACACTGCCAATGTACGTGACTGCACTGACTCACATGCAAATGACTTAGATGATGCAACTCTCTCCTTGAACTTGATGAGCAAACTGCATATGAAGAAGAGGAAAACAATTCTGAAGTGGATAACACTGGAATGGCACCAAAAGAATTTTCAACAGAAGAATTGGAGAAAGAAAGATTTTCAGGGAGTTGACATGGCCTGCGAGGTGATTATGAATGAAGATCTGGATGTTGAACGTAGCATGAAGATACGGAAAATTTTACAAGATGGGATTCGATGCCACAAAGACTTGTACGCCAAGAAAAAGAAAAGATGACTTCACCAGATTTATTATTGAAATACCTAAATAAACAATAAAGCTTTTTCCTCATCTCTCATGATGTTACCTTTTCATTAATAAAATTTTTGCAATATTTTTTATTTCAAATCCTATTAATTGGCTATCAAGCACAAACTGTTATAGATTTATTATAATTTGCTTATAGACAATTTCTCGGGTAAACATTCAATTAAAACCCATTATAATTATATCTCAATCAGCACGGTTTCACATAACACAGAATAGTTTTGGTACCAATTATCAGTGCTAAACGGGGAATTGCTGTATTTGTTAATCTGTTTTTAAGTGAAAATTATTTACTAATTATTTACTTTTGGTCTGTGTAAAAATTTTAGGCCAAAACCTCATGAAATAATTTTTGCAGGTGAATTGAAAACATTATTTTTTATATAACAGAAATATTTAAATTTCTAATTTATGAATAATTTTTTATTGCTTAAAAATAAACAATTCCTATTGATCTGAATTATGTTAACCTATCAACAGATGGGTTAGATTTTGTAATGCAGCTGGGCATATTTTTAGTAGCTCAGACATAACTGCTTAGAACACGGTCATTTGTGAATATATTTTTGGTGATGTAATATTAAAGTATCTCAAGTTATGTTAGTTTATCAAAGTTTTTTGGAATATGTGATGCATTTTCATATGTGATTTATGCAAGCCAAGGCAGGTTATCAGAAGGCTCTGGCAAAGAATGCCAAGGAAAGCAGCAAAGACTTCTTTACATATATTAACAGTAGAAGGAATGGGCTGAAACATATTGGTCCACTTGATATCCATGGTTTAACTGTTGATGATCCTGCTCGGGTTGCTGACAGGCTAGTAACCTGAGCAGGATTGTCAGCTGCTCGAATGGTATTTTCCATCTACATTCACACATGAGAAATTCTTTAGAGAGGGGGGGAAATGTTAGAAGTTTATCAAACTCTAAGAGTGGCTAAACAATTTTATGATAACAGAGAGGAAAATGGAAGAGAAATTGAAGTTTAACATAAAAGGTGCCTGGAATGGATGGGATCTATCCAATTATATTAAGGGAGGCAACAAACAAGGTAAGCAAACCTTTAGCTATAATTATGAGTGAACCTTTGGATTCAGGAGAGCTCCCTTTGAACTGGATGTGCGAATGTATCCCCAATTCACAAACAGGGATTAAAGGGTGACATGAGCAATTACAGAACTGTTAGCTTTACTTCTGTTCCAGGGAAAATAATGGAGTCTCTGGTTAAAGAAATAATGCAGGACCATCTAGGTCCACAGGAATGCACTTCAGTCGCAGCATGGATTTGTTAAGGGGAGAACTTGTCTGACCAATTTGATTGGATACTCAGATGCAGTGATAAACAAACTGAATGCAAAAAAATAATTTTGATACTTGAATTTTGTTGCACATAAAAGACTGCTGTGCAAATTGGAGCAGTATGGCATTAAGGGAAAATTACTGTTATGGGTTAAGAGATGGTTGAGTGGGAGAAGAGAGTTGTTATCAATAGAAAAATTCCCTCAGGTCTTTTTCATTCTTTACTACACTTTGTTTAGTGGTAAATGAAAGAGACCTGGGATGGTTGTGGCGGTCAGATGAAGGGTTCTCTGACCGGTGCAGATGGGCTGCCGGGATAGCTAGTGGGGTTTTTTCAAAGATATATAACGGTTTTGCCGGCAGGAGTGGGGAGGTGATTATTACATTGTATAAGGCGGTGATCAGGCCATGTTTTGAATGTTGCATGCAGGTCTTGGGCCCTCATTTTGGGAGGGATGTGGATTTGTTGGAATAGGCACTGAAAAGAGTGACAAGATTAGTGAAGGTAGCAAAAGGGTGCTCTTACTAGGAAAGCTTCAGTTCTGCAAATTGCAGTGTCTGGAGACTAGCTACCTGTAAGTAGCTCTGATTGAGGTGGTTAAGGCTTTGAATGGATTGAGTAAGTTGAATGATGATGGAATCTTTCTTTTTGCTCAGACTGCATGCATGGTACATTATAATTTGGAATTGAGGAAGGATGGTTGCAGGACAGATGTGTGTAAGGCAGTGGCGGTTTATTGTTGGAGGGAGCTTCTATGTGGTGTGGATGTGGTTGGTTTAAATTATTTTGGGGGGAGAACTAGACAAACTGACAGTTGTTGGAGGGGGATGGACAGGTGATATGGGAAGTGTATGGTTTCTTTTTTTTTTTTTTTTCTGCTGATGAAGTATGGGCTTGCATTCTTACATCATTTGCTAATACCAATACCACCTGGGCTGACTTAATTTAAAGATTAAGAAGCATTTCTTTTCTTAGTTTCTTTCACAGTTTTATATTTTTTGTATGATAAGTTTGCCTTCAGCCAGTGGCTGGTTGATTGTTGGAACAGGCTTCCATTGGTTGTTGTGGAAGTGGATGAATAAATTGGGGTTGAATAATCAAGGAAAAACTAGACAAATTCTTGGAGGGTATGGATGGGTGAACTGTGTAGGTGGTTTTTTTTTTTGGCTGATGCTGTATAAGCTTGCTTTCTTGTATCATTTGCCATTACTGCTACTGCTATTTTGAGTTAACATCAATTTGTAGTTGATTCCAAGATTTCTAGAAGTACAAAAGCTGTCTGAAACATTTTTACCCAGTTTTCAGAATTGCAGGCTGTATTGTACATATTCAGATAAAAAACATTTGGAACTTCCCACATGTTATAGAACTGCATGTCCTTTGTTTAAGTTATTAATTTGTATTTCTTCATTATGTTATTCATCAGTTTGTGCTTTGTCAGTTCCCAATTCCTGTTCAAAATGGGAAGCATTCAAAGAATTAATCTTGGAAGCTTTTCATACCAACTAAGAAATATCGTTCAAGATTTAGGCCTAAATGGATGTCAGATGAACTAATTAGACATGTGGCAGAGAAGAAAAATGCATGGGATGCATATAAATTAACAGGTGACACTGAAGCCTACGATAGATATAAGCTGGTCTGTAACCAAGTCACAAAGGAGGTTAGTCGGGCAAAAGATGCAAAGAAAAACAGCAAAGGGTTCTTTACTTATGTAAACTCTAGCAAGAAAAGGGGATTAGCATTATCAAAGGCACATGATGCAAGAAAGCAAGCTTATATAGTCAGCCAAAAAAAAAAAAAAAAAAACACCCTTATTTCACCCATCCACTCGGTCCAAATGTTTGTAAGTTCTGCCTTGAATCTACTTAAGCTATCAACTTCTACAACGACAGATGGAAGTTTGTTCCAGCAATCAACCACCCGCTGGCTAAAGGCAAACTTCCACACATCTATCCTACAACCGTCTTTTCTCAATTTGAATTTATGCCCTCTCAGGCGATTATTCTGATGGATGAATCAGGTTGGTCCACATGATATCGATGGTTCAACGTTTAATGATCCTGCTCAGGTAGCTAACAAACTAAATGAACATTTTGCATCTACATTTACACATGAGGAGTTATTCAGGGAGAGGAATGCCAGAGGTGTATTAAACTCTGGCAGTAAGCTAGATAATCTTGTAATAACTGAGAATAAAGTTGAGGAGAAATTGTTGAAGATAAACATAAGAAAGGAACCTGGGATGGATGGAATCTATCCAGTTATATTAAAGGAAGTAAGCAAACCCTTAGCCATAATCATGAAAGCTTTCTTGGACTCAGAGAAGGTACTCATGGACTGGAGATGTGCAAATGTGACCCCAATCCACAAAGGAGGATTAAAGGGAGACACAGGTAATTACAGACCTGCTACTTTAACTTCTGTTCCAGGGAAATTAATGGTTAAAGAAGCATTGTCGGATCATCTAGACAAGACTGCAGTAATAGTTAAGACACAGCATGGGTTTGTTAAAGGGAGGTCTTGTCTGACCAATTTGATTGGATACTATGATGTGGTCACAAAGGAACTGAATGTCAAAAATAATTTTGATATCATATATTTGGATCTTAGAAAGGCTTTTGATACTGTTGCATATGGAAGACTGCTGCGCAAATTGGAGCAGTGTGGCATTGGAGACAAATTGCTACTTTGGATAAAGGGATGGTTGAGTGGGAGAAGACAGGGTGGTAATCAATGGACACTGCCCTTCATGGACTAATGTTATTAGTGGAGTCCCTCAGGGTTCAGTGTTGGGTCCATTGTTGTTTTCTGTATTCATTAATGATATTGATGACGGTATATCAGGCTTAATGTCCTAGTTGCAGACGATACAAAGGTCAGCAGGGTTGTTAATGACAGTACGCTGCTGCAATAGGATCTAGAAAAGTTTAGCAGATGGGCTGAGAGGTGGCAACTGAAGTTTAACATTGACAAAAATAAACTACTGCATATGGGAAGCAGTAACCCCAGAGTAACGTATCAACTGTGTGGTACTACACTGACAGTAGTAGAGAGTGAAAAGGGCCTGAGGGTAATTGTACAGGCAGATGTAGCAGAGACAAGGAGGTGATTATCCCTTTGTATAAGGCAATAGTCAGGCCACACCTTGACATACATACATAACGAGTACTGTATGCAGGTCTGGAGGCCTCATTTTAAGAAAGATGTAGAGCTGTTGGAACGAGTACAGAGAAGAGCAACTAGATTAGTGAATGGAACAAAGGGTTGCTCTTACGAGGAAAGGCTTAAGTTTTGCGAATTACAGTGTCTGGGACTAGGCACCTGCGAGGTGATCTGATTGAGGTGTATAAAGCCTTGAATTGTTTGAGCATTCTCATTGCTGATGGGATTCTTCCTCTTACTCAGAATAATTGCCCGAGAGGGCATAAATTCAAATTGAGGAAAGACAGTTGTAGGATAGATTTTTTTTTTTTTTTTTTTATGTGAACCCCAAACACGAGAGGTATTAGAACCTATAGTACTTAGTACCGTGCTTGGGTTGGAGGTTGAGAAGACGAAAGAAGATATTTGTTGACATTGGACTTGAACTTCTGTAGATTGTAATTTTCAGGAAATACGTATGAAGGAAGGTTGTTCCAAAAAACGGCAGTTGAATGAATAAATGAGGAAGATGAAAAGTTGGTTCTGTGGGTTTGAAGTTGGACAGTAAATGGATGTTGGCTGGTGGCGGCACGTGTTCGGACTGTTTTGAAAGAGAGAGAGCGGGAATTATAGAAGCCAATTCAGAAGAACAGTGTCCATGGAAGTATCTGTAGAAGAGACATGCAGCAGAAACAGTACGTCTATGAGAAAGCGAGTGGAGAGACTCTGTGAGAGATGAATCATTAATTAACCTAACTGCCCTCTTCTGAATGGAATCAAGAAGCCTGAGAGAGGTTTTGGGGGCACCACCCCAGATGTGGGAACAATATTCCATGGCAGGGCGGATTTGCGATTTGTACAGAGTGAACAGCTGTTTGGAAGAAAAGTAACGCCGAGAGCGAAAGAGAAAACCAAGTTTTTTAGATGCAGAGGAAGCAATATTTGTAATGTGCTTGTGCCAAGAGAGATTAGAAGTCAGGGTAATCCCCAAAAGAGATATATTTTGCCTAGAAATCGGAGTGTCACTAAAGATAAGCATAGGAGCAGAAGAATCCTTTTTGCGAGATATAAGACAAGACTGAGTTTTAGAAGGGTTGAAATCAACTAAGTTGTCTTTGCCCCACTGGAGAATTACCTGAAGATCGGCACTTAAGGAATTAGTAGCAGATTTTCGAGAAGTTGAAGCTGATTGAGCAGGACAAGGTTTCTCAAAATGAAAAGTTGAATGCAATGTGCTATCATCGGCAAAACTATGGATAGGATTTCCAGTCAATGGAAGAAGGTCATTGATATACAAGAGGAAAAGAGTGGGGGAAAGAACTGAACCTTGGGGGACACCGGCATTAGTGGAGAAGTTAGAAGACAGAGAGCCATCTACCATCACCCTCAGTGAGCGATCAGAGAGAAAACTGGATAACCAATTACTAAAAACAGTTGGGAAACCATAAGATGGAAGCTTGTTTAGAAGACCTTTATGCCAAACACGAACAAAAGCCTTTGAGATGTCAAGAGCAACTACTTGTGTTTCACCGTACCTTTCCATTGAATTAGTCCATAAATGGGTAACATAAGCCAGAATATCACCAGTGGATCGACACTGACGGAATCCATACTGGCGATCGTTGATCAGACGGAAGGTTTCTAGGTAGTTTAAGAGTTGGCGGTTAATTGATTTCTCCATTACTTTGGTGTGGCGCCCACACCAAAGATGTGTGGAAGTTTGCATTTAGCCAGCGGGTGATTGATTGTTGGAATAAACTTCCATCTGTTATTATAGAAGTCGATAGCTTAAACAGATTCAAGGCAGAACTAGACAAATATTTGGAGCGAGTGGATGGTTAAAATGAAAAGGGTGTGTGTGTGTGTGTTTTTTTGGCTGATGCTTTCTTGCATCATGTGCCCTTGCTAATGCTATCAGTTATTATGGTATTTAATATGTATAGTACATACAAGATTAAATAACACATTAATATTTCTAGATTGAGAAAATTACACCTCTCTCTGTTGTGTTTTTCTGTCATAACTGGGGACACTTTTGTTGTGCCAGTGACAGAGCTTATGTGCTTTAGGAATGACTGGTTCAAGGTTACAGTGAGTTGATGGTGAAAAATTTTTAGCTTCTGGAAACAAGATTTTGGAAAATTTTAACTTTTGCCACTTAATACACTAAGTTGTACTGAAACAAATCTTGTTGCTATTGACAAAACGTTAAAGTATAAAATAGAACTTTATTAAAAATTCAGTAAAAATAAAATGGAAACTTATTAAGAATAGAAATAAGAATATATATATATACAGATAAATGCTAAAAGTAGTAAGAACCAAAACAAAATATATATTAAGAGGCTTTGCAACCACGTTCCCCTTTATCAACTTATATGACAAGTAGATAACATATATCAATATATTCTTCAGAAACACACCACACACACATGCACATTCATTTTAATAAACCAATGCAGTTCGTTAACGGAGAAAAGGGGGAGAACAAAACATGAACCTTCAGATTCTGTAGAAGTAGGTCATTTGCTATATTATAAGCTCACCATCTTTCATCATGCTGTAAAATAACTGCTTCTATAATAGGATGTATGCAAGTTCTGCAATTTCGATTAATGTTAGAACCTGCCACATCTGCATGGAGCACTTTCATCCAGGAGTGATGACGAGAATCATATGCATTGTTAAAAAAAAAATTTCAACATTGAAATTTGGGTTGCAATTAACATGCTGCTCATGCCAATAATGATTTTGCAACAGCAGAGGGGGTGAAGTTGGCCTGACAAATAGCCCCCCCCCTGAAATCTGGGCATGTGATCCGATAAATGGAATCCACAAGTTGCAGCAAGGAAATGGCAGATTTAACTTTGGAAACCACTGATTGCAGCTTCTTGTCAGGGAGCTCCATACAAACAATATTGTAGCATTGCAACACCATAGCAAGATGTGCCTGGATAGTGGGGCAATAGTGGGAGAAGACAGAGGGTGGTAATTAATGGGTGCTCCTCTTCGTGGACTAACGTTATTAGTGGAGTCCCACAGGGTTCAGTGTTGGGTCCTCTGTTGTTTTTTATATTTATCAATGATATTGATGAAGGTATATCAGGCTTAGTGTTGAAGTTTGCAGATGATACAAAGGTTGGCAGGGTTGTTAATGACAGTAATGGCAGTGTGCTACTGCAACAGGATCTAGATAATTTGGGCAGATGGGCTAAGAAGTGGCAACTTTTTTTTTTTTTTTAGTGCATCAGCTTCTGTGGCCATAATGCACCTCCCAAGGTTTTTGCATTTTACTCTGATCCAAGCCTGAGGCGGGATTCGAACCCGCAGCCTTTGGGTTGCCAGGAAGGCACTTTATCCACCTGGCTAGCCCAGTCGGCAAGTGGTAACTGAAGTTTAACCTTGACAAATGCAAAGTACTGCATATGGGTAGAAGTAACCCCAGAGAAACGTACCAATTGTGTGGTACTACACTTAAGGTGGTAGAAAATGAAAAAGACCCAGGGGTAATTATGTAGTCAGATATGAAGTTCTCTGAGCAGTGCAGACAGGCTGCCAGAGCAGGTCTTGGGGATTTGTCAATGATATATAGGAATTTTGCTAGCAGGGAAAAGGAGGTGATTGTCCCTCTGTATAAGGCAATGGTCAGGCCACGCCTTGAGTACTGCGTACAGGTCTGGAGGCCTCATTTTAGGAAGGATGTAGATTTGCTTGAACGTGTACAGAGAAGGGCAACAAGATTGGTGAGGGGAATGAAGGGATCTTCTTACCAAGAGAGGCTTAAGTTCTGCAAATTGCAGTTGCTGGAGACTAGGCACCTGTGCGGTGATCTGATTGAGGTGTATAAGGCCTTGAATGGATTGAGCACGCTGAATTCTGATGGGATCCTTCCACTTGTTCAGATTACGAATCTAAGGGGGCATAAATTCAAATTAAGAAAAGACAGATGTAGAATAGATGTGTGGAAATTTGCCTTTAGCCAGCAGGTGGTTAATTGCTGGAACAAACTTCCATCTGTCGTTGTGGAAGTTGATAGTTTAAATAAATTTAAGAAGGAACTGGAAAGGAGGGAATGATGTGATTTTTTTTTTTTTTTTTTTTTTTTTGGCTGATGCTGCATAAGCTCATACACTTGCTTTCTTGCATCACATGCCACTACTACTACTACTTCTACTTCAAATAAATAATGTTTCTCTATTAGAGAAGACTACTGTTATTTATTTTCAGCGGTACCACCACCAAGACGATCGTTTTGAAGCTGTGCAGCTTCAAAATAACAGTAATATGATTGCATTGTTCCACTGCTTAGGCGTCACACCTTTTCTAATGCACTTTGTGAAGAGCCTTGCCAGTTTTTGTGTTATGTCTCGTCCTCCCAATTTTAACAACTCTACAGTAACTTCATCTTCCCCCGGGGCTTTCCGATTCTTCATTTTCTTCAATGCATGTTCTACCTCATCAGGAAGAATATCGGGTATGTCGTATGTGTTGCTACTTTGCAATCCATCTTCCCCACTGCTGGTGTCATTCCCTCGCTCCTTGTATAATTCTCTATAGTAGTCTTCTGCTATTTGAATTATGCCTTCTCTGCTGTTTATAAGTACACCATCGCTATTCTTCAGTTTCAGTATCATTTGTCTTTCTGTATTACTGCTCAAGGCTGCTGATTTAAATCCTTTGTTTTCCCTTAATGCTTGTTCTACTTTTCTTGTGTTAAATCTTCTTATGTCCTCTCTGAGTCTCTTTCTAATGGCTTTGCATAACTCAGTATACTCAATTTTCTCCCTGTCAGTGTTTTTCTTGTCCAAATGAAGGCTATCAACTTGTGGAAGTTGATAGCCTTCATTTGTCGTCTTCGGTTCATCATGACAAGTGTTTCTTGACTAATTTTTTCTTCTTTGGATTTCTGTTTCCCTATAGGTTTCTTGGGCTTTATCACTTTCAGAAAGTTGTAATATTCCTCGTCGATATCTTGGTCCTGAGCAGTCTGCAGAAGCTCAAACTTGTTCTTAAGTACCAGTACATACTGCTTTTTCTCCTCCTCTGTTATCTCAAAGACCTTTGTATTATTTACTCGAGTCAGTTTTTTCCTTTCCTTTCCTACATCTATATCAAGTGTACATCTTACCATTCTGTGATCACTTCCAACATTTACCTTATTCAGGACGGTAACATCATTCACAATATATCTTCTGTTAGTGAGGATGAAGTCGATTTCATTAGTTGTTAATCCATTTGGACTCTTCCATGTCCACTTTCTGTTCGCTCTTTTCTTGAAAAAAGTGTTCATTACTGACAATCCTTGAGATTCTGCAAATTCCACAAGTCTTTCTTCTCTTTTATTTCTTTCACCAATTCCAAAGTTTCCTATAGTTCCTCTTTCTGCGCTGTTTTGTCTTTTTCCAACCTTAGCATTGAAGTCCCCCATAATAATAGTGTAGTGGGTTTTCTGCTCATCTAGAAGACTCTCAATTTCGGTGTACATTTCTTCAACCTCTTCATCATCATGGCTCAATGTTGGTGCATAAATCATTATAATCTTTAGCTTGTACCTCTTAGAAATCTTGAGTATTAGCCTTGACACCCTTGGTGATGTACTTTTGAATTCCAAAATGTTGTTTTTAAAATCTTTATGGACCAGAAACCCAACTCCACCTTCACTCCTTTCACTGTTTCCATTGGTGTACAGCAGATTTCCACTTGATAAACTTATAAGTGATTCATTTCTTCTTCTTGTTTCAGCCAAACCAATGATATTCCAATTCACATTTTCTAATTCCTTTTCCAGCTCTAATATCCTGTCTTCACCGATGAGTGATCGTACGTTATAACAGGCCAAGTTCAGTTTCCGTGCATGGCAGCCTGGTCGTACCCAGAGATTCTTAGCACCCTCTGCTTCCACTCTAATCCTCTTGCTGCCGTAAGAGGGAGAGTGAAAGCTGCTGGGGACTGAGGGCCATTTGTATTGTTGTGCTCTCATGCTGGAGGGTTTGGTCTTTTCCTCTTCACGCTGACCAGGCGTCTTGAAGAGAACCATTCTACACGTTCGTTGCCACCTAAGTGACATAACAGGGCTTACCATCGAGAAGGTGTGCATGAGTGGATTTTAGGGAGGCAGGCCAACCGGACTTCTCCTAAATCTTCTGTAATAGAGAGATATTGGATCCATCAGTGTTTTAGGCTGAGTGTCTGATAACACACAGGATACCTGTTCCCCTCTAAGCCCCAGCAATCAACTACCTGCTGGCTAAAGGCAAAATTTGACCCATCTATTCGTCAATTTCAATTTATGCCCCCTCAGGTTTGTAATCTGAGCAAGTAGAAAGAATCCTATCAACATTGAGCTTGTTCAATCCATTCAAGGCCTTATACACCTCAATCAGATCGCTTCACAAGTGCCTAGTCTCCAGACACTGCAGTTTGCAGAACGTAAGCCTTTCTTCATAAGAGCACCCCTTCATTCCCCTCAACAGTCTCGTTGCCCTTCTCTGTACTGATTCTAGGAACTCTACATCCTTCCTAAAATGAGGCTTCCAGGCAGTGGCCTGACTATTGCCTTATACAGGGGAATAATCACCTCCTTATCCCCTGTTTGCAAAATTCCTGTATATCATTGACAAAACTCCATAACCTACTCTGGCAGCCTGTCTGCACTAGGGCTTACAATACTGAGATCCCCATCATTTTTTTTTTGGATTTGAAATCCCGGTATTGATACAAAAATATCGGTTTTTTGGTACTAATTTAAAAAAATAATTTTTTATGATTTATTCACATAAAGGTTATAAATCATTAATATCACAGAATTGTTACAGAGGGATTGTTATACACAATACAAATGCAATGGAAACCTGAAAACTGTAAGACATAATATCTTACAAATATATTTCTCTTAGTAGAATGGATGTGCTGAAGTTTGCCTTTAGCCAGCAGGTGGTTGATTGGTGGAACAGGCTTCCATCTTTTGTGGAAGTTGATAGCCTAAATAAATTTAAGCCTGAGCTGGACAGGCATTTGGAATGAATGGAGGGGTTAAATGGGAGGATTTTTTTTTTTGCCTGATGCTGCATAAGTTTGCTTTCTTGCATCGTATGCTAATGCTAGTAAGTATCGTGTGTGTTGGAAGTAAAGCAATTAAGGAATAACGAAAACATCATTACAGAAATATTTCCATTAGTGGGAGTAGGCTTAGTAGAGCAGTCAAGGAATATGGTGAACAATGGTATGTCAGGTGCGGAAGGGTTAAAAGCCTCTGAACAATAGTTTAATCCCTCTATTACACTGTTACTTGAGGATGCGACACTTAGTGCATTTTGGGAAAGGGTGTCTGTATGGAGCAGTTAAAAGGTATTGTGAACAGGTGATCTAGAGTTAAAAGATGAAAGCATTTCGTTGTGTGGGGAAAATATTCTGTTTTTCCCACCAAAGGAAGAAGAGTGAGTTTAAAGAATAACACAAGATTGGGTCAGGTTTAAATTAGATAGGGAGAGATACATGAATGCGTGCCAACTCCAGAGGGGTTTGCACGTAAGCTTGTACATAAAAGTACAAGGGGCAATTGTAACTTGCAATCAACTGAATAAATAAATGAGAAGGAAATAAGGTGCTTATGCCAAAAGAGGGGTTTGTGGTTGTTGTTTGGAGGGGTTGCAGACTTGCAGTGGTAGTTCTGGGTTCAGTTCGGGTCCAGTTCCTGTAGTATTCAGCTATATAATGAAGCGTTCCACCGGGCATGTTCCTGTGCTAGTTAATCTGGAAGTTGAATAACAAGCCAGTCTGATAGTGCCCTGGTTTCTACTACTGCTGTGGTAATTTCCTTCAGTATTAACAGAGAACTGTTCCCAAAATCCCGAAATAAGACAGTACTGGAAGAGCTATACAGCAGAATGCAGAGTTCAACTAAGAAGAGAGAGAAATCACTGCACTCTGTGAAAGGAATCCCACCATAAAAGAGAAGGAAGGTAAGTTCTCTGAACCAGGAGCATATTCAAAAAAAAAAAAAGTATATATATATATTTATATTAGTAATAAAAAAGTTAATGATTAAGTTGATTGGTTAATTATTTTTATTTATTTTTACTGTATCCATCACATATTATCTTGACGACTATTATCGTTACTATATTATGTCCTGGATACAGTAGATATGTAATATGTATTATATATTTAATCTTATTGTAATCATTAAATTACGTTCTCTGTTGGGTCAACGATGATTAATATATGCTTACATTTATAATTTATTTATAATTTACTTATATTTCTTACTTTTGATTCTAAAATTTCCTAACCATTTTTAATCACTATATTTGGTTCAGATTTAAATTACTTGGCATATATTGATCATTACAGAAACAGAGAACTTCTTGTCGTTTTTTGCCTTCAGTCTGGGTGGTTGGCCCCAGTTGAAGTCATCTGGATTGTGGGTAAAAAGCGATAAAATTTTTTTTTTTTTTTTTTTAAATCCTCAGCGTTTTCCTAAATCCCTGAATGGTATTATTTGATTGATTTACCTTTTCTATTATTTTCTATTATTATCCTCAATATTTTATATATATATATATATATTAGATAGTACGAATCAGTGCTGTAATACTCAATACATTCTACGTTGATATTAATATTTGTAAAATAATAAGAGGAGTTTACCTCAATATAGTACGTAGAATACTTCCGTATGATACTCTCCAGAAATTAAAACCAAAAAAATCGGCAACTTACATTAGAGTAAAATATAAATAATTAAAAACCAATTTAACACAATTCAAATCAATTTAAGACAATTAAAAATTAATTTAACACTATTAAAATGAATCTAACAGAAATATTCGAAACGATTTTCCTTCCTTTCTTCTAACGAAAATATTCAAAACGATTTTCCTTCCTTCTAACGAAAATATTCAAAATGATTTTCCTTCCTATATATATATATATATATATATATTTTTTTTTTTTTTTTGTGGTTCTCTTAAAAATCTGAGGACTCTTTTGAATTGAGTCAATGATTTACTTGTGCGTTTGAGGTTTCATGTTAGTTCCACCATAGTAAAAGCATATGTAGTTTTATATTTAAAAAAGGATTGTTGACTTTTTTTAAATAAATTTTATAATCTTTTTTTCAAGTTACTAGCTTTTAGTTATTATTCCTCATAAATTTTCATATTGTATACTTTTCATTTACAAGTAAATAAATGAATGCATTTCATTATTACTTGAAGGCAGATAAGCTTAAAATTCAGGACCTCACAACAGAGGAACAAATTGGAATTATAGATGCTACACTGGCATGCTTGGTAAGAGCTTTATAAAAATTGCCTGTTTTTTTGTTATTACTTGGATATTTAATTAATTAGAAATTTCCTATAACTAACAACAAATGTTTAACTTATTTGTGGAGGAAATGAAAACTGAAATGAACAACAAATATTAACTTAGTTATAGAGGAAATGAAAAATCAATCATTAAAACTAGTTTAGGGCTTGACTAGTCCTTGGTGCCAACTCACAGTGACACTTAAAAAAGTCATTGTTGCTTAATGTTTTTAATGATTGCACCATTTAAACAGCTTACCAGTAATTGATTATTGCTAAGTAGCATTTAATCAAGAGATGGTAAGGAAGATAGTTTTTAATTTTATTTCTATGTGATTTTAAGTTTCTTTGATGTTCTAACTTATTATTAGAAAATTGCCTGAATATAGGCTAATTACCACTGTAGCATATTACAAAGTGTTGTATCTAACTGTAAGTATGTATGTATATACACATGCATGCCACTTAATTATACAAGAGTAAGACTTAATATTGAGTCCTTTGTGATTTTTGTTGGTCTGTATCTTTCTAAGCATTAGCAAGATTCTTGACAGAGGTGCAATATAATGGACTTAATAACAATGAAAAATTTTTTCATTACAAATATTGGTGAGGTTAGTATATATTTTTTAACACTGATTTGAAATGAGTATCCTGCTTTTTCTTAACACCTTCAGTTTGCGAGGTACAGTCAAACTCATTTGTAATGAGCATGGTTAAAGCAATCACAGTAGTTCAGAACTTCACAGGTATAACAAGCAAATCTTTAAGCCATTACAACAAGCAGTGGCCGAACTGCCCTTTGAGGGACTAAGATCTATTATTGTTTTGTCCGTTTATGACATTTCCCACCTTATCGCTTTCCACATCCCTGCTGATAGCAATTTACGTATAACTATCTTAACGATTCTCAGAAACTCTTTAATGCAGTACACTACCAGAAAGAGCATAGTCCAGTGGCATAGCGGAAATCCCTGAATGCCCTGTGTGATGGGGTGCTGAAGGCCTGCGGGGTTGGGATAATTCTGCTACACACTACCTCATTTGAATAGAGCATGTCGAATGCTGTGGGTGTACTACTGCATTTAGCATTTTGCTTTCTTTCCCCAGTCTTTTAATCCTCTTTTGTACTGTATCTCTTCTCTATTGTTATGGATTTTCAGATCTAGGAAGAGAAATTAACCGATGAAATTTTTCTGTATCGGTGAGAAACATTCAGCTTTTAGATTCAGATGAAATGAAGAATTCTAGGTGCAATTTCAAATCTTTGCGTGTAAACATGTCTTTTTAAAACTTGGAAGAGACACTTGGAATTTTTAAAAAATAAATTTGCTTCTTTGGTTTAGGTTTTGTTGTGCTGTTAAATTCAGTTCTTTTTTACTTTGAAATGGCAGGGGAGAAAAGAAAAATTGACAATCAGTGAGAAAGTGAAAATTATTTGTGACAGAGAATGGATCAAGCAAGGCATCCATTTGCGAAAAGTTAAGACTGAACTCATCAATGTGTCAACCATTTGGAAAAATCAAGAAAGAATTACTAGTGCTTTCAAAAAAAGCATTGCAAAAAAATTGCATAAATGTGATAAAAGTGATCGGATAAGGCTCTTTTGATTTGGTTTACATTGAAAATAAATTGTATTCCTATTAGTGGCCCCCTACTGAATAAGAGCTGCAATCCGGGGTAGCCGATGCGCCAGCACTGGGGACCCAGAGTACTGGTGTGAAGTGGACCACTGGCCACAGAACAAGCTGTTATAACAATGTTACCGCATACGGGGTAGCCAATGCGCCAGCACTGGGGACCCAAGGTGCTGGTGTGAAGTGGATCACTGGCCACAGCAATAAGCTTACTACGCCGAAAAAGACAATTAACATTGGCGAATGGAATGTTCGAACGGGGCACCACGTTGGACAAAAGGAAATCATTGCCCAAGAACTACTTAGGTGCAAGATATCAATCGCAGCATTATCTGAATTAAGGCTCACCGGGTCTGGAACGATGATCATCCAACCACCAGCACCTAACGAAGCGGTTATGCTATTCTACTCTGGTGGCGAGAAACGAGAAGCAGGAGTGGGCTTTATGGTCGATGCTCAGGCCACCAGTAGTGTGATCGCTTTCCAACCAATATCGGACCGCCTGGCAGTCCTTACTGTCAAGGGCACCATCAAGACCCATATTATCTCCGCCTATGCGCCAACTGAGACTAGCCTGGACCCGACCAAGAATGACTTCTACAACCAGCTCCAACATACGCTGGATTCAATTCCGCAGACAGAAGTGATCATCCTCGCAGGGGACTTTAATGCCCATATTGGCGTGGACAGATCTGGTTGGGAAACAACAATGGGCAAGTTTGGCCATGGGAAGATCAATGACAACGGACTACGTTTGTTGTCCTTTGCCGCATCTAACAACCTGATCATTGGAAACAGCCATTTCCAGCACCCTCAAAAACATCAACTTACATGGCGAAATCCATCTGGCAAGGACTCAGCAATCCTGGACTACATTTTGATCAATGCCAGATTTCGCTCATCACTCATGGATGTTCGTGCCATGAGGGGACCTGATTGCGGATCTGATCATTACCTCATCCGGGCTAAGGTGCAGCTCAAATTACGGCATGCAAAAAGATCATCTCGGTCAGCCAAGCTGGACTGGAGGCAGCTAATGAATGCTGCCAACAAACAGGCATATCAGATCGCCCTATCCAACCGCTTCGAGATGCTGGCCGTGCCCGAGGATATAAATGAAGAAGAAAAGCAGATCTCTGATGCCATCCTGGAATGTGCCAAGCCCCTATGTCCACCTGCCCGACGTCGAACGCAACCATGGATATCAGATGAGTGCCTCGACCTCGTGGACAAACGGAAACAGGCAAAGTTGGTCGACTTTGAACGGTACCGGCAGCTAAACCGAGAAGTCCGACAAAGAATGACAGCAGAAAGAGAAGCATACTGGAACCAAGTGGCAGACGATCTTGAAGTGGCGGCATCCAAAAACGAGTACCGCACTCTCTACTGCACCTTCAGATGTCTGAGTGGAAAGACTAAATTGACTAGTGACAACATCAAGAATGCTGATGGGACCTTCGTGCGATCACCATCCGAACGCCTGCAACGGTGGAGTGAATTCTTCAAAGCTCTGTATAATCACGACCCACCTCAGGGACCGCCAGCAACAGCACTCTCGATCGACCCCCCTGAGGTCTCCATGGTCGATGTTGAGCCTACAGTAGAAGAAGTGAAAGCAGCCATACAATCCCTGAAGAATGGCAAGGCACCAGGAGTGGACCAAGTCACCACAGAAGCGATCAAAGCCGGGGGAGATGTACTGCTTCGCCGACTACACTCACTCCTCAAAACCATCTGGTGCACTGAACAAATTCCGTTAACATGGAGGAAAGCCATTATCGTACCAATCCACAAGAAAGGTGATAACCGGGACTGCAAGAACTACCGTGGCATCAGCCTCCTTTCCATCATTGGAAAGGTCTTTATGAAGATTATCCAGTCAAGACTGCAAAAACATCGCGAGCAAACCAGTCGAGAAGAACAGGCAGGATTTAGACCCGGGCGAGGATGCTGTGATCAAATCTTTGCCATTCGTCAGCTGATGGAGGAGAGGATCCGGTGTGGACAGCGAACCGTCATTGTTTTCATTGACTTTAAGTCTGCTTTCGACTGTGTCCACCGGCCTGCCTTATGGAAACTACTAGAGGTTGAACATGTACCTCGAAAAGTCATCACACTCCTCCAAACTGCATACAACGGTTTAACCAGCCAGGTGCACATCCAGAACGATTTATCTGAGGAATTTACCATCCAAACTGGAGTCCGCCAAGGGGATGTAGCCTCCCCGTTGCTTTTCAACATCGTGGTCGACGCCATTATGAGGCAAGCATTCAGAAACAGACAGGGCATACAATATGACAAGGATCACTATGTGACTGACCTGATGTTTGCTGATGATAGTGCTATCCTTGCCGGTAACGACGCTGAAGCCACGGAAATCCTCTACGACATTGCCCGCATTGCCCGGCCATACGGTTTGAAGATCAATGCTGGTAAGACAAAGGCCCTGACAACAGATGGGTCGCAAGCCACCATCTATCTCGAAGGCGTCCAGATCGAGCAAGTGCAGGACTTTAAATACCTTGGGTCGCTGGTCCAGGAGAAGAAAGTTGCATCCACCATGGAAATTCACAGCAGAATTGGACAGGCGGCCACTGCGTTCGCCTCGCTCAAATGGTGTCTGTGGAAGAGGACCAACATTTCCACAAAGACTAAAATCCTACTCTTCCGGACTTTGATCCTGCCCATTCTTCTTTACGGATCGGAAACATGGATTTGTCTCAAGTTAGATTTGAACAAACTTGAGGTATTCCAAATGCGATGCCTGCAGCAGATCTTGGGCATCTCTCTTCGCGACCGCATCACTAATGATACCATCCGCGCCAGATGCCAACAGCAACCAACCATTGCCGACCAAATCCAGAAGCGAAGGCTCAGATGGTTTGGCCACGTATGTAGAATGGGCACGAACAGAATACCATCCACACTCCTTTGGAGACAACGACCCACCCAATGGAGCATCCAACGGACCGCGCCTAGGAAAACGTGGGCCAAGCAAGTGGAAGATGACTTGAAGAGCCGACGTCTCGACCTTAACCAGGCCAGGACTGAAGCCATGGATCGTAAGGTATGGAAGAACATCACAGAGCAAGTCCGAAACCCTGCGGCACCTACAGCAGCATACTGGTTGCGTGGCCAACCGCCTCCCCCAGCTGCCAGCTAAGGACCAAAGAAGAAGAAGAAGAAGAAGAGCTGCAAAATTGGCTCAGCTATGTGGATTTTGTTTGCAATAATGGGTGGCTTGGCAGATTCAAAAAAAGAAATAATATTGTTTATGGTAAGATAAACAAGATAGTTCAACCCTTGCATGATACTAGTGCCTAGTATCTGCAAGGGTTGAAGACCTAGAAAATGGTTTGAGTACTCACTACAGGGGTTATTTATTCCAATAACACTACCTGACAAAAAATTTTTTTCGTCATATCTCTGGGATGAAAGTTGGTTATTCTGAACAAAATTAATGTCCTAATTATGAAAATATCAATCTTTTACTTTTGTCACATCTACATCAAAAGATATAAAGGTAAAAAAAAAGTAAACTGCAGCCATTATCAACCCACTGCAGGATGGAAGCCTCCTCAACAATTCATGCTGAGGGAAATGGACCCTAATCTGCCACGCTGGTCCAGTTCAGGTTGGCAGATCAACCGTATTTAGGAGTCTCAATGATTTCCTTTTATACTCCAGATTGCTTTCCCATTTAAGGAACCAACAGTAATCTCCCATCATGGCAGAATCCCAACGACCTTGATATCTTTTTCCTTTGCAGATACGTCCTGGTGGAAGCACTCTCCTTGTTCATCACTGACATCTGCTAAGTTTTCAGGAAAGAAATCCAGGTGGGAATGAAGGAAATGCATTTTCAATGACATTCGGCACCCCATGTTCTTGTAACATTTCAGCAAGTTTGTCACCAGTTGCTCATAGTTCTCTTCTTTTCTCTTTCCAAGGAATCTGTACCACAGCCTTGAAAGATCTCCATGCAGCCAGTTCAATGTCATTCAGGTTTCTCTGAAATTCTTCATCTTTTAGGAGCTTTCTTATTTGAAGACCTATGAAAATTCCTTCCTTCAGCTTTGCATGAGATAAATTTGGAAACATTTTCAGTAAATATGCAAATCCTCGGCTTTCTTTATCCAGTGCCTTAGTGAAATTCTTAATCAGCCCAAGCTTGATGTGTAAAGGGGGAAAGAAAAATCTTTTGTGGATCAACCAATGGAACACTTTACATTGTTTTTGCCAGGAATATATTCATCTCTCTTGTCCCAGTGTTGTGCGATGTAGTGTTTGGCTGTTGCACGACTATCCCACAAACACAGGAAACAACAGTATTTAGTGAAACCACCTTGCAACCCAACAAGCAGTCCAATCACTTTGAGATCACCACAGAAACCATAGTCATTGTAACGTATAGTAGCAAGAATCTGGGACATACTATCGTAAGTTTCTTTAAGGCCAACAGCATGAACAAGAGAAATTGATGGTAAATTATTTCCATTATGAAGCAATACTGCTTTCAAACTTAGCTTTGACACATCAATGAACAAATGCCATTCAGAGGTATTGTGATCAATGTTCAGTTCATGCATAAGACCAACAATGTCTTTGCAGACACATGTTGTTTTCCATTGCAAAATATCTTGAAAACTCGTCATTTCGCTGAAAACGCTTTATTGTAATGTTTGTACCTTTGGCGAGTAAGTGCCACTGTTGTAGTCTGGATCCGAGTAATTCAGCCTTCTCTTTGGGTAAGCCCAAGTTTCTGATCAAGTCGCTTAATTCTTCTTTTTCAATGTAGTGTGGGGCCTTTTCTTTTTCTGGCTCGTAGTCCAAATCATGTGAAGTACATGGTTCTGCGACATCTGGTAAAATGATTTCTTCTGTACCTTCATCACTACTTTCAATACCCCAAGATTTTGGTGGCACAGGTACTGGCAGTTCTTTACCATGTGGCATTGGCCTAATTGCTGATGGGATATTTGGATATTTGATGCAGTGCTTGCGCGTTTTGGAAATACCTTTTATTTTTGTCATTCAGAAATAGCAGTCATCAAAATGATTCTTGGGCTCGTGCCGCACCATAAGGATGGCAAAAGGTAGCTTGCCATATAACTACAGCCTTAAGTTCATTGTACAAGTAATACAACAGATATGTAGAGCCCAATTTTTTTCTTGGTCACCGATCTTGCAGCCGAAGTACAACGAATATGCAACTTTTGTGACATTGTATATTTCCTTCCTCTGAGTTTTTGGGGTTAAGTGTCCACAAACATAGCAGAAGTTGTCTGAGTGATTGATGCAAGTTCTGTGCTTTGTCTTCTCCATTTTAACAATGCATTAACCTAAAAACAGTAAAAGCAACTGGTAAATTTGAACAGAAGATGAATTCTTGTAGTGTAGTTTATCATACACTGTATATTGAACAGTAAATGGTGTAATGAAATTAATAAAAATACTAACTTGTCTGGAAAAGTGGATCAAAATCAAAATATACTATATTGCAAGAACAGTAATGATGTACTTGCTTAACTTTTAGCACAATAAACAAAACCTATCAAAAGTTAATAAGTTTAAAAATTGTATTTCAAACAGTAATGATATCTTTGTACAGAATCCAGTTATCTATCTATATCTTAAAACTGATATGCGATAGGAAATTTTTATGATCGATTTTAAATTCTATACATAACTTGACCAGAAACAACCATTGATTTGCCTGAGGTAAAAATCATGTTGGGTAGTGTAATTAACAGCTTACTGGCCAAAAGAAATTTCTTACAATCCAGTCTGAACCTCTTCCCCTCTAATTTGCAATGGAAGATTGACATTAGATTTGAATTTCTATAGAAAATCAAAGAAAAATAGCCAATGGCTATTGAAAATTATTATAAAATAATTTTTAATTTGATTGTTGTTGAAAAGTTTGCAGAAGTTGAAATAGGACATTAAAATCTCAGCATAAATCTTTTATATTAAATATAACACTTTTACTGTATTTATTTTATTATGTTATTTATTATTTAAGTGTAAAAATCAAAATATTATTTTTTATTATTGATTTCTTGTTGTTAATAAAAAAAAAAAAATCTTTAAAACTTATTTTGTGAAAACAGAATATGTTTGAACATATGTTGTTTTTTCAGTATTATGGAAAAGAGAGAGAGAGAGATCACAGTAGTTACAGGTAAAGGCATGGGTTTTAATATCAGGAAAGGGGAATATGAAATTTAAAGTGCTATGTGGCCTCTATCAAACAGGCGGATGGCACAGGGAGGACTAATATATTGGGAAATCATGAAATATCTTTAAAGAAGCAGCTATAAGTGCACGTGAACAAGTAAGAAAATGTTGTATGAGAAGGATACCTAGGTAGTTGAATATGGAGTTTTTTAGTTTAATAGAAAAGAAAAAGATGTCATGGGAAAGTTAGAGTGATGAAAAGTACCAAATGTACTTTAATAATACCATAGGAAAGGATGGGCTGGTGAAGGATATCTCTTAGACAGTGATCTCTCATAGAATAGAGTTCAGGCACAAGAAGTTTTTCACATATGTGAATAGAAAGAGGAAACGAATGAATCAGATGCACTTGCATAATGCAAATGCAAAAGTTGCTTATAACCCAGCTGATGTTGCTGGTGAATTCAGCAGGTACTGTCTTTAACAATGAAAGTCCCTTTGCAGCAAGGAAGGAGGAAATTGTGCTAGTGAAGCTGAGCACTATGAAATTAGGGCTGTACAAAAACTTTTGAACCCAAAGGCAAGTAAGGTCCCTTGACATTGATACCATATACCCAGTTATTTTGAAGGAGGTGGTGAAAGAGCGTATGGAATCATTAAGATTAATTAGGTGGGTGTCATTGAACTTAAGGGAGATTCCTTTGGATGGGAGAAGTGTCAAGATATCACCAGTACATTAAGGTTTAAAGAGTAAAGTAGCTACATTGCAGTGAGTCAAACTTTAGTTATAGAAGAAATCATGGAGGCTGTGATTAAGAATGTATCCACAAGACATCTAGATATAAATATTATTCTGAGGAAAACACCGCACAGTTTTATATAAAATGAAAATCTTATTTAACTAAATCTGGTTAGTTATTTTGAAAGTGGCATTTGTGAGTTGAATGTAGGAAATAATTTTGACATTGTTTATTTGAACTTTAGGAAATCATTTGATTTTTATCCAACATGAGAGTCTATTATACAAGCTAGGATAGATTGGTATAATGAGTAAGATCTTTTTTATGTTCTGCACTTATGGCTTCTCCCTGGATTTTAAATCTATTCAAAAAGTCCTTACTAGTTTTAAATGGTTCTACGTTTTTTTTTTTTTTTTTTTTAGATGAATTTTCTTTAGATCATCATATATGCTAATCTCTCTCTCTCTCTCTCTCTCTTTTTTTTTTTTTTTTTATAATATTTAACTTAACTGAATTCTGCATTGGATATCATCTTCAATAAAATTAGTTAAAAGTCTCTCCATTTCAATCCTAATAGCCAGCCTAGCCCTAGTTGCTTGCAGTGGAACAGCTATCTTTCCCGCTGCTAAAATTAATTCTTTATTTTTTTATAGTTGTTCTTACAGTTAAACTTGCAAGTCCTAAATTATGGCACACATCCGCTTGTCTTTGATCGGAATCGATTTGCTTCAAAATTTCTAATTTAATTTTCAAGTTTAGTCTTTTTCTTACATTTATAGTCTTCGTACTATTCCCAGAAGTTGTTGCTTTTTCATTCTTATCGGCCATTATTAACTCTTCGAAAATGTAACTGCCTTGGTTGCATTAATTACGATACAATGTTCGAGTAAACTGTCCATTATGCACAATGTCTAATACTGTACTGAGTGATGACTAGACTTCGGATAAATGCATATTACGCAAATATCACAAGCAATATACTTGATCATTTTTTAAAATGTTGATCTCGGAACTACGTAACAAGTCACTGTACTGCAATTAAATTAGCGTGCAAAAAAATTTCACTGAGCGTGGGAAAGGTTTTAATGCTGTTTTGCTATTCATTTTCAAGCTGTCAACACCATAAAATAAAACAATTTCGTTAAATATGCCAAAAATGCAATCTATAAAAGAACGTTATAGTCAGATACGAGTTATAATATAAGAACAGCATTGTAGCGAATCATTATAACGGTGAACCCCAACCCAAGTTCGTGGCAAGCAATGGGTGGTTTAATAGGTTCAAGCATCATGCTGGTTTCCACAACGTTAAAGTATGCGATGAAGTTGCCAGTGCCGATCCTGCAGCTGCAGAGAAATTTTGTGATGTATTGGAAAAAATTATTGATGAAAGCAGCTATTCAACGCAGCAAATTTTTAATGTTGACGAGATGCTCTATATTTGAAAAAAATGCCAGATCGAACATACATTGCCAAAGAGGAAAAGACAATGCCAGGTTTCAAGGCATCAATAGATGGGGCCACGCTCTTGCTTGGGGCTAATGCAGCGGGAGATTACAGATTAAAACCACTGCACATTCTGGAAATCCTTGTGCATTTAAGGGCATTGATAAAGCCACCCTACCCGTGCATTTCTGATCGAACCAGAGAGCATGGATAGCAGTATCTCTCTTTGATGATTGGTTGAAATGCTGCTTCATTCCCAAGGTTGAAAAATATTGTAAAGACAACGACATTCCTTCCAAGATTTTGCTTCTATTAGATAATGCTCCTGGACATCCTATGCATCTAGATGATTTCAATTCGAACGTGAGAATCATTTCTACCACCAAACATGACTTCGCTCATCCAAACTAGGAATCAGGGTGTTATTTTGAATTTAAAAGCATACTATTTATGCACATTTGCTCATGCAATGTCTGCGGTAGACGATGAGAAAAATTTTACCTTAAGAGACTTCTGGAAATCTTACAATATTTTCCACACCATCTTAAACATTAATAAGGCCTGGGCAAAAATTACTAAAAGTTGTTTAAATGGTGCATGGAAGAAAATATGCTCACGGCACGTAAAAGGCTTCGAAAGATTTGAAAAAGACAAATCATATGAAGAGGTTACAGATAAGACTGTAAAGGTTGCAGAGCTACTTCAGTTGGAGGTTGATGCCAAAGACGTGGAGGAGTTAATAGAGGAATAAGAGAAGGGATTATTTAACGAAAAACTTATTGACTTGCAAGCAGCGATAGTGAAAGAAGAAAATGCTGACGAAGCTCAAGATGAACCAAATGAGGAGCCGAGACACTCCATCACCAGAGAGAGAGAGAGGTGGCAGTGGCATTTCGTGAAATTTCATCGGCAATGGCGAGGTTTGAGAAGATGGATCCTGGCGGTGAAAGATTCTTAAAAGTTAACAGAGGGGTGAATGATATGCTTGCTTGCTACAAAGAAATCTACGATGAAAAGAAAAAAAGCCACCATACAGTCATCCATTAATATGTTCTTTCGTAAGGTTGAGCAGCCGACCCCTTCTAAATCTGCACAGCCCTTAACCTTTGCAGCGGCGTACTTATCACTTGAAGACGTCGATTCTGCCACGGATGCTCGAGGGGTAAAACTTTCTGACGTTATGCCTGTCTCCTCTTTTTTTTGTAATTTTATAATTTTGAAATTTTTTTAAATTGCATGCTTTTCTAATTTTTTCTGCCTACGCATGAGATAAAAGATTGAATAAATACAATAAATAATTCTATTTACATGTTCATCGAACATTTCTTTTTTAATTCAATCAATTCAGCGAGCACAGTTACAAGTGCTGCACAAGCATGGGGAAAATTCCGACTTACGTAAAATCCGACATTCCGTGGATTTTACGTAAGGCTTGCGTTCCACGGAATTGAACCCTTACGTAAGTCGGGGAGTTCCTGTGATTTTAATTTAAAGGTGACAGATATTTATGTATGCTTTTTTTGAGCAGCTATTATAAATAAATAATCATTAGCAGTATTACCTAACACAGTTATCAAAAGTTCTAATTTTAGTTTTTAGAAGTTCATCTCTAGTGACTGCTAACTAACTTATTCTCCTCTAAAGGTCACGTGGTTAGAGGGTCATTCCCTGGCACAAACTGTTTTCACCAACCTGTATTTACATAAGCCACAGCAAATCGAAGATAGAATTATAAAAGCTTTCAGCATCTGCACATTAAAGCTAGTTGATGTCATAAGAGAATTTGCTAATAAGGCTGGTGTGTTCGAAGAGGTATGTTTTTTTTCTCTTTTTTTTTAAGCTTCTGTAACATTCCTTCCCAAAATCCCTATAGAGCAGGCTGTTTTTAACTCATTTTCAGTAAAGTAAGATAAAAACACATAACTCTGTGTAGAATATGTAATTGATTTATTGATATATAAATATTAAAAATGTTTCTCTATTTTTTATAATTATCAATTCTTTATAATTATATTTTAAAAAAAATTATATTTAATCAGACTTGCTTAAAAGTTATGATGTTTAAACAAGTACAGGTCACTGTTGAAAAAAAAAAAAGCCGTGAATTAGGGTTGAATTTGAAAGTGTCTGCAATTCTGCCCAGACATGATAGGAGGGAGTATATGATGAGAGCCTTGTCGATCAATTCAGCCCTGGAGAGATTGAGCAAGGCTCAAGAGGTAGAATTTTTCTCAGCCTGGTCTGTGCTTGTTAACAGGAGAGACTGCTTCTACAGGGAGAGAATACACTTAAATAAAAAGGGTGCAAGAATATTTGCTGGTGCTATTGAGGCAGTGTTAGGTGGGTCGGAAAACAGCTAGATTGGGGGAATACATGGACTAATAGATTAACAGTAGCCGCTGGCAGAGGTGAAAGTGATTCTTGCACTGCTTCTATTAGAATGAGCAGCAGCCTGGAAAAGATTCAGGGGATTTCAGAGACTGCTGGGATAAAAACCAGTTGTGGTTTTTATCTTACAAGTAAACACATGGGTTTACTTGTACCACAAGTAAAGCCATGGGTAGCTAAGAATAGGAACAGGTGCATGTATACTTGCATGTACACCAATGCTAGGAGTTTGGTAAATGAATTTGAGGTGTTGGTCAAAACATCAATGGCTGATGTTGTTGGGATATCAGAGATGTGGTGTCACACAGATATAAGGAATGCAGAACTGGAATTTAGGGAGTACAATGTGTACAGGAAGGATAGACAGGATAGGAAGGGAGGAGGGGGTTATGCTGTTAGTTAAGAAACACATAAAATCCAAGGAGGTACAGCCAGTTGGAATTGCTGGACAGTGCAGTGTCGAGTCAGTTTGGTGTGACAGAAGCACTGGGAAATCAAAATTGAGAGTAGGAGTGTGTTATAGGCCTAATGACTCTAATGAATATAATAAAAAACTGTACAGGGAAATAGTGGGCCAGTATATCAGTGTGTCTTATAATGGGGGATTTTTAATTTCCCGGATATTGACTGGAATTTGTGGGTTGGTCACTCACATACTAGCAAGGATTTTGTGGATTTATTGGATGATTGTTTTCTACATCAGCATGTTCGGGAGGCAACTAGAGGGAGTAATACTCTTGATCAGTAGTGATTCTTCATGCATGAAGAATCTGCAGATGAAGGAACCACTAGGTGGCAGTGATTACAGTGTGCTGAAGTGGGATTTACTCAAAGAGGTAACTACTATCAAGGGTAAAGGGAAGGGTTTTTGCTTTCATAAAGGCAACTACGGAGGTCTGAGACAGTATTTAAATTCTATATGGTGCGACCAACTGATGATGTTACCAACAGCAAATTCAAAATGGGAGGCATTCAAAGAATTAATCTTAGAAGCTACTAGGCTTTACATACCAACTAAGAAATATTGTTCAATGTTTAGGCCTAAATGGATGTCAGATGAACTAATGAGACATGTGGCAGAGAAGAAAACTGCATGGGGTACATATAAATTAGTGGATGACATGGAAGCCTACGATAAATATAAAAGAAAAGCTTTTAGAAATAAAAGCAAGCAAAGGCAGATTATGAGAAATCTTTAGCAAAGGATGCAAAGAAAAACAAAGAGTTCTTTACCCATGTAAACTCTAGAGGGAAGGAGATGAATAAGATTGTTCTACTGGATATCGATGGTTCAACTGTTGATGATCCTGCTCAGGTGGCTAAGAAACTAATGAGTATTTTGCATCTACATTCACACATGAGGAGTTATTCAGGGAGGGGAATGCCAGAAGTGAACTAAACTCTGGCAGTGAGCCAGATGATTTTGTAATAACTGAGAGGAAAGTGGAGGAGAAATTGTTGAAGATAAACACAAGAAAGGCACCTGGGGTGGATGGGATCTATCCAGTTATATTAAAGGAGGCAGCAAAGGAAGTAAGCAATCCCTTAGCCATAATCATGAGAGCTTCCTTGGACTCAGGGGAGGTACCCATGGACTGGAGATGTTCAAATGTGACCCCCAATTCACAAAGGAGTATCAAAGGGTGACACAAGTAATTATAGACCTGTTAGTTTAACTTCTTTTCCAGGGAAATTAATGGAGGCACTGGTTAAAGACGCACTGCAGGATCATCTAGACAAGACTTCAGTTATAGCTCGGACACAACATGGGTTTTTTAAGGAGAAGTCTTGTCTGACCAATTTGTTTGGATACTATGATGTGGTCACAAACAACTGGATTCAGGGAATAACTTTGATATCATATATTTCGATCTTAGAAAGGCTTTTGATACTGTTGCACATGGAAGACTGCTGCACAAATTAGAGCAGTGCGGCATTGGAGACAAATTGCTACTTTTTGCTAAACGAGTGCTCCCATAGTCAGTGGCAGATCTTAACAGAAAATGTTCATTTGTGGCCTGATGTTCACTAGGACTTTTTTTGCTTATTTTAGTTTGTACTTTTCACCTTTAAATTATTGACCATCATTTTTGAAACACCCTGTATATACAGCCACTCCCTGGATTATGTAATACTCGACTTACGGAAATTCGACTTTATGTAAGTTTTTTCAGACTAGTACAAACTTTAAAAAATCGTGGAAACGTATTTTGCATCCCGTAGGAATAAATGGTGGTATCATGAAAATATCTTAATGTTGAACCCAATAACACATCGGTTTTTTTGGTAATTCGTTCCAAGACCTTGGAAGTTGAAATTTTCGCTGTATAACTAAGCTATTTATATCTCTGAAAGATCATTTTTATAATGGAAATTGCACTACACTTTCATCGTTATCATAAGTTCCATTATAAGAATCAGTTTTGAACGCCTTTGTGATATTTTTTAAAACACATTTCTGGTGGTCACTACCATAAAACAATAAAAACAATTTGCACTTTCCGGTTTATTGGGCTTTTCTGTTAGCACAGTCTATTATAAATGGGTAATAAACTCGATCTTATTGCATTTGCGATGATACCGATAACCGGAATTCTCTGGGTTTTTACATTACAGTATTATGGGTAATGAGTTCCCCTTCACTGAAATCTTCAATCATATGAAAAACATAAATAAATTTTCGGAATCTTCTCTTCATTCCTATTTACTTATTACAATGGTGAAGGGAAAAGGACCAACAGAAAGTGCAAGTGCTGGCAGTGCTAGGAAACAAAGCAAAATTGATTTAGAAATGAAGATGATTAATTAAGAAGTACGAAGCAGGACAAAGTTTGTTGTCTATTGCATGGAATTAGGTCTCGCTGCTTTCAACAGTGAATACTATTTTAAGGGACAGTGCATGTATAAAAGAACATGTTAAAGGATCGATGCATTTAAGAACAACAGTGATCACAAAACAGCGTTCAGGTGCTATATCAAAGATGAAAAAGCTATTAATAATATGGATGCAAAATCAGATTCAGAAGCAAGTGCCCCTTGAGTCCAATGGCCATTCAAGCAAAAGCAAGAAGTATTTATGAAGATGTTAAGGATAAGTACAGTGAAACCCAAGCCAAGTTCATGGCAAGCAATGGGTGGTTTAATAGGTTCAAGCATTGTGCTGCTTTCCAAAACATTAAAGTATGTGGTGAAGTCGCCAGTGCTGATTCTGCAGCTGCAGAGAAATTTTGTGATGTGTTGGAAAAACCTCTTCTAAATCTCCACAGCCCTGAACTTTCACAGCAGCGTGCTTATCAGCTGGAGAGTTAATTCTGGCAACAATGCTAAAAAGGTAAAACTTGCTGACGTTATGCCTGTCTCATCTCTCTTTTTGTAATTTTTAAATTTTTAAAATTTTTTTACACTTTTGTAATTTTTTCTGCGCATGAGATAAAAAAATTGAATAAATAATTCTATTTACATGTTCGTCAAACATTTCTTTTTTGCTTCAATCAAATTCAATCAAATTTGCAAGTGCTTATGTCGGGGAGTGTCTGTATATATATTGTAAACTTTAACTAATAATGATGAAAAGAAAAAGAAAATAAGTATTGCAAGCATCATAGCCTACTACATGCTGCTTATAATAAACTAAAATAAGGGTAAATAAAAAAGGTAAAAATAAAACATATGCCAGTAGCGTGACAAACCAGTAGAGCGGTACATAATGAAACTAAACAAAGGGGGAGAGGTAATCAAGATAAAGGGTATTGTAGAAGGAATGCTCCTAAAGTAATTTATAAAAGCCAAAATACAAAACCAAGTAACAAAAATATTTTAGATAAGCATGTTAAATAAAATTTAGTGGCACCCCCTTGATGGCCCCAAGTCCAAATTATATGAAATGTCACTAATATTGTAGATGGAAACTAACTACAGCAATGGACCAACAAAAATGAAAATAAAATAGACTGACCATTATGCCCCACCTCGACAGAGAACCACAAGACCAATAGTAGTTACGGAATCACCGCATTTCAAACATTAGACAAATCCATGGAATTTTTGTTACTTCACACAATATGGAGACTGTGGTAAGTGTTCAATTATATTATAAAAGTTTATATGGCAAATTCACCTAAGTGCACTAAGCAGCAACAAAGGATACAAAAAGTATATAATTATAATAATTAAGTGAGAGAAAGGGCTGACAGATGGAGGTGTAAAAAGCACAAGTTACCAAAACCAGTAGAGGAAGGATAGAAAGAAAGAGAAGCATTAAAGGTAGATGACAAAGGAAAGAATGTGAAAAAACCTAAATGATATATTGAATCATAAGAAATTACAGGCTGAATTAGTAAGCCAATTAGTTAGAATGAAGCTATAAAGGAAAAATAAATAATTTCAGAGAAATAGCAAGCATCAAATAAAGAGGTGGATTTTTTTTTAAGAAATCTAAAAATATGGGAAAAAAGGACAGTAAAATAAAATATAAAATTTTTGATGCATGCTATAAAACAGGAGTGGCCAACTTAATTTGCGATGCAATCTACTTTTTTCCTTCAAAATGTGCCGCGATCTACCATCTCAAAAATTTCATTGCACAAATCGAGGGATGACTGTATATTTAAAATTCGTCGTGATCGACCGAAATTAAATTCGTGATCGACTCGTTGGCCACCCCTGCTATAAAAGATTGATACCTAATGCAGGTACTTCTTCGGAGGGACTATACCTGATTACGTATCAATAAACTGTGTTTCTATACCTACGTATAGCTACATAAAAAAAAAATATATATTAAAAGGAAGTGAAAATAACAGTATTAAAAAAAAAAAATTTTTTTTTTTTAAATTGACAGAGTAAAAGCAGTAAAATTCTTTCATAAAACTAGGGAGGGTAGTCCCAATGCAGTGTTTGCGATTAAATTAGCAATATAATAAAACTGAAATAAATCAGTGTGTGCAGAAAAAGTCAAATCTAAAGGAAGGGTAGGTTGGTGAATTAGAACTAATATTGTATCTAAAAAATTAGATTATAAAATCCTGAAGTGAAATGCAAAGTTTTTTTGCATTTTAGTTTTTAGTTTTCAGTTTTTCATTTTTTGCATTTCAGTTTTTCATTTTTTTCCTTTCAATTCTGGTAATTATAATTGTTTGGCAATATTAATCATTTTGTATGTGTTTAACAGCATGTATAGTTCTGTTACCATTTTATATCTCCAGGACTATGCCTTTCATGCTTTATCTCTTGGATTTTCTTAGAATTTTCCAACTGAAATTTCTGCAAACAGTTTCTAACCTTCTTAATCATCTTACTCTCCTGTCAATTATACACTTTTTTTCTCCCTTGGCACTTTAAACTGCACTAGTCTTTACATTATGCCTTTTAGAAAGCTCCACTTGTTTAAGTAGTGCATACGTAATAGGCTAAAAACAACTATAGATGTCACATATTTTTGCAGCCATTTTCAAACATTCTCCAACAACCTTTATAGTTCTATTACTGTTTGATTTTTCCAATACTACACCTTTCATGCTTTATCTTTTGGATTTTCCCAGGATTTACCAACTGGAATTTTCTGCTACTATTTGCGGTTAATTTCTAATCTTAATCATCTTACTTATCTGATGGTTAAACATTTTTTTTTTTTTCTCTCTCTCTCCTCTCAAAACATCCTTACATTACTTTCTATATAATAGGCATATGGTATTAGTATCTTTTTCTGCTAACACTTACTTAGTCAGAGCCCCCTCTAAGAGGTTTGGGACATTACTCTCCTAGCTTGCCTGAGTATTCTAAAATACTTTTTTTTTTCTTTATATCTGTTTTGCTTTCTACACTTTGTTTGTGGCCATTGATGTCCATAGGAGGATCTTTGTTTCATTTTTATTACACGGATAAAACGAAATGGGTTTTCTGAAAAGTGGTCATAAACCTTGCAATAAATCGGGTAGTTTGTAAATTGATGTTGGCTAAGGGGGAAAACAAAATTCACTGTGGGGGTGCCTTTAGCACTCTGTGGCAGCAATACATAGAATGCTTCAGTAGTTGTTTTTAGTAACACATACTGAGTGACATTCGCTTCTCACCTCAGCCGTACCATGTGACCTTCCTGTCAGTCATTATACATATGATAGTTTTCATCTAACTGGACTCCCAGTAGATGGTTTCATGAAATATTTTAAATTTTGTTCTTTTAGAACAATTTGTCATCAGTCACATAGACTATATGATCTTGGTTTTTTTTATTTTTTTTATTTTTTTTTCTTAAATTGACATACAGTATACATTAACAATAAATTTTCTTTCATGTATATATGAATGAAAGCAGAATAAAAGAAATTCACAAAGTCGCATATTTCTTCAAAGTGATTGCTAGGAAAGGTCACGTGATGCTGTTGAATTGACATGCGAGCGTCATTGAGTAGGTGGTGCTAACAATTCACTATATGGCAAATGCAGCGAACTTTGCTGTGGCTACACGGTGTATGTATCAGCAGTGAGCTATAGCCTCTAGCAACTGAGTAATTTTTACCGGTGCAGAAACAATGTCAAAGAGAAAGTGTTTAAGTATTAATGATAAAGTCAAGATTCTTCATGATATTGACCAGATTTTAAGTAAAAAAATATATTGGAGAGAAATATAGTATACCTGCAAGCAGTTTAACCACGATTTTAAAAAATCTAGAATCAATTTTAAATGAAGGAGGAGCAGACAAGAAGCACATTAAGTTGTGTGTATATGAGGATATTGATAAAGCTGTTCTAAAATATGTGCAATGACACATGAAAAGCATATAGCAATGTCAGCTCCAATAATTAAGCAGTAAGCTCTGAAATTTGCAGTCTCCTGGACATACATAATTTAAGAAGTGCCACAGAATTGTGGAAAAGGCTATTTGTGGAGAAAGTGTTGATGTAAGTGAAGAATATTCCAACAGTTGGAAGAACAACACCTTAAAGAAAATTTTGGAAGAATATGAACCTAAGGATGTTTTTAATGCTGATGAAATGGGTTTATTCTTTAAATGTTTCTGAATAGAATACTTACTTTCAAAAACGATAAATGTTTTGGCTGAAAACAAAGCAAAGAAATATTCACTGTGCTATTCAGAGCCAATATAACAGGAAGTGAAAAATTGACTTTTAGTCATCAGATCAAAATCAAAAAACCCAAGATGTTTTAGAGGCACAAAATCATTGGAAGTTGACTAAGCCTTTAATAAAAAAAAAAAAAAAGCATGGATGACAAGTGATATTTTCGAAGGATGGATATTAAAACTAGACAAGCGTATAGCAAAAGAGCAAGAAAAATCATGTTGATTACTGACAACTAATTATGAGAGCTTCCTTGGATTCAGGGGAGCTACCCATGGACTGGAAATGTGCAAATGCAACTCCAGTCCACAAAGGAGGATCAAAGGGAGACACGGATAATTACAGATCCATTAGTTTAACTTCTGTTCCAGGGAAATTAATGGAAGCACTGGTTAAAGAAGCATTGCAGGATCATCTAGACAAGACTTCAGATATAGCTAGGACACAGCATGGGTTTGTTAAGGGGAAATCTTGTCTGACCAATTTGATTGGATACTATGATGCGGTCACAAATCAACTGGATGCAGGGAATAACTTTGATATCATATATTTGGATCTTAGAAAGGCTTTTGATACTGCTGCACAAATTGGAGCAGTGCGGCATTGGAGGCAAATTGCTGCTATTGATAAAGGAATAGTTGAGTGGGAGAAGACAGGGTGGTAATCAATGTTATTAGTGGAGTCCCTCAGGGTTCAGTGTTGGGTCCATTGTTGTTTTCTGTATTCATTAATGATATTGATGATGGTATATCAGGCTTAATGTCCAAGTTTGCAGATGATGCGAAGGTTCGTAGGGTTGTTAATGACACGAATGACAGTACACTGCTGCAACAGGATTTAGAAAAGTTTAGCAGATGGGCTGAGGTGGAAACTGAAGTTTTAACATTGACAAATGTAAAATACTGCATATAGGAAGCAGTAACCCCAGAGTAACGTATCAACTGTGTGGTACTACACTGACAGTGGCAGAGAGTGAAAAGGACCTGGGGTAATTGTGCAGGCAGATATGAAGTTTTCTGAGCAGTGCAGACAATCTGCAAGAGTAGCTCATGGTATCTTGTCAATGATATACAGGAATTTTTCTAGCAGGGATAAGGAGATGATTATCCCCTTGTATAAGGCAATGGTCAGACCACACCTTGAGTACTGTATACAGGTCTGGAGGCCTCATTTTAAGAAGGATGTAGGGCTGTTGGAACGAGTACAGAGAAGGGCAACAAGATTAGTGAATGGAACAAAGGGTTGCTCTTACAAAGAAAGGCTTAAGTTTTGCAAATTGCAGTGTCTGAAGACTAGGCACCTGCAAGGTGATCTGATTGAGGTGTATAAAGCTTTGAGCATGCTCAATGCTGATGGGATTCTTCCTCTTGCTCAGAATAATCACCTGAGAGGGCATAAATTCAAATTGAGGATAGATTGTGTGGAAGTTTGCCTTTAGTCAGCGGGTAGTTGATAGGTGGAACAGACTTCCATCTTTTGTTGTGGAAGTTGATAGTCTAAATAAATTTAAGGCTGAGCTGGACAGGTATTTGGAACGAATGGAGGGGTGAAATGGGAGCGTTTTTTTTTTTTTTTTTTTGGCTGATCTATGTAAGTTTGCTTTCTTGCATCATGTGCCCTTGCTAATGATAATGCTAATGCTAACTGTCTGGCACATTCTGCCAGTATTTCTGCCTGCCAAACTTAAAAGTGTGAAGTTGTTGTTTTTACACCAGACATAACGTCAAAACTCCAGCCAATGGACCAGGGCATTATTAAAAATCTTAAATTACTTTATCAAAAGAGAATATTAATTAAGATTATCAATGCATTACAAGAAAATAGAAACTTGGAAGCTACAATAAATCTTAGAGATTGCATCTCTGAACTGGCAAAAGTTTGGACAAACGAGGTCAGTAAATACACTATTCAAAATTGTTTTCTGAAAGCAGGATTTGCATTGAATACAGAAGCTGAGCGACAACTGGACAAACAAAATTAACTGCCACTTTCACAATTGAAAAATTCTTTGGACATTATTAGAATCATCTGGGAAACCATCAAAAATCATATAACACTGAATGGTTATGTAAATATAGATCAAGATCTGGCTACAACAGAACATCCAAATGAAGATGAAATACCGCTGAAGAATGTTAGATGCAACCAGGATCACAAAGAAATTAATGATGACACTGAAGATGCATCAGAACAGACCATAGAAAAGCCAACTCGCGAACGAAATGATTCATGCTTTTAAAACGGTTCATCTGGGGTCTACAGTTTTGTGAAAATGTTCCTGATAATGTTTTTAATTCTCTGAATAAATGTGGTTTTCTTTGAGAATAAGACTTTTTTTTTTTTTTTTAAATTTATAATACTACCCCGCAAAAATTGTGTGAAAACGTTAAATAAGTATGTTTTCGAAAAAAATACATTAAAAATAAATGTAGGTTTGATCGTTTCGTTTTCTAATTAGATAACAATTTCCAATAAAAAAGATATTCTCTGTATAATGAAATTTCTCTATGACAAATTTTCTTGCTGGATTTATTGAATTCGTTTTAGTAGTAGTAGTAGTAGTAATAATCAAGACATTTGATGCAAGAAAACAAGCTTATGTAGCATTAGCCCAAAGAAGGGAAAAAAAAAAAAAACATTTCACACATCCATTCCGTCTAAATGTTTGTCCAGTTTCTCCTTGAATTTATTTGAGCTATCAACTTCCACAACGACAAATGGAAGTTTATTACAGCAATCAACTACCCGCTGACTAAAGGCAAATTTCCGCACATCTGTTCTATAACTGTCTTTCCTCAATTTGAATTTAAGCCCTCTCAGGTTTGTAATCTGAGCAAGAGGAAGAATCCCATCAGAATTGAGCCTGCTCAACCCATTCAAGGCTTTATATACCTCCATCAGATCACCTCACAGGTGCCTAGTCTCCAAACGCTGCAATGCTGAAAGGCAGAACTTAAGTCTGTCTTCATAAGACCACCCTTTCGTTCCCATCACTAATCTTGTTGCTCTTCTCTATACTTGCTCAAGCAACTCTACATCCTTCCTAAAATGAGGCCTCCAGACCTGTACACAGTACCATTGCCTTATACAAATGGATAATCACCTCCTTTTCCCTACTAGCAAAATTCCCGGATATCATTGACAATACCCCATGATCTGCTCTGGCTGCCTTGTTTGCACTGCTCAGAAAATTTCCTATCTGAATGCGCAATTACTCCCAGGCCTTTTTCGTTTTCTACCACCCTAAGTGTAGTACCGCACAGTTGATACGTTTTTCTAGGGTTACTTGTACCCATATGCAGTACTATGCATTTGTCAACGTTAAACTTCAGTTGCTACTTCTCAGCCCATCTGCCTAAATTTTCTAGATCCTGTTGCAGTAGCACATTGCCATTACTGTCATTAACAACCTTGCCAACCTTTGTATTATCTGCAAACTTCGATATTAAGCCTGATATACCTTCATCAATGTCATTGATAAATATACAAAACAACAGTATGCCCAACACCAAACCCTGGGGGACTCCACTAATTACATTAGTCCAAGAGGAGCAGCATCCATTGATTACCACTCTGTCTTCTCCCACTCAACCACCCTTTTATCCATTGTAGCAACTTACCCTTAATACCATACTGCTCCAATTTGTACAGTGGTCTTCCCTGCACAACCGGTCCTTGAGGTTGTCGCAGACATTCTCTCAGATATGCCAGACAAGCTGTACTTGCTACCTGGGAATCTAAAATGCTGATGGAACTGATATTCGTGTGACATTCAAGTCAAGTGGACCCAATTTCGGCGAAGTCTGGACAGTCTGTGACATGCAAATCCTCTGCTTGCACCTTCACGATGATGGGACTGTTAGTAACCCTGGGTATAACCCCCATGCACAAGCACACTGTGGGTGACCACCCAGGTGTGAACCAACATAAGCAGGAGTCTAGGTGTGGCACCCACATCTAATGGAGGAATGCCGCCCCTCTGTGTTACCAGGCAATACTAGGTGGTTGATAACTCTCATCAACCGGTGCAATACCTCTAAACATGGGTTCCACCTGTGGTGGAACTCATGTTTAGTCTCCAGAGCTAAGTTCTGGTCAACCCTTCCCCATCTCTTCCATCATGCAGTATGACTGATGACTTTTGAGGTTATGATGGACATCATGGCAAGATCCAATCTTCCTTATATTCCGAGGGTACTCTAAAACGGTGTTTGCAGGCCGGCCGCTAGTTAGTACACTGGACTGAACCTATTGGTAACTTTAGGAGATTTGTTTGTTGTTTGTTATTTGGTTTTTAGGAGCATTAGCAACTAAGGCCATATTGCTCCAGGGGATATGCGGTGGTCATTCCCTGACCTTTCCACATTCTCCGTATTTGGTGGTCACGGTCTCGAACCCCGGTCTAATCAAGAAGCATGTGCTACGCACTGCTGCTCCTGCCTACAGAGGCTCCCTCTTTAGGAGGCTTCCGGATCAGCTAGTGCAGGGGTGGCCAACTTAATTTGTGATGCGATCTACTTTTTTTCTTCAAAATGTGCTGCGATCTACCATCTCAAGAATATCACTGCACAATGGTTAAAAAAGTTAATCAACACATATTGAAAAATGTTGTTTATAAATTTTAAAATTAAATACATTTCAGAATTCTTGTTTTAAATTCATACCTATTTAAATTTTTAATTTATATGAAGTTTGTCTTAATGTCATCTGCCAAGCTTTCAAAATCGGGGATATACTACGATAAGGCCAACTATAAAGAATCTTCTGTATGCAAGTCCATAAGAGTAGAGCGATTCTTCGTCTTTGTTTGTTTCAAATATGAAAAGGCTGATCCACACAGATATGTGGAACCAAACCAGGAATTTAAATGTTCGGTTTTTTTTTTTACATTTGGGTACTTTTCTCAGCAAACATATTTACAAAAGCCTTTTTCTGATGACCTGGCTTTTAGGAAGATATCGTTTTTCAATGTAATAATTTTATTTTCAAGTAATATTTTCTCCATGTGAAAAATCTCGGTGATTTTTTTTCTGCAATTTCTGGATAAGAAATATATTGAACGTTTTCAATTGTTTTAAAATCGCTGAAGCTGGTTTCAAAATCATCCACAACTTTCTCAATTTCAGTAACATATTTCTCATTATTAAATTCAAAAACAGGATATTTTTGCAAATTGGTCTTGCATATTTGCAAAATGATCAATTTTTTTTTTCTTTTAAATCCATAGCCATTGCCAAAAATTGATATTTATATGCAGAAATACTACTAATCATGTCACCCACATTTTTATTTTTTCCTTGTAAATCCAAATTCAGATCACTTAATTTACTGGTAAAATCTGCCAAAAAAGCCAGATCACACAACCACTCCGTATCTTGTAACTACTGATAATCATCTCCCCTTTGATCAACAAATTTTTAAATTTCATTCAGCAAATTTCGAAATCTCTGTAGAAATTACTCTGACTCAGCCACCTCACATCTGTGTGTAATATCATATCTGGTTGATTTTCATCGAGTTGCATTTTGAAATGTCTCCTTTGAAGAGATTGTCCTCTGATGGAATTCACGATTTTGAAAACCATGTCCATAACACTTTTAGTATTTAATCTTTTTCTGGCTAACACTTGTTGGTGGATGATACAGTGGGAACTCTAAAAATCTGGAAATTCATCCTTTTGGCACAATGCGATGAATCCATTAAGATTCCCTGTAATTGCTTTAGTTCCATCTATTGTTATTGATACGAGCTTAAATAGTGGTAATTTAATTTTTTCATAAAACTTTTGAATGCATTAAATATATCAAAACCTCTAGTTCTTTCTTTTAACGAAACCATACCCAGCAGTTCTTCTCTAGTGGCAGAATCATCGAAAAACATACCAACAAAAACAAGCAATTGAGCTGTATCGCTGACGTCTGTAGATTTATCCAGTTGTAATGAAAAGGACACACAATTAGGAATATGAGCATGCAATTGTTCTCTCACATTTTTACTCATTATTTCGATGCGTGCATCACGGTATTTCGAGATAATTGCAGATCTTGAAGGGCACTTTTAATTTCATTTTTGTTCTTAAAATTTTCAAAAAGAGAATCTGTTATTTCTCAAAATGTGTCTTTGATGAATTAACCATCAGAAAATGGATTGCATTTTTTGCAAGAAGATGACTCACTTTAAATGATGCTACAGTTACTGCTGTAGATTGTAGATTAGGTGTCATGAATAAATTTTGTTGTGCAAATAATCTTGATTTAAGTTACAGGTAGTTCTCGACTTTAGGAGTTAATTCGTTCCTAGCACGCGCGTAAAGCAAAAACACATAAAGTGGGAATTTGTTTCCCATAGACATAATGTTAAAAATAGGGGTTACGTTCTCAACAATGAAACTAATTAGTTTATGTTTAAACAATGATTGATTTATCTTAAGAAATGAAAACGTAGCCTGTAAAAATCAAGCAAATTATAATAATAGAGAAATTATTTACGACTTACAAATGTTAAAGAATGTTTATTCTTCATCATTGACTAAATGCACACTCGTTGATCACTCATTATTGGCTTGGCATGCGTTGGTTTGTTGCACAAGGAGTCGTCTTCTTCAGAAATGTTTTAAGAGGCCTTTGTTTCCAAGATAATCTCTTAATTATAAATTTCACGATTGCATGCATAAGCATTTTTTAACGGCACATACAAATTGCAACTAACACAATTCGCGAGGAATAACAAGTTTACGAAGCTTTAAAAGAAAAAAGGAATGAAGAGAAGATTCCGAAAATTTATTTGTTTTTTATACGATTGAAGATTTCAGTAAAGGGGAAAGACATTTCAACATAATAATATACAAAAACCACACAATTTCAGCTATCGGTATTTTCGCAAATGCATGAAGATCGGGTTTACTACCAGTTTATAATTTCTTGCAGTAACAGAAAAGCCCAATAAACCGGAAAGTGCAAATTGTTTTTATTGTTTTATGGTCGTGACCTCCAGAAATGTGCTTTAGAAAAATATCACAAAGGCGTTTAAAATTGATTCTTATAACGGAACATATGATAATGATGAAAGTGTACTGCATTTGATTTGAATTGGTAACTAATACAATTTACAAACCACGCTCACAACCTTTTATATGGCCTTAAGGTCATGCTCGTGACCTTAAAAATGATATTTTAGAGATATAAATAGCTTTGTTATACAGCGAAAATTTCAACTTCTGATATCTTGAAACGAATTACCAAAAAAACAATGTGCTATTGGGTTCACATTACGATATTTTAAATACGACGGTGTCTCTGGAACTGATTAATATTGTAAAGTGAAGTACACCATATTGTATAACTACACACGTGGTTTGGAATGCGGTATTTATGAATGTTTAACATTCATTTTTTGCAATTATTGTTCCTATTTTCGATTTTGTTGATACTTAGGAAAAAAAACTCGTAAAGCGAGAACTGCCTGTATTTTAATTTATTTTTTCTAAGGTGACTATTAGGCAGAAAATCTGATTGGTATTTACCATGGAGTGCGTCGAAGTGGCTTTCTAAATTTCCTTTTTTGGGTATAGCCACGGAAGCATTGCAAATCAAACAACATGTATCTTTTATCATTAAATGATAAGTTTTACTCTTTGATGAAAATGATACTTTTTACTCTTTTTCGTAGTATTCATTTTAAATCAAAGGGTATTAAATTAACGTATAAATACTGTCCAGTTATTAATATTAAGTAAGCTAAATAAGAATTTGACGCATACACTATGCTCTCCACAACAGAACTGTGCAAATTTTCACTACACAAACAAGACTAGCAGCTGCACAGCGACAAGCGTAGGCATGTGGTTCAATGGATTTTAATAAGCGTATGCAGTGGAGTGCATAATAATAACATTTAGATTTTGACTAATCTATTTTATATATATATTTAAAATTCGTCATGATCAACTGAAATTAAAGCCACAATCAACTTTTTGGCCACCCCTGAGCTAGTGTATAATCTTGCTACCTCTACTCTGCCAGATAGTGACTGGAGGGAGTCCGAGTAGTGTATATGTCGAGGGCATTGTCGAGGCCACGTTATGTCAATGATCTGGGTATATTCTTAGCATGTGTATGCCATATCCAAAAATTTCATTACTTCATACAGCATGTCCCCCCCCCCCACATTTTTTCTCACTATTGAATACAACATGAATTGTCAAACTAATAGAGCGAACTTATCTGTGAAAAGATCTAAACCTCCCAAACACTTCCTAATTCATTTTGAAAATATACGTGGTCTAAGTTCTGATCTCAACAGTGTCCATTTCCACTTGCAGTCTGCCAAACCCCATGTACCTTTTCTGACAGAATCTCAGTTACCGGTTGATTCAACTACTGCTCATCTCAGTTGCCCAAATTATTCGCTGTATAATTTCGCCTCAACGGTGGTACTTGTGCATATGTCCATTCCGATACTCCTTATCAGAGACTTAGTAAATTGTAATCTCCTCTTTTCGATCTTCTCTGGCTTAAAATTTCTCTGCGTCACTCTCAAATTCATCTGTTGTCTCTACCATTCTCCCAACTCCACTAATCACTTGGAGCTCTTTGACTTCCTCTCTTTGCAACTTCACTTTCCCTAGTCAAACTTTCCTAACAGTGAGGTAATTTTCCTTGGTGATTTTAATGTTCACAACTCCAGCTAGCTTCTGTTTTCTAGTCACACCGACTCAGCTGGTTGAGATGCTGAGGCTTTTGCAATTACTAATGACTTTGCACAGATTGTTCATTTACCTACAAAAATACAGGACAGTCCTAACCATACAGCCAACACACTTGATCTTTTTCTCACAAACAACCCTTCTAAGTACACGGTCAAAGTGTGTGGTCCTTTAGGCACCTCAGATCAGAACTTGGTGATTGTCTCTTCTCCAATGGAGTCTTTATCTCATGACTATTCCCAACCTCTTGTTGTTTGGCATTACAAGAATGCAAAATGGGATGACCTGCATGATTTCTTTTCTTCTTTTCCTTGGTCGCATTACTGTTTCAAAACTTCTGATGTCAAAGTTTGCTCAGATCGTGTCAGTGAAATTATTCTTGCAGGAATGGAATCCTTTTTTTCCGCACTCCACTTTAAAATCTCGTCCTTTATCTAAACCTTGGTTTTCCAATAAATGTGCTAAGGCTGTTAAAGAGAAGAATGTTGCATATCGTAATTGACTTATTTCCAATTCTTCAGTTTCATTTTCTGCATACACCAAAGCTCGCAACAATTGTAAAGCAGTTATTAATCAGCATAAACTAGATTCTGACCAGGCTAAGAGTAGAAAACTCTTAGCCAATAATCCTGGTCTCTTGCCAAAGCTGTTGGCCGCAACTTTTGCCCATCTCTGCTCCCACCTCTGTCAAAACCAGATGGTTCAGTTGTCACTTCAGCTAAGGGTAAAGCTGACCTGCTAGCATCCCATTTTCATTCCAACTCATGTATTAATGATCTCGGTAAAACACCTCCCAACATTCCCAACACGTTCCATTCAGTACCTCCTGTGGTCTTCCGTCAAAAGGATGTCAGAAGGATTTTGACGAATCTTGGTGCTAAGAAAGCTCCAGATACTCCTGATGGTTTTCTCCACTTGTTCTCAAAACCCTCTGCTCCAGAACTTACTCCTGTTCTTTGCCGGCTTTTTTCACTTTCTTATTCCAAAGGTGTTTTTCTTTCTGCTTGGAAATTTGCTCATATCCACCCAGTTCCTAAAAAGGGTGACAGATCCCTCCCATCCAATTATTGTCCCATTGCAATTACTTCTACTCTTTCTAAACTAATGGAGAAATCAATTAACTGCCAACTCTTAAAAACCTAGAAACCTTCCGTGTGATCAACGATCTCCAGTATGGATTCCGTCAGTGTCGATCCACTAGTGATATTCTGGCTTATGTTACCCATTTATGGACAAATTCAATGGAAAAGTTCGGTGAAACACAAGCAGTTGCTCTTGAAATCTCAATGGCTTTCAATCGTGTTTGGCATAAAGGTCTTCTAAACAAGCTTCCATCTGCCAACTGTTTTTTGTAATTGGTTATCTCATTTTCTCTCTGATCGCTCATTGAGGGTGATGGTAGATGGCTCTCTGTCTTCTAACTTTTCCACTAATGCTGGTGTCCCCCAAGGTTCAGTTCTTTTAGCCACTCTTTTCCTCTTGTATATTAATGACCTTCTTCCATTGACTGGAAATCTTATCCATAGTTTTGCCAATGATAGCACATTGCATTCCACTTTCCAATTGAGAAACCTTGTCCTGCTCAATCAGCTTCAACTTCTCAAAAATCTGCTACCAATTCCTTAAATGCCGATCTTCAGGTAATTCTCCAGTGGGGCAAAGGCAACTTAGTTGATTTCAACCCTTCTAAAACTCAGTCTTGTCTTATATCTCGCAAAAAGGATTCTTCTGCTACTATGCTTATTTTTAGTGACACTCCGATTTCTAGGCAAAATGATATATCTCTTTTGGGAATTACCCTGACTTCTAATCTCTCTTGGCACAAGCACATTACAAATATTGCTTCCTCTGCATCTAAAAAACTTGGTTTTCTCTTTCGCTCTCAGCATTACTTTTCTTCCAAACAGCTATTCACTCTGTACAAATCGCAAATCCATCCTACCATGGAATATTGTTCTCACATCTGGGGTGGTGCCCCCAAACCTCTCTCAGGCTTCTAGTTTCCATTCAGAAGAGGGCAGTTAGGTTAATTAATGACTCATCTCTAACAGTCTCTCTCCACTCGCTGTCTCCTAGACGTACTGTTTCTGCTGCATGCCTTTTCTACAGATACTTCCATGGGCACTTTTCTTCTGAATTGGCTTCTATAATTCGTGCTCTCTCTCTTTCAAAACAGTCTGAACACGTGCCACCACCAGCCAACATCCATTTACTGTCCAACTACAAACTCACAGAACCAACTTTTCATCTTCCTCATTTATTCATTCAACTGCTGTTTTCTGGAACAGCCTTCCTTCATACGTATTTCCTGAAAATTGCAGTTTACAGAAGTTCAAGTCTAATGTCAACAAATATGTTCTTTCATCTTCTCAACCTCCAACCCAATCACGGTACTAAGTACTATAGGTTCTAATACCTCTCATGTTTGGGGTTTTCATAAAAAAAAAGTGTCAAAAGCTTTCCTGGAATCCAAGTATATGATATCAAAATTATTTTTTGATATCATTTCGTTTGTAACCACATCATAGTATTCAATCAAATTTGTCAGACAAAACTTTCCCTTAACAAATCCATGCTGTGTCTGAATTATTACTGCAGTCTTGTCTAGATGATCCTGCAATGCATCGATGGAGTCAACCAGTGGCTCCATTATTTCCCCTGAACAGAAGTTAAACTCACTGGTCTGTAATTACTCGTGTCACCCTTAAATACCCTTTATGAATTGGGAATACATTTGTAGATCTCCAGTCCGTTGGGACTTCCCCGAGTCCAAGGATGCTCTCATAATTATGGTTAAGGGATTGATTACTTCCTTTTCCGCATCCTTTAATATAACTGGATAGATCCCATCCACCCCAGTTGCCTTTCTTATGTTTACCTTCAACAATTTTTCCTCAACTTTGCTCTCAGTTATTACAAAATCATTAAGCACCCTGTTACAGTTTGGTGAACTTCTGGCATTTTCCTCTCTTAATAACTCCTCACGTGTGAATATATGTTTCGAAAATACTCATTCAGATTATCAGTTATCTGAGCAGGATCATCAACAATCAAACCATCGATATCAGGTGGACCAATCTGATTTATCCCCTTCCTTCTAGAGTTTATATAACTAAAGAAGTCCTTGCTGTTTTTCTTAGCATCCTTTGCCAAAGATTTCTCGTAATCTGCCTTCTCTTGCCTAACGGCGCCTCCATAGCCAGGTGGGCAGGAGCAGCAGTGCGTAACACACGCTTCTTGATTAGACCGGGGTTCAAGCCCATGACCTCCCTTCAAATACGGAGGATGTGGAAAGGTCAGGGAATGACCACCGCATATCCCCGGAGCAATATGGCCTTAGTTGCTAATGGTCCTAAAAACCAAAACAACAACAACTCTTGCCTAACTTCCTTTGTGACTTGATTACAGACTGGCTTATAACCTTCATAGGATTCTGTGTCGCCTCATAATTTATATGCATCGCATGCATTTTTCTTATCTGCCACTAGTCTCATTAGTTCATCTGACATCCATTTAGGCCTAAGCCTTGAACAGCATTTCTTAATCAGTATGAAAATGCCTAGTAGCTTCCATGATCACTTCCTTGAATGCTCCCCATTTATAATTTGCTGCTGGTGATGTCACCAGTGATCCCGACTTTACGGAAGCAAAAACCCTTCCCTGATGATAGTAATATCTGTAAGTAAATTGCACATCAAAACACTGTGATCGCTGCCACCCAGTGGTTCCTTTAACTGCAAATTCTTAATGCACAAATAATCACTGCTGATAACCAGATCAGTAGTCTCTCTCTCTCTCTCTCTCTCTCTCTCTCTCTCTCTCTCTCTCTCTCTCTCTCTCTCTCTCTCTCTCTCTCTCTCTCTCTCTCTCTCTCTCGTTGCATCTCTAACCTGTTTCTGTGGAAAACAATCATCTAACAAATCCACAAAAAAATTCTTCTAATGTGTGACTGGCCAAACCACAAGTTCCAGTCATTATCTTAGAAGTTAAAACCCCCCATTATTAGACAATCTGATTTACTGGCCCAATCTATTTCTCTGTACAGTTGTTTGTTGAACTCATCAGAGTCATTAGGCCTATAACACACTCCTACTAGCATTTTTTCTTTCCCAGTGCTTACATCATACTGACCATTTATGTCAGCTGTATGCACTTCCTTAGATTTCGTGTGTTTCTTAATTTACAGCATAACCCCCTCCTCCCTTGTTATCCTGTCTATCTTTTCTGTACACATTGTACTCCCTAAATTCCAATTCTGCACTGTTATCTGTGACACCACATCTGTGATATCCCTACAATATCTGCCTTTGATGTCTTGACCAGCACTTCAAATTCATCAAATTTGTTTACTATACTCCTATCATTGGTGTACATGCAAGTATACATGCACCTGTTCTTATTTTTAGTTACCCTAACACAGCCCATGTATTTATTTGCTTCATGATGGCCCCTGCCAGTCCCTGAAAACCCCAGAACCTCGCCATGCAATCTAATTGAATCAGTGCAAGAAACACTGGCATCTCTGTCTGTGGCTGCTGTTAATCTTTTAGTCAGTGAATACCTCTAAGTTAGCAGTTTCCCAACCCTCCTAACACTTCTTTGATAGCAGCAGCAAATATTCTTGCACCCCTTCTATTTAATTGTATCTCATTCCTGTAGAAGCAGGCTGTCCTGTTAACAAGCACAGACCATGCACAGACTACTCCATGAGCTTTGCACAATCTCTCCAGGTCAGAATTGATTGACAAGGCTCTCATTATAGGGAAGATTGACTAGGTATATATACAGTGGTGGACAAAAAAACTGCATCAACTTAAAAAAAGTAACATTTGTAGTGAAATTTTTAAGATAGTTTGATTACAGTCATTTTGTTTGTCGCAAAGCAAAAGTATTGCATCAGACAGTAATTGCAAGGTATTGCATCAGCCGTTTCTATAAATACGGTGTTGGAAGGATATACACATTCATTATTAACCTGTTTTGTGGAGATGTAAGCATTGCTCCATATATTCAGTTGACACACCAAGAAAAAAAAGTGTAACTGTTGCTCTGTCCCAGGAAGAGCTTTCTACGCACGCTATCGCTGAAAAAGTAGGCTGCCACCAGTCAATAGTATCTCGGATGCTGAAATTAAAACGTGAAACCATTGATGTGAAGAGAAGACCTGGATCAGGCTGTAAGAGAGTGACTACACCTTCCCAAGATAGATATTTGAAACAGCTATGCCTTTGTAATTGCCCTGCTTGTGCTCCTGATCTAAAACTGGACTTTGAGATGGCCTCTGGTGTTGAAACAAGTGCACGAACCATCCAAAGACAGCTTTTGGAATGTGGTCTGCATGCCTATTGGCCCAGGAAGAAGCCTTTGTTGACCCAACAAATGAGGAAGAAGTGACTTGCTTGGACTAAAACACATTTCACAGACAAAAGAGCAGTGGGATACCATCATCTTTTCTGATGAATCGGAATTCAACCTGCATGGCTTGGATGGGAAGCGATATGTCGGAAGATGAAAATCGGAGGCATAACATCTACTGTAAAATTTCCCACTGGTCAGATGGTCTAGCGATGCATAACAAGCAAAGGGGGTGGGGCGAATTAAGTTTATTAACAGAACGGTGAATGCAGAAACCTACATTTCTACTTGGAGGAATGCTTGAAACCAGTTATTAGGGATCACCACACAGACGTCCAAAGCTGCATTTTTCAACAGGACTCAGCACCTTGCCACACAGCAAAATTGCTAAGTTTTATGCTATTTAGATTTAATGATGAGTTTGTCTTCTTGTCTCACAAGGCTTAAAACATACTTGCACCGATGTTTACCCTTGTTTTTCTCCCTTAAGGTGCAGTCATACCTCAGAAATGCTTGACTGGCCCAGCAACAGTCAGATTTGAACCCTATTGAAAATTTCTGGTGCATAATGTCAACTAAATTTGCTCAGAAGAAGCCAATAAGTAAGATTCGGCTGCAGGATTCGGCTGTAAGAGTGTGGTGCTACGAAATTGAGCACCCGTATACCAGAAGTTGATTAACTCTATGCCAGATCATTGCAGGGCTGGAATTGCAGCTCAAGGAGGAACAACAAAATACCAAGGACTTATTTTCAGTTTGTACACGTAAATGCAATAAAATGTTTGTTTGGTTGTCATGATTGCCATTTGCATGATTTCTCATTTTCCATTAATTACGCATTTTACCATTTGGGAAGATATTTATGGCAATTAGGTATATCAGGTGGAGTCTTTTTGTTGGATTTCATTCATAGATATATATCCCATCTAACAAATGCATTTTAAACATTTCTGCAACCCACAATTGCAGTGCAAAACACATTATTTGCAAAATTCACAAGTGATGCAGTTTTTTTGTCATGTTATAAAATGTTATAAAATAAATGCATTTTATAACATCTAAAAAATACAATATACCCATCATACATGGGTTGCCAGTTGTTTCATCTGGATATATATATGGCTACCTTGTGAATTAGCCCACCATACATCTAGATTAAAAAGATTTTGTAATTCACAAATACAGAAAGAGTTGTAAGGTGATGCCCATTGATTAATGATTATACATTTGTAACAGTGATACAAATACACATAAAGTATGAACACAAGAAATATATCAACATGATTTGATGTAATAAATATTCATATATATCAACATTTCAGTTGGCAGAGATCTCTCGGACATTTGGAGTCTCTATGGCTCAAGCACAATTTCTTTATTTTCCAAGACTTAATTTATATTAATTTTCCAAGAAATTCAAGCATTTAATGTCAACAAGTATCTTCTGTCTTCTCAATCTTTAATCTATGTATGATAATAAGTACTGGGGGGGGGGGGATCAGTGGGACAGCAGACTGTAAATAAACTGAGAAATGCTAAAGCTACTGAAATATTAGGGAATTTAGGATAGAGAAAGAACTTTGCATTAATTGGGTTAGAACCATCCATGTGTTGTATGGAAATGATTTTTGCAGCTTGATAATAGTAAAAGAAAGAAATGTAGGAATATGATCAGAGGTAACTGGGGTGTTCCATGAAGTAAAAGTGCAGTTAAAATTGCTAGTGAATATTATGTCAAGAATTGACTCATTTCTAATGGGAAAATTAACAGTTTGATTTAGATTAAAAGCCTTAAAATTCTTTGTAATTAAAAGTAGTTCACTTTGGTAGAAGATGAGAGATTAAATTAAACTTAACCTTTACCCCTTAGTATAAAGATTTTAAGGTTAAGGTTTTTAGTTATCTAAGCAAGAAAATCCTGCTGTGCTTTTTAATGCAGTCCAAGGGGAAAATAAACAGTTATTAAATTTACAACGAGATTTTTGACAAAAGCTTACACAGAAAACAAAGCCTCAAATGCATAAGAGTTAACTTTGGAAGATTTATTAATTAGAATTTTTGATAAATATTCAAACCCTACTACTCCTTTTTTTCATTTCAGCAATTCATGACTGTCTTGCAACAACCAGCAGTGTTTGTAACAACAGTCTCTTATGTCTTTTCCATTAAGTCAGATTTCCATAAAGTTATTTAAACTCATTCATATGTGTCATTATACTGGCATTTCAATTTCTCTTTTATCCTTTCTAGAATTTTCTTACCTATTCCTGGTCACATTTTTTTGGGGCAGCTTGTTTGTAACAGGTTGCTCTTGTCCATGAGCTTTCTACTCTGTAGTGACATTGTATCCAGTGGTATTTCAATTTTTTTTTTTTTTTTTTTTTATGAGAACCCCAAACACGAGAGGTATTGGAACCTATAGTACTTAGTACCGTGCTTGGGTTGGAGGTTGAAAAGACGAAAGAAGATATTTGTTGACATTGGACTTGAACTTCTGTAGATTGTAATTTTCAGGAAATACGTATGAAGGAAGGTTGTTCCAGAAAACGGCAGTTGAATGAATAAATGAGGAAGCTGGACAGTTGGTTCTGTGGGTTTGAAGCTGGACAGTAAATGGATGTTGGCTGGTGGCGGCACGTGTTCGGACTGTTTTGAAAGAGAGAGCGGGAATCATAGAAGCCAATTCAGAAGAACAGTGCCCATGGAAGTATCTGTAGAAGAGGCATGCAGCAGAAACAGTACGTCTATGAGAAAGTGAGTGGAGAGACTCTGTTAGAGATGAATCATTAATTAACCTAACTGCCCTCTTCTGAATGGAATCAAGAAGCCTGAGAGAGGTTTTGGGGGCACCACCCCAGATGTGGGAACAATATTCCATGGCAGGGCGGATTTACGATTTATACAGAGTGAGCAGCTGTTTGGAAGAAAAGTAACGCCGAGAGCGAAAGAGAAAACCAAGTTTTTTAGATGCAGAGGAAGCAATATTTGTAATGTGCTTGTGCCAAGAGAGATTAGAAGTCAGGGTAATCCCCAAAAGAGATATATCATTTTGCCTAGAAATCGGAGTGTCACTAAAGATAAGCATAGGAGCAGAAGAATCCTTTTTGCGAGATATAAGACAAGACTGAGTTTTAGAAGGGTTGAAATCAACTAAGTTGTCTTTGCCCCACTGGAGAATTACCTGAAGATCGGCATTTAAGGAATTGGCAGCAGATGTTCGAGAACTTGAAGCTGATTGAGCAGGACAAGGTTTCTCAAAATGGAAAGTTGAATGCAATGTGCTATCATCGGCAAAACTATGGATAGGATTTCCAGTCAATGGAAGAAGGTCATTGATATACAAAAGGAAAAGAGTGGGGGAAAGAACTGAACCTTGGGGGACACCGGCATTAGTGGAGAAGTTAGAAGACAGAGAGCCATCTACCATCACCCTCAGTGAGAGATCAGAGAGAAAACTGGATAACCAATTACTAAAAACAGTTGGCAAACCATAAGATGGAAGCTTGTTTAGAAGACTTTTATGCCAAACACGATCAAAAGCCTTTGAGATGTCAAGAGCAACTACTTGTGTTTCACCGAACCTTTCCATTGAATTAGTCCATAAATGGTTAACATAAGTCAGAATATCACCAGTGGATCGACACTGACGGAATCCATACTGGCGATCGTTGATCAGACGGAAGGTTTCTAGGTAGTTTAAGAGTTGCCGGTTAATTGATTTCTCCATTACTTTAGAAAGAGTAGAAGTAATTGCAATGGGACGATAATTGGATGGGAGGGATTTGTCACCCTTTTTAGGAACTGGGTGGATATGAGCAAATTTCCAAGCAGAAAGAAAAACACCTTTGGAATAAGAAAGTGAAAAAAGGCGGCAAAGAATAGCAGTAAGTTCAGGGGCACAGGTTTTGAGAACAAGTGGAGAAATACCATCAGGACCTGGAGCTTTCTTAGCATCAAGATTCATCAAAATCCTTCTGATATCCTTTTGACGGAAGACCACAGAACGCAGACATGGGCAAAAGTTGTGGCCAATAGCTTTGGCAAGAGACCAGAATGCTCGGCTACCATTAGGGCAAGAAGCAAGTTTTCTACTCTTAGCCTGTTCAAACTCTAGTTTGGACTGATTAATAACTGCTTTACAATTGTTGCGAGCTTTGGTGTAGGCAGAAAATGAAACTGAAGAATTAGAAACAAGCCAGTTACGATATGCAACATTCTTCTCTTGGACAGCCTTAGCACATTTGTTGGAGAACCAAGGTTTAGATAAAGGACGAGATTTTAAAGTGGAGTGTGGGATAAAGGATTCCATTCCTGCAAGAATAATTTCACTGACACGATCTGAGCAAACGTTGATATCAGAAGTTTTGAAACAGTAATCAGACCAAGGAAAAGAAGAAAAGAAGTCTCGCAGATCATCCCATTTTGCATTCTTGTAATGCCAAACAATACGAGGTTGGGAATAGCCATGAGATAAAGGTTCCATTGGAGAAGAGACAATCACCAAGTTGTGATCTGAAGTGCCTAAAGGACCTCTCACTTCGACCGTGTACTTAGAAGGGTTGTTTGTGAGAAAAAGATCAAGCGTATTGGCTGTATGATTAGGATTGTCCGGTATTCTTGTAGGTAAATGAACAATCTGTGCTAGGTCATTAGTAATTGCAAAAGCCTCAGCATCTCGACCTGCTGGGTCGGTGTAACTAGAAAACGGAAGCCAGCTGGAGTTGTGAACGTTAAAATCACCAAGGAAAATTACCTCACTGTTAGGAAAGTTGGACTGGAGAATGTCAAGTTGCAAAGAGAGGAAGTCAAAGAGCTCCAAGTGATTAGTGGAGTTGGGAGAACGGTAGAGACAACAGATGAATTTGACACAATGAGGTAGAGAGATTTTAAGCCAGAGAAGATCAAAGAGAGGAGATTCCAAATTGCCAAGTCTCTGACAGGGAATATCAGAACAGACATGTGCACAAGTACCACCTTTGAGGCGAAAGGAATCATACAGCAAATAATTTGGACATCTGAGATGAGCAGTAGTTGAATCAACTGATAACTGAGGTTCAGTCAGAAAAAGTACATGGGGTTTGGAAGACTGCAAGTGGAAATGGACATCGTTGAGATTGGAATTGAGACCACGTATATTTGTGAAATGAATTAGGAAGTCCTTGGGAGGTTTAGATCTTTTCGCAGATAAGCTTGCTCTATTATTTTGACAATTAAATATGGAAGCCTATTTTCTGGACTCATTCTCAATGTAGCATCCAGCAATTACCTCCTTAAGTCTCTGCGGGACTCATGAAATTATTAAAATGTACATGATATGGAATTTAATAGTTTATCAAATATTGTGTCAATCTGTGGCGCAGCTGCTCCAGGGACCTGAGCTCAAAGTGTAGGAGGGGGGGAACAAAGAAAAGGAAAACATAAAAATTCAATCAATAATGTTGCATAAATAATAAAGCCTGTGATGACATTCCACTAACTGTGATAGTAATTGTTTTAATAATTTTTCCTAGCATAGCATGTCATTTCTAAACTTATACTTCTGATTTAAAGTGAGTTTCAACCAGAAAATGAAATAACTTTTTTTATGATCTCCTGACATCACATTGACATCACTCATTGTATCACAAGGGACACTTGTTATTCATAGCTGGGTGGGTAAAGTGCCTGCCTAGCAACCCAAAGGTCGCGGGTTTGAATCCCCCCCTCCGGCTTGGATCAGAGTAGAAAATACAAAAACCTTGGGAGGTGCATTATGGCCACAGAAGCCGATGCACCAACAACTAACAACAAGGGCTCACATCTGGTGAGCATGGGCTTGGCACACCCAGGGTCCTGAGCTGGATATCATCATTCTTCTCTTTCTTGCTGATTCCTTTCTATTTCTGATTTCTCTCTCTCTCTCTCTCTCTCTCTCTCTCTCTCTCTCTCTCTCTCTCTCTCTCTCTCTCTCTCTCTCTCTCTCTCTCTCACAGGATAACTCAGGAATTTTTATTGTCTGGTGCAGCATAAGCCTCAGGCTTCCTTGCACCATATGGCTAATAATAATAAAACAACAAAAAAAAAAAAGAAAAAACTTGTTATTCAAAATAGTGAATTCAGTTGTTTCACCCATTGTTTCTGATGACAAAGTGAAAATTGTGTATTTTAAGGTAAGTTTACTATTCAAAAAAGTGCAGTAGAAATGAGGCATTATCACAAAACATGCTGCCATCTTGAATGTGTTATTTCTGCTTAATATTATCAACTGTAGTTTCTCTGTTTTATTATTTTCAGCTAACTGGTTCATGGAAATGAAAATAATTATTATGAAACTAGTTAAAGAAATATTCACTTTATGTATAAATTTATGAGCATTTTTATAGTATATTCATGAATTTCTAAGGACGGTTTTTCTGTCAAAGTAAAACATGCATAATAGTGTGATATTCTATTTAATCTATTTTCTACCGAAAAACTCTGGTAGTAAATTCGAAAATTTGTGAATATTTGTGAACATGGTTTCGCTCTAACACAATTGATAAATTGCGGCAATCCTCTCATAGCACTGTACTTCTACAACAAGATTTTGCTCTAACACTGTTTGAGAATTGCTGGAAATCTCACATAACACGGTATTTTTGAGCTTTCGTGTTGGGAGAATCCTGCTGTTGTATTAGATGTAATTTTCAACATTTTCCTTTTTGTGAATCCCTGCTGTTGACTCGCTAGTCGTTATCGCCTTCGTGATATATTTCTAAAGCACATTTCTGGAGGTCATCACCATAAAACAATAAAAACAATTTGCACTTTCTGGTTTATTGGGCTTTCCTTTTAGTGTAATCAATTATAAACAGGTAGTAAACTCGATCTTCTTGCATTTGCTATAGTACCAACAGCTGGAATTCTGTGGGTTTTCAAGTTATTATGGTGAAATGTGTTTCCCCTTCCATGAAATATTCAATCATATAACAAGCACAAATTTTCAGAAACTCATTACTCCGTATCTCACTTGTGTATATTGAGTTTGTTGCAACTTGTGCATGCCGTGTTGTTTGTTATTAATTGCTTATCTTTTTTTACTTTTTTAAATTTTACAACAAAAAAAAAAAGTCAGTGAACAGAAATATCAATTAATTATTATGTACATATTAAGCTATGTACGTAAGTGTAAATTTATTTTTATTTTGCTAATTGGAAAATATTCTTCCTATTTTCATGTTTCATTTAACTTTATTAATTGGTTTAAATTTATTAATTTTAAATTTAAATTTATTAATTGGCAATAAAGTTAACTTTGTGCTTTATATCTTTAAAGCGGGGCTCCACTGTATTTTGTTGGGAGATCCCTGGTTTAGATTCTGTGCTATTGAATTTGTGCTTGTTTGAGACCATAAAAAATTGTGACTTCAAAGCGTGCAGTCCTGACTTTCATTGTGACAGAGAGAACAGAAGGTACACGAAATCTAGATGCTGCAAAAGAGATTGTACTTAGCAGTGATGAAGAGGAAAAAAATTAAATTAACACACATTATCTGACAGATAAGTATCACGTTTGTAAGGTAAGTCGTTTGCTCTGTTATTACTATTATAAAAATAACATTAAAATATTAAGTTATTACTATTATAAAAATAACATTAAAATATTAAGTTATTACTACTATAAAAATTAAGTTTCCAATAGTTATTTTAAAAAAAAAAAATGGATATTTTTGTTAGCTTTTGGAACATAACTCCCCTTTTTGTACCAGTTCTTAGTCCCTTATAACACTGTTTCACATTACATGAAATTGTGTCGGAACCAAACTACCGTGTTATATGAGAGTTACCTGTAATGTCATTACAAAGACAACCAGATAAGTAGTTTGATGACATGACAAATTAAAATTGAATATTAAAGAAGTTGACTATTAAAAGTGTAGCAGAAATAAGCTTTTAATACCAAAATTACTACATTCTGAATCATTTCATCTACTCAGTGCTATAAAATTTCATTTTTCTGTTGTTTTCAATATTAGTTCTTTACATGTTGAAAATGATTTGGACACATCCTTAATCTTTAAAATATGTATCTTGTTAATTTGATTTAGGAAGATTTTCAGCCAGTTGTCTATGGATATAAACTTGCTAATGATGTCACAGATATCCGTGCTGCAGGAATGATGCGAGAGGTAGAGGAGGAAATGCAGCGGAGGGTCAAGGTGAGGAAAAAATTATTTGTTGGTTGGAGGGGGGAGTTTAGATGTGTTAGCATATATGAATAATGTGCCTATTGTTGTCACCATGTTCATCCATCCATCTACATGTAACAATTTGACTCCCAGTGAACAGATTTTCATTTCATGAAAATCTGTTTTCTTCAAAATTTCATGAAAGTTGAGCCATTCCAAATTTCATTAAAATTGGACCAGTAGATATCTGGAAATTATTATTTCTGTTTTTTGCATCCTGATATGATAACTGAACTTCTTATGAATGGATTTTCATGAAAATTTTATATTTGGGCCTTTTAAAATGATTTTTAGAGACCTCCCAAATTTTATTGAAATCAGACTAATAGAAATCTGACAGTTTCTTTGTCCATCCATCCATTTGTCCACATTAGCATTAGTTGAGGCATACGATGCAAGAAAGCAAGCATATATGGCATCAGCCAAAAAAAAAAAAAAAAAAAACCTTCTCATTTTTACCCATCCAGTCACTCAAAATATTTGTCTAGTTCAGCCTTAAATTTATTTAAGCTATCAACTTCCACAACATCAGATGGAAGTCTGTTCCTGCAATCAACTACCTGCTGGTTAAAGGCAAATTTCCGCACATCTAACCTACAACTGTCTTTCCTCAATTTGAATCTATGTCCCCACAGGTTCTTAATCTGAGCAAGCAGAAGTATCCCATCAGCATTGAGCCTGCTCAAACCATTCAAGGCCTTATACACCTCAACAAGATTGGTGAGAGGAACAAAGGGGCACTCTTACCAAAAGGCTTGGGTTCTGGAAGTTGCAGCATCTGGAGACTAGCCACCTGTGAGGTGATCTGATTGCCTCACCAAGCCTCAATCACCTCACAGGTGCCTAGTCTCCATATGTGCAACTTCCGGAATCCAAGCCTCTTGGTAAGAGTGTCCCTTTGTCCCTCTCACCAATCTTGTTGCACTTCTCTGTACTTGTTCTAGCAGCTCTACATCCTTCCTAAAATGAGGCCTCCAGACCTGTACGCCGTACTCAAGGTGTGGCCTGACCATTGCCTTATACAAAGGGATAATCACCTCCTTGTTTCTGCTAGCAAAATTCTTATATATCATTGGCAAAACTTCATGATCTGCTCTGGCAGCCCATCTGCACTGCTCAGAGAACTTCATATCTGACTGCACAATTACCCCCAGTTCTTTTTCATTCTCCACCTCCCTGGGTTGCTGCTACCCATATGCAGTACTTTGCATTTGTCAATGTTAAACTTCAGTTGCCACTTCTCAGCCCATCTGCCCAACTTTTCCAGATCCTGTTGCAGTAGCATACTGTCTTTACTGTCATTAACAACCCAGCCAACCTTTGTATCATCTACAAATTTGAACATTAAGCCTGATATATCTTCATCGATATCATTGATAAATAAACAAAATAACAATGGGCACAGGACCAAATCCTGGTAGACTCCAGTAATAACATTAGTCCACATAGAGCAGTGTCCATTTATTACCACTTTCCGTCTTCTCCCACTCAACCATCCCTTTATCCATTGCAGCAACTTTCCCAAAATGCCATACCACTCCAATTTGTACAGCAGTCTTCCATGTGTAACAGTATCAAAAGCGTTCCTGAAATCCAAGTATATGATATTACAATAATTTTTTGAATCTAGTTCCTTTGTTGAAGACATTTTAAATATCCAATGAAATTTGTCAAACCAGACTTCCTCTTAACAAACCCATGCTCTGTCTGAACTGTAACTGCAGTCTTGTCTAGGTGATTCTGCATCACTTCTTTAACTAGTGACTCCATTATTTTCCACGGAACAGAAGTTTAACTAACAGTTCTATAATTATTTGTGTCACCGTTTGAGAACCCCCCACTTTGTGAATTGGGGATACATTTGCACATCTCCAATGCATTGGGGAACTCCCCTGAATTTAAGGTTGCTCTCATAATTATGGCTAACGGTTTGCTTACTTTCCTCGCTGCCTCCTTCAATATAACTGGGTAGATTCCATCTGCCCCAGGTGCCTTTTTTATGTTTAACTTCAACAATTTCTCCTCCACTTTGCTCTCTGTTATTACAAAATTATTTAGCTTCCTGTTAGGGTTAATAAACTTCTGTCCTCCCCTTCCTTACAGAATTCCTCATGTGTGAATGTACAGGCAAAATACTCATTCAGTTTGTCAGCTATCTGAGCAGGATCATCAACAGTCGAACCACCAACGTCAAGTGGACCAATCTGATTCATCCCGTTCCTTCTAGAGTTTACATAAGTAATGAAGTCTTTGTTGTTTTTCTTTGCATCATTTGCCAAGGATTTCTCATAAACAGCCTTCACTTGCCTAACCTCCTTTGTGACTTGATTACTGACTAGCTTATATTTGCCATAGGCTTCTGTGTCACGTGATAATTTATATGCATCCCACGCATTTTTCTTCTTGGCCACGAGCATCATTAGTTCATCTGTCATCCATTTATATCTAAATCTTGAACAATATTTCTTAGTTGGTATGAAAAGCCTAGTAGCGTTCAAGGTTAATTCCTTGAAGGCTTCCCATTTAGAATTTGCTGTTTTTAACATCATCAATTGATCCCACTGTATAAAATTTTAAAAACTGTCTGAGACCACTGTAGTCACCTTTACGAAAACAAAAACTCTTCCTTTACCATCGATGGCAGTTACATCTTTAAGTAAATCCCACATAGGTAGACTGTGATCACTGACACCTTGTGATTCCTTTATCTGCAAATTCTTAATGCATGAATAATTAATGCTGATAATGAGATCAAGAGAATTACTCCCTCTGGTTGGCCCTCTAATGTGTTGCTATAGAAAAAAATCCTCCAATAAATCAACAGACGTCTTGCTAGCATGCGAGTGAGCAACCCACAAGTTACAGTCAATATCTGGAAAGTTAAAATTCCCCATTACGAGACATTCTGATTTACTGGCCCACTCTGTTTCTCTGCACAATTGTTCATTGTACTCATCAGAGTCATTAGTCTTCTAACACACTCCTACTTTCATTTTCCCTTTCCCACTGTTTATGTCACACCAAACTGACTCAGTATTGCACTGTCCACCCATGTCAACTGAATGCACTTCCTAACAGCATAACCTCCTCCTCCCTTCCTACCCTGTCTGTCCTTTCTGTACACATTGTACTCCCCAAATTCCGACTCTACACTGCTTATATCTGTGTGACACCATGTCTCTGATATCCCAACAATATTTGCCTTTGATGTCTTGATCAGCACTTTAAATTCATCAAATTTTTTACTATACTTCTAGCATTGGTGTACATGCACCTGTTCTTACTCTTAGTTACCCTAACACAGCCAATGTATTTTCTTGTTCCATGATGACTACCAGCAGCTCTTGAAATCCCCAACAACTTTGTATAAGGTAATGGTCAAGCCACACCTTGAGTACTGTATACTGGTCAAAGTAAAACAGGCTTCATTTTAGTAAGGATGTAGAGCTGCTGGAACAAGTACAGAAAAGGGCAACAAGATTAGTGAATGGAACAAAGGGTTCCTGTTATGAAGAAAGGCTTAAGTTTTGCAAATTACAATGGCTGTAGACTAGGCACCTGCGAGGTGATCTGTTTGAAGTGTATAAGGCCTTGAATGGTTTGAGCATGCTCAATGCTGATTGGATTCTACCTCTTGCCCAGATTAATTGCCTGAGGGGATATAAATTCAAATTGAGGAAATATAGTTGTAGAATAGACGTGCAGAAGTTTGCCTTTAGCCAGCAGGTGGTTGACTGCTGGAACCAACTTTCATCTGTCGTTATGGAAGATGACAGCTTAAATAAATTTAACGCAGAACTAGACAAACATTTGGAGTGAATGGATCAGTGAAATTAGAATTTTTTTTTTTTTCTTTAGCTGATGCTGAAGAAGCTTACTTTCTTGCATCATATGCCTTTGCTAATGCTAACTTGCTCTCTAGGCTACTGCTCATTACAATAGAAGCAGTGCTAGGATCACTTTCACCTCTGCCTGCGACTACTGTTAATCTTTTAGTCAGTGATTTCCCACAAGCTAGCAGTTTTCTGACACACCTAACACTGCCTCGATAGCATCAGCAAATATTCTTGCACCCTTTCTATTTAAGTGTATCCCATCCCTGTAGAAGCAGTATCTGCTGTTAGCAAGCACAGACCACGCTGAAAAAAATTCTACTCCCCGAGCCTTGCACAATCTCTCCAGGGCCGAATTGATTGATAAGGCTCTCATCATATACTCCCTCCTATCGTGTCTGGGCAGAATTGCAGGCGCTTTCAAATTTAACCCTGACTTTTTTTTTCAACATTGACCTGTACTTGTTAAGTGAATCTGCAGATCTCTTACTCTTAAGGTCATTAGTGCCAATGTGTACAACAGTATAACCTTTTTGTGCCCTTAAAAGATGATGTCTGCTCTACAGCATCATCAACTTTTGCCCCTGGCAGACATACCCTGGTCCTGTTCCACCTATCTTTTTTGCATAATATATTCCCAGTCTGCCTGACAATAGAGTTACCGACAATTACTAGGTCTTGTGGGATCAGCGCATTCTGCCTTGGAGATTGCCACTTTGTTGCTTGATGCACAGGAGTGAGTCTGGCATTGAGTTGGGCAGTTAAGAGCTTGATGGGCCCTTCATATTAATTCCTTCAAGGGCATCTACCCTACACCTCAAACTCTCATAGACTCCCATTAGAACACTGAGTTGGCCCCTAATTTTTTCACAGTCTCTGCAGCTAGCACATGCGCGCGTGTGCACACACACACACACACACAAACACACACACAAAGGCTAGATCATGTCCTGTTCTAGAAAGTTCCACAAACATCTCACATTTTGTACATTTCTTTAGACTGTGATGCGTTGGAGAATCGCTCCTTCGGTTCCCCCGAGCCACAGTACTACCGCTACTTTGTGCTGGTTGCTTTGCTGCTCTAGTCTGCTGGGTCATGATTCCATTTAAGTAAAATTTAATTAACAATGAAATTTAATAAGATTAATAAATTTTACTGATTAACTGATAATACTATACTAGGCTAACAGATTTCTACCACAGTGCTGTGTATTTCGCTATCTAGTTTTATGTTAAACCTCATGCTAACAAGTTCGGGATATGCATTATGCTATTTCGTATCATATAACAATGGCATCAAGTTATGAATGGTAAAATCTATGGACACAAGGTAATAATTTTGAAAATAGTTATCTAAATTCAAAATAAACCAAGGGGCTTGACTAAGACTATAAAGCTACTTATAGAAAATAATTTAATATAACAATTAAGTCGATAAAATGACTAAATATAAATAAAAACTTAGCGTTCACAGTGTCTCCAACATGTGAATAATCTTGTACCAGGAAGCCTCTTGAAGGAAGTAAAGTCCCAGAAAGTCAAGTTACATGTAGTAACTTGACTCTCAGGAGATGGGTTTTCACAAAAATGTTATATTTGGATCTTCCAGAGCAGTTTGTCATTCCTTCCCAAATCCAGCAGCTATTTATTTTTTTCATACATAGCACATAAGCTATCCACATATCATATATTGTAGCTGAAACACTGGATATTATGTTTGTTACCATTCTCTGGTTGGAGGAATTACTGAGCAATGTGGCAGATATGCAGAAGTAATTTTCTTGATTTGCACATAAATTTGTTTCTTTTAGCTTGTTTTTTTCTTATAAATTAACAATTATTACTATTTTCTAATGCACCTGAAATTAACACGCTATGAACGTTAACTAACTTGTTGACTTCACTTATAATTTTAATGTGGTGGTGTAATGATGTGGGAAGCATTTTTGGGACAAGCATTGGGCCCTTTAATACAAGTAGAGCAACATTTGTATGTGATAGGCTATCGAGAAATTTTTCCAACTAGGCAACTCCCTAGTTGGAAAAACTTCATAGCTGCAGTGTATCCATCTGCAAATTCCATCAGGATAATGCACCATGTCACAATGCCAGAATTTTACAGTACTGGTTACAAGAACATGAGTGTGAATTCAGTTACACTGGCCTTCTCAGTCATCAGATCTCAGTCTAGTTGAGCACCTCTGGGATGAAGCTGAACATGCTCTTTGGAGTAGATATCTTTAACCATCCCATGTGCAGTAACTGTGAAAAGAAATTGAGTCAGTGTGAACCAGCATCCCTGTATCATGCTTTAACACCTCATTGAGTCCATGCCACAACAAATCCAGGTCATTTTGATGGCTAAAGGGGAAGCTACTCACTATTGGGGTTGGTGCACCTAAAGTGACCTCTCAGTGTAATGTAATATTCAGTAAAACAACCTAATTACATTATGTAACAAAAATTTTTTGTTTATATTTAAGTGTTTCTTATTTGTATTTTATGTACTGAATCTAACAGTTTAATGACTTTTCTCTAGTGCTAACATTTTGGTGGCAGTAAAAGGTTTATGTTTTTGACATTTATATGTATTAGTTGAGTTCATACCAATACTGTAGTATATCTCATCATACTGTCCCCTGTTGCTCTGGTGCAACACAATAAAGACCTCAAACCCCCTTCATCTAATTCTAAAGGAGAGTTCAGAATTGGATGCAGAACCTGGCAAACAAGATAATTGGAGTTATACCTCAGTCTGTTTAATTAAAGGGCCACATTTTTCTAATCTGAAAGAGGTTGAATTTAACCAAATCCAATGCAAAGCCCCTGACATCTCGTGTAAAAGAGGGGAATTTGATGAGTCCCAGCTGCTTGACTTCCACACACAGAAAAAGACATGCCAATTGCACACATTTTTGCACTGTTGGAGTGTATCTGTCTGGTTTTATAATTTGAATGGTCTTTTTGAAAAAATTAATCACAATTAGGTCGACATCTTTTTGTAGAGTTCAAGTAAAAGTTTGAAAGCCATGTTGCTTTAAAAATAGGAATATGCACTTGTCACTTTTTGTTGCATACTAGTTAGAGAAGAAGAAGTATAAATTGGATGTGTGTGTGGGGACTTCAAGATACTGGGGTTCCTTCTGGGTTTGCAAGGTGGTTTTCTCTAAATTCCCTTGCTTTCTCTGCTTCTAGGACAGCAGGGCAGTAGATCAGCAACACAGAATAAGAGAATGGTTTTCTGTTTTGTCAGAATAGTTGCGGCTTGGTGCATACATCGTAGTAAACAGTATCCCTTGGTGGCAAGAATCAGTCTTGCTTCCACCACTCCATATCTAGCTGGGATTGGTCAGTGATCCATTAAAGTATTGAATCCTCAAGGTGGCACCTTCAATCATTGCATTTCATGTTTCCAGAATTGTGTGGTGCAAAGTGAAAGGTGGCATGTTTATTCTGTTGGTCTGCACAGTTATGCAACTGTTATTTTCATAAGACTGGAAGACAAAGGGGCTGAGGCTACACAAATGCTTGGCATTTTGCCTTGTAGAGAATGGTTTTTTTTTTTTTTTGGTAGCATTAAGACTGAAAATTCCAAAGAACTAGTTGATTGAACTAGTTGACAAGTTGATTGAAAATTATGAAAAAGTGGGATGCAGAATATCAATCAAGCTATATTGTTTGAACTCTTACCTGGGATGTGGGATTTTTTCAGACGAAATCTGGGTAACATTAAGGAAAAACAAGGAGAGAGATTCCTATATTCGTACACAGACATATAGTCAGTGGAGAAGAGATATGAAGTTATAATAAGTAGTTATATCCAATTTTTAGTTCAGGAAGATCACATTGACCAAAGAATGATGTTCATACATTTTTAAGGAATTTTTTTGATTAACCCAAGGAGGTTTCAGTTTTCTATTTTTTAATTCGTAAATTTTTTTTTTACCTTGTTGTGTACTTGCAGAAAAAGTGATTTTTACATAAGGGTCGCTGTTAGGATTTGTGGCTCTTGCACATTTTTTAATGATTTTGTTATGGTTTTAAGTTTTCAACGATGAGCCATCAGAAGAAGGAGGTGCGCTATACCCAAGGTGATTCAGAGTTCTTAACTATTTCAAATTTTAGTCTTAATTTCTTCCTTCTTGCTATTCATTCTTACTATTTATCATTTTTTAGCTAAACAATCAGGAGTAAGTTCTATTTCTTAAAAGCTATGCTAGTCATATAATTTTTTACATTTCTCGAAATTTAGCATTAGTTGAGAAATAGGATACAAGAAAGCAAGCTTATATAGCATCAGTTAAAAAAAAAAAAACCCATCCCATTTCACCCATTCGGTCACTCCAAATGTTTGTCTAGTTTAGCCTTAGATTTATTTAAGCTACCAACTTCCACAAAAACAACCGATGGAAGTCTGTTCCAGCAATCAACTATCCGCTGGTTAAATGCAAACTTCCACACATCTATTCTGCATCTTTCCTCAATTTCAATCTATGCACACTCAGGTTCTTAATCTGAGCAAGTCAAAGTATCCCATCAGCATTCAACTTGCTCAAACCATTCAAGGCCTTATACAACTCAATCAGATCACCTTGCAGGTGCCTAGTCTCCACATGCCACATCCCCTCTTGGTAAGAGCACCCTATTGTTCCTCTCACCAATCTTTTTGCCATTCTCTGTACTTTAGCATTAGTTTTTTTTTTTTTTTTTATGTGAACCCCAAACACGAGAGGTATTAGAACCTATAGTACTTAGTACCGTGCTTGGGTTGGAGGTTGAGAAGACGAAAGAAGATATTTGTTGACATTGGACTTGAACTTCTGTAGATTGTAATTTTCAGGAAATACGTATGAAGGAAGGTTGTTCCAGAAAACGGCAGTTGAATGAATAAATGAGGAAAATGAAAAGTTGGTTCTGTGGGTTTGAAGTTGGACAGTAAATGGATGTTGGCTGGTGGAGGAACGTGTTCGGACTGTTTTGAAAGAGAGAGCAGGAATTATAGAAGCTAATTCAGAAGAACAGTGCCCATGGAAGTATCTGTAGAAGAGGCATGCAGCAGAAACAGTACGTCTATGAGACAGCGAGTGGAGAGACTCTGTTAGAGATGAATCATTAATTAACCTAACTACCCTCTTCTGAATGGAATCAAGAAGCCTGAGAGAGGTTTTGGGGGCACAACCCCAGATGTGGGAACAATATTCCATGGCAGGGCGGATTTGCGATTTATACAGAGTGAGCAGCTGTTTGGAAGAAAAGTAATGCTGAGAGCGAAAGAGAAAACCAAGTTTTTTAGATGCAGAGGAAGCAATATTTGTAATGTGCTTGTGCCAAGAGAGATTAGAAGTCAGGGTAAACCCCAAAAGAGATATATCATTTTGCCTAGAAATCGGAGTGTCACTAAAGATAAGCATAGGAGCAGAAGAATCCTTTTTGCGAGATATAAGACAAGACTGAATTTTAGAAGGGTTGAAATCAACTAAGTTGTCTTTGCCCCACTGGAGAATTACCTGAAGATCGGCATTTAAGGAATTGGTAGCAGATTTTCGAGAAGTTGAAGCTGATTGAGCAGGACAAGGTTTCTCAAAATGGAAAGTGGAATGCAATGTGCTATCATCGGCAAAACTACGGATAGGATTTCCAGTCAATGGAAGAAGGTCATTAATATACAAGAGGAAAAGAGTGGGGGAAAGAACTGAACCTTGGGGGACACCGGCATTAGTGGAGAAGTTAGAAGACAGAGAGGCATCTACCATCACCCTCAGTGAGCGATCAGAGAGAAAACTGGATAACCAATTACTAAAAACAGTTGGCAAACCATAAGATGGAAGCTTGTTTAGAAGACCTTTGTGCCAAACACGATCAAAAGCCTTTGAGATGACAAGAGCGCAACTACTTGTGTTTCACCGAACCTTTCCATTGAATTAGTCCATAAATGAGTAACATAAGCCAGAATATCACTAGTGGATCGACACTGACGGAATCCATACTGGCGATCGTTGATCAGACGGAAGGTTTCTAAGTAGTTTAAGAATTGGCAGTTAATTGATTTCTCCATTACATTAGAAAAAGTAGAAGTAATTGCAATGGGACAATAATTGGATGGGAGGGATTTGTCACCCTTTTTAGGAACTGGCTGGATATGAGCAAATTTCCAAGCAGAAGGAAAAACACCTTTGGAATAAGAAAGTGAAAAAAGGCGGCAAAGAATAGGAGTAAGTTCAGGAGCACAGGTTTTGAGAACTAGTGGAGAAATACCATCAGGACCTGGAGCTTTCTTAGCATCAAGATTCTTCAAAATCCTTCTGATATCCTTTTGACGGAAGACCACAGGAGGCATTGAATGGAGCGTGTTGGGAATGGTGGGAGGTGTTTTACCAAGATCGTTAATACATGAGCTGGAAGAAAAATGGGATGCTAGCAGGTCAGCTTTATCCTTGGCTGAAGTGACAAGAGAACCATCTGGTTTGGACAGAGGTGGGAGCAGAGATGGGCAAAAGTTGCGGCCAATAGCTTTGGCAAGAGACCTGAATGCTCGTCTACCATTAGGGCAAGATGCAAGTTTTCTACTCTTAGCCTGTTCAAACTCTAGTTTGGACTGATTAATAACTGCTTTACAATTGTTGTGAGCTTTGGTGTAGGCAGAAAATGAAACTGAAGAATTAGAAACAAGCCAATTACGATATGCATCATTCTTCTCTTGAACAGCCTTAGCACATTTATTGGAAAACCAAGGTTTAGATAAAGGACGAGATTTTAAAGTGGAGTGTGGGATAAAGGATTCCATTCCTGCAAGAATAATTTCACTGACACGATCTGAGCAAATGTTGACATCAGAAGTTTTGAAACAGTAATCCGACCAAGGAAAAGAAGAAAAGAAGTCTCAGGTCATCCCATTTTGCATTCTTGTAATGCCAAACAACACGAGGTTGGGAATAGCCATGAGATAAAGGTTCCATTGGAGAAGAGACAATCACCAAGTTGTGATCTGAAGTGCTAAAGGACCTCTCACTTCGACCGTGTACTTAGAAGGGTTGTTTGTGAGAAAAAGATCAAGGTTTGGTTTTTTTTTTTTTTTTTTTTTAGGAGCATTAGCAACTAAGGCCATATTGCTCCAGGATATGCGGTGGTCATTCTCTGACCTTTCCGCATCTTCCTATTTGGTGGTGACGGGCTCGAACCCCGGTCTAATCAGGAAGCGTGGCTACGCACTGCTGCTCCTTCCCACCTGGCTAGGGAGGTGGGAAAAAGATCAAGCGTATTGGCTGTATGATTAGGATTGTCTGGTATTCTTGTAGGTAAATGAACAATCTGTGCTAGGTCATTAGTAATCGCAAAAGCCTCAGCATCTCGGCCTGCTGGGTCGGTGTGACTAGAAAACGGAAGCCAGCTGTAGTTTGGAACATTAAAATCACCAAGGAAAATTACCTCACTGTCAGGAAAGTTGGACTGGAGAAAGTCAAGTTGCAAAGAGAGGAAGTCAAAGAGCTCCAAGTGATTAGTGGAGTTGGGAGAACGGTAGAGACAACAGATGAATTTGACACAATGAGGTAGAGAGATTTTAAACCAGAGAAGATCAAAGAGAGGAGATTCCAAATTGCCAAGTCTCTGAGAGGGAATATCAGAACAGACATATGCACAAGTACCACCTTTGAGGCGAAAGGAATCATACAGCGAATAATTTGGGCATCTGAGATGAGCAGTAGTGGAATCAACCGATAACTGAGATTCTGTCAGAAAAAGTACATTGGGTTTGGCAGACTGCAAATGGAAATGGACATCGTTGAGATTAGAATTGAGACCACGTATATTTGTGAAATGAATTAGGAAGTACTTGGGAGGTTTAGATCTTTTCGCAGATAAGCTTGCTCTATTAGTTTGACAATTCATGGTGTATTCAATAGTAAGAAAAAGTGGGTGGGACATGCTGTATGAAGTAATGAAATTTTTGGATATGGCGTTACCAATAGGTTCGGTCCGGTGTGCTAACTAGCGGCCCGACTGCGAACACCGTTTTAGAGCTGTGCCCTCGAAATGTAAGGAATATTGGATCTCGCCACGACGTTCATCATAACCTCAAAAGTCATCAATCATACTGCATGATGGAAGAGATAGGGAAGGGTTGACCGGAAATTAGCTCTAGAGACTAAACATGGGTTCCACCACTTCAAGCCTCCAATAAGCAAAGTGGTGGTATTTCACCAGTTGATGAGAGTCGTCTCCCACCTAGTACTGCCTGGTAACATAGAGGGGTGGCATTCCTCCATGTGGTGTTGGTGCCTATGATGCAAGAAGGCAAGCTTATACAGCACCAACCAAAAAAAAGCCCTTCCCATTTCGCCCATCCGGTCACCCCACGTATTTGTCTAGTTCAGCTTAAAATTTATTTAAGTTATCAACTTCCACAACATCAGATAGAAATCTTTTCCAGCAGTCAACTACCCGCCGGCTAAAGGCAAACTTCCACACATCTATTCTACAACTGTCCTTCCAGGTTCTTAGTCTGAGCAAGCGGAAGTATCCCATCATCATTGAGCCTGCTCAAACCATTCAAGCCCTTATACACCTCAATCAGATCGCCTCACAGGTGCCTAGTCTCCAGATGCTGCAACTTGCAGAACTTAAACCTTTCTTCGTAAGTGCACCTCTTTGTTCCTTTCACCAATCCTGTTGCCTTCTCTGTACTTGTTCTAGCAATTCTACATCATTCCTAAATATGAGGCCTCCAGACCTGTATGCTGTACTCAAGGTGTGGCCTGACCATTGCATATACAAAGGGATAATCACCTCCTTGTCTTTGCTAGCAAAATTCTTATATATCTTTGACAAAACTTCATGACCTGCTCTGGCAGTCCATCTGCACTGCTCAGAGAACTTCATATCTGACTGCACAATTACCCCCAGTTCTTTTTCATTTTAGGCGCCTCCGTAGCCAGGTGGGAAGGAGCAGCAGTGCGTAGCACACGCTTCTTGATTAGACCGGGGTTCGAGCCCGTCACCACCAAAAAACGGAGGACGCGGAAAGGTCAGGGAATGACCACCGCATATTCCCAGAGCAATATGGCCTTAGTTGCTAATGCTCCCAAATAACAACAACATCTTTTTCATTCTCCACCTCCCTGAGAGTAGTACCGCACAGTTGGTACATTTCTCTTGGGTTGCTGCTACCCATATGCAGTACTTTGCATTTGTCAATATTAAACTTTAGTTGCCACTTCTCAGCCCATCTTCCTAACCTTTCTAGATCCTGTTGCAGTAACATAGTCTTTAGTGTCATTAACAACCCTGCCAACCTTTGTATCATCTGCAAACTTGGACATTAAGCCTGATACACCTTCATCAATATCATTGATAAATGCACAAAACAACAATGGGCCCAGCACCGAACCCTGGAGGATTCCACTAATAACATTAGTCCACGTAGAGCAGTGTTCATTTATTACCACTTTCCGTCTTCTCCCACTCAACCATCCCTTTATCCATTGCAGCAACTTTCCCTAAATGCCCTACCACTCCAATTTGTACAGCAGTCTTCCATGTGTAACAGTATCAAAAGAGTTCCTGAAATCCAAGTATATGATATCAACATAATTTTTTGCATCCAGTTCCTTTGTTGAAGGCATTAAGTATCCAATGAAATTTGTTAGACAAGACTTCCCCTTAACAAACCCATGCTGTGTCTGAACTATAACTGCAGTCTTGTCTAGGTGATTCTGCATCACTTCTTTAACCAGTGACTCCAATATTTTCCACTGAACAGAAGTTTAACTAACAGTTCTATAATTATTTGTGTCATAGTTTGAGAACCCCCTTTGTACACATTTTTCTTCTCTGCCATGAGCCTCATTAATTCATCTGTCATTTATTTAGGTTTATTTCTTGAACAGTATTTCTTAGTTGGTATGAAAAGCCTAGTAGCTTCCAAGATACCCTGAAGGCTTCCCATTTAGAACTCGCCATTGGTAACATCATCCGTTTATCCCGCTCTATACAATTTAAAAACTGTCTGAGACCTCTGTAGTCACCTTTATGAAAACAAAAACCCTTCCTTTTACCCTTGATGGTAGTTACATATTTCTAGCATTAGTGTACATGCAAGTATACATTGTTGTTGTTGTTATTTGGTTTTTAGGAGCATTAGCAACTAAGGCCATATTGCTCCGGGATATGCGGTGGTCATTCCCTGACCTTTCCGCATCCTCTGTATTTGGTGGTGACGGGCTCAAACCCCGGTCTAATCAAGAAGCGTGTGCTACGCACTGCTACTCCTTCCCATCTGGCTACGGAGGCACCGCAAGTATACATGCACTTGTTCTTACTCTTACTTGCCCTAACACAGCCCACGTATTTACTTGTTCCATGATGACTCCTAGCAGCTCTTGAAATTCCCAGCTACCTGCTCTCTAGGCTGTTGCTCATTACAATAGAAGCAGTGCAAGAATCACTTTTGTCTCTGCCTGCGGCTACTGTTAATCTTTTAGTTTATGAATCTCCCCTTTAATCTTTTAGTCTGTGAATATTCTTGCACCCTTTCTATTTAAGTGTATCCCATCCCTGTAGAAGCAGTATCTCCTGTTAGCAAGCACAGACCGCGCTGAAAAAAATTGTACCTCACGAGTCTTGCACAATCTCTCCAAGGCCAAATTGGTTGACAAGGATCTCGTCATCCTATCGTGTCTAGGTAGAATTGCAGACACTCTCAAATTTAACCCTAACTAACGATATTTTTACTACATTGATCTGTACTTGTTAAGTAAATCTGTAGATCTCTTACTCTTAAGGTCATTAGTCTCATTAGTGTACAACAATATCACCTTTTGTGCCCTTAAAAGATGATATCTGCTGTACAATGTCATCAACCTTTGCCCCTGGCAGACATACCCTGGTCCTGTTCCACCTGTCCTTTTTACATAATATATTCCCCATCTCTCTCTGTCAATAGAGTCACCGACAATAATTAGCTCCTGTGGGACCAGTGCATTCTGCATTGGAGATTGCCGCTGTGTTGCCTGATTTTTTTTTTTTTTTTTTTTTTTTATGAAAACTCCAAACACGAAAGGTATCAAAACCTATAGTACTTAGTAGCGTGCATGGGTTGGAGGAGAAGTATGGGGTAAGGGGGATGCCGGTGTTAACTCTGGCATTGAGTTAGGCAGCTGAGAGCTTGATGGGCCCCCCCTTCATATTATTTCCTTTGAGGGCATTTACCCTAACCTCGAACTCTCATAGACGCCTATCAGAATGCTGAGTTGGCCAGTAATTTCTTCACGGTCTCTGCACCTAGTACTGTAATTTACTTTTAAGTACTGTATTTTGTTTGTACTTTAAGTACTTTTTCTACTTTAAGTACTTCGGATTGCACAGATACAGCCCAGCTTGCAGTTTTTTTGAGTTTCTCTAATGATAATGTATTTGTTAAAGATTTGTTGGGATTAATAGCTCTACATGGATGGACAATAGGAGAAATAATCTGTAATGATGTTTTAAAATTATTAACTTCCAAAAACTTAAACTGGAGATTTATTTTCCATTACAACAGATGGGGCTGCAGCCATGATAGGTGAAAGCAGTGGGCTTGTTGGCAGGCTTAATGAAAAAAAAAACAATCTTATTTCCTATCACTGTATTATACATACTGCCACACTGTTTTCAAAACTGAGTGCAGGCTTTCACTTTCTCCTGACTGAAATGATAAAATTAGCTAATTTTCTGCGATCAAAATCAGCACTGTCACAGAGGCAGTTAAAACAGTTTTTAAAACATGTTGATGCTAAGTTTCCTGACCTGATTGCTTACAGCAGTGTGAGGTGGTTAAGCAAAGGAAGAATGCTGAAAAGGATATGTGATTTAGGAAGTGAAATTTTGAGTATTTTTGTAGACAGTGATAAAACTCAATATTTTTCTGACATTTTAAGGCATGCCCACCATATTTCCAATCTAGCATTTTTGGAAAGATTGTGAACTCTATGAGTCTGTCTTAAGTTTCAAAAAGAAAATTCAGGATATAAGAAGTTCAAGATATAAGAATGAATTCATTTCATTCAAGATATAAGAAGTAATGAATTTATTTTCTTCCCCACTCTTAAAAATTTTAAAGATGAGATAACACGTATGTTTGAAATTGATATAATATTAGAATTCTTAAATAAACTGAAAAGTGAGTTTTATCATAGATTCAAAAATCTGGAAGGCAAACAGTGTGCTACAATTTTCTGCCAACCTTCTATCATTAGAAATAATTTTGAATGGATGCAGCAAATAAAAATAATTGTTAAAAAATAAACAAGGCCCAGTTTAAATTGGAAATGTACCAATTTACAACAAAATCAAGGGTTAGTGAATTATTTAAGTCTACTCACTACACAAAAATTTTGGATAGAGCTGCACACCAACAACAAATATCCTGAAATCACAACTAACAGTGGCTATGAAAATTCTAACAATGTTTCGATTAACATGGATTTCTGAAAGTGCTTTTAGCTCATTAACATTCACCAAGTCAAGATACAGGAGCTTACTTACTGATGAAAATACAAAACACCTCTTGCAAATTGCATGCACAAGCTATGTGCCTAACTACAAGGATATGATGAGGTACCAGAAGTGTCACTTTTCCCACTGACTGATGATTGCCCACCAAAGTTTCAACAGTCAAGTTTAATGGCCCTTTATGTAATTTAATTGAGAAGCCTGGTTCTATGCAAATACATTCATTTGCTGACATCAGGATTTTCCTCCATATATTTCAGGAGCCATATTAGCATTAGCATTAATAGAGGCATATGATGCAAGAAAGCAAGCTTATATAGCATTAGTCAAAAAAAAAAAAAAAAAAAACTTCCCATTATGCCCATCCATTTGCTCCAAAAGTTCGTTCAGTTCTTTGTTGAATTTATTTAAGCTATCAACTTCCACAACAGATGGGTGTTTGTTCTAACAATCAACCATCCACTGGGTTAAAGGCAAATTTCCGCACATCTATTCTACAACTGTCTTTTCTCACTTTGAATTTATGCTCCCTCAAGTGCATAATCTGAGCAAGAGGATGGATCCCATCAGTATTGAGCTTGCTCAAACCATTCAAGGCCTTATACATCTCAATCAAATAACCTTGCAGTTGCCTAGTCTCCAGGTGCTGCAACTTGCAGAACTTAAGCCTTCCTTATAAGAGCAACCCTTTTTTCCCTTCACCAATCTCGTTGCTCTTCTCTATACTTGTTCCAGCAGCTCTACATCCTTCCTAATTGAGGTCTTCGGACCTGTATGCAGTACTCAAGGTGTGGCCTGACCATTGCCTTATACAAGGGGATAATCACCTTCTTATATGTGCTAGTAAAATTCCTGTATATCATAAGCTACTCTGGTGGCCTGTCTGCACTGCTCAGAAAACTTCATATCTGACTGCACAAATAACCCCAGGTCTTTTTCATTCTTCACTATCCTGAGTGTAGTACCACACAGTTAGTACGTTACTCTGTGGTTACTGCTGCACATATGCAGTACTTTGCATAATGTCTAAGTTTGCATATGAGGCTGGCAACATGGTTAGTGACAGTAATCAGGGAATACTATTGCAACAAGATCTAGAAAAATTAGGCAAATTGACTGAGAAGTGGCAGTTGAAGTTTAACATTGCATAACATAGCAACTATGTGGTATTACACTCAAGGTAGTGGAGAACAAAAAACACCTGGAGATAATTGTGCAGTCACATATGTAGTTCTCTGAGCAGTGCAGACAGGCTGCTAGGACAACTCATGAGATTTTGTCAATGATATGCAGAAATATTTCCAGCAGGGATAGGGAGGTGATTATACTGTTGTTTAAGGCAGTGGTTGGACCATATCTTCAGTACCAAATATACATTTCATTCCCTCATTTTACAAGTGATGTGGATTGGTTCCAACATATCCAAGCACAAAGAAGAGCAACAAAATTAGTGAGGAAAACAGAGTTGTACTTTTACAAAGAAAGACTAGTTTTGCAAATTGCAGCATCTAGAAACAAGACACCTGTGAGGAGATTGGATTGAGGTGTTGAAGGCATTGAATGGGTTGTGTAAATCAAATGCTAATGACATTCTTCCTCCTGTTCAAACAGCAAACATAAAGGGGCATAAATATAAATTGAGGAAGGATGGTTGTTACAGAGATATGTAGAATTCCTTCAGCCAGCTAGTGATGGAACAAACTTTCTTTTGATATTGTGGAATTTAAGGAAGAAATTGACAAATTCTTAAATGAGGTGGGAAATGGTTTTGTTTTTTTGTCTGATATTGTGTTCTTACTTTCTTATATCATTTGCCACTACAATACTAATAAACTATGTACTGTAGACTCTAAACTTCTTTATACTAATTTTGTATAAAGAAGTTTAAAGTGTGTAACCACGTGTTTTGATTTTGATAAACCAGAAGTATAAATTGTACTGTACTTATTAAAAAAGCTTTAATCATCCATTTTTAGAATTCATCAGTGGAATATAGAACAGCTAATGAAACATACAGTAATAATTGCTAACAAAACCAATTTCACTCCAAAAATTTATTTTCTTGTTATGTGTCTTTTACAGATGACTCGTAGTAAACCAGGTGAGGAACAGGATCTTGACACAGAAAGACAGGTAATGAACCTCAACACCATAACAGTTTCAGAAATATTTCTAGTTTCTAGAGCACAAATATTAAGGGAACCTCAGAAATAGGTATTCAGTTTCAAAATAGGTGGTGGTGGTAGTCTGCAGTCTTTTTTTAATATCAGTAGTGGCAGATGGTGAAAGGAAGCAAAAAAAAAAAAAAAAAAAAACAACAACATTGTCTTCTTTCTCTATCCATCCCATGTTATAACACCAGTTAAGGGGGGGGGGGGAGATATATATATATAATTTTTTTTTTTTTTTTTTTTTTTTTTTTGCATACTTACAGAGCAAAACTTTCTGATTCTAAAAGTAATAAGGTAATGTACAGACTGTTCCCACTTTACGAGTTCCCAGGTTTACTAGTTTTTTTTTTGTTTTTTTTTTGTTTTTTTTTTCCCTCAAGTGTCAACAAAATCGAAAATATGAACATTAATTGCAGTAAATAAATGTTAGACATTCATAAATATGGCATTTCAAACCATGCGCATTACTATAGAACACAGTACTACTGTGTGTGCATTTGTTTGTTCGGGCAGACGAGAGCACCTCACTGACTCACATAATATACAGTAGTTATCATACTGACATTACAAAGAGTGATTGTGTTGCTCTTCATTTTTGCTATCTTATCTTGTTTCAAATTTATCTGTCTTATTAATACTGTCATCATCATCATCATCAGCCATTTTCAATCCACTGCAGGATGAAGGCCTCTCCAGCAACTTTCCAGTTCCTTCTGTTTTGAGCACTGGCCATCCATTTACTACCCACAAACTCATGAATTTCATCTATCCATCTCCGCCTTTGTCTTCCAGGTTTTCTTCTAGCTCCTCTTGGATACCATTCTGTTATTTTCTTAGTCCATCTGTCATCATGTCTTCGAGCTATGTGTCCTGCCCAAGACCATTTTAGTTCTTTAGTTTTGATAAGAATGTCCTTTACTTGAGTTTGCTGCCTAATCCATGTGTTTCTCTTCTTATCTAACAGTCTGATTCCCAATATAATTTGTTCCATTCTTCGCTGTGTAGTTCTCAGCTTCTCTTCCATTCTTTTGGTGAGTGCCCAAGTTTCACTTCCAAAAGTCATGGTGGGGAGTATACATTGGTTCATTATTTTACGTTTCAGACAAACTGGATATTGCTCTTCAGTATGTGACTATATTTCCTGAATGCTATCCATCCAAAATTTATTCTTCTCTTGACTTCCAGCCATTTATCATTATTACAGCTAATAACTTGTCCCAGATAAGTATATGACTCCACCTTTTCAATTACTGCTCGTTCAATCATTATTTCCCTTTCCGTGGCATACTTGTTCATCATTACTTTTGTTTTAGCCACATTCATCTTTAGTCCAAAATCCTTACTAGCTGTGCATAACTGATTAAGATTTTCCTCTAATTCTTTGGGATCGTGGCTTATGACCACAAAATCATCTGCAAATCGTAAACGGTTTAGGTACTCTCCATTCACATTGACTCCTTTCTGCGACCAGTCTAATCTTCTGAATGCTTCCTCAAGGGCAGCAGTAAACAACTTCGGAGATATTGTGTCTCCTTGTTGAACTCCTTTCTCAATTTTAAATTTATTACTGTCTTTGTGTAGTCTAATAAAGGAGGTAGCATTCTCATATATTTTCTTCAAAATCATAATATGTGGGTATCTATGCCTTGTCTTTCCAGTGCCCGAAACATTGCCTTATGCTGTATGGAGTCAAATGCCTTTTCATAATCCACAAATGCCAGGCATAATGGTGTTTTATATTCATTTGCTTTCTCCATTAGCTTGCTCTTTCGGTTGATTCTCATCAAGTATTCTTTCTAATCTGTTAGTAATGACAATTGTGAACAACTTGTAGATGTGGGATAACAAGCTAATTGGTCTATAATTTCCAATTTCTGATTTATCTCCTTTCTTATGCAGCAAAACTATGATTGCATTATTCCACTGCTTAGGCGTCACACCTTTTCTAATGCACTTTGTGAAGAGCCTTGCCAGTTTTTGTGTTATGTCTCTTCCTCCCAATTTTAACAACTCTACAGTAACTTCATCTTCCCCCGGGGCTTTCTGATTCTTCATTTTCTTCAATGCATGTTCTACCTCATCAGGAAGAATATCGGGTATGCCGTATGTGTTCTAATTTGCAATCCATCTTCCCCACTTCTGGCATCATTCCCTCGCTCCTTGTATAATTCTCTATAGTAGTCTTCTGCTATTTGAATTATGCCTTCTCTGCTGTTTATAAGTTCACCATCGCTATTCTTCAGTTTCAGTATCATTTGTCTTTTTGTATTACTGCTCATGGCTGCTGATTTAAATCCTTTGTTTTCCCTTAATGCTTGTTCTACTTTTGTTATGTTAAATCTTCTTATGTCCTCTCTGAGTCTCTTTCTAATGGCTTTGCATAACTCAGTATACTCAATTTTTTCCTTGTCAGTGTTTATCTTGCTCTTCATTTTTCGCCTTCGGTTCATCATAACAAGTGTTTCTTGACTAATTTTTTCTTCTTTGGATTTCTTTTTCCCTATAGGTTTCTTGGGCTTTATCACTTTCAGAAAGTTCTAATATTCCTCGTCGATATCTTGGTCCTGAGTAGTCTGCAGAAGTTCAAACTTGTTCTTAAGTTCCAGTACATACTGCTTTTTCTCCTCTTCTGTTATCTCAAAGACCTTTGTATTATTTACTCGAGTCAGGTTTTTCCTTTCCTACATCTATATCAAGTGTACATCTTACCATTCTGTGATCACTTCCAACATTTACCTTATTCAGGATAGTAACATCATTCACAATATATCTTCTGTTTAGTGTGGATGAAGTCGATTTCATTAGTCGTTAATCCGTTTGGACTCTTCCATGTCCACTTTCTGTTCACCCTTTTCTTGAAAAAAGTGTTCATTACTGACAATCCTTGAGATTCTGCAAATTCCACAAGTCTCTCGCCTCTTTCGTTTCTTTCACCAATTCCAAAATTTCCTATAATTCCCTTTTCTGCGCTGTTTTGTCTTTTTCCAACCTTAGCATTGAAGTCCCCCATAATAATAGTGTAGTCGGTTTTCTGCTCATCTAGAAGACTCTCAATTTCGGTGTACATTTCTTCAACCTCTTCATCATCATGGCTCGATGTTAGTGCATAAATTATTATATCCTTTAGCTTGTACCTCTTAAAAATCTTGAGTATTAGTCTTGACACCCTTGGTGATGTACTTTTGAATTCCAAAATGTTGTTTTTTAAATCTTTATGGACCAGAAACCCAACTCCACATTCACTCCACTCACTGTTTCCATTGGTGTACAGCAGATTTTCACTTGATAAACTTATAAGTGATTCATTTCTTCTTCTTGTTTCAGCCAAACCGATGATATCCCAATTCTCATTGTCTAATTCCTTTTCCAGCTCTAATATCCTGTCTTCACCGATGAGTGACCTTACGTTGTAACAGGCCAAGTTCAATTTCTGTGCATGGCAGCCTGGTCGTACCCAGAGATTCTTAGCACCCTCTGCTTCCACTCTGATCCTCTCGCTGCCGTAAGAGGGGGAGTGAAAGTCACTGGGGACTGAGAGCCATTTGTTTTGTCGTGCTGTCATATGCTGGAGGGTTTGGTCTTTTCCTCTTCACGCTGACCAGGCATCTTGAAGAGAACTACTCTACACGTTCGTTGCCACCTAAGTGACATAACAGGGCTTACCATTGAGAAGGTGTGCATGAGTGGATTTTAGGGAGGCAGGCCAACCGGACTTCTCCTAAATCTTCTGTAATAGAAAAATATTGGATCCATCAGTGTTTTAGACTGAGTGTCTGATAACACACAGGATACCTGTTCCCCTCTATATGCCAAAACGAAGTAATACTATGGAGAGTGACGTTAATAAAAAAAAAGAAAAAAAAAAAAAAAGCGACGAGGAATAACATTGGAAACAAAATATGAAATCATAAGCAAACATGCAGCCAGAATGATTGTTAAAGAACCATCAACAAGTAACGAACCATTGAGTGTGCATTTAGTCAATAATGATGAAGAATAAAAATTCTTTATCATCTGTATGACATAAATAATTCCTTCATTACTATAATTTGCTTGATTTTAAAGGCTGTTTTCATTTCTTTGAATAAATAAATCATTGTTTAAGCATAAACTATTGTTTTGTTAACCTTCATTTAACATTACTATGGTCAAATTTCATTATTGACAACATAACCCCTGTTTTTAACATTATGTCTATGGGAAATAAATTCCGCTTTACAAGGGGAGTGTGCTAGGAACGAATTAACTCGTAAATTCATTAACTACCTATAGGTAATGAACAATAATTTTCTAGTGTCATATAAAAAAAATATATATATATACATACTTTCTTAAAAATGAGTCTTATTCATTTTAAAATACTTTAATCAAATCAAATAAATAATGTACTACGTATGACATTCCACTTCTATAGAAATGTTCGCCACTCAGAGAGTTTTTCTTATAGTCTTTTTGCTTTCCCTGTTAAAAAGCGGGCAGTAATTTCCCACAAAATTGACAAATATCAACACTAGAATTCCGGCAAGCTTGATGCTACTTTTCCATCATGGTTGTGGCCTGATGGAAGTGTTTCATTTGCACTTTACATTTCTGAAATTTGGGGGGGGGGGAACTGATATGGGAATGAAGAAAATGAAATTTCAAAGATATTTAGCAACTCATATCTTCATAATATTGCAGTAATGTTGACTCCAGAGATTCATAATGATCTTCTTTTCTTCTATCTAGAAATGCATGCACAGTTCCTTTTAACAATTGCCAAGCTCCTAGTCAGTATCCTGTAGCTCGTTTCAGATACATCATTTTTGATGAGCTTCTTTATTTGAGTTCCAGTGAAAATCCCTTCTTTTGGTTTAGCATCCCTTAAATTCGAAAACACTTCCCTTTATTCATTTCTCTTTTTCTTTTTTTTTTTTTTTTGTCTAGAGCCGTAACAGAATTCTTCATTAATCCATGTTTTTTTTTGTACAGAGCTGGAAGAGGTTCAGCAACCCATTTTCACAAAACAAGCTGGATTTTTTGAACAGTCAATTACTCTCAGGTGAAAGCAAATTTTCACACATCTATCCTGCAACCATCCTTCTTCAGTTTATATTTATGATTTCTTATGCATTATCTGAGAAAGAGTAAGGTCAAGGTGTGTTTGTTTCATTTGCGGTCTCCAGGGTTTCCCCTATATGCCACTGTAGCATCTGAAAAAGCTGTAGCTTCTGAGAAAGAGTAAGGATATCATCAACCCTTCGGTAAGGTCTACATGTATATGATTAGTTTCCGGAACTAAAGCCTTTTCTGTAAGAGTATTGTTTTGAGCCACTGATTAATCTTGTTGCTATTCTTCTATCTCCCCCCACCCTCAGTGAAACACCAAACGTGAAAGCTATTAGAACCTATGGTGCCTAATACCATACATAGGTTGAAGGCTGTGAAAACAAATTTTTTTTTTTTTTTTATAGATACTATAAAGATACTTGCTGACATTAGGTTTAAATTTCTGTAGGTTGTAATTTTTGAGAAATATATGTGAAGGAAGGTTGTTCCAAATAAGAGCAGAAGAAAATATAAATGAGGAAGAGGAAAAGTAGGTTCTCTGAGTTTTGTAGTTGGATACCGTATGCTGACTACTAGTAGCACATGTTTGGAAGAGTGGGAGATTTTTTATTATTTATTTTTTTTTAATGAAAAAACCAAAAACACAAGAGTTATTATAACCTGTAGTGCTTAGTCCATCAATGGGTTGAAGGTTGAGAAGATGAAAGAAGATACTTGTTGACATTAGACTTGAATTTTTGTAGATTGTAATTTTCAGGAAATACATATGAAGGGAGATTGTTCCAGAAAACAGAAGTTGAATGAATAAATGAGGAAGAAAAAAAGTTGGCTCTGTGAAGTTGGACAATAAAAGGATGTTGACTGGTTGTGGCATATGTTCGGACTGCTCTGGAAGAGCGAGTGGGAATTATAGAAGCCAATTCAGAAGAACAATGCCTACAGAAGTATCTGTAGAAAAGGATTGAGCAGAAACAGAATGTCTGTGAGACAGAGAGCAGGAAGACTTTGTTAGACATAAGTTAATTAATCTAACTGCCCTCTTTTGAATGGAATCTAGAAGCCTGTGAGAGTTTTGGGGCATGCCCCAGATGTGGGAATGATATTCCATGGTAAGATGGATTTGCAATTTGTACAGATTGAAAAGCTGTTTGGAAGAAAAGTAATGCCCAGAGCAAAAGAGAAAACCCAATCACACCTGCCCACAAGTTTGTCATTGCCATACCTGTACTGCATAAATATAGCTTCTAAATCTTGGACCATCCCTCCATATTCAGCAGATCTAGCAACATCAGACTTTCAACTAATTCCTAATTTGAAAAAAAGGCGACTGGCATCCATTTTCCCACCGATGATGACAATATTGCTGCACTGAATGCATTCCTGAGACCCGAGAGAAAACTTTCTTCTCAGCTGGAATCACACATTAGATCATTGGTGGCAAAAATGTGTAGACTCCAAAGGAGACTGTTGAAAAGTAACATTTTACCAGACTCCTCCAATAGATCCTTCATACTCAGGCCATGAACTTTTCAAATGCCCCCTCATATCATATCACATTTAGCTTGTGTCCAAATCTCCATCTTCATTTTCTTCCTACACTGATTAATAACTATTTTATAATTATAAAACAGTTTTAAAATTTATCAGTCCAAACTCGATTTTGAGCAAACTAAGAGTTGAAAACTTCCTTTTTTATCCCTAATCGAGCATTCTGGTTCCTTGCCAAATCTATTGGCTGCAACTTCTGTCCTTCAATACTCCCATCTCTGTTAAAACTTGATGGTTCTCTTGTATCCTCAGCATTCTACTAGCACTGTACTTTTAACTCTTTTGTTAACGATCTTAGTAAACCGCCTTTTGTCACACCCAATACACTCCACTCGATGGCATTTCTCCACTTGTTCCCGAAACCTTACTTCTGTCCTTTGCCTTTTTACAATTTCTTATCCCACTTGCATTTTTGATTCTGCCTTCAAAATTTGCTCATATCCAGCCAGTTCTTTTAAAAAGGATGACAAATTCTTTCCTTCCAGTTATCTCCCTTCACTCAAAAGCTGGTGTTCTGCTTTTGAGAGAAGGGAGAGAATTCAGTTCTTTTGCCCTTCTTATTATTGTGGGTTGTTGGGCTTGTGGCTCAGAGAAATCCATCAACTGCCAACTCTTCAACTATCTGAATCCTTCCCTCTGATCAGTGGCCACCAGTACAGATTCTGTCAGTGTTGATCCACTGGTGATGCACTGGCTTATATTACTCATCTTTGGACAGATTGGAAAAATTTGATAAAACTCATGCAGCTGCTCTTGACATTTCAAACGCTTTTCATTATGTTTAGCATTAAGGTCTTCTGAAAAAAACAGCCATCTTATGGCCTGCTGACCATTTTTTCACAATAGGGTATCCAGTTTTCACTTTTCTATATGAATGCTCGATGCAGGTGATGGTAGACGATACACAGTCTTCTAACATCTCCACTAATGCAGGTATTCACCAATGTTCAGTTCTTTCTCCCACTCTTTTCCTCTCATACTGATTAGAAATCCTATCTACAGTTTTGTTGGTAATAGAACACTAAATTTCACCTTCCAGTCTGAGAAACCTTGTCCTGCATAAGTGCCCTCAACTTCTCAGATATCCACCACCAATTCTTTAAATGATGATCTCCAAGTAATTCTGTAGTAGGGTGAAGAAAACCTAGTTAACTTCAATCCTAAAATTCAGTCCTGGAACAGTAGAAAAGACTACTGTTCCTATCCTCATCTTCAACGGCACTCAGATATTTAGACAAGATGACTTATCTTCATGTGAGTCAGGTTAATTAACTTCTGCTCCCACTCTTTTGGCATAAGCACATCACAAATATTTCTTCCTCTACATCTAAAAACTGGGTTTTCGTTATCACTCTCAGCATTACTTTCTTCTAAATAGTTACTCACTCTGTGCAAATCCCAAATCTGTCCTGCTGTGGAATATTGTCCCCACATCTGGGCCGACCGGGCTAGCCGGGTGGGTAAAGTGCCTGCCTGGCAACCCAAAGGTTGCGGGTTCGAATCCTGCCTCGGGTTTGGATCAAAGTACTGCAAAAAAAAACCTTGGGAGGTGCATTATGGCCACAGAAGCCGATGCGCCAACAACTACCAAAAAAAAAACCCCACATCTGGGGTTGTGCCTCAAAAACCTCTCAAATTTTTGACAATTACAAAAAGCAGTCAGTGAGTCAGGTTAATTAATAAACCATCTGTTACGTATTCTTTCTGCTTTATTATCATTAGCCATATGGTGCAAGGAAGCCTGAGACTTTTGCTGCACCAGCCAAAAAATATTCCTGAGAGAGAGAGAGAGAGAGAGAACAAGAGTCAGAATTAGAAGAGAATCACCAAGAAAGAGAAGAATGACGATATCCAGCTCACAACCCTCTGGAATGACCTTCCTTTGCATGTTTCCCCTAAAATTACAGCCTACGGAAATTCAAGAAAAAACTTTCAAGCATAAGTGGTTGATTTTGGCATACTAAAATTAGGACAAATTCCCATAGTATTTTGTGGGAGCAACTCAATATCCATTAGCCATTGGGCATAATTGTGCTTTGACTAAAATTATATCTGAAAATGTTGAGAGAGTTTTGGCACTCATCACAACTGAAAAAGGAAAAAAAAAAAAAAAAAACAATATTTACTGAAATGAAATATAAATTAATACGATACCATTAATAAATTTGAAGCACTTTCTGGAGTTGGGGCTAATGACATTTACATTTTGATTGCAATTTAACTCTGAGCTTTATCAGTTGGTGAATGTTTATTAAAACAAAATCAAAGAAAATAATTTTCTTGGAAGGTGCAGTGATATAGAGCTTATAAATAATCTCTGTCTGTCCGTCCGTCCGTCCATCCATTTTCTTGAGAGTCATGCACTTTGATGACAGGTAACACAATTATGATGTATAGATTGTCATCTGCTAGATTAATAGATATATTATCAAAAAAATATATATATATTTTTTTTATAGTGGTTCTGATCTGTCTTTTTTTTTTTTTTTTGCAGCATGAAATAGCTTTGGCCATATACTCAAGAATTAAATTTTGTAGGCTTTTCTACCAAGCCCTGCTGCTCTTCAACAAAAAAAAGGTAGGCTTTTTTGAAAGTTCTTATTTTATTTATGTTTAGACTATTTTTTTTATTTTAGTAAATGTTCTCTTTTACTATTTTTTATTTGTGTTATTTCTTTGGTTTTGAGTGTGATGTGGATATGTTGTTCCAAAAGTTTGGTCATAAGTTGGTTATTTAGAAGTTTGAACACATTTTCCCATAATGGTGTGAGAATTATTAATTTACTTGACATATGAACATCAACTGTGAATAATATAAAAATTAAATTAATTAATTTAAAAATCTAACTTGAGTACTTATTCAAATGAAAAAATTTGTGGCCTCCTGTCATTGTCCCTGTTGAGTTCAGTTTGCGCCATAGTCCTTTGTCACAGTATGATTTTACCTCTCATCGGGAGAAGCCTTGGTTCAAGTTCCATTGATCACTGAAGGATATTAGTATTTTAGTATTTAGTAGTGGCATATGATGCAAGCTTAGAAAGCATCAGTCAAAAAAAAAAAAAAAAACTCCTGCATCACCTGTCCATCCTCTCAGTAATTTGTCTAGTCCTTCCTTGAATTTATTCAAACTGCCCACTTCCACAACAACAGATGGAAATTTGTTCCAACAATCAGCCACCCACTGGCTGAAAGCAAATTTCCACACATCTATCCTGTAACCATCCTTCTTCAGTTTGAATTTATGCTCCCTCACGTGTGTAGTCTGAGCAAAGAGGAAGAATGCCTTCAGCATTGAGCTTGCTCAATCCGTTCAAAGCCCTAAACACCTCAATCAGATCATCTAGCAGGTGTCTAGTTTAAAGATTCTGCCTGTCTTGGTAAGACCACCCTTTTGCTCTCTTCACCATTGTTTCCCTTCTCTGCACCTATTTCTATTTAAGTGTATCCCATCCCTGTAAAAAGTCTTTCTCCTATTAATAAGCACAGACCACATGGGGTAGAATTTGAGAAAAATTCTACCCCATGAGCCTTACACAGTCTCTCCAGAGCTGAATGACTGGCAGTGCTTTCAACATGTATCCCCTCCTATCATGTCTGCCCAGAATTGCAGACACCTTCAGATTTAATCCTAACTCACAACTTTTCCCGCCCGTGACCACCAAATACGGAGGATGTGGAAAGGTCAGGGAATGACCATCGCATATCCCCGGAGCAATATAGCCTTAGTTGCTAATGCTCCTAAAAACCAAATAACAAACAAACAACAACTTTTCCCATTTCTATGTATTTGTTAAGTACAGTAAGTCCCCGACTTACGTAAGCCAAAGTTACATAAAGTTACAAAGTAAGCCAAACTTCAGAGTTATGTAAATTTTTTTTCACTTGCTTTTTTTTTTTTTTTTGTTTGGGATTGTAAAATTTAAAACAGTAAAAAAAAATAATAAGTCATACAAAAAAAGTTATATGGTGAAATATGTGAAGGGGACACCCATTCAGTCATATGGTGAAATGTGTGAAGGGGACACACATTTCACCATAATAACATAAAAACCCACAGAATTCCAACTATCGGTATTATCGCAAATGCAATAAGATCGCGTTTACTACCTGTTCATAATAGATTGCATTAACAGAAAAGCTCAATAAACCGGAAACTACAAATTGTTTTTATTGTTTTATGGTAGTGATCTCCAGAAATATGCTTTAGTAAAATGTAAGCTTGTGTGAGGTGATAATAGTGTGTTTCCGCCTTAACCCTGTGAATTAATAACGATGAATGGCAGTAATGAATAATGGTCAAAATGAAATTTTCTATACAGAAAATTTCATTTTGACCATTATCGTGGTTCCAACTAAGAGAATATAAGTGACAGCGATACTAGTAAATCTTCCAAGAAAAGAAAAGCGATCGATTTGGATCAGAAAATTAAAATAATAAGGATGAATGAAAATGGTCAAATATTAGCAAGTATTGAGCCGAATTTAGATTTGTCAGGGTCAGCAGTGAACACAATAATAAAGGCCAATGACAGAATATGAGAAGCGGTGATGGGATCGAAAACAATGAAGTCAACTATAATAACCAAGGCTACGAAATACATATCAGTTTTTACAGTACAATGACATGCGTTTTTTTCTTCCTTTTATGTTTTCTTTTCTCGTGTCTCTGCAGCTACTTCACCGCTGTCTCCAGATAAAGGTTTTAATTGAACTAATTAAAAATATGTAACAATATAGAAAAAAATATATATAACTAATTAATTTTAAAATATAACTATTTTGATTCATTCTTGTGAGGATGTTATGTGGATTTTGTAATTTTGGCATATCAGTGATATAATAGCAATATTTTATTAGCCATTCCCGAGTTACGTAAAACTCAACTTACTCAAGAAGTCCTGGAACATATCTCTTATGTATGTCGGGGACTTACTGTATGTCCTCAAATCTCCTACTCTTAATATCATTAGTGCCCATGGATATAAGGAAACGAATGAAATCAAAAATCAATCAAACAAATGAAAACCAAAATGGCTGCGACAGAAAGTTTCTATTGTTAGACAGTATGAACCAGAGCTGTAATGCTCAATACGTTCTACGTTGATATCAATATTTGTAAAATAATAAGAGAAGTTTACCTCAATATAGTACGTAGAACACTTCCATATGATACTCCCCAGAAATTAAAACGAAAAAATTGAAAAACTTACATTAAAGTAACAAATAATTTTTAAAAATTTGAAAAATTTTCAAAAATAATTAAAAATCAATTTAACGCAATTAACGAAAAAATTCGTTTGCAATTAACGAGAAAATCATTTTGCAATTTTTTCGTTAATTGTGTTAAATTGATTTTCAGTTATTTTTAAAAATTTTAAAAAAAATTTTAAATTATTTGTTACTCTAATATAAGTTTTTTGTTTTAATTTCTGAAAAGTATCATGTGGAAGTGTTCTACGTACTATATTGAGGTAAACTTCTCTTATTATTTTACAAATATTGTTAGATCTGGGTATCCTGGGTATAACCTCCATGCACAAGTACATGGTGGATGACCATCCAGGTGTGAACCAACGTAAGCAGGGGTCGAGGTTTGGGGCCCACACCACATGGAGGAACGCCACCCCTCTATGTTACCAGGCAGTACTAGGTGGTAGATGACTCATCAACCAGTGGTATTGCACCGGTTGATGAGGGCTGGAGGCTTGAAGTGGTGAAACCCATGTTTAGTCTCTATAGCTAAGTTCTGGCAAACCCTTCCCCATCTCTTCCATCATGCAGTATGATTGATGACTTTTGAGGTTATGATGAACATCGTGGGAAGATCCAATATTCCTTACATTTCAAGGGTACAGCTCTAAAACGGTGTTCACAGGATGGCCACTAGTTAGTACACTGGACCGAACCTATTGGTAACTCTCTAGGAGGCTTCCGGATCAGCTAGTGTATAATCTTGCTACTTCTACTCTGCCAGATAGTAACTGGAGGGAGTCCGAGTAGTGTGTATGCAGGGAGCATTGTCGAGGCCACGTTATGTCAAGGATCTGGGTATATTCTTACCATGTGTATGCCATATCCAAAAATTTTCATTACTTCATACAGCATGTCCCACCCACTTTTTCTTACTATTGAATACACCATGAATTGTCAAACTAATAGAGCAAGCTTATCTGCGAAAAGATCTAAACCTCCCAAGCACTTCCTAATTCATTTCACAAATATACCTGGTCTCAATTCTAATCTCAACGATGTCCATTTCCACTTGCAGTCTGCCAAACCCCATGTACTTTTTCTGACAGAATCTCAGTTATTGGTTGATTCAACTACTGCTCATCTCAGATGCCCAAATTATTCGCTGTATGATTCTTTTCACCTCAAATACTTGTGCATATGTCCGTTCTGATATTCCCTGTCAGAGACTTGGCAATTTGGAATCTCCTCTCTTTGATCTTCTCTGGTTTAAAATCTCTCTACCTCATTGTGTCAAATTCATCTGTTGTCTCTACCATTCTCACAACTCCACTAATCACTTGGAGCTCTTTGACTTCTTCTCTTTGCAATTTGATTTTCTCCAGTCCAACTTTCCTAACAGTGAGGTAATTTTCCTTGGTGATTTTAATGTTCACAACTCCAGCTGACTTCTGTTTTCTAGTCACACCGACCCAGCAGGTCGAGATGCTGAGGCTTTTGCAATTACTAATGACCTAGCACAGAGTGTTCATTTACCTACAAGAATACCAGACAATCCTAATCATACAGCCAATACGCTTGATCTTTTTCTCACAAACAACCCTTCTAAGTACACGGTCGAAGTGAGAGATCCTTTAGGCACTTCAGATCACAACTTGGTGATTGTCTCTTCTCCAATGGAACCTTTATCTCATGGCTATTCCCAAATTCGTGTTGTTTGGCATTACAAGAATGCAAAATGGGATGACCTGCAAGACTTCTTTTCTTCTTTTCCTTGGTCGGATTACTGTTTCAAAACTTCTGATGTCAATGTTTGCTCAGATCGTGTCAGTGAAATTATTCTTGCAGGAATGGAATCCTTTATCTCACACTCCACTTTAAAATCTCGTCCTTTATCTAAACCTTGGTTTTCCAATAAATGTGCTAAGGCTGTTCAAGAGAAGAATGTTGCATATCGTAATTGGCTTGTTTGTAATTCTTCAGGTTCATTTTCTGCCTACACCAAAGCTCGCAACAATTGTAAAGCAGTTATTAACCAGTCCAAACTAGAGTTTGAACAGGCTAAGAGTAGAAAACTTGCTTCTTGCCCTAATGGTAGCCGAGCATTCTGGTCTCTTGCCAAAGCTATTGGCTGCAACTTTTGCCCATCTCTGCTCCCACCTCTGTCCAAACCAGATGGTTCTGTTGTCACTTCAGCCAAGGATAAAGCTGACCTGCTAGCGTCCCATTTTTCTTTCAACTCGTGCATTAACGATCTTGGTAAAACACCTCCCACTATTCCCAGCACGCTCCATTCAATGCCTCCTGTGGTCTTCCGTCAAAAGGATGTCAAAAGGATTTTGACGAAACTTGATGCTAAGAAAGCTCCAGGTCTCGATGGCATTTCTCCACTTGTTCTCAAAACCTGTGCTCCTGAATTTACTCCTATTCTTTGCCGCCTTTTTTCACTTTCTTATTCTAAAGGTGTTTTTCCTTCTGCTTGGAAATTTGCTCATATCCAGCCAGTTCCTAAAAAGGATGACAAATCCCTCCCATCCAATTATCATCCCATTGCAATTACTTCTACTCTTTCTAAAGTAATGGAGAAATCAATTAACTGCCAAATTTTAAACTACCTAGAAACCTTCTGTCTGATCAACGATCGCCAGTATGGATTCCATCATTGTCGATCCACTGGTGATATTCTGGCTTATGTTACCCCTTTATGGACTAATTCAATGGAAAGGTTCGGTGAAACACAAGTAGTTGCTCTTGACATCTGAAAGGCTTTCGATCGTGTTTGGCATAAAGGTCTTCTAAACAAGCTTCCATCTTATGGTTTGCCAACTGTTTTTAGTAATTGGTTATCCAGTTTTCTCTCTGATCGCTCACTGAGGGTGATGGTAGATGGCTCTCTGTCTTCTAACTTCTCCGCTAATGCCGGTGTCCCCCAAGGTTCAGTTCTTTCCCCCACTCATTGGTTATCCAGTTTTCTCTCTGATCGCTCACTGAGGGTGATGGTAGATGGCTCTCTGTCTTCTAACTTCTCCGCTAATGCCGGTGTCCCCAAGGTTCAGTTCTTTCCCCCACTCTTTTCCTCTTGTATATTAATGACCTTCTTCCATTGACTAGAAATCCTATCCTTAGTTTTGCCGATGATAGCACATTGCATTCCACTTTCCATTTTGAGAAACCTTGTCCCGCTCAATCAGCTTCAACTTCTCGAAAATCTGCTACCAATTCCTTAAATGCCAATCTTCAGGTAATTCTCCAGTGGGGCAAAGACAACTTAGTTGATTTCAACCCTTCTAAAACTCAGTCTTGTCTTATCTTGCAAAAAGGATTCTTCTGCTCCTATGCTTATCTTTAGTGACCCTCCGATTTCTAGGCAAAATGATATATCTCTTTTGGGGATTACCCTGACTTCTAATCTCTCTTGGCGCAAGCACATTACAAATATTGCTTCTTCTGCATCTAAAAAACTTGGTTTTCTCTTTCGCTCTCAGCGTTACTTTTCTTCCAAACAGCTGCTCACTCTGTATAAATCGCAAATCCGCCCTGCCATGGAATATTGTTCCCACATCTGGGGTGATGTCCCCAAAACCTCTCTCAGGCTTCTTGATTCCATTCAGAAGAGGGCAGTTAGGTTAATTAATGACTTATCTCTAACAGAGTCTCTGCACTCGCTGTCTCATAGACGTACTGTTTCTGCTGCATGCCTCTTCTACAGATACTTCCATGGGCACTGTTCTTCTGAATTAGCTTCTATAATTCCTTCTCTCTCTCTTTCAAAACAGTCGGAACAGTGCCACCACCAGCCAACATCCATTTACTGTCCAACTTCAAACTCACAGAACCAACTTTTCATCTTCCTTGTTTATTCATTCAACTGCCGTTTTCTGGAACAACCTTCCTTCATACGTATTTCCTGAAAATTACAATCTACAGAAGTTCAAGTCCAATGTCAACAAATATCTTCTTTCGTCTTCTCAACCTCCAACCCAAGCACGGTACTAAGTACTATAGGTTCTAACACCTCTCGTGTTTGGGGTTGACATAAAAAAAAAAAAAAAAAAAAAAAAAAAAAAGAAAGTAGACACGATTTTATAGGCCTGGCTGATTTGGTGTTTCTGTACTATAGCAGATATAGGAATTGAGGCTTCTGCCCGTGGTATGAATTTGTGTATAAAGTATATCAGACAACACTTTATTGCAATTGATTTTTACATTATTTGCCGAATATTTTTCGTGTGGGAGTGTTAATCAGACTACATAATACTCGCTTGAATGATTAGTGACATATTTTCAAATTGAATAATAAAAATAATAATAAATAAATAATATACTCATTATAGCAGTTTAAAAAAATATGATTCTTTCTAGGACATTTTCATTGGCAGTGTAAATTTAAAATAAATATCAATAATATGATTTAATACTCAACTTAAAATAAATAAACATGTCTTTAATTTAGTGCTCAGGTCTTGAGGAAATAGACCGTCATCTTCTACAATGCAGTGAACTAATGCCTGTACTTCAGAGAACTACTATAATGGGAATTCAACCAGATCCACAGGCAGAAAGTAGTAATAGGGGTAAGTTTGCAAAAAAAAAAAAAAAAATTTAGCTGTTGTTGGCTTCAGTACATTTAATTACTTTCTAATATTCCCATGCTATCTTTTTCTGCTCTATTAGACTGTAGAGCTCCATATTCATCATCTGTGCATCCTCCTCTTGCTGTATTTCTTAATGATATAATTATATGAATTAATGGCCTCCCTGATTATTGCTTTAAAGATGTTGTATAATTCTAATATATTCACCATCCTCTGCAATTCATCCAATTCATGGATGCCACGTAGCATCTTAAACTGTCATAGACCTCCTCTTCTGAAATTAAAACCCTTGTCTATATCTTTAATTACTGCAATACCTATTTTCATCTTCCAAATAGTGACTGTGTGATCACTACCAGGCTAGTGCTCCTGTACTGTAAGCCTTGTGATGTCATCTGATTTGTGAATAATTATGTCTAGAATGCTCTTACCATAGTATTTTCTCTAATGTGCTAATACAAATAATAATGTAGTTTATTTAAACTCACTCCCTATTATTTCAGTAAGTTAGGGGCATATTGAAATTGCTTATAATAACACATTCACAATTGCTTGCCCATTCCATTTGCATGTACAGAATTCTCGTCATACGCTTCACAATCTTCTGGTATGTAGATTACTCTCGGTATACCTTTGCTTCCAACTAACACACAGATTGTGTGCTGGCAGGCATAACTTCTGACTCTGCGAAAGCTCTATTTGCACTCAGGCCACTTTTGGTAAGATGCATGACCCCATCTACCCTTCTGTCTTCCCTGTTCTCAACTCCTTTAATAGAATACCTCCTCATACATACCATAGTGGAACAACTCTTCCCAGGTTTCTGTTAGCCCTATTATGTCAGCAATAGCTGTTCTTATTAGGAGTTTGAATTCAACCATTTATTGACAACACTCCTGACATTACCGTAGACACAATTAAGACTAAGTATTCTTCTATAGTTTACCCCCCCTTGAAGTTATTTAGGCTTGTTTCCTTAGCTTTATTTCCTCACTCATTTGAAATGTTGCCACTCTCAGAACATCTTGTCAATATCGGCTGTTGTAGCAGCAAACAAGAATTCTTAAGATGTGTGCAAGCATTACTTTGACCCGTATCAGATAAATGCATTTATATTATCCTCCTAACTAGCAGTTTCCCTGAACCATTAAGGTGTCCTCAGTTGGTACTCGCAAAAACTCATGCACCACCTTTCTTTAAATAAATACCATCCTTACAAAATAGATTCCTTCTACCTACAAGTGTGGATCAAACTGATAAAAAAAAAAAATTTCCCACCAAAAGCCTTGCAGAATCATTCAAGTCAAGTTAATCCACAAGATTTTCAGCATATAATCCTACCTATTGTGTCTGGGCACATATGCATTCTGACATAATCACAGCATTTTTTCCAGCATGGTCCTATATTTATATAACAAATCATTAGTTCATGTTTGTTTAATATCATTAGTCCCCACATAAATAATAATGCTCTTTTCCACCCTTAAAATGCAACAGTCTGTTGATAACATCATCAATTGTTGCTCCAGGCAAATACATCCTGGTTCTTGTCCACCTATCTTTATTGCAAAATGCCGGGAGGGGGTCTCTGTTATCAGGAAAGTGTTGCCCATTTCCTTGACTACTGTGATCCTGGCATGAGTGTACATGCAAGTATACATGCAACTGTTTTCACTCTCAGTAACCATCACACAACTCATGCATTTGCTTGCAGTAGTAGTAGTAGTGGCAGATGATGCAAGAAAGCAAGCTTATACAAGTCAACAAAAAAAATAATTTTGTGTGTGCGCAACACACATAGCAGAAGTTAATTGAAACTTCTTTCGGTGAACATTTATTACTTGACCGAGGATCCTGTGTTGACCGTATAAATGATGCAGGCCATGAATCTGCATGAATGGGAGTCTCGAGATATGAGCCGTTCCGTTGTTACCAAATCTAGTTTCAGAAAGTGCTGTGGAATCGGATGATATTTAAAACCATTTTGCTTTGATTGAGCCGAAATAACTTTGTTTTTGAGAGAGCCACGACAGCTGTTAAAGGCCGACATTTGACTTACATCCTCATTTGGAAATGCTGTTTGAAGAAGAGCGTGATCCCGGGCTGCTACAATCTTCACATCATTCTTAAAACAAAGCTGATCACATATAAAACAGACTGAACTGAAATCATCATCCAGGAATGTATGTTTAAATTTTGCTTGGATGCTTTGTTGTTTCTTAAAATCCTGTTGCTGTTCCTGCTGTGTATTATGCCCGCTACTCATTGAACTATTTGATGGAGTACTTCTGGCAGTTGGTTTTGACTTCTTCGCTTTTCATTTACAACTAGGCTTCTAGGACTCTTCATCGTTTTCATTTGCAGTATCAACTTCCATGACTCCTTCTTCCAAATTCACTTTCAACATTTCTAGGGAGATGTAAGGCTCTGAAGATGTGGATGAACCGTCTCCGGCTTCTTTGTTAAACTCCATTGCAGGCTGTAATTTCTTCCACTGTCGAAATAGCTTAGATATCTCCTTTGTACTCAATGGAGATGGTTTTGGTGGTTGCATTGCCACATATACATGCTCTATATGCTTGTAGTCTTTGGCATATTGAATTATAAATTCTTTTCTTTCGAAATTTTTTATCACATATGGTGGAGAATGATAAAGGAATTAGCATGATGCAGTCAGTAAGGGTACTGATTGGGTCATACATCGCTCATGCTTGGTACAGGGTGGTACCATGGTGGGGGAATGAATCATTTCGTGTTGCATTTTCTTGGCGATTTTTATCAATTCATGAACTCACTGTATTGTATGTGCACCTTACAATGCTCACTACAGTGGACCCCCCTCCCCGCTTTACGATTGGTTCACTAATAAAATCACTTCACACTGGACACTCCGTAACAAAATTAAATGATACCTGAAAATTGGAAGAATGTTTTTCACAGGTTAACAAAAGAAAAAAAAAAGGAAGGAAGATGTATTTACCGGGTATTCCCTCCCAATTACTAACTAGACTCAGCACTGTTTAACTTCAGTGATCGTACTAGAACCGGGTCATTTAGCCTAGTATGATTGCTGGCCATTCAGAATGCCTGTAATGCTTTTACTTACGGCAACAGTTGCGATTTTTGTTAATTCACGAACGCAAGTTACTCTTTTCCAATAATAAACCAACCACTGGGTGAAGGCATACTTCCACACATCTATCCTGCAACCATCCTTCCTTAACTTAAATTTATGCCCCTTCATGTGTGTATTCTCAGCAAGAAGAATGCCATTCACATTCAGCTTACTCAATCCATTCAAGGCCTTAAACACCTCAGAAGATCACCCTGCAAGTGACTAGGCTCCAGACGCTACAATTCGCAGAATTGAACCTTTCTAAGTAAGAGCACCTTTTGTGCCCTTCACCAATCTGGTTGCTCTTCCTGCACCAGTTCTAGCAGATCTGTGTACTTCTGGAAGTAGGGCCTCCAGACTTTTTACTGTAAGGATCTAGAAAAGTTTGGCAGATGGGTTGAGAAATGGCAATTGAAGTTTCATATTGATAAATGCAAAGTACTAGATATGGGTAACAGTAATTCCAGAGTAATGGAAAGGGTAGTGGAAAATGAGAAAGACCTGTGGGTAATTTTGCAGTCGGATATGAAGGTCTGTAGTGCAAACAGGCTGCCAGGATAGTTCATGGGTTTTGTTAATGATATACAGGAATTTTGCTAGCAGAGATGAGGTTATTATTCCATTGTATAAAGCAGTTGTCAGGCCACATCTTGAGTACTGTGTACAGGTTTGGAGACCTCATTTTAAGAAGGATGTGGAGCTCCTGGAATGAGTACAGAGAAGGGCAACAGGATGGTGAGTGGAACAAAGGAGGGAACTCTTAGCAAGAAAGGCTTTGGTTCTTCAAATTGCAGCATCTTGAGACTAAAGACCTGTTAGGTGATCTGGTATTTCAGACTGAATGGATTAAGCAAGCTCAATGCTGATGGGATTCTTACTCTTCTTCAGACCACACACTTGGAGAGACACAAAATCAAATTGAAGGACAGCTGCAGAATAGATATGTGGAAGTCAGTGGGTGGATTACTGGAACAAACTTCCATTTGTTGTTGTAGAAGTTGATAGCTTAAATAAATTCAAGGAAGAATTAGACAAACTATCGGAGGAAATTAATAAGTGTAATGGGAGGTGTGTGTGTGTGTGTGTGTGTGTGTGTGTGTGTGTGTGTGTGTGTGTGTGTGTGTGTGTGTGTGTGTGTGTGTGTGTGTGTGTGTGTGTGTGTGTGTGTGTGTGTGTGTGTTCTGGCTGATACTCTGCAAGCTTTATTTCTTGCATCATTTGCTAATGCTAAGTTACACATTTTGTTTAAGCCATGATTCATAGGAGAATCAGCTCCTTTGATTCTTCTCAAGCCACAGCTGTTGTTGTTGTTGTTTTGCTGTTCTAGTCTGGGGAATGATTTCCATTTGAATACTATTTAATTGATTAGTAATGAAAATTAATTGATTTAATTGACATTACTACACTAAGCTAATAGATTCCTAAATGCTGTGATACATCTTACGCTATCAAGTTCAATATATACATTACATATACTGTTACGATCACAGTTTTAAGTTACTAAAAAAGTAAAATTTCTTAGCTAAAAACAAAAATAATATATTCCTAACAAGTGATTGGAACCATGAAGCTACTTAATTATCACAGTGGAATCCTGCTGTTCTGCTGCACTACTAGTTACTTGTTACGATATTCACACCAAAACACCAATACAATAGTGTATTAAAAATAAGCTAATGAATGTGACTAAGTTAATTAAACTATTTGTAAAACAATTTAATGTGTTAATTAACCAAAAAGATTGTAAACACTCCTTTGATAAGATCAAGTATTCTTGCATCCCTTCTGTTTCAGCATATGCCTGTTAAGAAGCACAGACCATGTTGAGAAAAATTTTAATCGCAAGGCTTGCACAGTCTTTCTAGGGCCAAATCTATTGACAAAGTTCTCATCATGTACTCCCTCCTACCTTGTCTGGACAGAATTGCAGACACTTTCAATTTCAGTCTTAACTCATGACTGTTTCTAAACATTGCCCTGTACTTGCTGAGTAACTTCTCAGATCGCGTACTGTTAATATCATTAGTAATGTTACCTTTGTCCTTAACATCATCCACTTTTGCTCCAGGCAGGCATACCCTGGCCCTATTCCACCTTTCTTCCTACTCTGGCCCTATCCGTTTTACAAATCACTTTCCCATTTTCTTGACAATTGAGTTACTGAAAACAGCTACCTCCTGTGGTCCAGCACACTTTGCCATGGAGGATCTCCTTGTGCCTTCTGTTGCTTGAGTGTATTATCCATCATTGTGCTGGGTGGCTGAGTGCTCGAAGGGGTCCTCTTTTTAATTTCTTCAAGGGCTCCCACCCAGTTCCTCAAGTTCATCAGAATGCTGACTTAGCACCTAAGATCCTCATATTCTTTACAATGAAAGCATACAAAACATCTCCCTTGGCAGTAACATGTCCCACAGTGGATATCTCTGCAAAAAGGCTGCAACAAATATAGCTGTGGTTCACAAATTACCATCGACAGTTCTCTCCCGAGCCAAAGCATTTCCACTACTTCGAGCTTTTTTTGATTTTCTGCTTTTGTTAAGAAGCACGATTCCTATATAAATATTAAAAATTAAAATTACCACTCAAACTAAGAAGTAAGACTATAATGATGCATATTATTACCACAATTATGTTACATATTACATACTACACTTTATAATTTTATATAATACTACTGCCTTTCTAATTCCTTTGCTGAAGACAAATAATATTCCAATGTGAATTGATCCTTCAGGCTACTTATTTCCAACAATTAATGTGCTACAGTTCCTACCGTGACACTACACTACAAGTTACTAATTATGATATACAATATGCATGCTTAAATTGCTGATAACATAGGCACTACAAAAGTCGTAGCATACTAAATTTGGTTAAAATTTATTGTATTCCTGAAATAATGTCAAGAAGACATTGCTTTGTTTGTTCAACCAACAGACTTTAAGATATGTGAAGCTGGCTCATGATAGGGTAGAATGTTGTTCTGTAATATTGCTGAACAAATTGGATGGTAAGCGATATCCACAGTTCATCACAGTTGTTTCAGCCTCTGTTGTGAGTAATGGTGCATTTTTCTGTCCACTTAGGTAATTTTACTTAGGTAAATTATTAGGTAATTTTAATCTTTGGCTTAAGTATGTTTAAGCAGTGCAAGCACACCTTGCTTCCATCTCCCTTTGGTATTAATTGAATATTTCAGAAAACCTTTATTGCTGGACCAAATCCTGTTAACCCCCTTAATAAGTAAAAAATAAATAAATAAAGAGCTTATTTAACATTTAATGCCTTACATTGGCTTTATTACTCATAGGTTAAACTAAATTTACATTCAGTTCACTGAAGAAGAGATTAAGCCAAAATTTTGATACTAAAGTCTATGGTAAGTTTAATTTTGATATAAAATGTTTTAATTAAGAAATAATTACACATTCACCCCATGAGAATGTTATAAAAAATTTACTGTTTTAATTATACTTAAAAGGCCATAAATTTTTGTTTCAGTGCAGTAGTGTGTGCTTTTGTTTCATAATGATTGTAGCAGCATTAATAATTATGTCCACCTGAAGCTAAATTTTCTGCTGAAAAAAACCCCTTGGTTTCATTCATTATTTTATAGACAAACCAGTCTATAAATATGCTCTTCATTTGGTTTGAGAGTAAGATAATGAAATTCTTGCTAACACTGACCAAACAGGAAATGATAGTACCAGTGCTTGACCCTTGTTAATGGATTGGATTAATTATTAGCATTTACATTAGCAGAGACATATGATGCAAGAAAGCAAGCTTATATAGCATTAGCCAAAAAAAACTTCCCATCCAATCACTCCAAAGTTTGTCTGCTTCTTCCTTGAATTTATTTAAGCTGTCAACTTCCACAACAACAGATGGAAGTCTGTTCCACCAATCAACTACCTGATGACTAAAGGCATATTTCTGCACATCTATTCTACAACTTTCTTTCCTCAATTTGAACCTATGCCCCCTCAGGTTTTTAATCTGAGCAAGTGGAAGTATCCCATTAGCATTGAGCCTGCTCAAACTATTCAAGGCCTTATACATCTCAATCAAATCACCTCCAGATGCTGCAGTTTGCAGAACTTAAGCCTCTATTGGAGCACTATAGAGCACACTTTGTTCCTCTCAACAACCTTGTGGCCCTTCTCTGTACTCGTTCTAGCAGCAAACTCTACATCCTTTTTTAAAATGATTTAGCATTAGTAGAGGCATATGATGCAAGAAAGCAATCTTATGCAGGGTCAGCCCAAAAAAAAAAAAAAAAAAGCCCTCCCATTTCACCCCTCCATTTGTTCCAAATGCCTATCCAGCTCAACCTTAAATTTATTTAGGCTAATGAACTTCCACAACAAAAGATGGAAGTCTGTTCCACCAATCAACTACCCGCTGGCTAAAGGCAAATTTCCGTACATCTATTCTACAATTGTCTTTCCTCAAATTGAATCTGTGCCCCCTCAGGTTCTTAATCTGAGCAAGAGGAAGAATCCCATCAGCATTCAGCTTGCTCAAGCCATTCAAGGCCTTATACACCTCCGTCAGATCACCTCGCAGGTGCTGCAGTTTGCACAACTTAAGCCTTTCTTGGGAAGAGCACCCATTTGTTCCCGTCACCAATATCTTGTTGCCATTCTTTGTATTCATTCTAGCAACTCTATATCCTACCTAAAATGAGGCCTCCAGACCTGAATAATGTACTCTAGGTGTGGCCTGACCATTGCCTTGTATAATGGGATAATCATCTCCCTGTCCCTGCTAGCAAAATTCCTATATATCATTGACAAGACTCCACGACCTGCCCTGGCAGCCGATCTGCACTGCTCAGCAAACTTCATATTTGACTGCACAATTACCCCCAGATCTTTTTCACTTTCCACTTCCCTGAGTGAGCACCCATTTGTTCCCTTAACCAATCTTGTTGCCATTCTTTGTACTCGTTCTAGCAACTCTACATCCTACCTAAAATGAGGCCTCCAGACCTGAATAAAGTACTCTAGGTGTGGCCTGACCATTGCCTTGTATAATGGGATAATCATCTCCCTGTCCCTGCTAGCAAAATTCCTATATATCATTGACAAGACTCCACGACCTGCCCTGGCAGCCGATCTGTACTGCTCAGAAAACTTCATATTTGACTGCACAATTACCCCCAGATCTTTTTCACTTTCCACTTCCCTGAGTGTAGTACCACACAGTTGGTACGTTTCTCTTCGGTTATTGCTACCCGTATGCAGTACTTTGCATTCGTCAAAGTTAAACTTCAGTTCTCATTTCTCGGCCCATTTGCCCCAACTTTCTAGATCCAGTTGGAGTAGCATACTGTCCTTACTGTCATGAACAACCCTGCCAACCTTTGTATCATCTGCAAACTTGGACAATAAACCTGATGTACCTTCATCAATATCATTGATAATTATACAAAACGACAATGTGCCCAACATCGAACCCTGGGGAACTCGACTAATAACATTTGTCCACGAAGAGCAGTGTCCATTGATTAACACTCTCTGTCTTCTTGCATTCAACCATCCCTTTATCCATTGTAGCAACTTACCCTTAATGCCATATTTGTATAGCAGTCTTCCATGTGCAACAGTATCAAAAGCTTTCCTGAAATCCAAGTATATGATATCAAAATTATTTTTGGCATTCAGTTCCTTTGTGACCACATCATAGTATCCAATCAAATTGGTCAGACAAGACCTCTCTTTAACAAACCCATGCTGTGTCTTAACTATTACTGCAGTCTTGTCTAGATGATCCTGCAATGCTTCTTTAGCTAGTGATTCCATTATTTTCCCTGGAACAAGTTAAACTAACAGGTCTATAGTTACTTGTGTCACCTTTTGAACCCCCTTTGTGAATTGGTGATACATTTGCACACCTCCAGTCCATGGGGACCTCCCTGAGTCCAAAGAAGGTCTCATAATTATGGCTAAGGGTTTGCTTACTTCCTTTGCTGCCTCCTTTAATATAACTGGATAGACCCCATCCACTGCAGGTGCCTTTCTTATGTTTAACTTCAGCAATTTCTCCTCCACTTTGCTCTTAGTTATTACAAAATCACTTAGCTCCCTGTTAGAGTTTGATAAACTTCTGGCACTCCCCCCATTGAATAACTCTGCATGTGTGAATGTAAATGCAAAATACTCATTCGGTTTATCAGCTACCTGAGCATGATCATCAATAGTCAACCTATCTATTTTAAGTGGTCCAATCTGATTCATTCCTTTCCTTCTAGAGTTTTACATAAGTAAAGAACTCTTTGCTGTTTTTCTTTGCATCCTTTGCCAAGAATTTCTCGTAATCTGCCTTCACCTGCCTAACCTCCTTTGTGACTTGATTACAGACTAGTTTATATGTCTGTAATCAAGTATATACTTTATATGCATCCCATACATTTTTCTTCTGTACCTCGAGCCTCATTAGTTCATCTGACATCCATTTAGGCCTAAACCTTGAACAGTATTTGTTAGTTGGAATGAAAAGCCTAGTAGCCTCCAAAATTAAGTCCCCAAAGGCTTCCCATTTAGAATTCAACATTGGTAACATCATCAGTTGATCCCACTGTACAGAATTTAAAAACTGTCTGAGACCCCTTTAGTTACCTTTATGAAAGCAAAAGCCCTTCCCTTTAGCTTTGATGGTAGTTACATCTTTAAGTAATTCCCACATCAGTACACTGTGATCACTGTCACCCAGTGGTTACTTTATCTGCAAATTCTTAATGCATGAATAATCACTGCTGATAATCAGATCAAGAATATTACTCCCTCTGGTTGCCTCTCGAACATGTTGCTGTAGAAAACAGTCATCCAATAAATCCACAAAAGTCTTGCTAGTGAGCGAGTGACCAAGCTACAAGTTCCAGTCGATATATGGAAAGTTAAAATCTCCCATTATAAGACATTCTGATTTACTGGCCCACTCTATTTTAATGCACAATTGCTCATTATACTCATCAGATTCATTAGGACTATAACACACACCTACTCTCATTTTTCATTTCCCAGTGCTTATGTCACACCAAACAGACTCAACATTGCATTGTCCAGTACTCGAGGTGTGGCCTGATCGTTGCCTTATACAAGGGGATAATGATAATCACCTCCTTATCCCTGCTAGTAAAATTCCTGTATATCATTGACAAGATCCCCATTACCTGCTCTGACATCCTGTCTTCACTGCACAGAAAACTTCATATCTAATTGCACAATTACCCCCAGATCTTTTTCATTCTCCACTACCCGAGTGTAGTACCACACAGTTGGTACATTTCTCTGGGGTTACTGCTACTCATATGCAGCACTTTGAATTACAGTGCAACCTCGATATGCCAAGCCTCTTCATTTTAAGCTTTTCGGATATACTGCTGGTATGATCATGTCGCCCAAAGCTAATTATGAAAAAAAGTAATATGTTCAAAGAACTAGCAATTTCATATTGAAAATGGAAAAAATGAATACTATTTATACTCGTATCTACTGTACTCGTATCCAAGAACAATTAGTTAAAAATTCGATGTATATTCACTTTATTATATTCAGATTCAGTTGCAGAATAATTTTTGTAAATAACAAACACTCGTCAGAGACTAATTACTGCAGACATAGTTTCTCCCCTCAGCTAGAGATGCAAGAAAAGAGTATATCAGTGAAACACTAATTACAAACAACTACCTCTGGAGGGGAATACAGCTACCATTCGTCAAGTGCATTACATTAATTACAAAGTAAATTTCTGTAAACAACAGCACGTGAAATCTTTTCTTTGACTAGAAGTTACACAATGTATTTTAAGTGTAACCAGAAGTTGCACTTAATGTAATTAAGTAAAATCTAAAGCTAGACTAGAAAAAAAACACACACAGAAACTGACAATTTATTTATGGAGAAATCACATGACTTCACTTTGGCACTATGACAATTTGGTTTTGATTTAGTTTTCTCTAAACATGGTAAATTATAGGGCATGAGAAATAAATACACAGTGAAATTAGTAAAGCGGTAGGATGGATCAGTTGAATAAAAGAGGAAGAAAAATTGCATTCATTCGTAGACTCGATAGAAGATGAAGTTGGCCTCCAAAGAAAGAAAACTTTGTGAGAACAGTGCTTATACAAGTGATTTCTACAGAAGCATAGTGAAGGAGTACCAATAAATGGGGTGATTTTCAAAACACAGGTACTTAAATTTGATAAACTACTTGGATGACTGGTGTAAAGAAAAAGCACCAAAAATTAACAGAAGTGCTTGAAAACATTAATGAGTGATGGTATGGTTAGAATATCAGTAATTTTGTCCTTAATAATGCTAATTGTATCTATATGCAAAGTACATAGAATCATTAACTATATAATATCAGTGTGGGTACACCACCGTAGTTAACCCATAAAACTAAACTATGTATGTAGTGTGAAGGCATTATTGTTTCAATTATATCTCATATTGTGGCTACCTTCACAGCGAGATAGCAGGTATTGCACTGCTTCGAATAAGTAATGCTTCTCTTGTAGAAAAGACTACTGTTACTTATTCTCAGTGGGCACCACCAGACGGCACCATTTCAAAGCTTGTTGGCCTTTCATGGTTAGGTGGGCGGATACCCTGGTAATGCAAACATGCCATCACAGTATCATTCTGTTCACCATTTGGCATCTCTCATATTGTGGAATTAACTTCGCAACTGTGATGGCATGTTTGCATTACCAGGGTACCCGCCCACCTAACCATGAAAGGCCAAACAAGCTTTGAAATGGTGCCGTCTGGTGGTGGTGCCCACTGAGAATAAGTAACAGTAATGCTTCTGTACTAGAGAAGCATTACTTATTCAAAGTAGTGCAATACCTGCTATCTCGTTGTGAAGGTAGCTACGGTATGAGATATAATTAAAACGATGCCTTTACACTACATACGTAGTTTAATTTTATTCTTTTAGTCTTTAAATATAGTATGATTAAGAAATTCAGAAGTGCAAAATTAAAATGCTAGTGAGATGGTATATCTCCTTTACTAGCTTAAAATTTTCACAAACTGAAATAGAAAATTCAGAGTAAGAATAAAATAGTTTGATTAATAAAGTGAGGATAGAAGTTTTGTCCCATATAAAGAAAAAATAGAAATAATTAGGAAGAAGTAGAATGAGAAATATGTCTGCCAATGTTCCATCTCTTCATTGGACTGCTACAAGGCATTACAGCAGGTACTGAAGCAGAACACTGTTTTGATAACCTCCCCTAACCCAGCAGGGGCTGAGTTAGGGGAGTAGAACAGTTATTTATCCCCCCCCCCACACCGACAGCCAGTAAGCAGACTCATTCTTGACCAGCAAAGCACTTATTCCTGAAAACTGGACCATAAATGCAAAAATAAAAATTGCATATAATAATTAATCTAATCCATTGAAAAGAAGTCAAACATTGGAATACTGCAAACAGAAGTCAGAAAAATCAAAAACTTCCCCCCCCCACCAAAAAAAAAAAAAAAAAAAAACAAAGAAAGAAATTTGGGCACATGTCAGGTGCTGCACTACTGTGTTTGTTATAAAGTGGGGAAAATCACCACTGGGTTAATATTCTTCAATAATAACTAAGTTAATAGCCTGAAACATAAATCGACTTATGTGAACGGTTCTTTATCATTGTGAATCCACTTAATTTATATATTTCTGTGGCCTTTAATTGCTACTTAATTGCTTAGCCTTTTAATTGCTACTTAATTGCTTAACCTTGTAATTGCTACTTAAATTAAAAATTATAATTTAGAATTATTTTGGTAATGATATTTCATTACATCCTTTTCATCAGAAATTAGCATTAGTAGAGGCATATGATGCAAGAAAGCAAGCTTATACAGCATCAGCCAAAAAAAGAAAAAATTTTCCATTTCATCCATCCATTTGCTCCAAAAGTTTATCCACTTCTTCCTTGAATTTATTTAAGCTATCAACTTCCACAACAACAGATGGAAGTTTGGTCCAGCAATCAACTATCCACTGGCTAAAAGCAAATTTCCACACATCTGTTCGACAACTGTCTTTCTTCAGTTTCAGTTTATGCCCCCTCAGCTTTGTAATCTGAGCAAGAGGAATAATCCCGTCAGCATTGAGCCTGCTCGATCCATTTAAGGCCTTATACGCCTCAATCAGATCACCTCGCCAGTGCCTAGTCTCTAGACGCTGCAATTTGCAGAACTTAAACCTTTCTTGGTAAGAGCACCCCTTTGTTGCCCTTCTCTGTACTCGTTCTAGCAACTTTACATCCTTCCTAAAATGAGGCCTCCAAACCTGTACCCAGTACTCAAGTTGTGGCCTGACCATTGCCTTATACAAGGGGATAATCACCTACTTATCCCTGCTATCAAAATTTCTGTATATCATTGACAAGACCCCATGACCTGCTCTGGCAACCTGCCTGCACTGCTCAGAAAACTTCATATCTGACTGCACAACTACATCCCCCCCCCCCAGTTCTCTTTCATTCTCTACTACCCTGAGTGTAACACCACGCAGTTGGTACATTTCTCTGGGATTACTGCTACCCATATGCAGTACTTTGCATTTGTCAATGTTAAACTTCAGCTGCCACTTTTCAGCACATCTGCCCAACTTTTCTAGATCCTGTTGCAGTAGCATACTGTCATTAACCCTGCCAACCTTTGTATCATCTGCACACTTCAACATTAAGCCTGATATACGAGTATGGTTCAATAAAGAATCACCCTGACCTAGCTGCAGAGGTGCTAGCCTGTTGATTCTTGGCACAGTTTTTAGTCCTTCTCTACATAGTCACCGTGCAGATTTACACATTTTTCCCATCGATGGAGGAGGCTGCGGTTCCCGTTTTTGTAGAAGTGGTGCGGTTGGTCTTTGAACCATGACTGTGTTGCAGAAATGAGTGCCTCATTGTCAGGAAAGTGGGTCCCCCAAAGAAATGATTTGAGGGAAGGAAACAAGAAGTGCGATGGTGCAAGATTGGGTGAGTAGGCTGGAATGGGCAGTATTTCATATCCACAAGTGCCACTTATGTTGTTGCAATTTCAGAAGTGTGAACTGGCACATTGTCTTGAAGCATTCTCACACCTTTGGACAACATGCCACATCTACATTGATTTTCTCCCATAATTTTGTGAGTAAATTGGCATAATAGGCACCTGTAATTGTTCTACCTTTCGGCAGGTAATCAGTCATTACTATGCCTTTCTCGTCCCAAAACACTTTTTGTATCAAGACCTTTTCTGCTGACGCTTGGACCTTTGCCTTCTTGTGGGGGTGGGGAACCATGATGTCGCCATTCCATGGACTGCTTTTTACTTTCAGGATTGAAATGGTATATCCAACTTTCATCCTGAGTGATTAGACGAGAGAAAGAGTCTTCCTCATTTTTTTGGCACATGGCTAACAACACTTGTGATTTCTGTTGTCGATCAGCCTTCTGGAAACCAGTCAATAATTTGGGAATCCATCTTGCACTCAATTTCCGTAAATGGAGTTGGTCATGAAGGACTGTTTCAACAGAGCCCACACTAATCTTCACCTCCTGGGACAGATATCTGGCGATCTTCCATGATTAACGACTCCACTTTTCTGATCATACTGTCATCAATGGCTGAATGAGGATGACCTGGAATGGGCTCAGATTCTATTAATGTCCGACTGTTTATGCCAGTGCTTCACAATGCCATAAGATGGGGCTTCATCCTTATGTACAGCAGTCATCTCCTCATGGATTTCTTTAGGAGATTTCCCATTGAAGAACAGATACTGGATTACAGCTCCGACTTCAACTTTATCCATGATGCTACTTTGTCACATGTTCAGCTCTGTAAGAGAAAAACAAATTAAGACACATGCCTGAAATTTTACACCTTTAGTACAGAATGTATGATGCTACACACAAAATATCATGACTGCGATATGTGAAAGTAGGTGAGGGCCATTCTTTATTGAACCACCCTCATACTTTCATCAATATCACTGATAAATACAGAAAACAACAATGTTTTTTCGGTGTTGAACCCTGGGTGACTCCACGAAGAGCAGTGTCCATTGGTTACCACTCTCTGCTCTGTCTTCTCTCAGTTATATTCTTAGGGGGGAAAAAAATACTAAACAAAACTGCTCCCAAAGCAAAGAGAACAAATATGCAGAATTACAATCTGTTTACATTACAGAACAAACTGTTATGTAAATAAGAAACCTTTCCCCATCCATCCTGTTGTAAGTATGTATAAGAAGCTATACCAGTAGGTCTGACATAGCCGAGTAGTCAGGAGAAAGAGTGCAACAGCAGCAGCACGCTCTTTGAATGGATCGTCGTTCAAACTTGGTGACTGCTAAATATGATTAACAATTGTTATTCGTGATTTATTGTAAACTTCTCCGACCAGGTGATCATGCTGGAGTTTAAAAAAACAAATCCACACTAGTATGTATAATTCATTTATGCACATACGGAAGTAGACTTTGAACTGTGAATACCTTAAATAATTTACAACACTAGATGCTGCATCTATTACACCAGAGATGACTGAAAGACATTAGTCTGATTTGTGTAAATTGTCGTTGATGCCAAAAAAATGGAAGGAAATCTTGAAAATGTCAACTTAGGCAGTATGCTTCCCTGTGCCAACTTAAAGTGTGACAACAATAATGCTAATTTTACAGAAATAGTCTCCTTATGTATAAAGTAAATAGACTGATAGAACAAATTTCAAGAGGTAAAAACTCCAAAATGCCAGTGAGATGGCATGTGTCTCCTTTACTAGCTTAAATTATCACAAACTGAAATGGTGAATTTAGAGAAAGAATAAAATTAAGTCTACCTAATGAAGTGAGGATGGAAGTTGTGCATCATATATAAAGGATAAATGGAAATACTTGGGACAAAAGTGTGAGAAACTCAGGTACCAATACCCCCATCTCTTTGTGGGGAGAGATAGTTACAAGGCATTACAGTAGGCAAAGAATGTAGTGTTTTGATAACTTCTTAACCCAGCAAAGTCTGTGTGGCTGTATGCCCTGCATTGACAAACTACTAAGCAAACACTTTCCCAAATAGTGCATATAGCATTGAAATGTCCTTTACTATGTGAAGTTTGTTTTGAATTATAATTATTATATACTATCTCCTGACTAGAGGTAAGGATAAAGTATATGCCGTTTGCAAGTATTTATATTTGTCTGGCCATGTTATATCAAGGAGCTGGGTATATTCTTGTTATGTGTATGCCAGATCCCAAAAATTTCATTAATTCATACAACATATTTTTCCCCTATACTTTATCTGCTGAATGTATCACAAATGAATGATCAAACTAATAAAACAAAGTTATCAGCAAAAAGATGTAAATCTTCCAAAAATATAACTTCCATTTATCCGTTATAACAAGTTCAACTGAACCCCATCATCATGCCTATAGGGGAAGTTAAAAAGTATAAGAAATCAAATTAATAATAAATAAATATTCATTTATTGCAAATACAGCAAGCCCATCACGGCACATGGCTAGGAACACAACAATTGTGCAAAAAAAAACCATACAGGAACAATTGTAAGGTTACAACAGGATGGCCTTATGAAGTTACATTAATGAATTTTAATACAATATTGGCATTCTGATGATTAAGTTAAGACAAATTACTTAAATTCTTTACAAAAATTACAAAGAATATTTGCAAGAAATTAACCACAGGGACCACCTGGTGTTATAGAAAGGAATATGGAAATTTCCTGAAGAAAGGAATATGGAAATAAAATCTGAAGAAGGATTATCAAATAAATAAGATTATGGAAAGGCTCATCTGAATTCCAGAGAGAGAGAGAGAGAGAGAGAGAGAGACTGCTAGATTCAGGATAACTGAGTTGGCAGGGCACAACTGTTTTAATAATTTGAGAGAAGAGTGTGGTCAGTCAGGATTAAGAATTATGGACTGTCCTTTAATAGGGTTGATTTTAACCAAAGGGTAAAGAGATTTGCTAGATGAAAGGAGCTGCGTGCTAGGGTGGACAGTAACCCACTTGATAAATAGGCTTGGGGGTGAAGGAAAGTATTTGATGACAAGATTATTTGGTGAAACCAAATTCCATGAAAATAAGAAAATTATAAATAAGGAATTAAGATTGGATTAGAGAAACATGTGAACTTGGATCAGAAATTACCTAGGAATTAAGACAGATTAATTTTTTGAAGATCGAAGCTGTAGTTGTTTGCTCAAAAATACTAGATAAAGAAGGTTCTCTGAAGATTCTCCTGATGTATGGCTTTTCTGTGGAATTAAAAGTTTTGACACTCCCTCATAGCTCTACAAGTTACTCAAGGAGAACCTTTCAAGAAGCCTTCTTTATCCAGTAGTTTCGAGCATCTGCTATTAATAAGAAACAAGGAGGCTATTCCAACCCACCTTACTACATGTTCCAAAAAGTAATAATAGAAAAGGTGAAAGAAACAACTACAGCTTCAATCTTCTGAAAAACAACCTATCTTAATTCCTAGGTAATTTCTGATCCAAGTTCATATGTTTGTTGTAATCCTTCCTTAATTCTAATTCTCTCATTTTCATGGAATTAGGTTTTACTTCCACATAATCTTGATACCAAAACACTTTCCTTTACTGGCTATTTATTAAGTGTCTTATTGTCCATCCTAGCCTGTGGCTCTTTGCATCTAGCAAATCCCTTTATCCTTTGGTTGAAGTCAACCCTATTAGAGGCTAGTCCATAATTCGTAATCTTGATTGACCATGAATTAAAAAACAATTGCACCCCACCAGTTCAGCTAGCTCAGTCTAGTGGTCTACTTCAAATCTCTCTCTCTCTCTCTCTCTCTCTCTCTTTCTCTCTCTCTCTCTCTCTCTCTCTCTCTCTCTCTCTCTCTCTCTCTCTCTCTCTCTCTCTCTCTCTCTCTCTCCCTCCCTCCAGAATTCAGATAGTCCTTTCTGCAACTTTAGCATTAGCATTAGTAGAGGCATTTGATGCAAGAAAGCAAGCTTATGCAGCATCAGCCAAAAAAAAAAAAATAAATAAATAAATAAAAAATAACCACTTCCACTTCACCCCTCTGTTCGTTCGAAATACCTGTCCAGCTGAGCCTTAAACTTATTCAGGCTATCAACCTCCACGACAAAGGATGGAAGTCTGTTCCACCAACCAACCACCCGCTGGCTAAAGGCAAATTTCCTCACGTCTATCCTACATCTGTCTTTCCTCAATTATGCCCTCTCAGGTGATTATTCTGAGCAAGAGGAAGAATCCCATCAGCATTGAGCATGCTCAAACCATTCAAGACTTTATACACCTCTATCAGATCACCTCGCTGGTGCCTAGTCTCCAGACACTGTAATTCGCAAAACTTAAGCCTTTCTTCGTAAGAGTTCGTAAGAGAACCCCTTTGTTCCATTCACCAATCTTGTCGCCCTTCTCTGTACTCGTTCCAGCATCTCTACATCCTTCTTGAAATGAGGCCTCCCGACCTGTATACAGTACTCTAGGTGTGGCCTGACCATTGCCTTATACAAGGGAATAATCACCACCTTATCCCTGCTAGAAAAATTCCTATATATCATCGACAATACACCATATGCTACTCTTGCAGCCCGTCTGCACTGCTCAGAAAACTTCATATCTGCCTGCACAACCACTCCCAGGTCCCTTTCATTCTCTACCACTGTCAGTGTAGTACCACAGAGTTGATACATTGCTCTGGGGTTGCTGTTTCCCATATGTAGTAATTTACATTTGTCAATGTTAAACTTCATTTGCCACCTCTCAGCCCATCTGCTCAGCCTTTCCAGATCAGTAGTGTCCTTGACAACCCTGCCAACCTTCGTATCGTCTGCAAACGTGGACAATAAGCTTGATATACCATCATCAATATCATTTATAAATACAGAAAACAATAATGGACCCAATACTGAACCCTGAGGGACTCCACTAATAACATTAGTCCACGATGAGCAGTGTCCATTGATTACCACTCTCTGTCTTCTCCCCCTGAACCATCCCTTTATCCATAGCAGCAATTTGCATCCAATGCCACACTGCTCCAATTTGTGCAGCAGGCTTCCATGTGCAACAGTATCAAAAGCCTTTCTAAGATCCAAGTATATAATATCAAAGTTATTCCCTGCATCCAGTTCTTTTGTGACTGCATCATAGTATCCAATCAAATTGGTCAGGCAAGACTTACCCTTAACAAAACCATGCTGTGTCTGAGCTATAACTGAAGTCTTGTCTACATGATCCTGCAGTGCTTCTTTAACCAGTGCCTCCATTATTCACTTTACTGTGACACAAGTAATGATAGAACTAACAGGTCTATCATTACTTGTGTCGCCCTTTGATCCTCCTTTGTGAATTGGGGTCACATTTGCACATCTCCAGTCCATGGGTAATTCCCCTGAGTCCAAGGAAGCTCTTATAATTATAGCTAAGGGTTTGCTTACTTCCTTTGCTGCCTCCTTTAATATAACTGGATAGGTCCCATCCACCCCAGATGCCTTTCTTGTATTTATCTTCAACAATTTCTCCTCCACTTTACTCTCAGTTATTACAAGATTCTCTAGCTTATTGTCAGAGTTGAATACACCTCTGGCATTCCCCACGCTGAATAACTCCTCATGTGTGAATGTCAATGCAAAATATTCATTTAGTTTGTTAGCTACCTGAGCAGGATCATCAACAGTTGACCCATCGATATCAAGTGGACCAATCTGATTCATCCCCTTCCTTCTAGAGTTTACATAAGTAAAGAACTCTTTGCTGTTTTTCTTTGCATCACTTGCCAAAGATTTCTCGTAGTCTGCCTTCGCCTGCCTAACTGCCTTTGTAACTTGGTTACAGATCAACTTGTATCTATCATAGGATTCTGTGTCATGTGTTAATTTGTATGTATCCCATGCATTTTTCTTCTCTGCCATATGTCTCATTAGTTCATCTGACATCAACTTAGGCCTAAACCTTGAACAATATTTCTTAGTTGGTATGTAAAGCCTCTAGTAGCTTCCAAGATAAGTTCTTTGAATTCTTCCCATTTTGAATTTGCTGTTGGTAACATCATCAGTTGGTCCCACTGTATAGAATTTAAATACTGTCTCAGTCCATCGTAGTCGCCTTTACAAAAACAATAACCCTTCCCTTTACCCCTAATGGTAGTTACCTCTTTGAGTAAATCCCACTTCAGCACACTGTGATCACTGCCACCTAGTGGTTCATTTACCTGCAGATTCTTAATGCATGAAGAATCACTACTGATAATCAAATCAAGAGTATTACTCCCTCTAGTTGCCTCCCAAACATGCTGATGTAGAAAACAATCATCCAATAAATCCACAAAAGCCTTGCTAGTGTGTGAGTGACCAGCCCCCAAATTCCAGTCAATATCTGGGAAATTAAAATCCCCCATTATAAGACTCTCTGATTTTCTGGCCCACTCTATTTCCCTGTACAATTTCTTATTATACTCATCAGAGTCATTAGGCCTATAGCACACTCCTACTCTCAATTTTGATCTCCCAATGCTTATGTCACACCAAACTGACTCGACACTGCTCTGTCCAGCAATGTCGACTGGCTTCACTTCCTTGGATTTTATGTATTTCTTAACTAATAGCATAAGCCCTCCTCTCTTCCTATCCTGTCTATCCCTTCTGTAGACATTGTACTCCCCAAATTCCAGTTCTGCATTCCTTATATCTGTGTGACACCATGTCTCTGAAATCCCCACAATATCTGCCTTTGATGTTTTGAGCAATACCTCAAATTCATCAAATTTATTTACTAAACTCCTAGCATTGGTGTACATGCAAGTATACATGCACCTGTTCTTTTTCTTAGCTTCCCTAACACAACCCATGTGTTTACTTGTACCCCAATGATTCCCAGCAGTCTCTGAAATATCCTGCATCTTATTTTCCAGGCTGCGGCTCATTCCAATAGAAGCAGTGCAAGAATCACTTTCACCTCTGCCAGTGGCTACTGTTAATCTATTAGTCCTTGTATCCCCCCAATCTAGCAGTTTTCCGACCCACCTAACACTGCCTCGATAGCATCAGCAAACATTCTTGCACCCTTTCTATTTAAGTGTATCCCATCCCTGTAGAAGCAGTCTCTCCTGTTAACAAGTACAGACCAGGCTGAAAAAAATTCTACCCCTTGAGCCTTGCACAATCTTTCCAGGGCCGAATTGATCGACAGGGCTCTCATCATATACTCCCTCCTATCGTATCTGCGCAGAATTGCAGACACTTTCAAATTCAACCGTAATTCAAGGCTTTTTTTCAACGGTGACCTGTACTTGTTAAGTAATTCCGCCGGTCTCCTACTCTTAATATCATTTGTGCCAACGTGTACAAATGATATTATGATATTATTATATCACCTTTTGTTCCCTTAAAAGATGATATACGCTCTACAACGTAGTAGTAGTAGTAGTAGTAGTAGTAGTGGCACATGATGCAAGAAAGCAAGTGTAGGAGCTTATGCAGCATCAGCCAAAAAAAAAAAAAAAAAAATCACACCATTCCCTCCAAATGCCTGTCCAGTTCCTCCTTAAATTTATTTAACCTATCAACTTCTACAACGACAGATGGAAGTTTGTTCCAGCAATTAACCACCCGCTGGCTAAAGGCAAATTTCCGCACATCTATTCTACATCTGTCCTTTCTTAATTTGAACTTATGTCCCCGTAGGTTCGTAATCTGAACAAGTGGAAGGATCCCATCAGAATTCAGCGTGCTCAACCCATTCAAGGCCTTATAGACCTCAATCAGATCACCGCGCAGGTGCCTAGTCTCCAGCCACTGCAATTTGCAGAACTTAAGCCTCTCTTGGTAAGAGAATCCCTTCATTCCCCTCACCAATCGTGTTGCTCTTCTCTGTACACGCTCAAGCAAATCTACATCCTTCCTAAAATGAGGCCTCCAGACCTGTACGCAGTACTCAAGGCGTGGCCTGACCATTGCCTTATACAGAGGGACAATCACCTCCTTTTCCCTGCTAGCAAAATTCCTATATATCATTGACAAAACCCCATGACCCGCCCTAGCAGCCTGTCTACACTGCTCAGAAAACTTCATATCTGACTGCACAATTACTCCCAGGTCTTTTTCATTTTCTACCACCTTAAGTGTAGTACCACACAGTTGGTATGTTTCTCTGGGGTTACTTCTACCCATATGCAGTACTTTGCATTTGTCAAGGTTGATCAGTTGCCACTTCTTAGCCCATCTGCCCAAATTATCTAGATCCTGTTGCAGTAGCACACTGCCATTACTGTCATTAACAACCCTGCCAACCTTTGTGTCATCTGCAAACTTCGACATTAAGCCTGATATACCTTCATCAATATCATTGATAAATACACAAAACAACAGTGGACCCAACACCGAACCCTGTGGGACTCCACTAATAACATTAGTCCACGAAGAGCAGCACCCATTGATTACCACCCTCTGTCTTCTCCCACTTAACCATCCTTTTATCCATTGTAGCAACTTACCCTTAATACCATTCTGCTCCAATTTGTACAGTAGTCTTCCATGCGCAACAGTGTCAAAAGTTTCCTGAAATCCAAGTATATGATATCAAAATTATTTTTTGCATCCAGTTCCTTTGTGACCACATCATAATAAGCAATCAAATTTGTCAGACAAGACTTTCCCTTAACAAACCCATGCTGTGTTTGAATTATTGCTGCAGTCTTGTCTAGATGATCCTGCAATGCATCTTTAACCAGCGACTCCATTATTTTACCCGGAACAGAAGTTAAACTAACTGGTCTGTAATTACTCGTGTCACCCTTCGATCCACCTTTGTGAATTGGGGACACATTTGCTCCTGGCAGACATACCCTGGTCCTGTTCCACCTATCCTTTTTACAAAGCATGTTTCCCGTTTCCCTGACAATAGAGTCACCAACTACTACTAGTTCCTTTGGGACCAGCGCATTCTGCCTTGGGGCCTGCTGCTGTGTTGCATGATGACCAAGTGCAAGCTCTGGCATTGGTGTGGGCAGCTGAGAGCTTGATGGGCCCCTCACTTTTAATCCTTCTTATTTTATAATCCTATTGATTTCCATATCCTCTGACATCAGAGTTAACTTATCTTAATTTTCTGTAATTGTTTTTTTTTTTTTTTTTTTGTGTGCACCTCCTTTCTATGACATCAGGTAGTCCTTAGTTTCCAATTTAAATTCAAATCTCTCCCCAATTTCTCACAAATATTTTTGTAATTTTGTAGAGAACTTAATTTAAGTAATTTATATTAACTTAATCATCAGACTGCCAATATGCTTTTAAAATTCATTAATGTAACTTCATAATACAATCGTGTTTTAACTTCCCCTATAGGTCTGATGACAGGGTTCATAAATTCAAATTACCAAGGAAGTGGTTAGATTCTAGAAAGTTTTCTTTAAACCAGTGAGTCGTTGATTGCTGGAACAGGTTGCTTATTGAGCCTGACAGCTTGAATAAATGTCAGCTAGATAGTTATTTGTGTGTGGAAGGAAGCAAATAATTTGTATTTTCTTATCTACTCTTTTTTTTTTTATTTCAACAAGTGCAACAAAAACCTGTGGCTTCCTTACACTGTATGGCTATTACTGTTACTATGTTGCCAAAGTATTAAGTGTAAATCAATGTCATTCACTTCTATGATGTGGTATAACAGTGTTTCTAATTTCCTTTAAATCACAGTTAATGGCCAACCGTATATCATTCCCCCTCCCCAATTCACACAATGTACTGTATATATTTTCCATAATATCCACAGTGATATACTGACAAATATTAGTGGATTAACTCTTATCCTCGGTTCCAAGGCCTCTTCAACTTTAGCACACTGGTTTGAAATTACCTCAAAATAAAAATTATCATTATCCTGGTCATTAAATGTTCTGATATTCTTGTTGCCAAGGTTCTGTTTGTTTCACCAACATAAATTCACCACATTCAGAACGTACTTTCATGTACATGACATTTATTCTGTCTATTTGTATATTTGTGTGAGGTTAATAATGAATGATAGTTGTCAACATTTTTACCATATGCTATCTAAAATATCTCTGTCACTTATGTATGATACATGAAGACATTTTTCTTGGCCATCTCCTGTCTAGAAAATAAATTTTAATTCAAATTTTAATATGCCTGCTGAAATATACTTACTGCATTATGTTGTCAATTATTAAGAATAGCTGAGTACTATAATTCACAAAAATATCCTTGGGATGGGGGGGGGGGAATGGTTGTCTTGTGCCCTTACTAGATCCATTGTCATAATATATGGTAAATGTGATAACATTAGAACACTGTTATTTGACCAAGTAGTACTCAATATAAATATTGAGCTCCACGCTTGCACGCATTTACAGATATGTACATAGTGGTTTTTTTTTTTTTCTCAAATGCAAAAATTAATGTCATTCTCGTTTATGTTTCAGCTGATTATCCTACAATTATTGGATTTGAGCCTTTGGTAAATCAAAGACTGTTGCCGCCTACATTTCCTCGCTACACAAAAATTAAAACAAGGAAAGAAGCTATGGAATATCTAGAAACTCTGGTATTAAGATTAAGAACAGTTTGTCGTATAATTGAGTATGCTACATTTCACTCAGCATTAGTAAGTAAGAAATATATATTTTCTGTTATAGAATAATTATTTAATTTGGATTGTGATTTGAAACTGAAGCACTTTTTATCCTGTTATTTTTGAAGAGGAAGTATTTTCATATTCTTTTCTATATTTTGAAATAATTTTAAATTCATGTTGCTAGGAAACAACACTAATGACATGAATTTAAAATATAGCATTAGCAAAGGCTTGCTTATATAGCATCAGCCAAAAAAAAAACCTTATTTCACCCATCCACTCGCTTCAAATGTTTGTCAAGTTCTGCCTTGAATCTATTTAAGCTAACAACTGCTACAATGACAGATGGAAGTTTGTTCCTGCAATCAACCACCCGCTGGCTAAAGGCAAACTTCCGCACATCTATCCTACAACCGTCTTTCCTCAATTTGAATTTATGCCCTCTCAGGCGATTATTCTGAGCAAGAGGAAGAATCCCATCCGCATTGAGCATGTTCAAACCATTCAAGGCTTTATACACCTCAATCAGATCACCTCGCAGGTGCCTAGTCTCCAGACGCTGTAATTTGCAAAACCTAAGCCTTTATAATTTCAAAATGGCGACATTTAAGCTAATGTTGTTTTCTCTGCTCGACTGATATTTTTTATTTCTTTTCACTGAACAAGGTATGTTGTTAAGACGCAGCTTCATTATAATAATAGATTAGTAAGCATGTTACTTACTAATATAAATAGAAAGTTTTAACAAATTTTAAAAGAATGTATCTCTAAATGTTTATTAATGTTTAAGAAAACCATGTCATTAACAAAAAGCTATGAACAGTGAAGTCTATTAACTCAAATAAAACAAAACTATTAAACATACAAGGACATATGTATTTGAAAAAATATCAAACTTCAAAGCATAGCATTGCTTTTCACTCACTTCTTCAGTAAGTGGTACCTGTATGGCATAGTGCTTCTGAGTTGACAGAATATTAAGAATTTTTATTTAGAAAACTTCAGTACATAGTCTTAATGACTAACCTACATTTCAAGACAATGTCTTATTTTCAGGCCTGCAATAGTTAAGACAGAATTAATAGTAAACAACAGACATAAGAAATGGTGATAAGACAATATGTTAGTGTTTAAACAAAAGAAGTAAAAAGCCTAATATTGGAAACAGCATTTAGCTTGGATAAACTTGGATAAACAGCAGTCAAAGTGGTAATTTTTGGCTTAAAGAAATGGAATTAGTAACTGCTAATCTAACTTAGAAATTAATCATCTGAACACTTGCTAAGTCTGTAGACTCGTATGGATACAGACTTATTAGAGTGAACATAGACCACTAGGAAACATTACTACATCAAATATTGTTTCAGAGAATTAACACTGCTGTAATGACATAATCTTACCTCATGATTGTGGAAAGCCACTGAAAGCCAAGGCAGACTAATGCTCAGAAGGATAACGTATTATTATACATGCATAGCCACGAACTCTCCAGATTTAAGAATTTAAAAAAATCCATGTTTTTTTTAATTCACTGTGACACTTTCTCTGTCTCACCATTATTGCAACATAATTGGTTACAAAGAGTTTCTCATCTTTTTGCAGAAACAAATTTTTTTCAATTCAAAAACAAACTATTTCTCTGTATTTTTATTTTGTTAGAATTTTTAAAAAATTGCAAATTTCTGCTTATTTTTGTTAATGAATTGGCCATCCATCAGGCACTGTGGTAATCTACACAGTGTTCGGAAAGTCACTGTGCACTTTTCTAATCATATTTTGTTTATATTTCAGATTTTGATCCCAATATGTTCGGAAAGTCACTGTGCAGTTTTCTAATCATATTTTGTTTATATTTCAGATTTTGATCCCAATATGGTTTTAACAACTGAAGAACGTGTATGGCTCATCGAACACGTATTCCGAGAAGGTGGTAGATACACAGATGTGGTGCGACAGCGATTTGCTGACAAATTCCCAGATACACCTGTTCCACATCGCAATACAGTCGTAACCTTGTCGACAAGTTTCGGGAAACAGGAGCAGTGGATGATGTCAAACGCTGTGGAAGGCCAGAAAAGCTATCGGAGAAGAAACTGTTGGATATTTCTGACAGTATGCTGCAGAGTCCATCAAAATCATTATGAAAGTTAGCTCAGCAGCATGATATTGGTCTTGGAACTGCTCATAAAGTTGTCAGAAAGAAATTAAAGCTCTTCCCATACAAAATAATGGCGGTACATGAACTGAAAGCAGCTGATCATGAAAAACGAATATGCTATTGCAGATGGTTTAACCGATTTATCGAAGAGAATACAGCTAATGTGTTGGATGTGACCTTTTTCACCGACGAAGCATGGTTCCATCTCTCGGGTTATGTTAATTCGCAAAATTCAAGATTGTGGTCATCCGATAATCCTTACACTTTGCACGAAACACCCCTACATGATTTCAAGGTTGGTGTGTGGGTTGCGATTTCCAGACGTCGAATGTTGGCCCTATTTTCTTAATGAACACAATAAACAGTGATGCTATTGTTTGGAGATTCTTCACACCTTCATCGGTCAGATGATAAGTGATGAAATCAATTACTCATGTTTTCAACAGGATGGTGCTACTGCCCACACATCTCACAGATCTATGCAGTTATTAAAGGAATGTTTTGGAGGCCGCATTATTTTGACAGACGTGTGGCCCCATACTCACCAGATCACCAGACTTTTATCTATGGGGAGCAGCAAAATCTGCAGTGTATCGAGCTTGTCCGTGCATGCTGGATGACTTGAAAGCAGCGATAACAGCATTCATTCAGTCTATTTCAAGCAAGCAACTGATAGCGGTGTTTAGAAACAAAATAAGAAGGATCCAAGCCTGTATTGATGTTAAGGGGGGGGGGGGGTCACTTTCAGCATTGTTTATAATTGTCATTCATATTTACCTCCTGTATTCTATATTGAAACACGTCTGTTAATAAATATATAAGTGCACAGTGACTTTCCGAACACCCTGTATGTTGCAAAATAGATATGTGGGATAATAGTATTTGTTCTTCATTATATGCAGTTCTTTCATAGTACTGGTGTAGCACAAAGCTAATTAACAGTGTCTTTCAGAAAGACACCAAAGAAATATAATGAAAAATTTCAGAAGACATATATGCAAGATTTTCCTTGTATATTAAAAATTCATAAAAGGTAATGTGTTTGCTTTGTTTACTGTATATGGAAATGTGATTTTTGAATTTCAAGTGGGGGGGGACAATGTAATCAGGCATTTGCAAACAAATAAACATATAAGGACTATATATAAAACATATAAAGACGTATATACAGATGGGCCATGATGCCATATACACCAAATGTTTATTTGCATCTTTTGTTATAGAATATAATATTCCTTCAAATTTTGCTGATCATGCAGATGTATTGCTTAAAAATGTATTTCATGTTAGTGAAATAGAAAAAATATATAGTTATGAAAGATGAAAAACAACAGGCATTGTTAGAAAAATTGCAGGGATAGGGAAAGAATAGGTAGTGAAGGATTTAAAAAAAATGGACCAATTTTGATTATCACAGATGGCAGTAATCAAAGTGATTCTAAGCTATGTCCCATTGTGTGACCTTTCATAATAAAAATTGCAAATCAAAAGCAGCTTGCCCTCTCTGCCAGCATTGGAAGGTGATGCTACAGTCAACATTAGGCTTCTTCTTCTGAACAACCTGGAAGCATGTGGGATAGTTTTTAAAAGCTGCCTGGCTTTAAAAACCATCTGGATAAGGTACCTGTTGTGGCAGACTTAAAAAATCTGGAGTAGCAAGTGTATTCAAAGAGGAGATTGAGTACATAGTGATGATAGACTGTCTTGTCATACTTGAGTGCTGACAAGGGGTTTGTATGCTTTCCTGTAAAAGTGGATGAATATTTGGTAGAAATTTACTGCTATCTAGAAAGATGTGCTAAAAGGAAAGACAGATTTAAACAATTTTTACTGAAGTATGGCACTGAAGTAGAAAAGATTCTGAAATACATGTACAGTGTGCCAATTAAATAATGCAACTGCATGTGCTCTGCATTTAGTATTAACATAAGAGGCCAAAATAGTACATGATTAGATCCACTAGAGTGTGCTCTTTCCAACAAGTGCGAGTTGAAACTTGTCCGTTCAGTAGTTTGATTTATGATGGAAAGAGTAATAGTAATTTTGTGCATGTCGTCAGAAAATTGAAAATGGAGCAAAGACCAGTTATCAAATTTTATTGTAAATTGGGAAAAAGTGCTACAGAGACGTTTAACAATTTAATAACGGTTTATGTTGATGAATGTTTGTTTCGACCAAGAGTGTTTGAATGGTTTTCTCGTTTTCGTAAAAGACGCGAGTCGTTAGAGGATGATCCCCCACCTGGCCGACTGATCTCTGTTCGAACACCAGAGATTGTCACAAAGGTTAGAAAAATTGTGACTGAAGACATCAATTTCAACGAGGTTGCTTGCTGAGATGATCGGTAGCAATAAGGAATCTGTACGAGAAATTCTAAAAGATCTGGGTAAGAGAAAAATTGTTCCCATTCTGAACCACATTCGTTGAGAGTCGTGTTGCATCGATTGGCAAAAAATCAATTCCAGTCATTGAACACTCCCTTCCCCCCTTCGGATTTGGCTCCTACAGATTACTTTTTGTTCTCCAAAATGAAAACAGCCGTGAAAGGAACACTATATGGGACAATAGAGGACATTCAGGCTGCAATGACCGACCAGCTGAAAGCGTTACCAGAAGAAGAGTTCCAGAAGTGTTTTCAAAACTTGTATAAAAGATGTAAACAGTGTGTACACATCGGAGGTGATTACTTCGAAAATATATAACCTTACTTTGCTGTTAGTGTTATTATTATTATTATTTATTTATTTTTTTTGTAGTAGCGTCAATCTCATTATTTAATTGGCACACTGTGCATACATGTTGGCTGTCTCTGATTAAATGATTAACTAGATTAACTGGTGGAACACTGGGAACCTTTGGCTAGTCTATTTAAAGAGGAGGCCACAAGTTGAGAAAAGCCATGAGAGCACTTTTCAGAGTTATAAAGTTAAAGTATAGCAAGTTGATCACTAGTGAGTGGCATTGACTTGTGTTCAGATCTAGCTCATGATCCAAAGGTTTTGAAAGAAGGCAAATTGATGAAATGAAAAAAAAAAAGACTCACAAACGTCTGGTGAAAGCAATTCTAAATAGGCTTTTTAATGTGCAGCTTCTGGCTTGAATAAAGAATTTGCTTTTCTCTTTTAATGTTATGGCAACATTTGAAAATCAATATCAAAATGATACAGGACATCCAGGCTGCAGTGACCAACCAGCTGAAAGCAGTTCCAGAAGTGTTTTCAAAGCTTGTGTAAAAGGTGTAAACAGTGTGTACACGTCAGAGATGATTACTTCAAAAATATATAACCTTACTTTGGAGTATGCAGAATCCCGCATACTTCAAATCCATGTACTGAGGTCATTACTCCCACATATGTTGAATGTTATGTGCAAATTAATTATACCAACAGTTTTTAAATCTTCAACCTCCATTTTACAAGTTGATTATCATAGCAGAATAAACCAGATGGATGATTCTGATGTAGTCATAGGCATTTCTTCAGCTAAGGTTGTGGAGTCTAAAAAAAAAGGATTAGATTCATTTCTGTTGTTCAGTGAGAAAGTATATTATTGCTGCAAATTCACATTGAAAAATTAGCAGAAGGTAGCAACAAAATTTCATCAATTGACAGGGCCCCATTTTCAAATTTGCAAATTTTTATGGACAAGTTTCCAGTACTTCTTAGTATCATTAAAAATAAAGAAATACAGCCCATTACAGATATTTGGGACACATTGCGACTAGTGCATTTTGGCCCGATTAAGCGACTGCCCCAATTATCTGAAGTTTCACATAAATAGTTAAAAATACAATGTACCCCCCCCCCTTTTTTTTTTTACAATCGGTTCACTGTACAATCAAATCACGTTACGACGAACTCAACATAGTAAAGTACTGTTCACTATACGATGTGCAGTAAGCGCCGATCATTGTGATCACGTTTGTGAATTGAATTTTAATTCTAATTAGCAAAAATAGGAGGAATATTATCCACAGGCTATAAAAACAAAGATATATTAAGCACAAATTTACCCTTTATTACCTTACCAATTAAAAAATACGTGAAAATCGGAATAATTAATATGTACTGTAATATGTACATACGAACTAATTGACATTTCTGTTCACTGACATTTGTGGGTGGGGGTTAAAATTTAAAACTGTATAAAGATAAGCAATCAGTAACAAAGAACACGGCACACAAATTGCAAGTAACACAATATGCGCAAGTGAGAACTGAGTAACGAGTTACAAAGCTTTAAAAATACAAATGAAGAGAAGATCTGAATATTAATTTTTCTATATGATTGAAGATTTCATGGAAGTGTAAACACATTTCACCATAATAACCCACAGAATTCCAGCTGTCGGTATTATCGCAAATTCAGTAAGATCGAGTTTACTGTCCGTTTCACTAACAGAAAAGCCCAATAAACAGGTGACTGCTAATTGTTTTTATTGTTTTATGGTTGTGACCTCCAGAATTTCGACCTAACCACGTGGTACCGTTGGAGACAATCGTAGGGTAATCTCCAGTGCTGCGGTCTCCTGGCCCAATTAAACGGCATGCTGTCCCAATTAAGCGAAGTAAACCCTGGCTATTTTCTCGAATGGTAATGGTTTCTGTTTTTTAAGATTTGCCCCAAATAAACAGCTGCCCCGATTAACCGGTGGCCCAAATAACCGGAATCCACTGTATTTGAAGCAATAAATGTTTTTCAATATGAGCCCTATTAGTTTCAGTGCGAAAACCTACCAGATGCTATTATGAAAGAAGAAAGAATTGATGTATGGTGGTATGGTTGAGGAACTGACAAGTGCACAAGGAATCTTGAAATACAACAGATTATCCCAATTCATGCTTGGCATTATAATAATTCCTTATATCAATACTGAGCATGAGAGAATATGAGGGGGTATCAAAAAGTTCCTACCCTTACCTAGAAATAATAGCCCTAGGATGGTGCTGGGATTGCAGAACAGTTTGGACGGTGGATTTTTGGCTGCTGTAAAGGGATAAGTATTTTTTAAATTTTAACATATTCTTCGTTATTTAACATAGTACATTGTGTTTTACGGAGATATTAAATAGGTTTAGTAGCGTTCATTAGCTTCTTATTTTGAATTTAACCATCGATTTTTGGACGTTACGACTCCCGGTGTTGGCGCCAGTATTGTTGAACTAGCCGCCATATTGTAGTCGATAAGAAATAGCTTAATGTATATATATCTCGAACTGATAGCATAAGGTATAAAGTTAAACTAGATAGCGTAATACGAAGCACTGCATTAGGAATCTGTTAGCTTATTATAGTAGTATCAATTAATCAAAAATATTATTAATCTTATTAAATTTCATTGTTAATTAAATTGTATTTAAACGGAAATCATGACCCAGACTAGAGCTGCGAAGCAAAGATCACAGACTAGCGAGAGTGCTGTGGCTCGGGGGAGAAACAAAGGGAGCGATTCTCCAACGCATCACAGTCTCAAAAAATGTGCGAAATGTGAAATGTTTGCCGACCTTACTAAAACAGGACATGATCTAGCCAAGGAGGATGCCTTTGTGTGTGTGCTAGGTGTCTGGAGTGTCAAGAAAGTAGGCACTAACTCAGCATTCTGATGGGTGTCTATGAGAGCTTGAGGTGTAGGGTAAATGCCCTCGAAGAAATTAATATGAGAGGCCCACCAGGCTCTCAGCTGCCCAGCTCAACGACAGAGCTCACTCCTGTGCATCAGGCAACACAGAGGCAATCTCCAAGGCAGAATGCGCTGGTCCCAAAGGAACTAGTTATTGTTGGTGACTCTATTGTCAGGGAGATGGGGAATATACTATGTAAGAAGGATAGGTGGAACAGGACCAGGGTACGTCTCCCAGGGGCAAAAGTTGAAGACGTTATAGAGCAGATATCATCTTTTCAGGGCACAAAAGATGATATTGTTGTACACGTTGGAACTAATGACATTAAGAGTAAGAGATCTGCAGATTTACTCAACAAGTACAGGTCAGTGTTGAAAAAAAAATCGCGAGTTAGGGTTGAATGTGAAAGTGTCTGCAATTCTGCCCAGATACTATAGGAAGGAGTATATGATGACAGCCTTGTCAATCAATTCGGCCCTGGAGAGATTGTGCAAGGCTCAAGGGGTAGAATTTTTTTCAGCCTGGTCTGTGCTTGTTGACAGGAGAGACTGCTTCTACAAGGATGGGATACATTTAAATAGAAAGGGTGCAAGAATATTTGCTGATGCTATTGAAGCAGTGTTAGGTGGGTCGGAAAACTGCTAGCGTGGTGGGGATACACAGACTAAAAGGTTAACAGTGGCCACAGTCAGAGGCAAAAGTGATTCTTGCACTGCTTCTATTAGATTGGGCAGCAGACTGGAAAGCAAGGTAATGGAGATTTCCAGGACTGCTGGGAGTCATAGTGGAACAAGTAAATACATGGGCTGTGTTAGGGTAACTAAGAGTAAGAACAAGTGCATGTATATTTGCATGTACACTAATGCTAGGAGTATAGTTAATAAATTTGATGAGCTTGAAGTGCTAGTCAAGGCATCAAAGGCAGATATTGTTGGGATATCAGAGACGTGGTGTCACACAGATATAGGCAGTGCAGAGTTGGAATTTGGGGAGTACAATATGTATAGGAAGGGAGGAGGGGGTTATGCTGTTAGTTAAGAAACACATAAAATCTAAGGAAGTGCATCCAGTTGATGTTGGTGGACAATGCAGTGTTGAGTCTGTTTGGTGTGAAATAAGCACTGGGAAAGGAAAAATGAGAGTAGGTGTGTGTTATAGGCCTGATGAGTATAATGAGTAATTGTGCAGAGAAATAGAGTGGGCCAATAAATCAGAATGTCTTATAATGGGAGATTTTAACTTTCCAGATATTGAGTGGAACTTGTGGGTTGGTCACTCGCGCACTAGCAAGACTTTTGTGGATTACTTGGATGACTGTTTTCTACAGCAACATGTTCGAGAGGCAACCAGAGGGAGTAATACTCTTGATCTGATTATCAGTAGTGATTCTTTTTTATTTTATTTTATTTTATTTCGTATGGCAAAATGAGGATACATTTGTAACAGACAATATCAAAAAATATAAATAAATTACAATAGGCCTAAAAACAATATTTACAGAGAAAATTATAAATAACATTTTGATGAATTAAAATGTAATGTCCAGTTTATTCAACCAGTTAATAGCATCATCAGTAACACTATGTAGATCTTGGATGGGTCCTTCAAATCTCTTCTGGCACATTATAGCCTTAGTTGCTAATGCGCCAATAAAATCCAAACCAAACAAACAAACAAATCAAATCTCCTCTTTGGGCACTCTGAGACGACATGCTGGATGGTCTGGGGCACATTGTCACAGTCACAGAATGGATTTTCAGTTTTTCCCCACTTGCATCTTCCGTGACTTGTTCGGATTCTATTCAGGGATGTCCATTCCTTTCTTGGTAAGTTGAAACCTGGTACAGCTCTGCATGGATCATTGACTAAACCCAGGTGGTTGGGATTTGAGGTGGTCCATTCTTCACGCCAGGGTCTGATCAGCATTAAATGTGACTTAATAAGTTTCTCACCTAGCTTCCAAGGGGGGTTCCTGGATTTCAATCTCTCCGGCTTCTGGGGTTTGCAATCCTGATGTATGGGCAATAGGATTCCTGTGACATTTTTGCCATTCTTTCAGCAAAGATGTTTCTCTTCTTATATGAGGGGGATGGATGTTAGATAACACTGGTAACCATTTTAAAAGTGTCGATTTAATGGTGCCTCATATTGTCCATTGTGTCATTCAGTTGGGTATCAACTTTTACAGAGTGTGCACTATTAAGCCATATGGGACAGCAGTATTCTGCAACTGGGTAGACTAAGGCAAGGGCTGATGTTCGTAGCACTGTTGCATTTGCTCCCCAGCCAGTTCCACTGAGTTTGTGCAAGATGTTATTCCTAGTTTTTATCTTTGCTGCAATGTTACAAAGGTGTTGTTTATATATCAGTGTTCGGTCCATTGTGATTCCCAGATATTTTGGACAGGAGTTGTGTTTCAGTCGTTGGCCTTTATATTCCACTTGAGGCATATAATTAGCCCTTTGATTATCCAGATGAAAGCAGCTAACTTCGGTTTTATTTAGGTTAGGTTTAAGTCGCCATGTATGAAAATATTTATTCAGGTTATGAAGATCCTTTGTGAGTACAATTTCGGCTGTTTTGAAGTCAGTAGACTGGGCAGTCAGAGCTAGGTCATCTGCGTACATTAATTTCCTAGAAGCAGTTACTGGAAGATCTGCAGTATGGATATTAAATAATAATGGAGCAAGAACTGATCCCTGTGGTAAACCATCATTTAATATATAAGGCTTGCTCACTCTGCCGTTTAAATGTACTTCAAACACTCTGTTGCATAACATATTGTTAAGTAGAATCGCGAGGGTCTTACAAGGAATAATCTTCAAAAATTTCAGAATCATTCCTTGTCGCCATACTGTGTCGTAAGCTGATGTCAAGTCCACAAAGACTGAAATGGTCTTCTTCTTTCTTGAAATCCATTTTCGATGTGGCTAGTAAGTGCCAGTACCTGGTCACAGCAGCTTCGGCCTGGTTGGAATCCGGCTTGTTCAATTGGTATGTGTTGGAAGGTTGTAGTTGAGATTCTATTGTAAACAATTCTTTCAATTAATTTGTAGCATATACTTAAAAGTGCGATTGAAAGTGCGATAATCTTCAGGGCAAGATCCACTTTTCCCAGGCTTCAGGATGGCAACTATTTTGGTTCTCTTAAACAAAAGCGGGAACCTACCATTCCGCAAGATGTCATTAAAAAATTTAACTAGCCGGTCCAGAGCTCTTGGACCACAGTGTTTCAGGAACTCTGGATATATTCCGTCCACTCCGGCTGCTTTGCTTGGTTTTATTTCCTTCAGAGCTGTTGAAATCTCTGCGACTGTAAATTCTCCTGAGAATTGGGAGGTTGGTTCAGCCAAGGATAGTCTGGTTCTTAGCTACTTAAGTTTTTTGACTTCATCTTTGTTGGTATCGGTTGGTCTCTTGGATATGTTGACAGTTCTCAGGGCTACTTTTCCTGGGAATACTTCTGATCTCTTATTAATATGTTTGGGAGTACTACTTCTGAGTTTCCTCAGAAGTGTCCATGCTTTTCTACTTCAGTGTTGGAAATTCATACCTGCTGTCATTATGTTCCATTTCTCTTTCCTGGCAGAGTCTAAGCAAGGCAATAGTTCATCAGCAATTTCTGTTCTATTGCCAAGTTGGTATTCTTCATATAGCTCATCACATCTTCTGTTCCAACCAGGAATGTATTCTTTCCTAAATCCTCTGGGAATATGCTTCTTTGCTATGGAGCATATTAAACCAACAAATCGCTTATAATTGTCGATTTTTGATGGAATCCATTGAATATTATAATCCACCTCATTAGTGAAGACTTCCCAGTGAGCTTTTCCAAAGTTCCAATGAGGTACAGACTTTGATCTTATTATTGGAACTTCAGTACCAATTTTTACAAGAATTGGTCTGTGCTGACTACGAGGAAAATTATTCAAAACTTTCCTGCTACACTGCAAAGGTCTTCCACTCTCGTCTCTTGAAACAAAACAGAGGTCTGGGTTGGTATCTTTGTTCCATCTGCCTGAATGAAAGGAACCTTTCTCTTTTGCGTCATACATTAAGAAAATGTCCTCGGCTTCTGACCAGTCCATCACACCAAGGCCATCTGCATTAGTGTCAGCATAGCCCCAAGTAGTACTCCTACTGTTGAAATCTCCCATAATAACTGATGGATGATGCACATTCTGGATAGCTTCTTTACACCAAGGTCGAGATGGCGGTTTATAAATATTTAATGTCATTAGAGCTTATGTCCAAGATTTCTATTTGGTCGATATTGTTTCGGATATGCGTAGTGGTACCAAAGCTTTTATGGAAAGTAGCCGCAACAAGGCTGTATCCTGGTAATTTACATCTAGAATAAAGTTGGTTTTGATCTTCACAATGTGTTTCTTGTAGCAGCACGACATCTATATGATAGTCGTTAAGCACTTTTAAAAGGTAGTCACTTTTTGATCGGCTTATACCCTCAATATTAAGTTGAAGGATATTCAGAGTGTGTCCTATATTCTTTGTTGTTATTTGGTTCTGAAAGGAGCCATTTGGATTAGGATAATGTTCCATGTTCAAAGTATTGATATAATGTATCCTCTAATTGCTGGGATATCCAAAAGCAGAGCTCTAGGTCCAGCAGCCAGCACCGTTGCTCACTTAGCACCGCCCGGGAGACACGTGTAGGGCAATTTAAGGTTATACCTACGGAGTAGTGATTCTTGCATTCATTAAGAATCTCCAGCTAAAGGAACCACTGGGCGACAATGATCACAATGTATTGATGTGGGAATTAATTAAAGATGTTACTGCCATCAAGCTTAAGGGAAGGTTTTTGCTTTTGTAAAGGTGACTACAGAGGTCTCAGGCAGTTTTTAAATTCTGTACAGTAGGATCAACTGATGATGTTACCAGTGTTGAATTCTAAATGGGAAGCTTTCAGGGACTTAATTTTGGAGGCTACTGGGCTTTTCATTCCAACTAAGAAATAATGTTCAAGTTTTAGACCTAAATGGATGTCAGATGAACTAATGAGGCTAGTGGCAGAGAAGAAGAATGTATGGGATGCATATAAAGTATGGCGATACAGAAGCCTATGACAGGTATAAACTAGTCTGTAATCAAGTCACAAAGGAGGTTAGTCAGGCGAAGGCAGATTATGAGAAATCTTTGGCAAAGGATGCAAAGAAAAACAGCAAGTTTTTTTTTGCATCTTTTTTTCTTTCCTTCTAGAGTTTACATAAGTTCTTTACTTATGTAAACTCTAGAAGGAAAGGGATGAATCATATTGGACCACTTAACCACTTAACATAGAAAGATTGAGCAGATGGGTTGAGAGGTGGCAAATGAAGTTTGACAAATGTAAAGTACTCTATATATGGGAAACAGTAACCCCAGAGCAACGTATCAACTCTGTGGTACTACACTGACAGTGGTAGAGAATGAAAAGGACCTGGGGGTAATTTTGCAGGCAGATATGAAGTTTTCTGAGCAGTGCAGACGGGCTGCAAGAGTAGCTCATGGTGTCTTGTCAATGTTATACAGGAATTTTTCTAGCAGGGAAAAGGTGATTATTCCCTTGTATAAGGCAATGGTCAGGCCACACCTTGCAACTATATACAGGTCTGGTGGCCTCATTTCAAGAAGGATGTAGAGCTACTGGAACGAGTACAGAGAAGGGCAACAAGATTAGTGAATGGAACAAAAGGTTGCTCTTGCGAAGAAAGGCTTAAGTTTTGCAAATTACAGTGTCTGGAGACTAGGCACTGGCGAGGTGATCTGATAGAGGTGTATAAAGCCTTGAATGGTTTGAGCATACTCAGTGCCGATGGGATTCTTCCTCTTGCTCAGAATAATCACCTGAGAGGGCATAAATTCAAATTGAGGAAAGACAGATGTAGGATAGATGTGCGGAAATTTGCCTTTAGCCAGCGGGTAGTTGGTTGGTGGAACAGACTTCCATTCCTTGTTGTGGAAGTTGATAGGCTAAATAAATTTAAGGCTCAGCTGGACAGGTATTTCGAACGAACATAGGGGCAAAATGGGAGTGGGTTTTTTTTTTTTTTTTGCTGAGCTTGCTTTCTTGCATCATATGCCTCTACTAATGCTAATGATAGTAAGATGACCAATTAGTGTGAAGAACATAAAAGCTTAATTGAAGATAAATATTCTGGTTAAATATTTGGAGATTAATAGAGAAACTTAGTTGGAGATTAATAACACCTATTTAATAAAGTATTGTGCAACAGAGAAAAACAGAAAGAAAGAACAGTTTGCAGGTAAAAATACGTTTAATGCTTATTATGAAAAAAAGCAGGTAAAAATACAGCAAAGTTGATACGGGATACATCAACTTTCCTGTATTTTTACCTGTGTTTTTGTTCATAGTAAGCATTAAACGTATTTTTACCTGCAACCTTCTCTTTCTTTTATTTCCGTTTTGCTCTGTGGCACAATACTTTATTGGATATGAATCCAGAGCACATAGGCCTTTTTGCTTATAATAACCCGTTCTAGGAACTGATCCTGACACTAGAAATTTCAAAGATGTTTAATTAAATTTATGGTACTAGACGAAAAGTTCATTAGACAATAGGAATTAAGACTTTAGAAATAACTCTAAAATCTGATATATGCAAAAAAAAAATTACACACACACACGTGCGTGCACACACACACATCGATGAGCCAAAACATTATGACCACCTACCTAATATGATGTTGGTCCTCCACATGCAGCCAAAACAGCTTGTACCCGGTGAGGCATGGACGCTACAAGGTTTCCAAATGTGTCTTGTAGTATCTGGTACCAACACGTAACCAGCAGATCCTTTAACTCCTGTAAGGTCCATGGTTGAGACGCCGCAGATCGGAGTTGCTGTTCCAACACAAACCACAGATGCTCGATGGTATTGATGTCTGGGGAATTTGGAGGCCAGGGCAATACCTGGAGGTCTTCCTCATGTTCTGCGAACCAGTCTCGAACAATCCGGGCGGTGTGGCATGGCGCATTATTCTGCTGAAAGACAGTACTGCCAGAGATGAAGACCATTCCCATAAAAGGGTGTACCTGGTCAGCAATGATGTTTATGTAGGGGGGTAGACATCAGAGTGCCCGGCCCATGGATGACTGGACCCAGGGTATCCCAGCATAACATCGCCCAAAGCATGACACCACCGACACCGGCTTGTTTTCGCCCCACGGTGCATCCAGGTGCCGTCACTTCCCCAGGTAAACAACGCATGTGTATCCGACCGTCCACATGGTTCAACAGGAAACATGATTCATCGGACCAGATGACATTCTTCCAATTACTCAAGGTCCAATTTCAATGCTCGCGTGCCTATTGTAGGCACTGTCGCCAGTTAACTGTGGTTAGCATAGGCATTCGGATTGGCCTGCGGCTACCCAGCCCCATTTTCAACAGGGTTCAATGTACTATGTTGTGACACATTACTCCCTTCACCAGCATTCCAATTCCCAGCAAGTTGCGCCACAGTCACCCTTCTGTTGCCACGTACCATCCGGAAGAGCCTTCACTCACCTCGAGCATCAATGAGTCGTGGTCGTCCATCACCTCGGCTGCAGTTTTTGGGTTACCCCTCCTCGGACCACTTTCGGTAGGTACTAACCACGGCTAACCGTGAGCATCCCACCAGCCGTGCCGGTTCGGATATGTCCTGACCCAGTCATCCGGCCATTACAATTTGGCCTTTGTCAAACTCGTTGATTTTCACATCTGAAGAACAAGAGTAACACTGATTAACAGAGCTCAATATCAGGTGTTTTTTATACTGTGTCTCGACCCGCTCACGCACCGTAGTTCATTTGCAGTTGCTTTGATTTGCATAACGACTCGCTGGTCATAATGTTTTGGCTCATCATTATATATATATATATATATATATATTTTTTATATATATATATAATAAGTAATATGGAAAGAAAATTATTGAATTGTAACAAACTGTAACTAATATGTTTTGTGTTTATATTTTAATTTATATTCTCTTCTTTCCCTTTTTTTTGTATATACAGTAAACCCCCACAATTCCCGGAGGTTACGTTCCTGAGAAATGTCGCGAATACTGAGTTATAGCTCCCATAGTAATAAAGGAGTTCCGTTCCAAAGTATGAAATATATAAGAAAAATTAGTCTAAAATTTTCTCTATGTATGTATTATATGTACCTTCATAATATGACTGTACATAGACAGTACATAGTGAAATGCAAGCATATGGCATCGAAATGAAAATAAGAAACAATTTAATATTAAATGTAATATTTATTAGAAATTTCAAACAAATCTTTCAAACCAGCGTCTTTGCTAGCAAAAAACTTATCCCGCCAGTGCTATCACCAGTTTCGCTAAAGTGTTGATAAAGGAGTTTTGCCTTTTCACGAATGATGAGTGAACTTAACGGAATTTTATTTTGAGTTCGGTGTTCTATCCACAGATTTAAATCTCAGCCCATCTGCTCAACCTTTCCAGATCCTATTGCAGCAGCATAGCATCAATAGTGTCCTTAACAACCCTGCCAACCTTTGTATCGTCTGCAAACTTGGACATTAAGCTTGATATACCATCATCAATATCATTTATAAATACAGAAAACAACAATGGACCCAACACTGAACCCTGAGGAACTCCACTAATAATATTAGTCCACGTTGAGCAGTGTCCATTGATTACCACTCTCTGTCTTCTGCCACTCAACCATCCCTTTATCCATAGCAGCAATTTGCCACCAGTGCCACACTGCTCCAATTTGTGCAGCAGTCTTCCATGTGCAACAGTATCAAAAGCCTTTCTAAGATCCAAATATATAATATCAAAGTTATTCCCTGCATCCAGTTCTTTTGTGACTACATCATAGTATCCAATCAAATTGGTCAGGCAAGACCTTCCCTTAACAAAACCATGCTGTCTGAGCTATAACTGAATTCTTGTCTAGATGATCCTGCAGTGCTTCTTTAACCAGTGCCTCCATTAATTTTCCTGGAACAGAAGTTAAACTAACAGGTCTATAATTACTTGTGTTAGCCTTTGATCCTCCTTTGTGAATTGGGGTTACATTTGCACATCTCCAGTCTATGGGTATCTCCCCTGAGTCCAAAGAAGCTCTCATAATTATGGCTAGGGATTTGCTTACTTCCTTTGCCACCTCCTTTAATGTAACTGAATAGATCCCATCCACCCCGGATGCCTTTTTTATGTTTATCCTCAACAATTTCTCCTCCACTTTCCTCTCAGTTATTACAAAATCATCTAACTCACTGCCAGTGTTTACTTCACCTACGGCATTCCCCTTCCTTAATAACTCCTCATGTGTGAATGTAGATACAAAATACCCGTTTAGTTTGTTAGCCACCTGAGCAGGATCCTGAACTGTTGAACCATCAGTATCCAGTGGACCAATCTGATTCATCCCTTTCCTGCTTGAGTTTACATAGGTAAAGAACTCTTTTCTGTTTTTCTTTGCAATATTTTTTTATACTAACCTTACTTCATCCCTTATGTTTTCTATAAATCTATCTTGGTATTGTCTTCAATATTAATTGCTATATGACAACATATTTTATATTTATATACATACATATATATAAGCATGTAAAAATAGATAAGTCTGATAAAGTTTGCATAGATGGAGGTGAAAATTACACAAAGTGCCAAGGACTAGAAGGGTAAGGAATATAGAAAAAAGAAGTATTGCATATTTGAAAAAGGCAAAAGAATATTATTATCCTAAAAATTATGATGAATTAAGAAATTATGGGCTGAATTGATTTTTCCCTGCAGTACTAGCATTTGGTATTCATCTCCTTTTTATACTAACACTTACAATACCAGAGTCTTTATGAAAAGGTTGGGCTTTACAACCTCAGCTAGCCCAGTATGTTTTAATAACTTTTTCTATACTTTTTACCTTTCTTCCCTTCGTAGAGCTATTAGTGCAATACGAACATTCCAACTATCCTCATTCTATCGCTATTTTCATCTTTATTTAACTACACCTTTATCCCTTCCTCATCCTCAATTTAATACCTCTCTCTATAGCATGTGCTTGTTCCTATTTATTTTAATTCTTCTCATTTTCCACAAGATTCCAATACTAAAATATTTTCCCAAATTTACTGAAAAATCTACATATTTTTCCCCACTCTGAAAACACTTACCATGTTTGATGGCATAAAAGACGCATGCGCATATAGGATGCGCCCCATTTTAGAAAGGAAAATTAAGGGAAAAAAGTTTTAGTGTATTTAGGCATTTAATATTTATTCTAATGTGTATAGTAGAAAAAAGCTTATCCTAAACATGTGATCAGAACAGCAAGAAAAATACTAATACTGTATAATAATACATTGTTAATTATTATTATTAATTTACCAGTACAGCAATTTAAAAGAGAAATAAAAGAATCTTAGCTACATTAGAAAATATTTTATATGAAGCAAACTACAATTGAAAATGAACAAAAAGATAGTGAGGGAATGGTAAAAAACATTAGTGTTCTGCAAAGGGAAAGTTCAGTCATTTTGAAAACCAAATAAATCATCGTCTTTAAATCCCAAAAACTCTTCCTCGCTAATATTGGTATCACTATCTTCAAATAATGCAGTGTCTTCAGTGCCATCAAGGGCATTACTAATTCCAATCTTTTTGAAAGACTTTATAATTTTACCACTTATATTTCGTGAAGATTCTTTAACTCATTCTCACAGCTGTGCAATGATGGGCCTCTTCATTCTTCCTGTTGGTGTAGTCGGCGCCTCCGTAGCCAGGTGGGAAGGAGCAGCAGTGCGTAGTACATGCTTCTTGATTAGACCGGGGTTCGAGCCCGTCACCACCAAATACGAAGCATGCGGAAAGGTCAGGGAATGACCACCGCACCGGAGCAATATGGCCTTAGTTGCTAATGCTCCTAAAAACCCAACAACAACAACAATCCTGTTGGTGTAAGGTCATGATCAGGTTCTCCCATCCATCTGTTTTACTGTTCTCTCATATTTTGCTTAAATGGCTTGTTTATGGACATATCCAAAGGCTGCAATTGGCTTGTCAGTCCACAAGGAAACAACTACCTGTGTATTCAATTCCCTCACCCTCTTTTTAATGACTTCAGTTCTATGGGCTTTGAACTGGTCCCAAATGAGAAGAGATGGTTTCCTTAAGAGACCACCAGGATGCCTTGCCCATATTTTTTTGGATCCATAAATTCATTCCAGATTTATCCATCCATCCATCCTTTTGGATGAACATGAACAAATACACCTGGAATTTTTTCCTTAGGTGAAATTTTTCTTTTAAATATTAAAAATGGTGGTAGTTTTGTGCCATCAGCACAGCAGCCGAAAGTACTGTGTAATGTGTTTTCTCATGCCCGGTAGTTTTTATTGACAACATTTTAGACCCTTTGATATTCACAATTTTGTTGGATGGTGCATCAAAAGTTAGTGGGGCCTCGTCCATATTTCCTATTTGGCCAAATTCAAAAGAAGTTCGGTTTCTTGCCTTCATTACAAATTTATGGAATTCCAGAACTTTTTCTTCATAATCTGCTGATAATTTTTGTGCAATTGATTTTTTTTTTTTACACATTGATAAACCATGCCTTTGCATGAATCGGTAACACCAACCTTCTCTTCCAGAAAAATTCCTCATCCTTCTGCTAATATCCGAGCCTTATGCATAATCATATTGGTAGAAACACTTCTTCCTAAATTCCTTTCACTTTTTTTTTTTTTACATCTTCAAGTTCTGGCCAATGTGTGGGTGGGACGATGAAGGCTATATTTACTTTTTTTTAGAAGCTTGAAGTTGTTTTTCTTGCTTCTGCCAGACGCGTATCTTTTTTTTCTGTGGATCAAAAAAATTTTCCGTGGCTCTGTTACCATGTTTTTTAGTGTGATCTATTACATTTAGTTTATATCCAATAGTGTGATTCAATCTCTTTTCTCCTGCAGCCATTTTCTGAGGGTAAAATACTTTAAAACAATGTCAAACGCCAAGATTAAACAATATTGTTACGAAACGGGGTTCTGATTAAAAACAACTGACATACAATTAACACAGTTAATTGTATGTCAGTTGTTTTTAATCAGAACACCGTTACCGATTCTTTATTTTATTTCAGTCACCCACAACGATTACAATTCATTGTTGTAATTATAGTCACTTCACACAATTAAAGTACACTACCGTACTCAATATCACGAAAGTCCGCACAGAACTAACTGGCCTGCCGCTCGTGCCACCTTTTAAAGGATCGGCAAACTATTGAGAAACCTGGAGAAGGATCTTGAAGATTCCTTCAAAGGCTTTTCCTATGTTCTCTGGCTTTCAAAACTCCTTGGAACTGATTCCAAACAGCTCTGCAAGTCCAAAAGTAACCTAGGGTGTCCCGTTATACTTCAGAAACGAAAATATTGACCAAACGGCGAAATACAACCTGCCCACTTGCCCCAACACTGATGAGGGAGGGCTCACTTCTGCATATAGGACACGGTAATTTTTTAAGGCATTTTTTCAGAAAAAAAGTGCGTCCTATATGCTGTCAAATACAGTAATTATATATTTTTAGCCTTATCATTATTTTTACCTTAATTTTCATATCATTGACACTGCGATGGAATTACCTTGTCCATACTGAAAAGAATGTGCTAATTTTATCCTTTTTGCATTTTTTTTTCACATTTCTTCTACTATTATTAGCATTAGCAGAGGCATATGATGCAAGAAAGCAAACTTATACAGCATCAGCCAAAAAAAAAAAAAACCTTCCCATTTCACCCATCCGGTCACTCCAAATGTTTGTCTAGTTCAACCTTAAATTTATTTAAGCTATCAACTTCAACAACAAATGGAAGTCTGTTCCAGCAATTAACTACCCGTTGGCTAAAGGCAAACTTCTGCACATTTATTCTACAATTGTCTTTCTTCAATTTGAATCAATGCCCCATCGGGTATTTAGTCTGAGCAAGCAGAAGTATCCCATCAGCATTGAACCTGCTCAAACCATTCAAGGCCTTTTACACCTCAATCAGATCACCTTGCAAGTGCCTAGTCTCCAGATGCTGCAAATTTGCAGAACTCTTAAGCATTTCTTCATAAGCGCACCCCCTTTGTTCCTCTCACCAATCTTGTTGCCCTTCTCTGTACTCGTTCTAGCAACTCTACATCCTTCCTAAAATGAGGACTCCAGACCTGTATACAGTACTCAAGGTGTGGCCTAACCATTGCCTTATACAAAGGAATAATCACCTCCTTGTCTCTGCTAGCAAAATTCCTATATATCATTGACAAAACTCCATGACCTGCTCTGGCAGCCCGTCTGCACTGCTCAGGGAACTTCATATCTGACTGCACAATTACCCTCAGGTCTTTTTATTCTCCACATTCCCTGAGTGTAGTACCACAGAGTTGGTACGTTTCTCATTGATTACTGCTATCCATATGCAGTATTTTGCATTTGTCCATGTTAAACTTCAGTTGCTACTTCTCAGCCCACCTGCCTAACTTTTCTAGATCCTGTTGCAGTAGCATACTGTCTTTATTATCATTAACAACCCTGCCAACCTTTGTATCATCTGAAAACTTGGACATTAAGCCTGTTATACCTTCATCGATATCATTGATAAATACACAAATCAACAATGGGCCCAGCACCGAACCCTGGGGGACTCTGCTAATAACATTAGTCCACGTAGAGCAGTGTCCATTTCTTACCAGTCTCTGCCGTCTCCCACTCAACCATCCCTTTATCCATTGCAGTAACTTGCCCTTAATGCCATACTGCTCCAATTTGTACAGCGTGCAACAGTATCAAAAGCTTTCCTGAAATCCAAGTACAGTCGATTCCGGTTATTTGGGACACATCGGGACTAGTGCATTTTACCCCGATTAAACAACTGCCCCAATTATCCGAAGTTTCACGTAAATAGTTAAAAATACAGTGGACCCCTGCTTTACAATTGTTTAGGTTATCTTTACAATGAAATCACATTATGATGGGCTCACTATAGTAAAGTAACGTTCAGAGAGAGAGAGAGAGAGAGAGAGATAATCTTTAATGCCCTTCATGGCCAAAAAGCCAGGGGTTAGTTCACTATACGATATGTAGTAAGCGCCGGTCATTGTGATCATGTTTGTGAATTGAATTTTAATTCTATTAAAATTCAATTCACAAACATGGCACACACAAATCGCAAGTAACATGATACGATTCTATTAGCGAAAATAAGAGGAATATTATCCATAGGCTATAAAAGTAAAGATATATTAAGCACAAATTTACTCTTTATTATCTTGCCAATTAAAAAATTAAATGATACGTGAAAATCAGAAGAATATACGTAATAATCTGAATAATTAATACATACTGTAATATGTACATACTAACTAGTTGACATTTCTGTTCACTGACATTTGTGGGTGGGGGTTAAAATTTAAAACAGTAAAAAGATAAGCAATCAATAACAAAGAACTCGGCACACACAAATCGCAAGTAACATGATACGTGCAAGTGAGAACGGAGTAACAAGTTACGAAGTTTTAAAAATAGGAATGAAGAGAAGATTCTGAAAATAAAATTAATTTTTTTATATGATTGAAGATTTCATGGAAGTGTAAACACATTTCACTATAATAACCCACAGAATTCCAGCTGTCGGTATTATTGCAAATTCAACAAGATCGAGTTTACTATCCATTTATGATAGATTGCACTAACAGAAAAGCCCAATAAACAGGTGACTGCTAATTGTTTTTATTGTTTTATGGTTGTGACCTCCAGAAATCTGACCGAACCACATGGTATGGTCGGAGACAATCGTAGGGTAATCTCCAGTGCTGCAGTCTCCTGCCCTGATTAAACGGCATGTTGTCCCAATTAAGTGAAGTAAACCCTGGCTATTTTCTAGATTGGGTTCTGTTTTTTATTATTTGCCCCAAATAAATGGCTGTCCTGATTAACTGGTGGCCCAAATAACCGGAATCCACTGTATATGACAAAATTATTTTTTGCATCCAGTTCCTTTGTGAGCACATCGTAGTATCCAATCAAATTGTTCAGACAAAACTTCCCATTAACAAAACCCATGCTGTGTCTGATCTATTGCTGCTGTCTTGTCTAGGTGAAACTGTATCACCTCTTTAACCAGTGACTCCATTATTTCCCTGAAACAGAAGTTAAACTAACAGGTCTATAATTACCTATGTCACTCTTTGAACCCCATTTGTGAATTGCAGATACATTTGCACATCTCCATTCCATTGCGGACCTTCCCCTGACTCCAAGGATGCTCTCATGATTATGGCTAAAGGTTTGCTTACTTCCCTTGCTGCCTCCATTATAACTGGATAGATTCTATGTTTAACTTCAACAATTTCTCCTCCACTTTGCTCTCAGTTATCACAATATCACTTAACTCCCCGTTAGAGTTTGATAAACTTCTGGAATTTCCCTCCTTGAATAACTCTTCATGTGTGAATGTAGATGCAAAATACTCATTCAGTTTATCAGCTACTTGAGCAGATTCATCAATACTCGAACCATCTATGTTAAGTGGACCAATCTGATTCATCCCCTTCCTTCTAAAGCTTAAGCCAACCGGGCTAGCCGGGTGAGTAAAGTGCCTGCCTAGCAACCCAAAGGTCGCGGGTTCGAATCCCGCCTCGGGCTTGGATCAAAGTACTGCAAAAACCTTGGGAGGTGCATTATGGCCACAGAAGCCGATGCGCCAACAACTACCCAAAAAAAAAAAAAAAAAAAAAAATCTAAAGCTTACATACGTAAAGAACCCTTTGCTGTTTTTCTCTGTGTCCTTTGCCAAAGATTTCTCTTAATCTGCCCTCGTCTGCCTAACCTCCTTTGTGATTTGATTACAGACTAGCTTATATCTTTCGTAGGCTTCTGTGTCACCTGAAAATTTATATGTATTCCATGCATTTTTTTTTCTCTTTCACGAGCCTCATTAATTCATCCGACATCCATTTAGGCCTGAACCTTGGACAGTATTTCTTAGTTGATATGAAAAGCCTAGTATGCCTCCAAGATAAAGTCCCTGAAGGCTTTCCATTTAGAATTCACCATAACGTCATCAGTTTATCCCACTCTATAGAATTTAAAAACTGTCTGAGACCTCTGTAGTCACCTTTACGAAAACAAAAACTCTTCCCTTTACCCTTGATCATAGTTACATCATTAAATAAATCCCATGTCAGTACACTGATCACTGTCACCTAGTGGTTCCTTTATCTGCAAATTCCTAATGCATGCTTCACTGCTGATAATCAGATCAAGGGTATTACTCCCTCTGTTACCCCCTCGAACATGTTGCTGTAGAAAACAATCCTCCAGTAAATCCACAAAAGTCTTGCTAGTGTGCGAGTGACCAAACCATGAGTTCCAGTCAATATCTGGAAAGTTAAAATCTCCCATTACAAGACATGCTGATTTACTAGCTCATTCTATTTCTCTTCACAACTGTTCATTGTACTGATCAGTGTCATTAGGCCTATAACATACTCCTATTCTCATTTTCCATTTTTCCCAGTGTTTATGTCACAACATTGCACTGTCCTCCCATGTCAACCGGATGCACTTACTTAGATTTTGTGTTTCTTAACTAACAGCATAACCCCTCCTCCCTTCCGACCCTGTCTATCCTTTCTGTACACATTGTACTCCCAAATTCCAATTCTGCACTGCTTATATCTATGTGACACGATGTCTCTGATATTCCAACAATATCTGCCTTTGATGTCTTGATCAGTACTTCAAATTCTTCAATTTTATTTACTATATACTTCTAGCATTAGTGTACATTGCAAGTATACATGCACTTGTTCTTACTCTTAGTTACCCTAACACAGCCCATGTATTTACTTGTTCCATGATGACTTCCAGCAGCTCTTGAAATCTCCACAACTTGCTCTCTAGGCTGCTGCTCATTACAATAGAAGCAGTGCAAGAATCACTTTCGCTTCTGCCTACAGCTACTGTTAATCTTTTAGTCTGTGAATCCCCCCCTAATCTTGCAGTTTTCCGACCCACCTAACACTGCTTCAATAGCATCAGCAAATATTCTTGCACCCTTTCTATTTAAGTGTATACCATCCCTGTAGATGCAGTCTCTCCTGTTAGCAAGGACAGACGACGCTGAAAAAAATTCTACACCGTGAGCCTTGCACAATCTCTCCAGGGCTGAATTGATTGACAAGGCTCTCATCATATACTCCCTCCTGTTGTGTCTGTGCAGAATCGCAGACACTTTCAAATTTAAGCCTAACTCGCGACTTTTTTTAAGCATTGACCTGTACTTGTTAAGTAAATCTGCAGATCTCTTACTCTTTAGGTCATTAGTGCCAACATGTACAACAATATCACCTTTTGTGCCCTTAAAAATTTATATCTGCTCTACAACGTCATCAACTTTTGCCTCTGGCAGACATACTCTGGTCATGTTCCACCTATCCTCTTTGCGTACTATATTCCCCATCTCGCTGACAATAGAGTCACCGACAATAATGGACAAGTATTAAAACGGAGTTTCTGATACATCGTCAGGTGTAGTCCCCTGTTGAATTACCTGACCATGTATCAATATTTACTTCAGCTGTCATCACTTTGCATTTTTGACATCTCTATATTCGACTAATAACTAAATTTGCCCACCCATATCTGATGACAGCTCTACCACCTTTTATTATATTTTAGTTTATTATTTTTAATCATTTGGTATTAATAATTTTACTTTTCAGTTCCTTCACCTCCAAATTAGCTTTGCAATTCAGCCCACAATTTTCTTAATTCATCATGACTTTTAGGATATTAACATTCTTTTGCCTTTTTCAAATGTACAATACTTTTTTGTACTATCTTTACCCTTCTAGTCTTTGGTACTTTGTGTAATTTTCATCTCCATCTATGCAAACTTTATCAGACTTATCTATTTTAACATGCTTATATACTTTTGCATCCTTTACTGCTGCTTTGTGCATTTTGGTGATTTGTCACACTTTGCTTATTTATTTTTTATTTTTTCCATCAACTGTAACTTTGACTTGACTTTAAATTACGTTTAATATAAAAAATTTAATTTTAAGCATTTTCACATTACTAACTAAAATTTAAAGCATGTATTCTTTTTGGATCTTATTACTAGGAGTTGTATGAATCAGAAATCAGTGGATCATGTCAGGCCTTTCCTGTCTTCCATCCAACAGACCCAAAGAATGCATGCTTTAAATTTCAGATATTAATATATAGCTGCTAGTTCTTTAGATTTGTGATGGAGAATTTCTTTTTGACTCAATTTGACCCCTTCTCTGTCTTTTTGCAGAAACACCATTTTTATTTGTCTTTTTATTTTCCCAAAAATCGTTAAAAACTGCTTTTAAAAATCATAATGTTTAAAAATTGTGAATTTCTCTTAATTTTGTTAATGAACACAGCCATAACAGTTTTTGCATATCACAGCTGTATTCATTAATACAACCCATTACATCTCAAGGAACGATACCCTCTCTCAATTTAGACAGCAATAAAGATTAAGGAAAGACCTTAAAAACTAATATAATTAAATATTTATTTTCAGAGAAAATAAATTACAAATTTTCAGATCTTCCATTGCCAGTCGTGTCTAGAAGTACCAATCAAAATATCACCTTACCCTGTCAATAACTTAATGAAGGCCACTTTCCTTGTCATTCACAATTACTTAAGTACCAGTGAGAAACAAATGCAGTGAACGTGTTAAATGTCAAAACATATTGATGCAGTAAAACATTGTAAGCTGTTTTATACGTATAATTTAAAAAAAAAGCCTTTACTTGATAGTACAAATTTGCAGAATATACCATCAGGATGATTTGTATGCTGATATAATCCCACAGAGTATTTATAACTTCAAATACTTAATATACTCTTATGGTGAATAAATTTAGTAAATTGTGGACTTGGTTAGTTTGGATGCCAGCAACTCTCTATCATGAATTCCTAACACCGAAATATGTTTGCTTAGGAAGTCTAGTCTGCTAGCTCTAAACTAAATTCGTAAATAGCAAGTTGCTGAACTGGATTATCGGAAGCATTAAGTTATACTATTTAAGTTTAATTTAATTAAAATATTATTTGAAAAACCAATTTATCATCTGAGAACATGTTTTTTGAAAATATTGATTTAGCAAAAAAAAAAAAAAACCATGAAGTTTCCAGTACCTTTTAATATAATTGAAGGTAAATAAATAGATAATTTGCAGATTACTTCTATCATGAAAACCTATGAGGTGCTATTATGAAAATAGAAGAAATATTTGATACACCACAGTCCTTGGAGGTGCCTCCGTAGCCAGGTGGGCAGGAGCAGCAGTGCGTAGCACACGCTTCTTGATTAGACCGGGGTTCGAGCCCGTGACCACCAAATACGGAGGATGCGGAAAGGTCAGGGAATGACCACCGAATATCCCCAGAGCAATATGGCCTTAGTTGCTAATGCTCCTAAAACCAAAAAACAAACAAACAAACAGCAGTATCATTATTATAAACATAACTTTGATCCAACATTTTTGAAAAGTGCAAAGTTTGCAACAGTATCTTTCTTGAAGCAGTCATTGTCATTTTACATCTGACAGACAATCCAATCAGAAATCTACAGGCAGAAAAATCCTGATTAAGTTAATGTTTAAAACATACTGTACTGGTAAACCATCCTCTGGCTGTATTTTAATATAATTTGTGTATTTTGTCAGTGAAATTTAATTTATAGTGTGTTGGGAAATTTAAAAAAAAAAAAAAAACCTCTTGCTTTTCCAAAAAAAATCTGTTTTGCTCCTCTTTTTGGGAAGAGCTCATGCTTTTTGTGGGTTTTTTTTTGGCCAATACGGGTAAAAAAAACTTCCTTCTTAACTGCTATATACAAATACCTAATTTCCAACTATCCAAAATTCGAACATTGGCAGTTAATGTAAAAATCTAAATATTTTTTTTGTCTTAAGTTGGCTATTTAACTTTTCTAATTTTTTTTATAACAGACCACTTCAGCTGTATTATTGATTGAACAAAGGCCATCCATGATTTCTCTTCTTCCCTCCTTTATTCAATTTATTAATGAATGGAATGTCCATTTTAATTACATCATCATCATCATCATCAGCCATTTTCAATCCACTGCAGGATGAAGGCCTCTCCAGCAACTTTCCAGTTCCTTCTGTTTTGAGCATTGCCATCCATTTACTACCCACAAACTCATGAATTTCATCTATCCATCTCCGCCTTTGTCTTCCAGGTTTTCTTCTAGCTCCTCTTGGATACCATTCTGTTATTTTCTTAGTCCATCTGTCATCATGTCTTCGAGCTATGTGTCCTGCCCAAGACCATTTTAGTTCTTTAGTTTTGATAAGAATTTCCTTTACTTGAGTTTGCTGCCTAATCCATGTGTTTCTCTTCTTATCTAACAGTCTGATTCCCAATATAATTCGTTCCATTCTTCACTGTGTAGTTCTTAGCTTCTCTTCCATTCTTTTTGTGAGTGCCCAAGTTTCACTTCCATAAGTCATGGTGGGGAGTATACATTGGTTCATTATTTTACGTTTCAGACAAACTGGGATATTGCTCTTCAGTATGTGACTATATTTCCTGAATGCTATCCATCCAAAATTTATTGTTCTCTTAACTTCCAGCCATTTATCATTATTACAGCTAATAACTTGTCCCAGATAAGTATGACTCCACCTTTTCAATTACTGCTCCTTCAATCATTATTTCCCTTTCTGTGGCATACTTGTTCATCATTACTTTTGTTTTAGCCATATTCATCTTTAGTCCAAAATCCTTACTAACTGTGCAAAACTGATTAAGATTTTCCTCTAATCCTTTGGGATCGCGACTTATGACCACAATGTCATCTGCAAATCGTAAATGGTTTAGGTACTCTCCGTTCACATTGACTCCTTTCTGCGACCAGTCTAATCTTCTGAAAGCCTCCTCAAGGGCAGCAGTAAACAGCTTCAGAGATAGTGTCTCCTTGTCGAACTCCTTTCTCGATTTTAAATTTCCTACTGTCTTTGTCTAGTCTAATAAAGGAGGTAGCACTCTCATATATTTTCTTCAAAATCATAATATATGGGGTATCTATGCCTTGTCTTTCCAGTGCCCGAAACATTGCCTTATGCTGTATGGAGTCAAATGCCTTTTCATAATCCACAAATGCCAGGCATAACGGTGTTTTATATTCATTTGCTTTCTCCATTAGCTGTGATATTATGTTAAGGTGATCCATAGTTGAGAATCCTGTCCTAAAGCCAGCTTGCTCTTTCGGTTGATTCTCATCAAGTATTCTTTCTAATCTGTTAGTAATGACCCTTGTGAACAACTTGTAGATGTGGGATAACAAGCTAATTGGTCTATAATTTCCAATTTCTGATTTATCTCCTTTCTTATGCAGCAAAACTATGATTGCATTATTCCACTGCTTAGGCGTCACACCTTTTCTAATGCACTTTGTGAAGAGCCTTGCCAGTTTTTGTGTTATGTCTCTTCCTCCCAATTTTAACAACTCTACAGTAACTTCATCTTCCCCCGGGGCTTTCCGATTCTTCATTTTCTTCAATGCATGTTCTACCTCATCAGGTAGAATATCGGGTGTGTCGTATGTGTTGCTAGTTTGCAATCCATCTTCCCCACTGCTGGCATCATTCCCCTGCTCCTTGTATAATTCTCTATAGTAGTCTTCTGCTATTTGAATTATGCCTTCTCTGCTGTTTATAAGTACACCATCGCTATTCTTCAGTTTCAGTATCATTTGTCTTTCTGTATTACTGCTCATGGCTGCTGATTTAAATCCTTTGTTTTCCCTTAATGCTTGTTCTACTTTTCTTGTGTTAAATCTTCTTATGTCCTCTCTGAGTCTGTTTCTAATGGCTTTGCATAACTCAGTATACTCAATTTTCTCCCTGTCATTGTTTTTCTTGCTCTTCAGTTCATCATGACAAGTGTTTCTTGACTAATTTTTTCTTCTTTGGATTTCTTTTTCCCTATAAGTTTTTTGGGCTTTATCACTTTCAGAAAGTTGTAGTATTCCTCGTCGATATCTTGGTCCTGAGCAGTCTGCAGAAGCTGAAACTTAAGTTCCAGTACATACTGCTTTTTCTCCTCTTGTGTTATCTCAAAGACCTTAGTATTATTTACTCGAGTCAGTTTTTTCCTTTCCTACATCTATATCAAGTGTACATCTTACCATTCTGTGATCACTTCCAACATTTACCTTATTCAGGACGTTAACATCATTCACAATATATCTTCTGTTAGTGAGGATGAAGTCGATTTCATTAGTAGTTAATCCATTTGGACTCTTCCATGTCCACTTTCTGTTCACCCTTTTCTTGAAAAAAGTGTTCATTACTGAGAACCCTTGAGATTCTGCAAATTCCACAAGTCTTTCACCTCTTTCATTTCTTTCACCAATTCCAAAATTTTCTATAGTTCCCCTTTCTGCACTGTTTTGTCTTTTTCCAACCTTAGCATTGAAGTCCCCCATAATAATAGTGTAGTGGGTTTTCTGCTCATCTAGAAGACTCTCAAATTCAGTGTACATTTCTTCAACCTCTTCATCATCATTGCTCAATGTTGGTGCATAAATCATTATATCCTTTAGCTTGTACCTCTTAGAAATCTTGAGTATTGGTCTTGACACCCTTGGTGATGTACTTTTGAATTCCAAATTACATTACCATTGAAATATTGGCTGTTTTAATACAATTCATATTAGGTCACTCCTTTTCTTATTAGAGCATTATACCGATCTGCATTTTAAGAAATGTTTTCTGATGTTTTACTGTTGATAAGTAATTTGAACTATATTTTTAATGGAAATCTTGAAAGTTACTTGAAATTGGCAAAATTTGCTCTATCATGTCAAAATATTTTACAAATAAAATAAATAAAAAAAATTGGAGCAGGTGCTACTGGTTTCATTTATATTTTTACAAATTTTACAAATAGGTTATTTTGACATAAAAATATCAATATATAGATATTCTTAGATATTTCTGTATTGGTGATATAGAAATATTAAAGACTGCATCCTTCTTTCAAGCATAAATGGCTGCAAACTGGAATCTTATACATCACACTGGGTTAAACTCTTTGACTTCATCAACCACCTAGTTTTGGTGACTGTTCCTCTTTTTAGTATCCATCAATAGTCAGCCATCATATTGACTTCCATTCTGTTTGCTTGTACCCTTTTTTTTTTTTTTTTTTTCATTTTTATCCTGATAGGATCTTTTTCCCTGCTCTTTACTTAAACTATCTAAATTTTCTGGGAAATGGTTGAGATGAAAATGCAAGAAGTGTATTAAAATTCTTATTGTCGCCTAGTTTTCTGAACTTCTCCAGTATATCATTCATGTCTGTCTCATAGTCTTGGTGTTTACTGTTTCCAAAAAAAATCCACACAACATTTTTAAAGCCAGTCCAATCTCTTTCATTTTGCTTTATGATTTCTTCAAATACAGTTAGCAGTAGCTTGTGAATTTGAGGTCCAACAAAAATTTTTTCCTTTGATTTGTTTCATATGTAAGTGATAGAAATACAGTAAACCCCTGCTATTCCCGGGGGTTACGTTCCTGAGAAATGTCGCGAATACCGAAAACGCGAATACTGAGTTATGGCTCCCATAGTAATAAAGGGGTTCCGTTCCAAAGTATGAAATATATAAGAAAAACTAGTTTAAAATTTTGTCTATGTATGTATTATATGTACCTTCATAATATGACTATGTACATAGACAGTACATAGTGAAATGCAAGCATATGTCATCGAAATGAAAATAAGAAACAATTTAATATTAAATGTAATATTTATTAGAAATTTCAAACAAATCTTTCAAACCAGCACCTTTGCTAGCAAAAAAACTTATCCCGCCAGTGACTATCACCAGTTTCGCCAAAGTGTTGATAAAGGAGTTTTGCCTTTTCACGAATGATGAGTGAACTTAACGGAATTTTATTTTGAGTTCGGTCTTCTATCCACAGATTTAAAGCTTTTTCCATTTTTCCTAATTTAACATCACGAGTTACAGAGCAAATTTTTTAAGCAATTAGCGCATTTTCACGGACACTACGGCGGATTTTTTCTTCCGATTTCTTGATTGATCGTACCGTTGACTCATTGATTTTATAATGTTTTGCCACTGAGGAGACACTTTCACCATTAGAAATTTTGTCTAATAACTCAATTTTATTCGCTAATGTCATCACCTTCTTTGATATTTTCACATTTCTCTTTTTATTCGTAGCCATATTTTTGTAGAGGTTAGAAAGAACTTGTCCACAATAAAGTCACTTTCTTCCGTTAACACACTCGAAAAAGTCTGTTTTACACTGCAAAACGGTAGATTTATCATTTTTGTAAGCATATCAATTTATAAATTGATAGATTTATTCAATTTATAAACATATAAATTAAAAGCAAACGACGAAACCTTCCATGACAAGCGCATAACACATACTGAACAAGGATTAGCGAGAAACATCCACGCTCGCGATTTTTTCACCCCTCTCCCCCCCCCCACCCACCGAGCGCTGTTTTGAACGGGAAAGATAATTTTAACCACGCCCATGTTTTTTATGGTGGAAAATATTCACGGCGCTTTAAAATTCACATTTTTAGGTTTCATTTTATATTAAATCGGCGATCGCGAATACGCGAAACCGCGAATACAGATACCGCGAATAGCGGGGGTTTACTGTATAGTGAAAACATACTTGAAACAATTTCCATCTTTATTCTGGGCTTGAGTGAACTGTTTTGTTCAACCTAGCTTTATTTGCATAGGAGGTAGCAGAACTTTGTTCAAAATTTCTAGTGGCTCGTCTTTAATGATCTTTAAACCTGTAGTCAAAGATTGCAAAGACACAAAGGTTGGTAGGGTGGTTAACGACATTAATCAGGAGGAATTACTGCAACAAGATCTAGGAAAATTGGGTCAATGCACTGAAAAATGGCAGTTGAAGTTTAACATTGACAAATGCATATGGGCAGCAGTAATAGCAGAATAACTTATCAACTCTGTGGTGCTACACTCAGAGTAGTGGAAAATGAAAAAGAGCTGGAGGGTAATTGTACATTGAGATATGAAATTCTCTGAGCAGTGCAGATATGCCGCCAGAACAGCTCGCGGGATTTTGTCACTGATATACAGTTATGATGGCACAGTCCCAGTATAGTCTGTGAGTAGAGGTGTAATACAGTAAACTTTCTTTGATCAGCTGGTATTTTTGCACTAGCTTCTGATGTATTATCCTGGCCACTGGGAGGTGTCTGAGTGTCAAGGTGATCATACTGCATCCAGTGATGATGTGCCAGATTGTTTCTGGGATCAGGTGGCATCATTGACACATGTCATCTGTTACTCCGGGGTCCTTGATGATGTATTTCCTATAGTTCCTGTTGTTGATTACCTGGTCTTGAATGGTGAGCATGAATCATTCAGTCTTGGGGAAGAGCCCTCCATTTGTGCACCAAGTGTTGGAAGCCATCTTATCTGTCGTAGTCTCTGCCATGGAGTGTCTTCATCCAGCTCTCTGTCTTTGTTTCTGCTGTCTGTGTGAGTGTGATCCCCTTGTTGGGGTGGAGTGTTGTCTGCCATTTTTAGCATTAGCATTAGTAGAGACATAAGATGCAAGAAAGAAAGCTTATATAGCATCAGCAAAAAAAAAAGAAAAAATTTCGATTTCACCCATCCATTAACTCCAAATGTTTGTCTAGTTATGCCTTGAATTTTTTTTAAGCTGTCAACTTCTACGACAGATGGAAGTTTGTTCCAACGATCAACCACCCGCTGCGTAAAGGCAAATTACTGCACATCTGTTCTACAACTATCTTTCCTCAACTTGAATTTATGTCCCTTCAGGCAGCTGGGCAAGAGGAAGAATTCCATCAAGATTCAGCTTGCTCAAGCCATTCAAGGCCTTATCCACCTCAGTCAGATCGCCTTGTGTGCATAGTCTCCAAACACTGCAATTTGCAGAACTTAAATCTTTCTTTATAAGAGCAACCTTTTGTTACATTCACCAATCTCGTTTTTCCCCTCTCTGTACTCTTCCAAGCAGCTCGACATCCTTCCTAAAATATGGCCTGATCAGTGCCTTATTCAAGGGGATAATTACATCCTTATCCCTGCTAGAAAAATGAAAATTCCTGTTATGTCATTGACAAGACACCATGAGTTATATTTGCAGACTGTCTGCACTGCTCAGAAAACTTCATATCTGACTGCACAATTACCCCCAAGTCTTTTTCATTCTCTACCACCCTGAGTATATACAGTTAATACATTACTCTGGAGCTACTGCTACCCATATGCAGTAATTTACATTTGTCAATGTTAAACTTCAGTTGTCACCTCTCAGCCCATCTGCTCAACTTTTCTAGGTCATGTTGCAGTAGCGTACTGTCATTAATGTCATTAACAACCCTGCCAACCTTTGTATCATCTGCAGACTTGGACATTAAATCTGATATACTTTCATCAATATCATTGATAAATATACAAAACAACAATGGGCCCAACACCGAACTCTGGGGTACTCCACTAATAACATTTGTCCACAAAGAGCAGTGTCCATTGATTACCACTCTGTCTTCTCCCCCTCAACCATTCCTTTATCCATTGTAGCAACTTACCCTTAATGCCATATCTCTTCAATTTGTATAGCAGTCTTCCATGTGCAACAATATCAAAAGCTTTCCTGAAATACAAGTATATGATATCAAAATTAAATTATTTTTTCCATCCAGTTCCTTTGTTACCTAATTTTAGTAGCTAATCAAATTGGTCAGACAAACTTTCCCTTAACAAACCCATGCTGTGTCTGAACTGTAACTGCAGTCTTGTCTAAGTGATCCTGTAGTGCTTCTTTAACCAGTGCATCCATTAATTTCCCCAGAACAGAAGTTAAACTAACAGGTGTGTAATTACTTGTGTCACCCTTTGTTCCCCTTTATGAATTAGGGACATCCACTGAGTCCAACGAAGCTGTCATAATTATGGGTAAGGGTTTGCTTACTTCCTTTGCTGGGTCCTTTAATATAACTGGGTAGATCCCATCCACCCCAGGTACCTTTGTTATGTTTAACTTCAACAATTTCTCCTCCACGTTGCTCTCAGTTATTACAAAATCACTTAGCTCCCTGCCAGAGTTTGATAAACTTATGGCATTCCCCACCCTAATTAACTCCTAATGTGTGAATGTAGATAAAAAATACTCATTCAGTTAGTTGAGCTACCTGAGCAGTGTTCTCAACAGTCGAACCATCGATATCAAGTGAACCAATCTGATTCATCCCCCATCCTTCTAGAGTTTACATAAGTAAAGAACTCTTTGCTGTTTTTCTTTGCATCCTTTGCGAAAGATTTCTCATTAATCTGCCTTTGTTTGCCTAACCTCCTTTGTGACTTGGTTACAGACCAGCTTATATCTATCATAGGCTTTCATGTCACCCATTAATTTATATGTATCCCATGCATTTTTCTTCTCTGCCACGTCTCATTAGTTCATCTGACATCCATTTAGGCCTAAACCTTGAACAATATTTCTTAGTTGGTATGAAAAGCCAAGTAGCTTCCAAGATTAATTCTTTGACCCATTTTGAATTTGCTGGTGCTAACATCATCAGTTGGTCCCACCGTATAGAATTTGAATACTTTCTCAGACCTCCGTAGTCGCCTTTACGAAAGCAAAAACCATTCCCTTTACCCCTGATGGTAGTTACCTCTTTGAGCAAATCCCACTTCGGCACACTGTGATCACTGCCACCTAGTGGTTCCTGTATCTGGAGGTTCTTAATTCATGACGAATCACTACTGATAATCAGATCAAGAGTAATACTCCCTCTAGTTGCCTCCCAAACATGCTGCTGTAGAAAACGAGCATCTAACAAATCCACAAAAGCCTTCCTAATGTGCGAGTGACCAACCCACAAATTCTAGTCAATATCTGGGAAATTAAAATCACCAATTTATAAGACTCTCTGATTTACTGGCCCACTCTATTTCCCTGTACATTTGTTTATTATACTCATCAGAGTCATTAGGCCTATAATACACTCCTACTCTCAATTTTAATTTCCCTGTGCTTACGTCACACCAAACTGACTCGACACTGCACTGTCCAGCCATGTCGACTGACTGTACTTGCTTAGATTTTATCTCTGACAGTATCTGTTTTCTCATTGAGAAATTGGAATGTGCTTGTTACCATCTCATGCTTGTATTCGTTGAGATCCTGAGCCATGTCATAGTTTTGATAGCATATTATGCATGGATACTGCCGTTTCTTGCAGATCTCATTAGTGCTGCATGTATAATTTGTGACAAAGCATGACAGAGTAACGTGATAGTATTATAATAACAATACAAATACTTGTATTGTTGCAATCATACTGTTCAACAAATGGCTAAAATCAAATAGGTAATTAGGCTATTGTCCTAGCCTCTTACAAACATTGATTCGGTAGAGTAAGTAGCGGTCTTGAGAATAAATTACATTGTTCATGATTTAGGTTCTAGCTGTTTGAAATTTAGTAGGTGTCGTAAAAGATGTTTATGCATAAAACGTCTTTCCCACGTACAGGGTAGACATGTGATTTTTTTTTTTGTCAAGGAACACTTTTCACCTCACAATATAGTTATGGAACACTTACGAAACATAAGTTTAGCGGCAGTCAAAGAACTGTTTGCTAATATTTTATTACATGCAACGTGCTAAGCTTCAGGAGCATCTTTATTTCCAACACATGTAAAGCCGAAATTCAAATAACTGTCATCATACTTTCATTTTGGTCTTTTATTAGTTGGTTCTTGTTTTTTCACATTAGATTTTTGGGGAACAAAAGGCTGCGATTGTTCATCCTCACTTTGAAGTGTGACAATATTGAGTTCGTTTTCATCGACCACGGTTGCAATACTAGAAGTACTTGCTTTCATCAACCTTTTTTCAACCCAACTCCATGGCCATTTATTTTAATAATAATATTTCAAAATATTGATAATTATCAAAAAAAATTTATACAAAGAAGTGAGTTTAGTTATGATATCTGTTTCCCGTGTACATCAGCCTAAACTCCAGGTTTAGGCATATTTGATTATTAGTCTATGCCAGTTTTTTAACATAATTTTTTTCAAAAAAAAAAAGTATGTTAAAAATTAATATGATTTTTGTTTTCAACAGCCTAAAATTAGTCATGATTGGGTATTTTCATTTTCGTAACATTTGACGTGTTGACTGGTGTAATCAAACAACTGTGCCAAGATTTGTATTAAACATGCAAAATAACAATATTTATTTCTCACAAGGTGAAAACAAACTTTGTAATATATATTAATCAAATTTTGTAATAAACCAATATATTTTCATAGAAAAGCCTTTACTTTCGCAGAGGAATGGTATGTGCTTCATATAAACAGAGTTTGTATTAATGAGATTTTACTGTAACTATATTCTCTTAAAAGAGTGCCAGAACATTATTACATCTTAGTTGATCAACCTTACAAAGTTTATACCAATTTTGTTAAAGTCAAAAAATTTTGCTTTTCTTTCTGCTCCTGCATGCACATTTAAATATACGTGTTTAAAGAAGAATGTTAATATATTTTATTAACATTCTTCAAAAAAATTGAATTTAATTGTTAATATTTCAAACAAGAAACACCAAAATTTATTTCAATTATAGTACAGGTAGTTCTTGACTTTATGAGTTAATTTGTTCCTGGCGCTCGCTCGTAAAGCGAAAACTCGTAAAGCGGGAATTTATTTCCCATAGACATAAGGTTAAAAATAGGGGTTACATTCTCAACAATGAAATTAGTTAGCAAATTAGTTTATGTTTAAACAATGATTGATTTATCGAAAGAAATGAAAACATACCCTGTAAAATCAAGCAAATTATAATAATAGAGAAATTATTTACGACTTACAAATGTTAAAGAATGTTTATTCTTCATCATCATTAACTAAACGCACACTCGTTGACCACTCATTATTGGCTCGGCACTCGTTGATTTGTTGCATAAGGAGTCGTCGTCTTCAGAAATGTTTCAAGAAGCGTTTGTTTCCAAAATAATCTTCTCTTTTAATTTATAAATTTCACGATTGCATGCATAAGCATTTTTTAACGTCACACACGAATTGCAACTAACACAATTCGCATGGAGTAACAAGTTTACGAAGCCTAAAAAAAAAGGAATGAAGAGAAGATTCTGAAAATTTATTTGTTTTTTATATGATTGAAGATTTCAGTGAAGGGGAAACACATTTCACCATAATAACGTAAAAAAAACCCACAATTCCAGCTATCGGTATTTTTCCAAATGCAAAAAGAACAAGTTTACTACCGTTTTTGATTACTTGCAGAAACAGAAAAGCCCAGTAAACCTTTCCAGAAAGTGCAAATTGTTTTTATTGTTTTATGGTCATGACCTCCAGAAATGTGCTTTAATAAAACATCACAAAGGCATTTAAAATTGATAATTATATAACGGAACATATGATAACAATAAAAGTGTAGTGCATTTTAATTATTTGAATTGGTAACTGATACAATTTACAAACCATGCTTACGACCTTTTATATGGCCTTAAGGTCATGCTCGTGACCTTAAAAATGACATTTTAGAGAAATAAATAGCTTAGTTATACAGCAAAAATTTCAACTTCCGAGATCTTGAAACGAATTACCAAAAAACAATGTGTTATTGGGTTCATATTACGATATTTTAACGATACAATGGTGTCTCTGGAACTGACTGATATCATAAGACGGGGTACACTGTATGTATAGCTACGCACATGGTTTGGATTGCATATTTATGAATGTTTAACATTCATTTTTTGCAATTAATGTTCATATTTTCGATTTTGTTGATACTTGATACTTGGGGGGGGGGGAACTCGTAAAGTGAGAACTGCCTGTACTTACTTAGAACATAAAATAATTCAAACAATATTTGATATGTCTATAAATAAGCTTTATTTAGCAACAAAGTAAAAAAAGAAAATAAATACTGTAATAAAGATAAATATTTTCATTGTTGCACCAAATGCATACATCTTTTATATGGGGTATTGAGTGCCAGAGATGCTTTCTAAAATGTGTGCACTGTTAATATTTTATTTTATTTTAGTCTTATTTTACTTTTAAATTTATTATTATTATTTTATTTATTTATTTATTTTTATTTTTTTTTTTCAGGATTTCTTAACAGAGTTTAGTAAGACATCCCCATGTGTAGTGTCCAGATCAATTTTGTTGGTATGTATACAGTCTGACTAAAATGAATCAGATATGGTTGTTTATTGTATGTTTCAAAGGTTTAAAAGTTTACAGTAATAATTTTTATTTTCATTTAGTAAAATATAATCAGTTTATTCTTTGCCATAAAAGTATACAACAGGCAAAGAGGTAAAAAAACATTGCTATTGTAGGCAGTATGGCATATATCAGTTTGACATCTAGATCATCATTTCACAAATTTTAAATGTTCACATGCCCATTCCAGATCTTTGGCTTGAAAGAACCTTGCTTCCCCCTTCAGTTATGTCAAAATAAGTTACCGTTAACTCCGTAAGCAGTGAACTGCATTTTGAAGCAGTATGAAATAGAAAGGGGCTAATGAGGCAAACCAGAAAAATGTACAGAATCTTAAGAGTATCATCAGTATTTTCAGTTAAATGTAACGTAATAATCATTAAAATTTATAAATAAATCTGGAAATAAGTAAGTTATTCACTGTGAGGAGTTGTTGTTTTGTTGTTGTTTGGTTTTTTAGGAGCATTAGCAACTAAGGCCATATTGCTCCGGGAATATGCGGTGGTCATTCCCTGACCTTTCCGCATCCTCCGTATTTGGTGGTGACGGGCTCGAACCCCGGTCTAATCAAGAAGCGTGTGCTACGCACTGCTGCTCCTTCCCACCTGGACTGTGAGGAGTGGAACTACTGTTATGTATATAACAATGTTGTTAGTGGGCTTTAAATGTAGGTGTGGTTCTGTAGAATACATTGTCACTAAGACAATTTATTTTACTTTAATTTAAAGTTTTTTAAATGCCAATGAGTACTGAGACTTCTAGCTCACATGTATTGAGGTGAAAATTGAAAAAGATCCTTAACTTAGAGGTCCTCAAACTTTTATAATTGCACCCCCCCCCTCACTTTTTTTTCTTAAATTTCACTCCCCTTCCAGAACAAGTGCAAGAAACAGGTTTGCATTCCTTAGAGGGACTGTGAAATTTATCCCTACATACACACTAATCTTTTAGTGAGTACGGATGTAGGGATTAGGTTTCAGGGTGTGGAGGAGTACATTAAAGTCTTTCAAGCAGTCTGGGAGTGTTTTCACTATTTAGTGAAAAAGTCACTATTTTCACTAGTTTTTTTTGTTAGCAAGAATGGAGACCAGTCATTTGGCAATAGCAAAGTTTGCCTGTGCCACTGATAAAGAGCTAATGAGAAACACATAAGACAAGATCTTAAAACAAGTATTCTAAGTTGTGGATAGGGTTCAAAGTAGAGATAATGTTTGAGTTCATATTTCCTTCCCCTTGCTTTATCTAGGGCATTTAAAGTTTATTAAACTTGTATCTTAAAGATTTTAAATTTCTGAGTTGTAAATGGCAATTGATACTACCACTTATATACATTGCATAGTTAGCATGCTGCCTCTTTTGCTGCATACTTAATTAGTATTTATCATTTTATTTAAACTTATATATTTTCTAAAATTGCTGAGAATGAAGAGAAAAGCAGAAAGGACTTCTTGTTAATATGGAGAAAAGTTCAAGTGATAATATAAACTCAAGAATGGATAATAATGTAGCATAGCTATTACAAGAGAAAAATTTGAATAACATCTGAGTTATGAGTATCACAGGAAAAAAAAAAAATATATTAGCAGCGTAATTTTTAACTGTTTTGGTATTCTGGTGATAGTTCTAACCCTATGAATAATGAAATTGTGCAGTTGACTTCAGATGTACTTGTTTCTGATGAATTTGATCGGGTTATGTCTATTTCCCCCCCAATTTTAAGAGAAATGGGGATGTGTTTATATTCAAATGCCTTAAAAGAACTATAAATGTTCAAGAATTCTCCTGCAAAGAAGATGGAAAGATAATTCTGAGTTGAAAAGAGCAGATTTGGATTTATTTGCCAATGTGGTAGAAGAAAGCAAAGCTTATACGCACCATATCAAGTTTCTCTCTAGCAGTGAAAGTGCTAGGAATACTTTCAAATGCCATTCAAGAAAATCTGTTTTTGTTCTTTCCTTTATATATTCCATTTTATCTTTTATTTTTTGACATTACCGACTTTGTCCTCCATTTTTCATGTAAAAAATAAATTTTAACAAAATTATAATGTAATGATAAGTCTGTTCTATATAATTACTGAAGAAGCAGCTGCATCTGTCTGATTCAAATCTTACATAAAGTTGATATTATATTTATATACAGTCCATTCCGGTTATTTGAGACACATCGGGACTAGTGCATTTTGGCCCGATTAAGCGGCTGCCCCAATCATCCGAAGTTTCACGTAAATAGTTAAAAATACAATGTACCCCCCCCCCCCCCTTTACAATTGGTTCACTGTACAATCAAATCACGTTATGACGAACTCACCATAGTAAAGTACTCTTCACTATATGATGTGCAGTAAGTGCCGGTCATTGTGATCACGTTTGTGAATTGAATTTTAATTCTATTAAACAGCGATTCTAATTAGCGAAAATAGGAGGAATATTATCCACAGGCTATAAAAGCGAAGATATATTAAGCACAAATTTACCCTTTATTACCTTACCAATTAAAAAAATTAAATGATATGTGAAAATCGGAAGAATATACGTGAGAATCGGAATAATTAATACGTACTGTAATACGTACATACGAACTAGTAGACATTTCTGTTCACTGACATTTGTGGGTGGGGGTTAAAATTTAAAACAGTAAAAAGATAAGCAATCAATAACAAAGAATACAGCACACACAAATTGCAAGTAACACAATACGCACAAGTGAGAACGGAGTAACGAGTTACAAAGCTTTAAAAATAGGAATGAAGAGAAGATCTGAAAATTAATTTTTTTATATGATTGAAGATTTCATGGAAGTGTAAACACATTTCACCATAATAACCCACAGAATTCCAGCTGTCGGTATTATCGCAAATTCAGTAAAATCGAGTTTATTGTCCACTTATGATAGATTTCACTAAACAGAAAAGCCCAATAAACAGGTGACTGCTGATTGTTTTTATTGTTTTATGGTTGTGACCTCCAGAATTTCGACCGAACCACGTGATACCGTCGGAGACAATCGTAGGGTAATCTCCAGTGCTGCGGTCTCCTGCCCCAATTAAACGGTATGTTGTCCCAATTAAGCGAAGTAAACCCTGGATATTTTCTCGATTGGTTTCTGTTTTTTAAGATTTGCCCCAAATAAACGGCTGCCCTGATTAACCGGTGGCCCAAATAACCGGAATCCACTGTATTATATTTTAATTTTTAATTGCTTTGGGAAAGAAGGATATGTGAAATGATAGAAGAAAGATTTGGCTTGGTTTGAGAGGAAGCAATTAGCAGAGCCCTGTAATTTCGAAAAACTGAAGATAATGTGTTTTTATTTCTGGTTGTTGAGGCAATGCGTCCAGTAAAGAATAGGTAATGGGGACGACATTAAAGGGAGAAAGGAAATAAGTGTTTTGAGAGTAAACCATGCTGTATGTAAACATGTGAATTATAACTGTTAGGCCAAGTGAGGAAGTGGGGGCATTCAAGTAAGGAAGTGGGGGCATTCAAGTAAGGAAGTGGGAGGCAGTATTGGAAAAATAATAAAAACAAGATGAAAGAGACCAAGCAGTTCCAGTTCATAATGTAAAGATGGAAAAACCCTACTACACTATGAGAGAGTGCAAATCTGGTAGACAGAGAGGTCTCCAGTGGGGAACCTTTGTTCTAAAGTTTTGGAGGGACAGTGGTGATGCATCAAAATGGCAGGTGAAAGGTGCCATTGACAAGTTCACCCAGAAGGTGACAGAGAGAAAATACCTGGCATTTCTGTGGGAAAAGGGTCCAAGAGAGAGATAGAGGCGGGGGGGGGGAGGGGGGTAAGGAGAAAATAGGAATAGCAAATGAGAGAATAGGAAAGAAAAAAATAAATAAATTGTAAGAATGTTCTATTGGACTGGATGTGGCAGAGAGAGGAGTTATAGAAAGGAACAGATTTTCGAGTGGAAGAGAAAAAAAAATAATAAACAGAAGAGAAGCGATGTGAGGACGGGAGTTGAGATAGGCAATAGTGTAGTATATAGTGATGGGTAAAAGAGTAAAGTTTTAGTGAAAAATCGCGTGAGATGCTTTACGCTAAGAAAACTTGGCATAAGATGGACAAGATGAATGCAGTTGCAGAGTAGCTTAAGAATATGACAAGCATGAGTATGATACGCACAAGTTGTATGGAAGTCCAACTGCCTTAGAAGAGTACCCTGATATCTTTTGCAGAGTGATGTTTCAGAAAGTAGTAGTAGTAGTAATGGCAAATGATGCAAAACAGCAAGCATTTATCATCAGCCAAAGATAAAAGAATAAATTTCACCCATCCATACCCTCCAAGAATTTGTCTAGTTCTCCATTGAATTTATTCAACTCATCCACTTTCACAATGACAGATGGAAGCCTATTCCAACAATCAACTGTACGCTGGCTGAAAGCAAACTTCTGCTCATCTATCCTGCAACCATCCTTCCTCAGCTTGAATTTGTCTCCTCGTATCTAGTCTCAGCAAGTGGAAGAATACCATTAACACTTACTGAAACCATTCAAGACTTTAAACACCTCAATCAGATCTCCCCACAGGTGCCTGGTCTCAAGGTGCTGCAATTTGCAGAAATGAAGCCTTTCCTTGTAAGAGCACCCTTTTGTTAAACTTCACCAATCTGGTTGCCCTTCTCTGTACCTGTTCCAGCAGATCTACATCCTAAAGTGTGGCCTTATACAAAGGGCTAATCACCTCCTTATCCTGCACTAGGGGCTTTTTAAATGTCTTCAATTTTAATTTTAAGTCTATATATGGAAGCCCATGAACTGCCGCTACATCTTTGACGACAAATTCTCCTCCTAAATTATGCCACTAAAATCAGCCGCTTTCCACATCACTCCATATGGCAATATCTCTTCAGACCAAAATGGGAAAACCTCTATCGAACTAAACCAAGTCTCAACAAACCATCTGGCATTAGGCTTCAAGCTCTAAACACTAGCTGGGGATTCAACATGAATAACGTACTGCAGGATACTAGCATGGAAACCCAGCCATGGCAAATACCCACGACACATATTGACAGACATTTTCAGAAATGGGGAAAAAAATAATCTTCCAGATATTAACATTAGACAAGTACATCTGGGCCACTCCACTCATTTTAGAAGTTACGTACAGCTGTAGTCCTGCTGAGTTTATGGTATCCTATTAGCCCTGGAGAACATAAAAGAAGCCTCATATACTAAATCCATCATATATATCAATTCGTTAAGTGCTGTGAATTGTATACAATATAAAAGCTCCAGCAGTCATCCTCTGATACAGAAAATCTAGGCTCAGTTAATGGAAATTCATACACATGGTCACCACATAATTTTTTGTTGGATTCCTGGACACTCTGGAATCCCAGGAAATGAACAGGCAGATTTAGCTGCCAAAAGTGCTTCAAATCTGATCTCACCCAATTTCAGGACACCTTATGTCGACTATAAATCCATTATACAACAGACCTCTAAAGAATAGTGGAAACATATATGGGAAAAAGAAACAAATAATAAACTTGTTGAAATGAAGAGAGAACCCAAGCAGTGGCAGTCCAGGCTGAGAGGAAATAGAAAAGAAGAAACTGTACTAGCACGATTGTGCATTGTGCATGCTCCATAATGCAGTAATTGTTCATGCCCACTCACTGTAAAGCATATCGTCATAGAATGCCCACTAAGAGAACGAAAAACTGCTATCTCTTCACATTTCAAAAATTGCAATCAATTAACACTACAGATTGTTCTAGGAGATCGTCAGGATATGGATGACGTTTTTGTTTTCTAAAATCGATTGATAAATATCACCTTGTCTGAACTTTTATCAGAATCCAAACAAACAAGAAAGATATACCAGTCAGAAATCAGTGCATTATAGCCACAGTTGCTGATGCACCAACAACCTCCTTATCCCTGCTAAAAAAGGTTTCTTTATATCATTGACAAAACACCATGAGCTGTCCTGGCAGCATGTCTGCAGTGCTCAGAGAATTTCATGTTCTGCCTGCACAATTAACCCCAAGGTCTTTTTCATTTTACTTCTCTGAGTGTAGTTGATAAGTTACTCTGGAGTTACTGCTACCCATGTGCCATACCTTGCATTTGTCAACGTTAAACTTCAGCTGCCATTTTTCAGCCCATCGACCCAATTTTCCTAGATCTTGTGGCAGCAGCTCACCCTGATGGCTGTCATTAACCACTCTGACAACCTTTGTATCTTCTGCAAACTTCTGCAAAAAATGAAGATATATCAGACATTCAGCCTGATATATCTTCATCAATACCATTGATAAATATTGAAGATAACAATGGACCCAGCACTGAACCCTTGAGAACTCCACTAATAACATTAGTCCGTGAAGAGTAATGCCCATTGATAACCACTCTGTCTTCTTCCACTTAACCATCCCTTCATTCATAGCAGTAACTTGCCCTTAATGATACATTGCTTCAGTTTGTACAGCAGTCTTTTATGTGCAACAGTATCAAAAGTCTTCCTGAAATCCAAATATATGATGTCAAAATTATTTTTTGCATCCAGTTCATTGGTCACTGCATCATAATAACCTATCAGGTTGCTTAGAATAGACCTCTCCCCTTGACAAATCCATGCTCTGGTTGCAGTATAATTCCATGCCTGTCCAAATGGGCCTGCATTACTTCTTTAACCAGCGATTCCATTTTCCTTACAACAGATGTTAAGCTAACAGGTCTGTAAGTACCCTTGTCACGGGGGATGTACGGAGGGTTGATTCAGTCTTTTGATAACGATTTTGACATTAATCCTGCTTGTGACGTTTGGCAGCAATGTAATTTTTTTTTCCCACTGGCGCAGTCCCAAACCTTATGAACAGATGTATCAGTTGTAGAAGTTGTTTTAATGTCGACATGCCTCGGAAATTGGACCCATGGTCGGAAGGTTACATAACCACACTTTCCGAAGAAGGGTACAGTTATGCAAAAATTATTGATAGGTGCAAGTTGAAAAATTTTAATGTATCGAAGTTCGGTATCCATAAGGTTTTGAATGGCAAAGGAAAATTCTGTAAAACTGCTGCAAGTGGATGGAAAACACCGAAGAAACTGCAACCTGCTCCAAGTAGAACGAGGGAGGTAGTACGAAAAGTGCAGTCACCCATTGTCAGTGAAAATCCAAAAACCCAAAGAGCTATAGTGTGACGTGCAGTAACATCCCAGTCAACCATTTGTCACATAATCAATGAAAATTCTCAACTGGAGAAGAAGCACAAGGCCCCCGTACACCACCTAGGAGCAAGGCACATTGCAGAGTGGCGGGTCAATGCTCGAAAACTCTACGAAAAATATCTGGCAGCTGAAAGATGGAAATTCCTAGCAACATTGGATGAAGCGTGGGTATACCTTTCCTATTGCAAAAAAATTCGGGCAATTTATTACCGTCCACAGGGTGAGCCTTCCAACGTAGGCGCATCAGTGCAAGGAAAGTTTTGGCCGTGGTTTTATGGTTGTAGCTGGTTTTTGTTATAACAGCAAATTTGAGTTGTGTAGAGTCGCTAAAAACGTGAAAGTCAACTCAGTGTATTACCAGACTGAAGTTTTACAGCTGTTGTTTGAACGTGAAATACCCACATTGTACGGTTCTGATGCTGAAAAGGTCTGGGTGCACCAGGATAAGGTGTCCAGCCACAGTCACATAACACCCGTACTTTTTTGCAGAGAATGGAAGTGGTGACAGGTATTCGTTCAATCCCATGTGAAGATATACCTGTTAAATCACCTGACGGCGTACCCATGGATTTTTGCGCCTTCGGACTTTTGAAAAGAGCTCTTGGAAACTGCCGCCCCAGAACTGTTGAAGGTTTGTGGAAAGTCTACCAGCAGGAATGGGACAAGATCGACTTCGCAGTTTTGCAGCGGGCTTTACTTCAATAGAAATTGTGATGCCGTGCGATAGTCCATGAGCAGGGAAAACAAAGAGAACACAATCGGTGGTGGTGGCACGGAATTTCGTAGTTTTGAAGGACTGTCAAAATCATTATCAAAAGGCTGAATCAACCCTCCGAATTTGCACTTCTCCAGTCCATAGGGGCCTCACCTGAAGCCAAACTGCCCTCATAATTATGGCTAATGGTTTGCTTACCTCCTTTGCTGCCTCCCTTATTATAATTGGATAGATTCCCTCCACCCCATGTGCCTTTTTTATGTCTATCCTCAACAATTTCTCCTCCACCGTCCTTTCTGTTATCACAAAGCCATCTAGCTTCTCATTAGAGTTTGATAAACTTCTGGCATCCCCTTCCATGAAGAATGTGTGAATGTAGATACAAAATACCTATTCAATTTGTCTGCAACCTGAGCAGGGTCATCAATGGTTAACTCATAGACATCAAGTGGCCCAATGTGATTCAACTCTTCCTTCTAGAGTTTACATAAATAAAGACATCTTTGCTGTTTTTCTTTGCATTCTTTGCCAGAGACCTCTCATAATCTGCTTTCGCTTGCCTAACCTCCTTTGTGACTTGATTACATACAATTTTATATCTACCATAGGCTTCTCTATCACCAGATAGTTTATATGCATCCATACACTTTTCTTCTCTGCTGCTTCTCTCAGTAGTTCATCTGATATTCATTTATGTCTAAACCTTGAGCAGTATTTCTTTGTTGGTATGAAAAGCCTAGTAGCTTCTTTGATTACTTCCCAATTAGAATTTGCTTTGCTATTGGTATGCCAGAAGTTATGAAGACCAACAGAATTCAAGCAGACCAGAAAAATGTAGGTAGCCTTATGTGAGTACGTCAACTATGCGGTATCCAATACATTCCAGAATCTAGAGACATTCCTTGGAATAGTGCACATTCTCGGAGAGTTGCAGCTAAGAAAAAGATTGTCTTCAGTGACTGCAAGAAGAAGCAGAGTAACAGAAAGATAAGTTTTCAGTGCAATCAGCTATACCTTTTAGCTGGACAAAGGTAAGTCTCCAAGTAGAGATGCTGATTAAGTTATCATTCCTAATGATTCATACAAGTCTATATAATAGGGCTCTTCCATTAGAAGTAAGGAATAAAGAGGTGATCTGGCTTGGACTCCAGAATACATCACACTCATATTAGCAGCATTGTCATATGACTGGCCCCAGGTGCCAAGCGTTATAGTGATCAAGCGATTTTCCGAGTGATTTATAGAGCATTTACTTACTCCAAGCCACAGTTCTTCTTTAGTTTAAAAGTTTTTTACACTTCATTTAATAAATAACTTAGTCTTATGAATTGTAATCTAGTTTCAGAAAGGAAAATCACCTTTCTTTTTCCTTTAAACTAATACTAACTTGCATACCACTTGGTCACTCTAGCGGCACTGCTCCTGCCTCCCCGTGGCAGTGCCGGTAACCTGGGAGAAGAAATCCACTCTCCCAGGGCTGAAATGAGCAAAGATGGATAACAAAATGTTTACACCTTTTTAGAGCCATTGTGCTCAAGAATAGAGAAAAACCACACGGATAACGACTTTTCTCAACCGAAGAGGTTGAAAACAACCCCTCAAGAGGAGGAGATACCGGCCCATATTGTAAAGGTAACCACCCAGCTTTCTCAAAAATATATGAACTATGGAAGCAAGGGAAAAAATTCAAAAATATAAAGTAGAAAACAAAGTTAAAAAACCAGAGGCGAGAAGACAAATAATGAAAACAGAGACAAAGCACCGTATGCCACAGCCGCTCAACATTTCCAGTCAGTGGTAATTCAAACTGATGTATCAGTTCCTCCGAATGTGTCTATTACTAATTGGGCACATTCATTACTCTCTAATTCGAAAGTCTCCTTCGCAACAAACAACAGAACAAGCTAGTAATACTCCAATTACCATACCAACTGATGTTTCCTCAACAATAAAACCAAAAGTGACAGAAACTACGAAACTACAATCACCACTCTCCATTGGAATGGACATTGATCAACAGCATGACTCAGATGATTGCATATTAGAACTACATGCAACCGATGAGATGGACGTAACCCATCCCATTTTTTCTAAGAAAGACAAAACAAAAATAGATTGATACAAGCAAGCTGCAACTAAAAAACTGTCAGATCCGAAAACAACCCATAAAAGCACATAATGTTGGAAAGGAAATGGTTCCTTCAATGAAATTGTAGAGGCTTTTGTAATACAAAAGATGATTTGCAGGATCTTATCAATCGGTACAAACCAGCTGGTATAGCCTTACAGGAAACTTTTAAATTCACAAGTGTCTCCTACCCTGAAAAATTAATACTATCTTCAGACATGATAGGAGTGTTGACACGCCAGCTCATGATTATTGTCAGAAACAACATTCCATCCAAAAATATTTCTCTTCAGACACATTTTGAAGTAGTGGCAGTGCGCATTGTAATGGGTATCACTCTTACAATAGCTTCTATATATCTCTTTCCTAAATTATCTCTTTCCTCAGATGAATTAGAAAATCTAATAGATCAGCTGCCAACTCTGTTCTGCTTACTTGGGGACTCCAATGCTCATCATGCGCTATGGGAATCTCCATCAGTTGACAAAAGGGGTAAAATAATAGAATCCCTGCTTGATTCTCTTAACCTTACCCTATTAAACACTGGCGAATCTACCTACATCCATTCTTCTACCAGATCCATGACTACAATTGACCTATCAATTTGTTCTCCCTCCATATATGCCAATACGGAGTGGAAAGTTCTTGATTACCCACTAAAAAGTGATCATCTACCAATTCTTTGCGAGATTCAAACACAAGTAAACTTATCCTCATTGCAGTGACCCACTTGGAAATTCAGTAGGGCAAGCTGGAATGAATATGCCTCCCAAATTTAGTTTAATAATGATATAGTACAGTCCCAACCAGTAGATATTGTCACCGACCGTATGATCAAACAGATATTACAAGCTGCAAATTCTACAATACTTAAATCTCTGCCTGGAAAACACAAACACAGCAGTTATTGGTGGAATCAGGAATGCACACATACCAAACAGACAGAAAATGGAGCTTGGAATCTGTTTCAAAAATTTCCCACAACTGCTAATCTCATTAACTTTAAAAGACTCAAGGCCAAGTTCCGACAAATAAGAAGAAAAGCAAAGAAAGATACCTGGATAAGTTTTACTTCCACGATTAACAAGAGCACGGATAACAGACTCATCTGGAAGAAAATTCAAGCACTTAATGGTAAATATGTGCAGTTCCCAGCTCCAATTCTAAACTGGAAAGGGCAAGAATTGTCCGCACCAACGGAAATAGCAAATGCATTAGCCGAATCATTTGCCAGTATTTCAGCATTGTCCACTTACAGCGAACCTTTCAAACAATTAAAGAATCTGCAGAGCAACATAAAATAAACTTCTCTACTCTTTTTTTTTTTTTTTATGTAAACCCCAAACACGAGAGGTATTAGAACCTATTGTACTTAGTACCGTGCTTGGGTTGGAGGTTGAGAAGACGAAAGAAGATATTTGTTGACATTGGACTTGAACTTCTGTAGATTGTAATTTTCAGGAAATACGTATGAAGGAAGGTTGTTCCAGAAAACGGCAGTTGAATGAATAAATGAGGAAGATGAAAAGTTGGTTCTGTGGGTTTGAAGTTGGACAGTAAATGGATGTTGGCTGGTGGCAGCACGTGTTCGGATTGTTTTGAAAGAGAGAGAGCGGGAATTATAGAAGCCAATTCTCTACTCTGGCATCACATCTGTACAATCAGCCATTCACTTTAATGGAACTTTTAGAGTCTCTGAATAAAACATCCAGTACCGCTGCTGGTCCGGATGGAATATGCTATATAATGTTAAAAAAAACTAAATAACAAAGCAATAAATTTTCTGTTGGATTTCTACAACAGAATATTTTTAGAAAATGCTTATCCACCCTCTTGGCACCACTCAATTGTACTAGCATTTCCAAAGCCAGGGAAGGATCATAACAAGCCACATAATTACAGGCCAATTTTACAGGCCAATTCTAGCTGTTTAGACAAAGTCTTAGAAAAAATGGTTCACAAGCGACTAACGTGATATCTGGAAACTAATAATCTGCTGAATCGAAACCAGTATGGGTTTCAGAAGAATCGCTCAACCTGAGATGTGATGATCAAAGCAGAAGCAAACATCCGCAATGCTTTTGTAAGGAAACAACATCTGGCAATGGTTAATCTCGATATTGAGAAAGCCTTTGATACCACTTGGCGATATGGGGTTCTCCAGGACCTTTGTTCTTTTGGTTTGAGGGGACATTTACCCCAACTTATACAAAACTTTCTTCACCACAGAACATTTCAAGTCAGATATATGAACAGTTTATCTAAATTATTCGAACAAGAAGAGGGTGTACCGCAGGGATCCATCCTAGGTGCAACATTATTCACTACAAGAATTACACGAGACATACCAAAAACAGTAGAATCATACATGTTTGCTGATGACCTCATTATCTCTTGTCAGTCACAAACTATGAATGCTATTGAAAGGCAGCCATCACCAAAATAGAATCGTGGGCACAACAGAATGGCTATTCCTTAGCAGAAAATAAATCTACAGCAATTAATTTCTGTAAAATACGGAAATTACATCGGGATCTTGAAATATATTTAAAAAACAACCCGATTCCTCTTACCAACAATTTTCGTTTATTGGGTTTATATCTAAATAATTAACTTAGTTTCTTCAATCATATAATCTTAGAATGGCCTTTCTAAAGAAATTGAACATCTTAAGAGCTGTCTCTGCTAACTCCTGGGGTACTGATAAACACTCTCTCTCTCTCTCTCTTACTTCTTTATAAAACTTTAATTCGGTCCTGATTAGATTATGGATCACCTGTCTATGACTCTGCAAGAAACAGTTCCTTGTTACGTCTGAATACCATTCAACATAGTGCCCTAAGGATAGCCACGGGAGCCTTCAGAACATCTCCAGTTCACAGCCTGTATATTGAGGCAAATGAACCCCCACTGCATCTCAGATGAAAATCTTTGCTATGTAGCTATGCTGCAAAAATTAAAAGTATTCCATCTCATCCTAGCTGGGAATACCTGTTTGACCCTCAGTATATAATTCTATACCGTAATAAACCTAATGAAAACAGCCCTGCAGGTCTTAGATTGCAAGAACTAATGTCTAGTTGGAATATTAACTTTCAGCAAATCCTCGAAGACTTTGCTCTTCCTGAACAACCCTGGATTCAATCGACACTTCCTTGTGATAATTTTTTTCTGAGATGGGGAAAAGGCTCCCTGCCGAACAACTACTTACAGCAACTACATGAAGCCCACACCTTAGAAAACTCAGAGAAATTACTTATTTATACTGATGGCTCAAAAACAGATGCAGATGTTGGTGCTGCAGCAATTTGTTCTACCTTTTCATTCTGTAGGAAGAGCTGTGCCTCTTCCTACAGAATGCAGTATCTATAGTGCAGAATTATATGCAATAAAACTGGCCCTAGATAATATAACCAAGCAGCAATTCAAGCAAGCTCTTATATACACAGACTCCTTAAGTGCAGTCACTGCCATTCAATCTACTATTTCTTCCCACCAAGCCATTCTGAAACAGATCCGGTTCTAATTATATCAGTATCAAACATCCAAACAGATGGTCACATTTTGTTGGATCCCTGGTCATGTCGACATCCCAGGTAATGAAAGTGCGGATCATGCTGCTAAACATCCTGATAATGGATATTTCTGCCATCAAAAAGTGCCATACACTGATTATAGATCCATTATTAGAACAGCATGTTGGAATCAATGGACTGAACTGTGGCAAACTCAAGTCAATAACAAACTATTCCAGATTATAAAAGAACCTCAACTATGGACTTCTAGTTTCATGAGAAGCAGACGAGAAGAAGTCATTTTGGCAAGATTCCGAATTGGTCATTCATATATAACTCATCTGTTGTTATGGTAGAGAATCCTGCTCAATGTTCCTTCTGTCAATCCTAATTAACAATCAAATGTATTCTCATAGAGTGTCCTCAATAGTCAAGTATCCTGAAATCCAGTTTTCGCTCTCTAGCTAACTTTCAGGAATCTTTAACTTTACAACACATACTTGGCAGTTGTCAAAGCTCTGTTTCAATACTTGACATGCATAAAATATATAATCGCCTCTAATAACTATAATATAAAATATTTAGTCATAAGTTAATGATGAACAGGCACAATATGGCCCAGGAGGCCCTTGTGCCAAAATATCCTCAGCACAACAACAACAACAACAACAACATTGTCATATGACTGAGATCTGTAATTTGCTGCATCTATTCCATGTTGATCAAGAACAGATGCTACCGTGTCAAAAAGATATTTTGCATGATGCTTTTTAATGGGAACAAACATCAAGAAACGCTCAAGTACTTCGTCTCTTTTGATACATAACAAATAATGACTGACAATTGATCTGTGTGACTTATATCAGGAGTTGAATCTATGCTGATGCCATAATATTTGGCCTCTTTAATTTCAGATGTGATGTATGCCAACCCTAATACATTGATAAATTCTTCATATGTGGTTGAAGACAGGTACAAAACATTTTGACTTCTTGGATTTCTGTATGCTCTTTTATAAAAGGATCAAACTCAGATAGAGGATCAATACACCCAAGGAAGTTGCCATTGGTAGGATTATTGTGTTGCTCATTACCACCACGAAAAGCTATACCTCTTTCTGCCAAAAATTTTACTACCGCAACTACTCTTCTTAAAACTTCAGTCCAGTATTTAATTGCTTTTCCTTCTCGATTTGCAATTTTTTGTCAATTTGGGTAGACTTTTGGAACTGTAACATATTAGATATAGAAGTGAAATTCTCTTTTCATTTTTCATGCGTTGTGATTCTTGCATTTGCATATGCATTTTTCCAATCGTCGAATCCAGTTTAAAATTGATTACATATCTCATTAAGTCTGTCTTTAAATAACATACACACATAACAATACACTTTTCCAGTAGATTCTGAGAATATTAGCTAGTCTCTTTTAACGACCTTGCCATTTCCCATTTTCCTATAAAACAGTTCTTTTCTTGGATATCTTACTTTTTCGCCAAAATTTTTAGAAGTTGATTTCAAATTGCACTCTAAATTCTGAGACGGCACATTTTGGACAACGTGATGAATGAGATCAGCATTTATTTTCCATTTAGCTGGATCAGTACTGAAATCTGATAGTGAAACAGTAACAGATGCTTTTTGGGTACTTGTCATTCACAGGCTCTGATTCATACTTATTTGCAATTACATCAGTTGTCTACGGAATCTACTTGGCACCTCCGTAGCCAGGTGGGCAGGAGCAGCAGTGCGTAGCACACGCTTCTTGATTAGATCAGGTTTCGAGCCCGTGACCACCAAATACGGAGGATGTGGAAAGGTCAGGGAATGACCACCGCATATCCCCGGAGCAATCTGGCCTTAGTTGTTAATGCTCATAAAAACCAAACAACAACAACAACGGAATCTACCTGGTCTGATTCTAATTCTATATGTTTCATGCGTTGTGACCTTGTTTGTTCCTACCGACGAAGTTTGTTCCTTCGTCGGTAGCTCTAGAAGTAGGCCTATGAATGGCATCATTGAAATCTTCAGATTGAGAAAGAGTAGACTTATTGCATGGTTTGGAACATTTATTATGTATTTCAGCATTGAATTTTTCATTTTACCCAAAGCTTTGTATTTATCCCCTTGTATATTAATGACCTTCTTCCATTGACTGGAAATCCTATCCATAGTTTTGCCGATGATAGCACATTGCATTCCATTTTCCATTGTGAGAATCCTTGCCCTGCCCTTACCAATCAGCTTCAACTTCTCGAAAATCTGCTACCAATTCCTTAAATGCTGATCTCCAGGTAATTCTCCATTGGGGCAAAGACAACTTAGTTGATTTCAATCCTTATAAAACTCAGTCTTGTCTTATATCTCGCAAAAAGGATTCTTCTGCTTGCTCCTATGCTTATCTTTGGTGACGATCCGGTTTCTAGGCAAGTTGATATATCTCTTTTGAGGATTACCCTGACTTCTAATCTCTCTTGGCACAAGCACATTACAAATATTGCTTCCTCTGCATCTGAAAAACTTGGTTTTCTCTTTCGCTCTCGCCTTTACTTTTCTTCCAAACAGCTGTTCACTCTTTACAAATCGCAAATCCGCTCTACCATGGAATATTGTTCCCACATCTGGGGTGGTGCTCCCAAAACCACTCTCAAGCTTATTGATCCTGTTCAGAAGAGGGCAGTTAGGTTAATTAATGATTCATCTCTAATAGAGTCTGTCCACTCGCTGTCTCATGGACGTACTGTTTCTGTCGCATGCCTCTTCTACAGATATTTCCTTGGGCACTATTCTTCTGAATTGGCTTCTATAATTCCTGCTCTCTCTTTCAAAACAGTCTGAACATGAGCCGCCACCAGCCAACACCCATTTACTGTCCAACTTCAAACTCACAGAACCAACTTTTCATCTTCCTCGTTTATTCATTCAACTGCCGTTTTCTGGAACAACCTTTCTTCATACGTATTTCCTGAAAATTACAGTCTACAGAAGTTCAAGTCCAGTGTCAACAAAAATCTTCTTTCATCTTCTCAACCTCCAACCCAAGCACGGTATTAAGTACTATAGGTTCTAATACCTCTCATGTTTAGGGTTTACATAAAAAAATAAAAAAAAACCCGGGATTTCTCTTTTTCTCTCTGTGTTACTTTTTTTCCCAAACAGTCACTCTGTACAAATCACAAATGTACCCCTCCATGAAATATTGTTCCCACATCTGGGGCAGTGCCCCAAACCTCTCTCAACCTTCTAGATTTCATTCAGAGGAGGGCAGTTAGGTTAATTAATTAATGACTCATCTTGAACAGTCTCTCCACTCTGTCTCACAGACGTTTCTGTTGCATGCCTTTTTTATAGATACTTCCATGGGCACTATTATTCTGAATTGGCTTTTATAATTCTCTCTCTCTCTCTCTCTCTCTCTCTCTTCCGAATCAGTTTGAACACATGCCACAACCAGTTCAACGTCCTTTTACTGTCCAACTTCAAACTCATAGAACCAACATTTCTTTTTTGTTTATTCATTCAACTTCCATTTTCTGGTACAACTCCTTTCATGTGTACTTCCTGAAAATTGCAATCTATAGAAATTCGTGTCTAATGTCAACAGATATCTTCTTTCATCTTCTCAACCTTCAACCCACTAAGTACTGTAGGTTCTAATACATCTTGTTCTTGGAGTTCTCATTAAAAAAGAGAGGGAGAGAGAGAGAGAGAGAGAGAGAGAGAGAGAGAGAGAGAGAGAAAAGAGAGGGAGAGAGAGGGAGAGAGAGAGAGAGTGGAACAGACAGAGATTACTCTCCCAGTGGCAACAGTCTTGGCATGGGCATGTCATGAACAAGCTGTATTAAATAAAGCCTGTAATTAAACACTGGCAGACTAGTCTGCACAGGAACTGTATAGGAAGTTGTTTTTGCTCATCTTCGCATAGGACTCAATCATTTTACACATTCATTCCTACTGAGGGCAGGTGGCTCCTCTATGTGCAAGCACTATGACACCTTTTTAACCATGTGACATAATTTATCTGCGTGTGCACGTTATAGACACCAACCTCTTTTATATTTTACCACTTTTAGTCATTGAACTGAGCTTTATACACCCAGTCAGATTTTTTTCCAGCAATGATCACACGGAAGCCATTTTTAGTTATTTAAAATCATTAAACATTTTTACTCTTATTTAAACTAATCAATTAGGCCACTAGGTCTTATTTGACCTAGTGGCCTAATTGATTAGGTCACTGAAATCTTAACTATGTTTTGTATGATCTGGTTTTTCTGGATTATAGCCAAACTTGCTAATGTGCCGATGAAATCCAAACAAACTCTCACAGAATGACCATCGAACGCCCCATCATTTTTATTAACATCAAGTGCCAGTGCCTTACTCATAAAAATGATGCACATTTTAAATAATATTCAGCATATCTAAACTATAGAAGCCATTATAAAAGTTGTTACATCAAAATAAGCAATTTGATAATCTATGACATAATTAGATTAATTTATAAATTTGGTTTTTGCCTTTATGTTTGTGAAATCACTAATTAATTTCTTAAGGCTGTTTTGGAGGTTTTTTTTTTTTTGTGTGTGTGTTTTCAGTTAGCTAGTGTAGTAAGACCATTTAATCCAGTTCTCCCTGTATAATTCCTTTTGTAGTATTTTATTTTTAATTTACTAAATGACCTATCAACCACCTTTTGCCTTATTAGCCCTAGCCACCATGGAAACATAAGAAATAACATATGGTGCTGTCTACTATTATATAATAATAGCAGAGAGCTTCCATATCTTGTATTATATAATGGTAGTAAAATGCTGTATTTGATATAGTTTTCTTTCTATAATATTCATTAAAAATTTTTTTTTTTCAGGACAGATCCTTGGGGTCCTGCTCCCTGTCTTCATGGACCCTATGACTTTGTTAATTCTTGCACTGTGGTAGTTATGCCTCTGTTAGCCAATGCAATCTGGGCATGTTCTTTCTCTTTTAAAACTATTAATTAACATAGTTGATTTCAGATAGCCTTCATTAAGCATATGCTTTGTACTGCTTTTCCTTCTCTTTTAGCCTTGTCTACATAGTTATGATTTAAAACAAAGGAAGCTGTATACCATTACATTTACCATCAACTTTTAAAAAAAATAACCAAGAAAGGATGAAATGAGATAGAGTATTCAAAAAAATTCTGAGTGGTGCGTCAATAATTTTTGGCATGTACACTGTGTGTTAGTATTAAAAAAAAGTTTTAAAAGCAGGTTTAAATGATAGTCCATCTTGAGCACTATATGCTGATTTGGAGACCAAATCTTAGAAAAGAATTGTAACTTTTTTTAAAAAAAAGGTATCCAGTGACCAAGCAGCTACAGAGTGACCTGAATATGGTATATATTTCAGAAAGCTCAACATTTTTTTTTTTTTTTTTTTTTTTTTAGTTACAAGATAGGCATAATATTAAAATTATTAGGAGTAACTATAGATTAGATATCAAGAAATTTTGTTCGCACTCAGAGGGTTCTTAGCCACTGGAATAAGATAACCATATGCAGTTAAAAGAACCACTACATGGCAGTGATCACAGTGTATTGATTTGGGATTTACTTAAAGATATAACTGCCTCAAGGGTAAAGGGAAGGGAAGTCTGCTTTTTTAAAGTTGAATACAGTGGTCTCATTGTATTCACCTTTACAAATTAATAATAGATGCTACTAGGTTTTTCCATACCAACTAAAAGATACTCTTTAAGGTATAGGCGTAAATGGATGTCACATGAAATGATAAAACTCATGGTGGAGAAGAAAAAGTGTATGGAGTGCATATAAATTATTGAGCAACACAGAAGCCTATGGTAGATATAAACTGGTCTGTAATCAAGTCACAAAAGAGATCAAGCAAGCAAAAGCAGATTACGAGAAATCTTTGCCAAAGGATGCAAAAAAAACAGCAAGGATATCTTTACTTATTTAAAAATCCAGAAGGAAGGGGATGAATCAAATTGGTCCACTTGATATCGATGATTTAACTATTGATGACTGCTCAGCTTGCTGACAAACTGAATGAGTGTTTTGCATCTACATTCACATATGAGGAATTCTTTAGGGAAGGGGATGCCAGAAGTTAATCAAGCTCTAACAGGGAGCTCTATGATTTTGTAATAACTGAAACTGGAAGAGAAATTGTTGAAGCTAATTATAAGAAAGGCTCCTACAGTGAATGGGATCTATCCAGTTATATTAAGGGAGGCAGGAAAGGAAGTAAGCAAAGCCTTAGCCATAATTATGAGAGAGCATGTAGATGTGTGTGAATGTATCAACAATTCATAAAGGGGGATCAAAGAATGACACGATCAATTACAGACCTATTAAGTTTAACTTCTGTTCCAATGAAAATAAGGGAATCACTGGTAAAAGAAGTAATACAAGATCATCTGGACAAGGCTGCAATTATACTTCAAAAACAGCATGTGTTAAGGGGGAATTTTGTTTGACCAATTTGATCGGTACTACGATGTAGTCACAAAGGAACTGGATGCAAAAAATAATTTTGATATCATACACTTGTATTTCAGGAAAGCTTTTGATACTGTTGCACATAAAAGACTGCTGTACAAATTGGAGCAGTGTGGCATTAAGGGCAAATTGTTGCCATGGCTCAAGGGATGGTTGAGTGGACAAAAACAGAGTGGTAATCAATGGCCATTGATCTTCATGGAATAATGTTATTGGTTGAACCAGCATTCAATGTTGGACCCATTTTTATTTTCTATATATTTCAATGATATTGATGAAGGCAGGTCAGGTTTAAAGTCCAAGTTGGCAGGGTGATTAATGGCAGTGTGCTACTCAGAGGTGGACTGAGTCAAAAATACCTACCAGGGAAAACTTGTAATGACTTCATACTAGTGTTTATGGCCAAAATCACACCAGTCTCCTCCGGCCCACCGGGATTTCCCCAGTCAGTCTTATGACCAGTCCGCCTCTGGTGCTACTGCAACAGGAACTAGAAAAGTTAGGCAGGTGGGCAATTGAAGTTTGCTAACATTTACAAATGCAAAGTACTACATATGGGGAGCAGTGACATCTGAGTAACATATCAACTGTGCTGTACTACAATCAGGGTAGTGGAAATTGAAAAAGACCTGGGGATAATTGTGCAGTCAGATATGAAGTTCTCTGAGCAATATGGACAGGCTGCCAGGACAGCTCATGCAGTTTAATAGGGATGAGGTGATTATCTCACTGCATAAGGCAGTTGTCAGGCCACATCTTGAGTACTAGATGTACTCAAGTTACAAAGTAACCAAGTTACAAAGGAGGTTAGGCAGGCGAAGGCAGATTATGAGATATCTTTGGCAAGGGATGCAAAGAAAAACAGCAAAGAGTTCTTTACTTATGTAAACTCTAGAAGGAAGGGGATGAATCAGATTGGTCCACTTGATATCGATGGGTCAACTGTTGATGATCCTGCTCAGGTAGCTAACAAACTAAATGAATATTTTACATCGACATTCACACATGAGAAGTTATTCAGCAAGAGGAATGCCAGAGGTGTATTCAACTCTGACAATAAGCTAGAGAATCTTGTAATAACTGAGAGTACAGTGGAGGAGAAATTGTTGAAGATAAATACAAGAAAGGCATCTGGGGTGGATGGGATCTATCCAGTTATATTAAAGGAGGCAGCAAAGGAAGTAAGCAAACCCTTAGCCATAATTATGAGAGCTTCCTTGGACTCAGGGGAGGTACCCATGGACTGGAGATATGCAAATGTCACCCCAATTCACAAAGGAGGATCAAAGGCTGACACAAGTAATTATAGACCTGTGAGTTTAACTTCTGTTCCTGGAAAATTAATGGAGGCACTGGTTAAAGAAGCACTGCAGGATCATTTAGACAAGATTTCAGTTATAGCTCGGACACAGCATGGTTTTGTTAAGGGGAAGTCTTGCCTGACCAATTTGATTGGATACTATGATGCAGTCACAAAAGAACTGGATGCAGGGAATAACTTTGATATTATATACTTGGATCTTAGAAAGGCTTTTGATACTGTTGCACATGGAAGACTGCTGCACAAATTGGAGCAGTGTGGCATTGGAGGCAAATTGCTGCTATGGATAAAGGGGTGGTTGAGGGGGAGAAGACAGAGAGTAGTAATCAATGGACACTGCTCATCGTGGACTAATGTTATTAGTGGAGTCCCTCAGGGTTCAGTATTGGGTCCATTATTGTTTTCTGTATTTATAAATGATATTGATGATGGTATATCAAGCTTATTGTCCAAGTTTGCAGACGATACGAAGGTTGGCAGGGTTTTCAAGGACACTACTGACACTATGCTGCTGCTGCAACAGGATCTGGAAAGGTTGAGCAGAGGTGAGAGGTGGCAAATGAAGTTTAACATTGACAAATGTAAAGTACTACATATGGGAAACAGCAACCCCAGAGCAACTTATCAACTCTGTGGTACTACACTGACAGTGGTAGAGAATGAAAGGGACCTGGGGGGTGGTTGTGCAGGCAGATATAAAGTTCTCTGAGCAGTGCAGACGGGCGGCAAGAGTAGCTCATGGTGTATTGTCAATGATATATAGGAATTTTTCTAGCAAGAATAAGGAGGTGATTATTCCCTTCTATAAGGCAATGGTCAGACCACACCTAGAGTACTGTATACAGGCCTGGAGGCCTCATTTCAAGAAGGATGTAGAGCTGCTGGAACGAGTACAGAGAAAGGCAACAAGAGTAGTGAATGGAACAAAGGGGTGCTCTTACGAAGAAAGGCTTAAGTTTTGCAAATTACAGTGTCTGGAAACTACAGTGTCTGGAGACTAGGCACCAGCGAGGTGATCTGATAGAGGTGTATAAAGCCTTGAATGGTTTGAGCATGCTCAATGCTGATGAGATTCTGCGTCTTGCTCAGAATAATCACCTGAGAGGGCATAAATTCAAATTGAGGAAAGACAGGTGTAGGATAGATGTGCGGAAATTTGCCTTTAGCCAGTGGGTGGTTGGTTGGTGGAACAGACTTCCATCCCTTGTCGTGGAAGTTGATAGCCTAAATAAGTTTAAGGCTCAGCTGGACAGGTATTTCGAACGAACAGTGGGGTGAAGTGGAAGTGATTATTTTTTATTTATTTATTTATTTATTTTTTTTTTTTTGGCTGATGCTGCATAAGCTTGCTTTCTTGCATCAAATGCCTCTACTAATGCTAATGCTAATACTACATACAGGTCTGGAGGCCTCATTTTAGGAAGGTTTGGAGCTGCTTGAAGTAATACAGAGAAGAGCATCGAGATTGGTGAATGCAACAAAGGAAGTTCTCTTTCCAAGAAAGGCTTCAATCCTGCAAATTGAAGTGTCTGGGGATTAGGCCCCTGCGATGTGATATGATTGGATTGAATTGTTTACAACTTTCAATGGATTAAGAAAACTCAGTGCTGATGGAATTCTTCCTCTTGTGCAGACGATACACATACGAGTGGGCACATTCAAATTGAGGAAGGATCGTTGTGGAATAGATGTGTGGAAATTTGCCTTTAATGAACAGGTGATGGATCGTTGGAACAAACTTCCATTGTTGTTGTGAAAGTTGATAGTTTAAATAAATTCAAGGAACAGCTTGACAAACTATTGGAGGCAATGAATACGCGAAATGGAAGGTGTCATGTTTTTTTTTTTTTTTTTGGTGATGCTGTATAAGCTTGCTTTCTTGCTATTGCTAATGCTAACATATTGAAATGGAGTTAGTGTAAATCCAAATAAAAGGTGAGTTTTGTAATACTTGTTCTTACTGAGGCTACAAAAGCTGTGCTACTTCCACATATCTTTTGCAGATTTGTTAAATATAATGTTCTTACATCAGACCTGGTAACAATCAAATAATAGAATCGGGTTTTTTTTTTTTTTTAGATACTATATCTGGGTGAGCCAAGTAAAATTTTGGGCAGCTTTCCTGTGGTGGAAATACTAAGAGATGCTGTGAGAATTTTTATTAAACCGCCAGCTTTAATGCCAAGGTAAATGTTTTATACATATAGTTAACTCCTAGAGGTAATATTCTAATACATATGGAAAAGATCAATTTCATTTTTTTTTTAAAAATGAAATACAGTGTTAATTGCTACCATAATTAACATAAACCATAATTAATGATTTGGTGTTTGTTTAGATTATTGTTATAGGGGTCTGTGGAAATTTGGAGATAGCAAGAATTGTGCTGTCTGCAATGTATTCAACAATGGAAGGTTTTCACGTGTTATTGAACAAAGTAATTTCAACGCCATTGTGTGGGTAACTCCTCAGCATGATAAAAGTTGAGGATTCCAGAATGAAGAATATTCTAGGCAGTCAGTAACATAAAAGGATTGCTAACTTTTTTGTTGACAGTGTTTTTATACTGCCACTAATCATACATTTTTTGCTTAGCAGAAAAAGTCAATGTGAGCTGTTCACTTAAGTTTTTTGATTCAGTTTTTTCTATGGGTTATGTAACTAAATTACAATACATTTATTTATCTAGTTTTCTTTTTTAATGTTTATGAAATCCTGCAGCAGTAGTATGAGGAAGAACAAATATCTGTCTCTCTTTTTCAGAGCAGGGAGAGTTTAAAGATAAAACTTAATTCATAAACCTTGAAGGACTTTCTAGTGATACTGCTGCCTTAGAACCTTCTCGGCACATCCCAGGGGCTCACATCTGGTGAGTATGGGCTTGGCAAACCCATGGTCCTGAGCTGGATATCATCATTCTTCTATTTCTTGGTGATTTCTTTCTACTTCTCTCTCTTGTTGTTTTCTGTATTTATCAATGATATCGATGAAGGTATATCAGGTTAATGTCCTAGTTTGCAGATGATGTGAAGGTGGGTAGGATTGTCAATGACAGTAAGAATGGTATACTACTGCAATAGGATCTGGAAAAGTTGAGCAGATGTGCTGAGAGGTGGAAACTTAAGTTTAACATTGTGAAATGCAAAGTACTGCCTATGGGTAGCAGTAACCCCAGAGTATCATACCAACTGTTTGCTGTACTACACTCAGGGTAGTGGAGTATGAAAAAGACCTGGGGGTAATTGTGTAGTCAGATATGAAGTTTTCTGAGCAGTGCAGACAGGCTGCAAGAGTAGCTCGTGGGATCTTGTCAATGATATAGAGGAATTTTTCTAGCAGCGATAAGGAGATGATTATCACTTTGTATAAGGCAATGGTCAGGTCACACCCTGAATACTGTGTACAGTTCTGGAAGCATCATTTTAGGTAGGATGAGGAGCTGCTGGAACGAGTACAGAGAAGGGCAATGAGATTGGTGAGTGAAACAAAGAGTTGCTCTTAGCAAGAAAGGTTTAAATTCTGTAATTGCAGTGTCTGGAGACACTGCAGGATCACCTTGCAGGTGCCTAGCCTGCAAGGTGATCTGATTGAGGCCTTGAATGGTTTGAGCAAGCTCAATGCTGATGGGATTTCTACTTTTGCTCATATTCCACATCTGAGGGGGCATGAATTCAAATTCAGGAAAGACAGTTGTAGAATAGATGTGTGGAAATTTTGCCTTTAGCCAGCGGGTGGTTGATTGCTGGGGAAAACTTCAAACTTTTGTAGTGAATGGATAGGTGAAGCGGGAAGATTTTTTTTTTGGGGCTGATGCTGTATAAGCTTGCTTTCTTGCATCGTATGGCTCTGCTAATGATAAATCGTCCACTGTTGAGAATATATCTTCTCCAGTACACCTTTGAATTGCTCACAAAAAAACAATTCTTCTTGTATTTCCTAATCAAAATAGAATCTAACAAATACCAAAAGCTGAGACATGTTAGCTACATCTGTACTTTTATCCAACTACAGAGCAAATTTTCCACACACAGTTATTTGTTCTGTTATCTGCATCTTTAAATCTTCTGCAATGGTTTCTATTCATGTTTCAACAGTCTTTGCCAACAACGGAATTGACTTAATTTTTATCGTGAGTGATTTCCATCATTCTTACTGCAGCAGGCAGAACTAGGGTTTCACCAGTGGATTGTGGCTTCTTCTCTTTTGCAATAAGGTAGAAAATCTCAAGAGACACTTGCAAAATAGTGGTCTAATTATTGAATTACTTTAAATTCATTGAAAAAATTATACAGGCTTCTCTTCATGCACTGGGTGGTTAGTTTTTACATGTCTTGTCAATCGTGATAGTTTCGTGCTATCATTAGCTAATATCTCAAGGAGTACACATGGTTCATCGTTGATGATGATAAATGTGAAACCAAATTTTAAAAAGTCTTTTTGATAATTTTGAATTTTCTTAGAAAGGTTCTAATTCAAAATTGAGTCGGCATCGTTCTTAGTTCGCAATGAGGTTAATTATGTGCTCGTACCAAGAGAAATAAGTCTCAGTATGTTCTTTTTGGTTGTTTGCAGAAATATCAATTTGAGGTTTCTTTGCACCCATTTTAATAAGCTAGCTTCCATTTTGTGGAAGGTGTCTAATGAGAAATAAATTTAATTAGTGAATTAACATGTTATAAGCAGAACTGGGAAAGATAATTATTAAAAATATTTTAAATACGAGATACAACATACTTTTTTAAAATATCTTTTAAAATACTAAATACAAAAACTTTTTTCCAAAAGTATATTCAAAATTTGTTAAGCATTTTAAATACAGTCGATTCCGCTTATTTGGGACACATCGGGACTAGTGCATTTTGGCCCGGTTAAGTGGCTGCCCCAATTATCCGAAGTTTCACGTAAGTAGTTAAAAAATACAATTTACCCCCCCCCCCTCCTTTTTACAATTGGTTCACTGTATGATCAAATCATATTACGATGGAGTCACCATAGTAAAGTACCGTTCACTATACGATGTGCAGTAAGCGCCGGTCATTGTGATCACGTTTGTGAATTGAATTTTAATTCTATTAAACAGCGATTCTAATTAGCAAAAATAGGAGGAATATTATCCACAGGCTATAAAAGCAAAGATATATTAAGCAGAAATTTACCCTTTAATACCTTACCAATTAAAAAATACGTGAAAATCGGAAGAATATACGTGATAATCGGAATAATTAATACATACTGTAATATGTACATACAAACTAGTTGACATTTCTGTTCACTGTTATTTGTGGGTGGGGTTAATATTTAAAACAGTAAAAACATAAGCAATCAATAACAAAGAACACGGCACGCACAAATTGCAAGTAACACGATACGGGCAAGTGAGAACCGAGTAACGAGTTACAAAGCTTTAAAAATAGGAATGAAGAGTAGATCTGAAAATTAAATTTTTTATATTATTGAAGATTTCATGGAAGTGTAAACACATTTCACCATAATAACCCACAGAATTCCAGCTGTCGGTATTATCGCAAATTCAGTAAGATCGAGTTTACTGTCCATTTATGATAGATTTCACTAAACAGAAAAGCCCAATAAACAGGCGACTGCTAATTGTTTTTATTGTTTTATGGTTGTGACCTCCAGAATTTCGACCGAACCACGTGGTACCGTCTTAGACAATCGAAGGGTAATCTCCAGTGCTGCGGTCTCCTGCCCCGATTAAACGGCATGTTGTCCCAATTAAGTGAAGTAAACCCTGGCTATTTTCTCAATTGGTTTCTGTTTTTTAAGATTTGCCCCAAATAAACGGCTGCCCCAATTAACCGGTGGCCCAAATAACCGGAATCCACTGTACTTAAAAAGTATTTAAATACTTGAAAGCATCTAAATAATTTAAAGTATTTTAGATACTTTTTTAAGTATTTAAAATACTCTCAAAGTACTTAAAATACTTTAGGTACCTTAAATACTTTTTTTTCTAAAAGATATCAAATATTTTTCAAAATTATCTTTCATTTTAAATACAAGATACTGAAAATAAAAGGTATTTAATATTATTGAAATGCTTCCCAACTCTGGCAATAAATACACGTGAAGATTCTTACCGTGGTGTGTTTTTAAAATATAAACACAATTCCGCAAACGACAGCGTACAGACAAATACAGCTACTATGCTCATGGCAGCAGGTACAGCTCAGCGATAGCTGCAAGAACAATCCATCCTTTCTTGATCTACATTTGTTCAGTAAGTTAAACAAGGATGGAAGATATACTCAGAGCACGTGGCTCCCGTTTCAGACATGGATGAAACCAACGGCATGATCAAATAAAGCCACATATTAGCATTAGTAGAGGCATATGATGCAAGAAAGCAAGCTTATACAGCATCAGCAAAAAAAACCCCATTTCACTGATCCATTCGTTCCTAATGTTTGTCTAGTTCTGTCTGCCTTGAATTTATTTAATCTATCAACTTCCACAACAACAGATGGAAGTTTGTTCCAGCATCTGTGCCCTGTCAGGTGTAAAATCTGAGCAAGAGGAAGAATCCCATCAGCATTGATCCTGCTCAATCATTCAAGGCCTTATACACCTCAATCAGATTGCCTTGCAGGTGCCTAGTCTCCAGAAGCTGCAGTTTGCAGAACTAAAGGGATATATTAGACAAGCGCTTGAAGTGCGGTGTTGGCGATGCCTTCCAATGCCCAGTTTTACAGGAAGCAGAGGGTAAAGGCATGCAAACTAGACGAGCACTTCGAATGCTGTGTGGGACAACATAATCTGGCATAAAACACCTTCGGATGCGTTACAAGCACGTATGCCTTGGCGTTTTTGGATTTCCTGAGGGGACATTCTCCCCGTGCATGGGGTAGTTGACCTTAATTGGTCTGTTTATTAAACTTTGGGGAAGACAATTTTTGACGCAGAGGAGTTTATTAGTGAGGTGGAAAGGGGGCCTCCCTTGTACAACACGTCATTAAAAGACTACTCCAGCAAAGAAAGAAAAATGAATTGAAATTGAAAAAGAAATGTTTCCAAACTGGGATGAACTATGATATGATTAGAAGAATCAGAAAGCTCAGTTCTGAACCTTATATTTATTGTAAATAATACTTCTATTTTAGTACTGTTTCATTAGTTAACAAAATACAAGTTTGTTCACTTGCAGAGACAATTTATTGGTTGGTTCTGGGTTATCTGTGTACGGAATCACAAATGTACATAATTTAATTTGATAAAGAACTTTCTTATTATTAAATAAGATGAAAACAGTAATCGGAAAACTGTCGTAGAATTTCCACTGCAACAGTACAACTAATGTCAGTGTTAACAAATGAGAATCACATGTGCTCTGTTTTTTTCCAAAACGAATTTTGAAAACCTTTCATTTCAAACATAACTTCGGTGTCTTTTTTTTTTTTTTTTTTTTTCTTTTAATAAAATGTGCATTTGATTAAAAGAAAAAAAAGAAAAAGTTTGTTTTATTGTAATTGTTTTTAGGGACAACACCTTCTACCTTGTGATAGAAGGCACTTGAGCAGAATGAAATATTTGACATTTGCAGTTCATCCAAATTTCCTTCTGCCGGTGTTTACTCGTTATTCCTTCAGTATTAGCATTAGCATTAGTAGAAGCATATGATGCAAGAAAGCAAGCTTATGCAGCATCAGACAAAAAAAAAAAAAAAAAAAAAACCCTTCCACTTCACCCCTTCGTTCGTTCGAAATACCTGTCCAGCTGAGCCTTAAATTTATTTAGGCTATCAACTTCCACAACAAGGGATGGAAGTCTGTTCCACCAACCAACTACCCGCTGGCTAAAGGCAAATTTCTGCACATCTATCCTACATCTGTCTTTCCTCAATTTGAATTTATGCCCTCTCAGGTGATTATTCTGAGCAAGACGCAGAATCTCATCAGCATTGAGCATGCTCAAACCATTCAAGGCTTTATACACCTCTATCAGATCACCTCGCTGGTGCCTAGTCTCCAGACACTGTAATTTGCAAAACTTTAGCCTTTCTTCGTAAGAGCAACCCTTCGTTCCGTTCACTAACCTTGTTGCCCTTCTCTGTACTCGTTCCAGCAGCTCTACATCCTTCTTGAAATGAGGCCTCCAGACCTGTATACAGTACTCAATGTGCGGCCTGACCATTGCCTTATACAAGGGAATAATCACCTCCCTATCCCTGCTAGAGAAATTCCTGTATATCATTGATAAGACACCATGAGCTACTCTTGCAGCCCGTCTGCACTGCTCAGAGAACTTCATATCTGCCTGCACAATTATCTCCAGGTCCTTTTCATTCTCTACCACTGTCAGTGTAGTACCACAGAGTTGCTCTGGGGTTGCTGTTTCCCATATGTAGTACTTTACATTTGTCAATGTTAAACTTCATTTGCCACCTCTCAGCCCATCTGCTCAACCTTTCCAGATCCTGTTGCAGCAGCATAGCATCAGTAGCGTCCTTAACAACCCTGCCAACCTTTGTATCGTCTGCAAACTTGGACATTAAGCTTGATATACCATCATCAATATTATTTATAAATACAGAAAACAACAATGGACCCAACACTGAACCCTGAGGGACTCCACTAATAACATTAGTCCACGATGAGCAGTGTCCATTAATTACCACTCTGTCTTCTGCCACTCAACCATCCCTTTATCCATAGGAACAATTTGCCACCAATGCCACTTGCTCCAATTTGTGCAGCAGTCTTCCATGTTCAACAGTATCAAAAGCCTTTCTAAGATCCAAATATATAATATCAAAGTTATTCCCTGCATCCAATTCTTTTGTGACTACATCATAGTATCCAATCAAATTGGTCAGGCAAGACCTTCCCTTAACAAAACCATGCTGTGTCTGAGCTATAACTGAATTCTTGTCAAGATGATCCTGCAGTGCTTCTTTAAGAATGTGTCTATATGTGTTTTCCCCCCCCCTCTCTCTCTCTCTCTCTCTTCCCCCCCTCCCTCCCTCCCTCCCTACAGCAGCAAATGTCTTAGGATTCAGTACTCAGCTAGTTAGAAATTTTTGCACAAATCTGCAAACAACAGCTGACTATATGTAGTATCTCCCATAATATCAGTTTAATAAGTGCCATACTGTAAATTAGGTAATCATCATCATCATGGTACCTGAAACTTAAATAACAGGCACTGTGACATGACTAGTATGTACTGCGCCACATTGGTTACTCACAACAGATAATTGGTATGACTCATGTATAGTGTTAGTACATGTTTTCTACTCTTTAAAGCCTATTTTATTTTATATGCTTTTTGTAATTTATGGTGGTATCTTGGAAAACAAGCTTTTGAGACATGAATAGTATTTTTTCCCTTATTTTTAGTAGCTGTAGAATATGCTCCTGCAGTTGTTCTGTTCTAAGCAACTTTGAACTACCTTCTGTATACATTTAGCTCTAAAACTGAAAGCAAAATAGGAAGACAGCCTGATTTTTTGTAAGGAATGCAATATATTACTGCAGAACTACAAGCTGCATTATAACCTTAAACCAAATTTAGTATATAACCAAACTGTACAATATTCTCAGACTCTGTTATCTTAAAAGCATTACCAAACACTCTTATTACCGCACACTCAATCAGTTCTTCAGCAATAGCATAGCAAAACCCACAATATTCAATTCTGTTAAATCCCAGAACATGTAGGGCTAATCAGAAACCAGCAGGGATAAAGTGGCAAAAGAAGCTAATAAGCTAGCTACACATCTTGTCCATTATTATATAGGTGGTATTGAGCAAGGTGCAAGAATGGAAATGGTCAAGTCAACAATAAATTATGGAAAATCAAAAAAGAATTGAAACCTTGAGTTACCAGCCTCAACAAAACAAACAAGAAGTAATTTTAGCCAGATTATGGATTTGGCATACCATCCATTCAAGGAGTAGATTTGTATACCAATGCCAAATACTAACAGTCTCTCACAAATTATTCAGTTGCACAAAATTTTAAAAGCAAGGAAAAGACCTTTGAACATTTGTGGTCCAATGTCATGGCAGCCACAACATCGTAAAATTCTGCTTCCCATCTGACGTTGCATCAGTTGCGACAGTCAGTGTTGCCAGTTATGAAATTTGTTTTCCCGCTGTGCTATTGTTATTATTGCACTGCCATTTATCCTTCATATAAACAATATGAAAATAACAATGCAAAATGTTCCTGGATTGCACCCTTAATCATTGCCTCTAAGATTTTTCCTACCACTAAAGTCAGACTAACCGGTCTGTAGTTACTAATTTCACTCGCAGAACCACCTTTATGTACTGGCGATGGCACTTCTCAAATCCAAAAGGAATCTCTCTCTCTCTCTCTCTCTCTCTCTCTCTCTCTCTCCCTCCCTCTCCCTCCCTCTCCCTCCCAAGTCCAAAGATGCCCTCATAATTAACCATTGTTCAATACACTCCCCAGCAGTCTCCCTCAAAACTACCAGGTATATACCATCAACTCTGGGAGCCTTACTTGCCTTTATGCTGAAAAGTTTTTCTCTAATGAGCAGTCATTTGTAATTACAAAATCACTAATTTCATATGGCTCGATCTCACTTACATGGCCTCTTCTCAGCATGAAGGGTCTTTCATCAGTAAAGATAGATGTAAAGTACCTATTCAATTCATCTGCAACATAAGCTAGGTTATCTAAGCCCTTTCCACACCCAGTGCACAAGGATCCCATCTGAGTAGCTTTCTTCTTTGTTGTATTCACATACAGCAAAGAAAATTCCTTGTCCCAATTCTTTGCTCTCTTAGCCAATGCTTTCTCATACACAGCTTTGGCCTCCCTAACCTTATTTGTGGTACTATTACAGATCGACTTGTACCTGTTGTAGTCTTCAGCAATTTTCATTGTTCTGTAACTGTCCCACGATATATTTTTCTGTTCTATTTGACCATCCATTTCGGCATCCTCCTCCTGCAATATTTTCTTAAAGGTATGTATGCATTCGTGGCTTCTGTGATTTTTCTTTAAAAGTATTCCATAATTCAAATGTATTTGCCATCCCTTGGCAATCTGCCCTATTCACAGATGTCACTTATCGCCTTAAACTGTCAAAGTCCCCTCTTCTGAAGTTAAAACCCATGCCTTTACCTTTAACTACTGCAACATCTTTCTTCGTCTTGCAACTGACGATTGCATGATCACTTCCTGAAAATGGTTCCTGTACCCTTAAGCCCTGTGATGTAATCTGAATCATTATTAATGATGAGATCAAGAATATTCTCATCCTTAGTAACTTTCTGGTACAAATAATAATCTAGTTTATTTAAAAAGGTTTTTCCCCATTGTGAGTTTCCCTCCCACTTTTTCCAATCAATCTGGGGCAGATTAATGATGCCCATGATATCAAAATCAAATCAAAAGTTTATTTGGAACACACTAAATTAGTCAGAAATACTCAATAAGTAGTTGATAATTTAACTCCTATCAAAAAGCTTATAACCATGAACTTGACCCACTATGCCTTTTGTTGCCAGTGCTTTGTTAAACCACCAAACAACATCCACAACATTTTTCTCCCACTAATGTTCACACTTCTCTGGTATAACATCAAGACCCACAGTTTTTCCTGTCTTCATTTTCACTAGTATCCTTTGGTTCTCATTCTTAATCCACCTAATTGTTCCAGATTTCTACATTTTGTTTCTCTTGTCTTTTCAAGTTTATTTATATGCTTCTTCTTTTCCCCACCTATATACTTGCATAGTCAACTTATTTATAGGTCATCATATGTTTTGTTTCCCCCACTACTTTCATTTCTTTTTTAGCTCTTCTGTACTTCTCAGACTTCTCCACCTCCCTTGATCCTTGCCAATCTTTGAAACATCTTTTTTCTCTTATTGACATTTCTCTCCTTGTCTTTGATATTTGGACTTCTCCTTTACTTCTTAAGCCTTCAATTCAGCAGTTTGTATCTATATTTCTTGACATTTTTATTTTATGTCCAATTTTCCTTTTCCAGTATCCCCTCCAAATAGTATTTTCCTGTCCCCAGTTAATTTTCACCATCACTTTTTCACAGATCTTCTTCAGGCAGGTAACCATTACCAGAAATCTATGCTGCATAGGTGGATCAATCACTTTACAATCCTTCACTGACCTGTCTCTATCTCTCTCCTAAACAACATGTAATGTCTGTGATGGTTTTATACTATTCCTTAATGTTATTAGGTATTCCTGTTTCTTACTGAAATATTTGTTTGTTTTTGTGAGGTTAATATTCATTTGGAATTGCCTGCCCATTTGATTTATTTGTCCACCTGTGTCTTTTTGTGATTTACTCTTTCTTACCTTACCTGATCATTCAAATCTCCCCAATGATAATAATACCTTCATTTAGTATTTTCTGTAACATTTCATCCATCATATCTCAAAACTCCCTTTTATTTTTCATTTGTCCCCACCCATGACCCGTAAGCACACCATTAATTACTTCACTATTTTGCACTAATGTAACCACCATTAACTTATCACTTTTCATTGACCTACTACTACTACTACTTATTCTCCTTCATTTCCCCACTTACTGTGATACCCACTCTATCTCTGTTATGGAGCACATCACTCAAGACAATGAAATCCTATTAGATTACACATGTACACCTAGAAAACTTGAAGGGAGAATGAATTCTGGATGATGGCAGTGGTAAGGCAAGTACTGAAAAGCTACTGGAACAACCAGCATGACACTAAATAAATCACTAAACACTATATATTAATAAATGTAGTAGTACTGAAACAGTGTAATGAACCACATCAGAAATCACCTATTCCAGAGAGAGGAGATGAAGTTGTCTCTACTATAGTTATGAAAAAAGTATACAAAATTAATAGAATAGCATTGAACAGAATACCTACAAACTTGCCAAGTCTTTATCTCTTATGCCAGTTTGTCCACTTGGTAGTACCAACTGATATTAAATACTGGACTATAGTGTCACAAGTGGTGTAAGTCCATTTTTGCTGTTTGAGTACAATTAAGGTTCTGCATTAGGTTCAGTTGAAAAACCATCGCACCTTATATAGGATCAGTCAGAAAAAAACATCTCACCCATCCGTACCCTCATAGAAAAAAAAATAAATTTCATGTATCACAAAGTCAAGGTACTAATGAAATATCAACCAGAATGTTATATTAACTGGAACACTGAATGGTACTAAATAGAATTGTTTATTGTATAAGTACTCTTGAGGGAGTAAGTCTTTCTAAAAATGGACTGTGTTAAACCCATTGAATTTATAAAAAATATGGAGGCAAGAGGTGTGAACACAGAATTTACAGATTTTCTTAATTTTAACACTCCAATGAATTTGGAAAGCACTGATGATAAGACACTTGCATAGTGAAACTATCTTATCTCTTCTGTAGCTACTGCCTTCAGACTGCAAAAATTTTAAAAATACAGACAAATAAAATGAAAAGCCACTAAGAGGCAATTATGGAAATTTGTGTGATGATTATCATATTGCTTACTATTTACTAGGAAACCTTGATTAATGGTAAAGCCAAACTTGATAAAATCTATCATTAATCAGGGTTTCCTAAGTAAATAATAAGCAAGGTGATAATCACACACAAGTTAGTGAAATCATCTGTCACTTTTCATTTTATTTATTTTTGAAATTTTTGCAATTTGAATGCACTATGCAGAAGAGATAGGATAATTCCTTAAAAATTTTAAGGAATCATTGTTTGATCAACATATATGCATATATATTTTAACTATAAAAAAAATAAATTTTTATTTATTCTTGAGGTGGCCAAGGCCAGAAGAGTTTACATATTAATTATGACTGTATACATTAATGAATTAAGGACATCCAAATTTTCTGCCATCACAGTTCATAATGGGGCATGCGTTTTTAGTGGCAGTGTACAGACTTGAATTCCTTCCCACCCCTCCAGGTTAAGCATACTAACCACAGGACCATGGCCACCCAGTATATAATTAGCAACAGCCCAGAGGAATTCTTTAAATTATTTTTTCCTTCTGTTGTTTTTTAGCATATCTCAGGTAGAGATATAAAATTCTTTTTCTCCAAATATATGCAAACTGACCTAAGAAAACTTAACAGACATGATAAACTGGTTCCTCATACCCTTACTTGCCTTTCCACTTTTCTTAAACAATTTGATTTCATTATTATAATAATATACACTTATCTGTTATTAAAATTTATTATAGGTCCACACTCTTAAACAATACCCAAGCAAAAGAATATGTTGAGGCTTTCTTGAGCCACTGTGTGCATCCATTCTCTGCTCTGGTACAGATTACTGGACATAATCGTGCACGGCAAAGGGATAAACTGGCACATCTCTTAGAAGAATTAGCAGTTTTGCAAGATGAGGTAAATCTCTTTACTACTGTTTATTTTGCACTAATGAAAATAAGCTCTTTCTCTGGTAAAAACTGCTAAAATGACAAGCACAAATTTAACCTATAATTTAAGATTATTATAATAATAATAGGACTTATTGGACTTCATAGTCCCTTTTGATTTGAATTAGAAATATTAAGAGAAACAAAAGTGGCTAAAATTTATTTTATTCTCTTATATATGGGTTCACCTTCTCTTTGCAGAATTCTGTCTTCATCAATAGTATTTTTCCATTATTCATGTGTCTTGGTAGAACCTTTCACCTTGTTCATCATTAACATCACTTAAGTCATTTGGCAGGTGGGGAAGATTCAGCAACTAATATTTTTTTAGCTACCAAAGAGATCATACACTACTTGTTTTTAATTTTCTTTTTTATATCCTAAAAACTCATGAATTAAAGACTTAAAGACTACCATACAACTACCTGAATATGATTTTAATTTTGTTTGAAACTGTTGTCATGCAATACAAATTTCCTAATTTTTGTCCAACGAATATTCGTTCTAGTAGTGTGGCATGACTTTATTTTGTTAGTTTTTCCTTTAAATAGTTAAAGCCATCACTTCTTTATCCAAAACCTTCACAAAGTTTTTCATTATGCCCAGCATTATGTGCAACAGGAAAAAGGACAAACTCCGCTAATGATTCGTGTATAACATTACTTTTCCCAGAAATAGATTCTTCTCGTGCTTTCTGGCCAGCCTTTGACAACACAATATTGTTGTCAAAGGCTGGCCAGAAAGTATGAATTTGATGCTTAACTATTCCACAGGCAAAGGATGAAAGAGCAAAACTTGGGAAATCTACCTGCAATCCAAGTAAAAGTGTTGTGATTTTGAAATCACCACAACTACCAGCAATGTTTGTTATGATTGCATTTAGCATTTGGGATGTGCTTTTATAAGTTTCCTTAGTACAACAGAATGAGCTACAGATATTGAAGGCTATGTTTTTACATTATACAGTAAAAACAGCCTCTAAATTTATTTCAGATGAATCTGCGAATAACTTTGATTTGATTGGATACTATGATTTGGTTACAAAAGAACTGTATGCAAAAAATAATTTTGATGTCATATACTTGGATTTTAGGAAAGCTTTTGAGCCTGTTTCACATGGAAGACTACTATACAAATTGGAGCAGTATGGCATTAAGGGCAAGTTGCTACAATGGATAAAAGGATGGTTGAGTAGGAGAATACAGAGAGTGGTAATCAATGGACATTGCTCTTCATGGACTCGTGTTATTAATGGAGTCCCCCAGGGTTGGGCCCATTGTTGTTTTCTGTATTTATCAATGATATTGATGACGGTATATCAGGATTAATGTCTAGGTTTGCAGACAATACGAAGGTTGGCAGGGTTGTTAATGACAGTAATGATGGTACACTACTGCAACAGGATCTGGAAAAGTTGAGCAGATGGGCTGAGAGGTGGCAACTGAAGTTTAACATTGACAAATGTAAAGTACTAATATTTTAGCCACTTTGTATATAATTAACCTTAATGAACTGCATTCAATTAAGGCTATTCTGAAGACCAAATGATCTATTTGCTATTAGGCAGATGTTATTAATATTGTGGCCAATGTATTAACTACAGCCGTTATCAACCCACTGCAGGATAGAAGCCTCCTCAATGATTCATGTTGAGGGAAATGGACCATAATCTAACACACTGATCCAGTACGGGTTGGCAGATCGTCTGTATTTAGCAGTCAGGGGCTTGAATCCCAGTCTACTCAAAGAGTGTGTGCTATTGCACTCTTGCTCTTGACCACTCGTCTACTGAGGCCTTTCTTAGTGTATAATTAACCTTAATGGTCTGCATTCTCTCACTGTTTCCCTTAGATTAACTGGATATACAAAGGGTACTAGGAAAGTTTTGCAATACAGCTTTGTTTATTTAATTTTTTCAAAGTAATTTCCTCTACATTCAATACACCTCTCCATCCTCCGAAACCAATCTTTAAACCAGTTCTGCCAAGTTTCACTAGGGAGTAAAGCACACTCATTGTCCCAAGCCCGTAGAAGGTCCTCATCACTGGAAAACCGCCTCCCTTTTAGCTTCATTTTCACATGCGGGAACAGTGCAAAGTCGCAGGGAGCAAGGTCTGGACTGTAGGGAGGGTGCTCGAGAAGTTTCAGTCCTGTCGTGGTCAAATATTTGGTGCAGGCTTTGGCGCGGTGAGCTGGAGCATTTTCGTGATGGAGGTACCAGGTGTCCATTCTTGACTTTGGCCGCAGGTTCTTCATAGATCCAATGACTTTAGGCAGGCATTGTTCAGTATACCACTTAGCTGTGACTGTCTTCTGCGTGTCCAAAACGACACGTTCCACAATTCCACTCGATTTGAAAAATACAGCTATCATTTTCTTCTTTACAGATCGGGATTTTCTGACAATTACGGGTGTGTCGTCATCATCAAAGACCCAAACTTTGTTTTGAGCCTTGGTCGGCAGATCGTAATAGTACAGCCAAGTCTCGTCACCTGTCACGATGTTGTTCACATACTGAGATTGTCCCTTATCAAACTTTTTTAACATCTCCCGGCACCAAGTCACACGTCGTGTCATCTGCTCTTCAGTCAGTTGATGCGGCACCCAGAGAGAACAAAGTTTCTTCACGTGCAAATGATCTTGCAGAATCGAACGAATTGCTGGTGCATTTAGGCCCAAAGTATCCTCTATCTGTTGGTAGGTCACTCGCCTGTTTTCGTCAAGCATTTTCCTCACAGCAGTAACGTTTTCCTCCGTAACTGACGTTCGTGGCCTTCCCGGCCTCTCAGAATCCTCCAGAGTGAAATTTCCCCTTTGGAATTCTCTATACCACCTGAATATCGTTGTACGATGTGGACAATCATCATCTAGTGCAAGAGTCATTTCTTCTAAGCACTGGTCTATGGTTAAACCACGCACGAAATTATACCGCAAAACTGTCCTTATCTCATTTCGTGACCACGATGCCATCGCAAGCACTTTACACTCTCACTACTAATGAATAACTGAGCCCATCGACTTGGCGCGGCAGCTACTATGCACGTATGAACATGTCTCAACATGCAGCAACAAGCAGCTTCCTGTGATTCATTGTTGCATCATATTGCAAAACTTTCCTAGTACTCTTTGTATGTCATCTATTGTGTGGGCCTTGGCCTGAGGCCCAAAAACATTTCTTCTAAACAGTCCACAATCATCATATTGCTTATGATTGTGGACTGACACGGAAGAGCTTTAATTTGTAAAGGTCAATGCAAAATACCCTTTCAAACACATCACTTGATTATCTGTGACTTTCCTGCATTATGAAGAGTTAGGTTTTTTTTTTTTTTTTTTTTTAACTATCCCATTTAAGCGAGCCAGTAAGCTAGCCACCAACCATGCTCACACACGTGTGACTAGAGTTCATCTACTTTTAAGGAACATAACAAGTCAGTGTTTTATATAAAAAAAAAACAACAGAGCTGAGGCCCCGCACTTCAGGTCAACTAAACAGATTTAATCAGAGTGACCTTTAGCCTCACAGTGAGGACAGGCCATCAAACCTCCTCCACAAGTTACCATCATTACCACGAGGAGGTAGGTCACTACTATCCTGTTCTCAAAATTAACAGAACTCAGCTCATATAACAATAAACTATGGACTGCCGTCAAGTCCTAACAATGTCCACAGAGGGCAAGGACAAGTAGTCCAAGGCCAGCTGTACTAACCAAGAAATGCCTGTGCGGAACCACGTCAGCAACAATCATGGCAAACAGCCTATGATACTTCTCCCAGGGGGGACTGCTGGGTCACCTCACCCCAGAGCAGCCTACTTGAAAACAGGATGCAATCTACTTACTGCAGCATACTGAGGAGAGCTTCCTCTAGTAGTTTGCACACCTTGGAAGATCAGTTAACTTAATGCACTTCTAAAAGGAATGCTCCCCGACTCAGTGGGGCCCACGAAAGGCATCACTTTTATAGTACCTCACAACATGGCCAAAGGCCATGCAGTGGTAACACTGTGGAGACCAGAAGGTCCTGCACCCTATGTGAGGACCAGTCAATAAATGCTCTTGCCTGGGATATTAAGATCTTTCTGCGAATGACACTACACCACAAAATTGAAAATCTGTCTGATTCTTTCCTTATTTCGAGCCACCACCTGAACTGTTGAACTAAACTGATCTTCAGAGATTCCGGAATCCTTTAGATTTCTCTTGCACAACTGGTTCATAAGTTCATTTGTCTGGCGATCAACGTCAAATATCACAACTTTCAGTCTTAATCTTGGAGGGCAGTTAACCTTCATTTCTAACTCAGTCATCTTTGGACAAAAATTGATCTTATTAAAGTCCTGCTCAGCTGGCATCTCAACAGCCACCCACCCTTTTGTCTCAGATAGGTCATAAGGATAAACCTTTTACAGGGAACACTGTCTTCAGTAGCTCAGCCTTCATTTGTTCACTATTACTGTATCTATCAGATACAGCTTTTGCTATAAATGTTCTTGTGTTGTGTTCACATCTTGGCTTAGCCCGAGTTACATCCACGAAGGTCCTCTGTATCCTGCAGACTGATTCTTAGGTTTGGGACACATTGGCCACTAAATTCTTCTTATCCATCTCAAGCTCATTTAACATCATGGACAAGATGTTAAATGAGACCAGTGCATATCGTCCCATTGCACTCCTTTCGGTCATGGCAAAAACATATGAATGGTTATGTATAAACCGGCTAATGATTAGTTACAATAATAAAGGTCTTGCATCAAGAAAACAATATGGATTTAAGAAAGGTCTTTCGACCGAAGATGCGGCCTATAAATTGGTCCAGATCGTGGAAGGCAGTGGGATGAGATATGTGCTGGGAATTTTTGTTGACTTTAAAGATGCCTTCGACAGACTATTGTGGGAAGGCATCCTTTATAGGATAAGTAGGACTGAATGCTCAAGTAAGATTTATTCTGTGTTCAGAAATTACTTTAGTGAAAGGCAAGTAGTTGTTAGAACTAGATTTAGTGAAGTGAGTAGAAAAATTTATCGAGGTTGTCCTCAGGGCTCAGTGATAGGCCCTTTTGCTTGGAACATGGTATTTGATGAATTTCTAAACTTAGAAATACCAGAGGTAGAATGTATTGCCTATGCAGATGATTTGGTGATGATTGTCTCTGGAAATGCAAGATCACAAATAGAAAGTAGGGCAGATGAGGCCTTATCTAAGTTAGAAGAATGGTCTAGACGACATAAATTATTGATATCCACTGAAAAGACAAATCAAATGCTATTAAAAGGGAAACTGAGTATGAACCGGGCACCCACTGTGAGGGTTCTGGGTGACGCAGTTCGTTACGTGAGAGTAACGTGAGAGTAAATCTTGGACTCAAAATTGAAGAACGTCTATATTTTACTAAACATGCTAAGTACCTAAAAGAAAAAATTAGGACACTCTATGCTAAGCTCCGGAGGGGGGTGCAAGTTGATTGGGGGATAAAGGGCAGAGCGATCAATTTACTATATGAATGCTTATTCCTGCCAATCATAACGTATGCCTCTGGGGCTTGGGTGCATAGAGTGCCAATGGTAATAATTCAAAAATATTTGATCCAAGCACAAAGATTTGCTCTATTAGGAATAACTCGAGCGTGTCGAACTGTCTCCTCAGAGGCCTTGCAGGTGGTTTCAGGGAGGGTCCCTGTTCAGTCAATGGTTCTATTGGCGGGTCTGCTGTACCTAACAAAAAAGGAATATTAAAAGGACATATCTTGGTATAACATCTTGCCCCGATGATACTAAGATTTATTCAAAATTAGATATTAAATCAGAAAAGAAAAGAATGCAAGAAATAATATTAAATTGGCAAGAAAACTGGGATTTATGTGATAAAGGACAGCAGACCTATGAGTTCATTCCAAGGGTAGAAATTATAAATACAAAGAAAAAACCATGGCAACAGTTTGGACTGGACTCAATGTTCTTATTGACTGGACATGGACTCGCCATGAGGCTCAATCAGTTGGATCTGGTGGATAGCGGGTTATGTCATTGTGGTATTCCAGAGACATCAATACACATCATTTAGAATGTGTAACATATGTAAATTTAAAATATGAATTAGAGATGTCTCTTGGGAGTCTGGAGAGGAGTAATCTGTGGATTATGTTTATGAATAAATGTTTGTTCTCGTATTTTAACAAATATGTAACTACAGTTTTTAAAAGAAGAAAAAGAATACGGGGAGATAGTAGAGGCCCGCCTCCTAGCGGCATGGACAGAAACTCCCATTATTAAGATAAATAGAAATGTTTAAAATTAATCTTTCTAATGGGAGGCTAAGTGGCCAATAAGATAATAGATAAATTTTATTTTTCGTGTTGAGTTATATTAAATTAATAAATGTTTTAGTAAAGACTAAGCAATATATTCCCATTTTATGACCATAACCATGGATGGGCTTCGGCCCAGGGAATGGTATAGTCGAAATGGAGACTTAATGGTATCCATCTCAAGCAATATATGCATCTATTAATTACTGACTTCCAATTTGAATAATTAATTTGTGTAGTGAACTTGTTTTTTTTCTTTACTGTGCATAAATACACGTGACGACTTGCTGATGCCACAGAACTACTGACGTCCAAGAACACTACATGCAAATTCGTCCCTTCAGCACCCCCCGGAGGCAGAACTTTGAACCCATACCAGCTGCAGTTGTAACTAACTTTTCAGTAGACTTTTTTTTTTTTTTTTTTTTGGTAGACCGGGTTCTGGAGACCTGCAAAATTTTTCTGTGTCTCTAAAATTGCTGTTTTTTTTTTTTTTCATCACACATTACATAATGCAGGTGCCAACTCTGAGCTCGAGAGAAGATTCTAGTTCCTCTCCAGAGGAGGAAACAGAGGATCCTAACCTTTCCCCCTCTCAAATCAATCAGCAGAACTTCACCCAGAAAAAAAGAAGAGTAAGAGAAGAACTAAGAACCATCCTCTACACTCCTCTCCATCCTCAGTTGGTGAACATAACAGGTCGCCATCCAGAAATTCTGACGAGTCAATTTCCTCCGAACTAGATTTCAGCATCTCAACCCCCCCCCCCCGTAGCAGTCTCCATCCTGGAATCACTTGCCCGTGCTGCCTCCTCACCCCCCCCCCCAGCTCCACATACAGCTGTTTTCTTTCCCTCGTCCTCAATTGCCCAGGCTGATGTCCGGCCCCCCATGGAAATACAAACTTTAACATCTGCTTCCAATGCATCAACTTACCCTCCACCACCATCCTCACTTGATCAAACCATTGCCTCAGGAATTCCTGCTACTTGCAGACTGGCAATTCCGGCTCCTCCAGGCTCCAATTTGCAAGGGAATGAGACCGGATCAACTTCAATCCATCAGATTATTTCAGTACTCCATAAAAATATCATCACATTTCTTAACAATGATAACAACAGATTCACCAAAGCCGCAGGAAATTATATACAAAAGCTATGGGCCAGCCTAGAGTCGATCACAACTGCCCTCCTTATTGATAATGAGAAGCTCAAGGCAGTAAATGAAGAGCTAAAGTCAAGGACGACAATACTTGAGAAAGTTCTGGACACGCTTTCTAAGCTTCCTCTACTGCAGGAAGAAAACGCGGAACTGGAGAAAGATGCTGGTCCCTGCCCAGTTCCTGTTAAAACTTATGCAAGTGTTGCAAGACCCCCAAAACTCGATCCCACAGCCTAGACCCATCAACATCAACCAAATGCAATTAACAAAAGGAGATAACTCGAAACCACAGCACATTCTTCTCCTACGATCCTCGAAGGGATGTGAACTCAAGACCAGTGGAGAAATCAAAGATCTAGTACAATAAACCCTGAAGACAGATTTTAAGACTGTGAAGGTCAAAGCACTTAGGCCCATCCAGAACTGTGGAGTCTTACTGGAGACGTCCTCCAAAGATGATTTAGTGACAATCTCAGCAGCCAGCAGCCTGCAGTCTTCAGGAATTTCATCGACTCCCCCAAAACTAGCTAACCTGTCTGTTGTTTTATACGGTATACCAAGAGACCTCACCAATGAAGAAATGTTGGAGGATCTGTTCTTCAAGAATCTTGTCGATTTAGGACACACCATTGAAGAGGTTCGGAGTGAAATCACAGTTAGTAGTAGTAGTAGTGGCATGTGATGCAAGAAAGCAAATGGATGAGCTTATGCAGCATCAGCCAAAAAAAAAAAAAAAAAAATCACACCATTCCCTCCAAATGCCTGTCCAGTTCCTCCTTAAATTTATTCAACCTATCAACTTCCACAACAACAGATGGAAGTTTGTTCCAGCAATTAACCACCCGCTGGCTAAAGGCAAATTTCCGCACATCTATTCTACATCTGTCCTTTCTTAATTTGAATTTATGCCCCCTTAGGTTCGTAATCTGAACAAGTGGAAGGATCCCATCAGAATTCAGCGTGCTGAACCCATTCAAGGCCTTATACACCTCAATCAGATCACTGCGCAGGTGCCTAGTCTCCAGCCACTGCAATTTGCAGAACTTAAGCCTCTCTTGATAAGAGGATCCCTTCATTCCCCTCACCAATCTTGTTGCCCTTCTCTGTACATGCTCAAGTGTTGGGTCCGTTGTTGTTTTCGGTGTTTATGAATGATATTGATGATGGGATATCAAGTTTAATGTCCAAGTTTGCAGATGATACAAAGGTTGGCAGGGTCGTTAAGGACACTACTGACGCTATGCTGCTGCAACAGGATCTGGAAAGGTTGAACAGATGGGCTGAGAGGTGGCAAATAAAGTTTAACATTGACAAATGTAAAGTACTACATATGGGATACAGTAACCCCAGAGCAACGTATCAACTCTGCGGTACTACACTGACAGTGGTGGAGAATGAAAAGGACCTGGGGGTAATTGTGCAGGCAGATATGAAGTTCTCTGAGCAGTGCAGACGAGCTGCAAGAGTAGCTCATGGTGTCTTGTCAATGATATACAGGAATTTTTCTAGCAGGGATAAGGAGGTGATTATTCCCTTGTATAAGGCAATGGTTAGGCCACATCTTGAGTACTGTATACAGGTCTGGAGGCCTCATTTCAAGAAGGATGTAGAGCTGCTGGAACGGGTACAGAGAAGGGCAACAAGATTAGTAAATGGAACAAAGGGTTGCTCTTACGAAGAAAGGCTTAAGTTTTGCAAATTACAGAGTCTGGAGACTCTGTAATTTGCAAGGTGATCTGATAGAGGTGTATAAGGCTTTGAATGGTTTGAGCATGCTCAATGCCAATGGGATTCTTCATCTTGCTCAGAATAATCACCTCAGAGGGCATAAATTCAAATTGAGGAAGGACGGATGTCGGATAGATGTGCGGAAATTTGCCTTTGGCCAGCGGGTGGTTGGTTGGTGGAACCGACTTCCATCACTTGTTGTAGTTGATAGCCTAAACAAATTTAAAGCTCAACTGGACAGGTATTTCGAACGAACGGAGGGGTGAAATGGGAGTGGGTTTTTTTTTTTTTTTTTTTTGGCTGATGCTGAATAAGCTTGCTTTCTTGCATCATATGCCTCTACTAATGCTAATGCTAATGCTAAAGTAAATCTACATCCTTCCTAAAATGAAGCCTCCAGACCTTTACGCAGTACTCAAGGCGTGGCCTGACCATTGCCTTATACAGAGGGATAATCACCTCCTTTTCCCTGCTAGCAAAATTCCTATATATCATTGACAAAACCCCATGACCTGCCCTGGCAGCCTGTCTGCATTGCTCAGAAAACTTCATATCTGCCTGCACAATTACTCCCAGGTCTTTTTCATTTTCTACCACCTTAAGTGTAGTACCACACAGTTAGTACGTTTCTCTGGGGTTACTTCTACCCATATGCAGTACTTTGCATTTGTCAAGGTTAAACTTCAGTTGCCACTTCTTAGCCCATCTGCCCAAATTATCTAGATCCTGTTGCAGTAGCACACTACCATTACTGTCATTAACAACCCTGCCAACCTTTGTATCATCTACAAACTTCGACATTAAGCCTGATATACCTTCATCAATATCATTGATAAATATACAAAACAACAGTGGACCTAACACCGAATCCTGTGGGACTCCACTAATAACATCCAAGAAGAGCAGCACCCATTGATTACCACCCTCTGTCTTCTCGCACTTAACCATCCTTTTATCCATTGTAGCAACTTACCCTTAATACCATTCTGCTCCAATTTGTACAATAGTCTTCCATGCTAAACAGTGTCAAAAGCTTTCCTGAAATCCAATATATGATATCAAAATTTTTTTTGCATCTAGTTCCTTTGTAACCACATCATAATATCCTATCAAATTTGTCAGACAAGACTTTCCCTTAACAAACCCATGCTGTGTCTGAATTATTGCTGCAGTCCTGTCTAGATGATCCTGCAATGCATCTTTAACCAGCGACTCCATTATTTTACCCGGAACAGAAGTTAAACTAACTGGTCTGTAATTACTCGTGTCACCCTTCGATCCCCCTTTGTGAATTGGGGATACATTTGCACATCTCCAGTCCATGGGAACCTCCCCTGAGTCCAAGGATGCTCTCATAATTATGGCTAAGGGTTTGCTTAGTTGCTTTGCCGCCTCCTTTAATATAACTGGATAGATCCCATCCACCCCAGGTGCTTTTCTTACGTTTAACTTCAACAATTTCTCTTCCACTTTGCTCTCAGTTATTACAAAATCATTAAGTATCCTGCTACAATTTGATAACCTTCTGCCATTTTCAAACCTTAATAATTCCTCACGTGTGAATGTAGATGCAAAATACTCATTCAGTTTGTTTGCTATCTGAGCAGGATCATCAACAGTCGAACCATCGATGTCAAGTGGACCAATCAGATTCATCCCCTTCCTTTTAGAGTTTATATAAGTAAAGAAATCCTTGCTGTTTTTCTTAGCATCTTTTGCCAAGGATTTCTCGTAATCTGCCTTCGCCTGCCGAACCTCCTTTGTGACCTGATTACAGATTAACTTCTATCTGCCATAGGCTTCTGAGTCGCTTGATAATTTATATGCATCCCATGCATATAAATTATCAATTAAGGTATTGATAATTAATAAATTATCAATCAAGTTAGGTTTAATATCAAAGCTAAACAGGGATCAGAAACGCACAGAGTCATCACACTGCCACCAAACTTGTTCCAGAGCCTGATGTCCCTTGACAGGATTTTCCTTGGGTGCAGCTTCCATAAATCTAGGCCCTTCACTGTGGTGACAAAATGTTTCCTTTGTGTAGGATTTGGACATACTTCAATGCATTGCACCCACACATCCAACATGTGTCACTGTGCCTGAAGCGGTCACGTGCATGCTGAATGCCCGAGCAAGGATGAGCAGCCCAGCTGCATTAATTGCAAAGAAAACGACGTGACCATAATCATTCTGTTAGAGATGCAGCCTACCCGAAATACCACAAAGCACTAGAACTGGCACGACTTAGGACCACAGATGGCTGAAACCCTCTGTCCTAGTCCCCAGTCGGCTGACCATCAAACTCCAGATATTCAACTCACCAATCAACCAACTAACCATCTAAGCAGAATATCCCAAACACTTAGGGTCATGCAAATTAATGAACAACGATCACGTGTGGTGGCAGATGAAATCCGAAAAGCAGCTGAAGATAACAAGGTTGATATTATTGCAATTCAGGAGCCATACGCAACCAAAATCCCTGCTAGCAATACCCATAAAATCACAGGGTACTCAACCCAAGCAAGAATCATACAGCCAACCAATACAGACCCAAAAACTTGTATAATTGTTCTAAACGAGAAACTGGATGTCCTGGTGGTTCATAGGCTCTGCACAAGGTTTGCAACCTGCATTCAAATCAGGCACCACTCAATGTCCTTCTACTTAATATCCCCCGAACTGTCCGCCCTCTGGACAGTTCGGGGAATCTCTTAACTATCTTGACCATACATTAGACTTTTTAGGCTCAAAGAACATCCTAATCAAGGGTGACGTTAATGCGAAGTCCCATTTCTGGCACAGCCCAGTTCCTGATCCCCGAGGACTGCTGCTGGACGATCTTATCCTCACCAGGAATCTAGCCATCCAGAATCTACCAAACCAACTAACTACGTATTGCAGTTCGATAGGACAGTCAAATATTGATGAAACCATTACTACCAATGATCTTCGAACACACACAAACAGAACTGGACAACCATCCCAGACTGGACGCTTAGTGACCACAGGGTTATATATTTCCACATTACTAATAACCAACCGCTAGTCCCTCTCCATGAACAACAGCCTGGCTTTGTCCGTTCTCCACGAAAAAGGTAGATTGGACAACATTTGAAGAATCCATTAAACAGGACTTTCCAGAATCAGACTCCTCCCATCTCACAGCCCTTTCGCCTGAAGAACTGGCAGAAACCATCCAAATCGCCATAACCAAGGCATCTTATAGGTCGGCAAGTAAGAAGAGAGTTTGCACCAGACCCTGTGCTTGGTGGACAACAGAACTGACCAGTCTAAGGAGAGATGTCCACAGAGCGCGAAAACAATATCAGACCCACAAGAAAGAAAGAAAGAGATCTGGTCCAACTTTGTAAATGAATCAGGTAAAACGAATCCATGGGGATTACTATACAAGTTAGCACGAGACAATACTCTCGCAACTGACGTCTTTGGAACAATCAAATCTGGTCAGCAGGAATGCTCTAACTGGGCTGACTCAATCAACGCGATTCTCAACAAACTCTTTCCTGATGATAACCCCCTGGAAGACCTTCCAGAACACAGTACAATCAGAAGAGACAATGAAAAATACCAAACGTCAGTGCAAACTGACCCATTCACAAAACTGGAACTTGAAGTAGTTCTTAAGAAGATTAACATCAAAAAATGCCCAGGACTGGACATGGTAGAATATGCTTTTATCATCACACTACATAAAATTAAACCTGAGCTCCTACTACTGTTATACAACAAATATCTCTCTCACTCTTGTTTCCCATAAATCTGGAAGACTGCACTACTCCGTCTCATCGCCAAGCCCAATAAACCAATTACAGAGCCGAGATCCTTCAGACCCATAGTACTTCTGGCCAACATGGGAAAAATCCTAGAAGGGTTAATAGCTCTGCGCATTACAAATCTGTTTCTTTCTCGGAATCTGATCTCGCCTGCACAATATGGATTTACCCCAGGTAGGTCCTGTGAGGAGGCCCTCTCAGACCTGGTCCTGCATCTGGAGATGTCTAATTACAAATACGAAATGGCCTTGTTCATTGATTTTGAGGGGCTTCAACAACGTGTGGTGGGAAAGTGCACTGGAACGTTTGAGATCGGCAGAATGCCCTCACAATCTCTATTGGCTAATCCGAAACTACTTTTCAGAGCGATCAATCATCGTAAAATCTAAATACCAACAGATCAATAGGCCTGTTTACCAGGGGTGTCCACAGGGGTCGGTTCTGGGACCTCGGGTCTGGAATATGGTGCTTCAAAACTGGCTACACAAATCATTTGAACATACTAAAGTTATTGCATTTGCCGATGATTTGACTGTCATCATCTCAGGTCATTCAAGATCGGTCCTTGAACTGAGAGTACAGAAAGTCCTTGATAGTCTCACCTCCTGGGTGGCAACCAACAAACTTGAGATTAATCCCACCAAAACAAAGATGATTTTCAAAACCAAACTTGACATAAGAAGGCCCCCCCCCAGGTCAAAATGAATGGTATCCAGCTACCCCTGGTCGTGCAGGCCAGGGTCTTGGTCGTGATCATAGACCACAGGCTTTCATTCCTACCTCACCTACAACACCTTCATGAAAAAAACAGGAAGTTTACAGCCTCCATCATTAGAATTTCAAGAAATGAGTGAGGCCTGTCTAGGAGGACCCTACTACTTTACTATAAAGTGGTATTCCTTCCCATAGTCTCATTCGTGGCCAGAGCTTGGTTCCACAGTGTGGTAATCGTCAAAATGAAGCTAAAACTCAACTCAATCCAGAGAGCTATGCTACTAGCAACACATCGCATCTGCCGAACGGTGTCCACTGCGGCAATGCAGGTTATTGCTGGAATTCTGCCTTTAGACCTATATGTAATATTTAGAGGATTATGCTTCAGGCTCAAAAAAGGAATACCTACCTCCATCATTGATATAGACCTATCGCTGAATGATGACAATAAAAGGGAAAAAGCTCGATGCTTTAAAGAGCTAATAAATGTCTGGCAAACAAGGTGGCACAATTCAACTGTTGGAACTGTAACCAGAAATTTCCTACCGGATGTCTCCTTTGTGATGTTGAAGAAGGTTAGCTCATGGTTTACAATTAGTCTGGAAACATCGTATCTTATTACTGGGCATGGATCCCTTAACGAAAAACTCCACCAGCTAGGCCTGTTAAACAATGACCTCTGTTTCTGCGGAGCAAAAGAAAATTGGCAACATCTTCTCCACTAATGTACCTGCTATGAAGACATTAGGAATGAGCTGCGAAATGAAGTCCCATCCTTCAGCATAAATCAAGTTGACCAACTTGTTCTGACCCCATATCACTTGTCTGCACTCCAGGCTTTTGCAGCTGTTGTCTTTGCCAGAAGGAAAGATATGCTTACAACTAATGCAGTAGCAACATAACCTCAAGCACCAATCAAAGATCAACCTATTGACCTTTTCAGGCATATTATTATTATTCTATTTTATTATTATTTTTTATTTATAATTTTTCCTTTCCTCTCCTCTCTCTCTTTTTTTTTCCATCTTTTCTCTTTTCTTTTTTCTCTTCTTTTTCTTTTTTCCCTTTTTTCTTTTTTTTTTTAATATATATATATATATATTATTTTTTTTTTTATTCATTTTATTTTTTTTTTCTTTTCTTCTCTCAAAACCTGCACCACGGGTGAATGTGTTTTTTTTTTTTTTTTTGCTGAAGTCCCTCTGGAATGGGTCCCCAGAGGATCCTGGCCCACCTGCTGGCAACACCAGGTGGGTCAGAGTCTCTTTTGAGACGTTACGTGATATACTGGGACTGGCCCACTTTCCCGTGGTGTGGATGAGTACCCAGAATCATCTGTCCAGGTGACTGATGCTTCTGGATAGCCAAGAGGCCAGAACAGAACAACAGAACACACACATAATACACACAACCTACGTCACACACATATCTGGCCCGTTTGTAGTGATACTGTTCTTCACAGAGATACGAGGCGGAGTTGAACAAATGTTGCAGGTGATGCCCTTTACATATACACATGTCCACATATCCATCTCAAGCAACAAAACCACAGTCTCACCCCAAATGGATAGAATGTCTGCTTGCTTTTTTCTGATTTGACTAGTCCAGTGCATCATCAAAGATCCTGAGTAATCTTAATCTAACATTCATCAAGCTAACCAAGGCACCTTGACTTTGATTCTGCTCATCAGTTTCACTAAAGCTGGGAACAACTTCATCAGCAACAGAAAAAGAGGTCTCTTGAGGCTCCTCAATAGTACCTTCATTCACAGTTCTTTGTCTGTTCTTTGGCCTAGCACCAAGCCCTGAGACCTTGCTGGCAACCTTTCCTCAAGTTTTTTTCCTTTTCTCCAGTTTTTTTGAGAACTCCTCTCCTGTTCTTTGCTAAAAACCTGCTTCCTACAAATACCTGATCATCAGCTTCTTCAAAAGTCGAAAGTTGGCAACAACTGCGTAGAAAGTTTGGAAAGACGCAAGGAAGATAGGCTTTTGCTGCTTCCCAGCCTAAAAAAAATTATACAACCTATATCCTCGTATCATACTTGTCCCACTTTCCAGAAGGTACGGATCCATTTGCCCAAAATATCATTCTCGGCCACCCAGGAAGATACTCTATTCCAGTGTTCATCAGATGTCGACCAAATATAAACTTCTTGAGGTCCAGTCTGTTAGTTTCCTCTAGTAGTTTGTATTTATGCCTTTTGATCACTTAGTGGTAAGTTGAAATAACCCATAACAAAGCCAAGTCCACTCAAGTTGCATGTAGAGACTTATCATACTCATTGCTATCATACGGTCTGTAGCACGCTTCCACTCTCAACTTTGCTACAGACCTTTCTAATCACACAGACTCCATGTTCTCCTGAAATTGTTTTGAATCACTATAATCAGAAGCATAACTAATCATACCATCATGAGTAGCACAGTTAGTAGAATTGCTGTCCTCTCAACACCAGATTGAAAAGACCTGAGTTTGAATCCTGTCAGTGATGAGAGGAATTTTTATGGGCAAATCGACCACAGAACACATGCACTTCACAGAAAATATATACAGCACAATATGGCCTAAGTTGGGTTTTTTTTTTTTTTTTTTTTGGTAGTTGTTGGCGCATCGGCATCTGTGGCCATAATGCACCTCCCAAGGTTTTTGCAGTACTTTGATCCAAGCCCGAGGCGGGATTCGAACCCGCGACCTTTGGGTTGCCAGGCAGGCACTTTACCCACCCGGCTAGCCAGGTCGGCGCCTAAGTTGTTGATGCACCTAAAATCCAAGAACAACAATCAATAATGATCATTCCATTTTGTTACTCCCTTATATTCCCCATATCAGGATCACACCAAATCTCAGTGAACTCTAATGTCAGGATCTGTAGAGCTAACAATATCCTCAAATTCAAAAATTTTATTGACAGTACTTCTAAAATTGAGGTGTGATCAAAAAATTAAATTAACTAACATATGGGAAACGAAGTAGCTTACTGGCTTTTCGGATGTATCTTATTTGAAGTAGTCCCCTTGAACTATATACACATATTCCCATGATTTTACAAATTCTGGAAGAATTCATAAATAGGCTTCTTTTGGAATTGCTAATAGTTCCTGTGCCATGTTCTGAATAATTTCCTCTGTCTCTACAGATCTTTAACCTTTTGTTCAGGTTTTAAGCTTTGTGCGGGGGAGCATGTGGGGTGCTAAATCCGGTGAATATGGCTAATGGGGGGGAACAGTGGTAATAGAGTGGTTTGTAAGAAATTCTTGATTGGAAAGCACCGACCATGCAGAGACATCATTGTGATGCAACCACCAAAGCCCACTTTCCTTGCCATTTTCTCTGAGTGGCATTATGCAATCACCTTAGAGATTTTCTATTATTCCAGGTTCAATGGTTGACCATGTGGGACAAATTCATAATGAACATTACCCTGTCTATCAAAAATTACAATAAGAATGATCTTCACATTTGATCAAGATTTTGTCTTCCTTTTTTTGAATATTGCAGAAGATGGAGCCTTCCATTAAGAAGACTGGAACTTTGTTTCTATATCATTGACAAAAATCGTGACATATGAGAACTTACTGCTCATCGTCAGTGTGGATGCAAGCCACAGACTTTGCTGAAATATGTTGCATTCCCTAATCCTGTGTTAAAATTGATTGACATGTCCCATGAAAAAAACCAGTTTCACTAGCAACTTTGCAGGTAGCTAAATGTTGAACATTCCTGATCAGATCACAAACATGAGTGATTGAATCATTGGTTTTTGAAGTTAAATAGCAGCCAGTATGAGGATCATTTTTCAACAGACAAATGGTCCTATTAAACTTCATGAACTACTGAAGTCTTCAGACAGCACATAGCACCTTCTTCAAAAACCATTTTTAACATTTTGTGGCACTTTTCTGTCGCACTTTTACCCTAATTTGAAACAAAATTTGATGCAGATCTGCTGCAGTAAAATCACTCATTTCAAAATGCAGCAAAATACCTTTTCTTAAGTACATGCTAATTCAGACTTCCTGCAGATAAACAGATAATTCATGCATTCCTATATCTAGATAAGTCCAAACATGTTGATGAATTGCAACTTATTACAACACTGCAATTTCAGTCTACAAAGTTAGTGCCTGAAAATTTTGATCATACCTCGTACTTTATAAACAGTTTATTTTTTTTATTTTCTTGTTATTCACTTCCTTTGTAATAATTGGAATATTTTGTGCTGTTACTAGCCTATCATGCATTGCTTCCATCCTTCTGCATCTTCTATAACTTAGTCATTGTCCATAGTCCCTTGACGCCATGACTCATAGTCTCAGGAAGCCTCTCCAGGAAAGCACCAAGTGCAACTTAGACCCATACACTAACCAGCTGCATATCTGTAGCTCCTGTGTTCTGCTTCCCAACTAGCAGTATTCCTGAACTCAACCCTTTTCCAGAGTATGTACGTTTTTGATGTGAAAACATCTTTGACGGCACCTACTAAATTTCGGACTGAAGTAAAACCAATTTGTCACGATTTTGCAACACGGAAATGGCGTCATTTCCCTTTAAATTGACAAATCAAAAATGACAAATTGCGACATGGAAATGATGTGCTGCAATATCATGACAGGATAGCGAATTCCAAGGGGACAAAAGATGTCTCAGGCACCTTATTTGAGGGGTCACCGAGGGAAGTGATGTCATTTGAAATCACAATTTTGCATGGGAATGAAGTCATCTGATGTCATTTCCGATTTGTCGATCAATTCAACAAACCGAAAATGAAGATTTTGCGGCACTGAAATGATGTGTCACGAAATCACATGTCGACCCAATTTTGTCGATTTGAAGCACTATTTGTGCAACAAGGTATGAATGGTGCTTCAAATCACCACGTCTGTCACTCTCCAGAGTTATTTTCTTGTAACACATGAATGTTTGTTTGTGAGTTTGAAGCTTGATGCTCCCCGAAGCCTCACTAGCGGAGACGGACACTATCTTTCCATCATTGATGGCATCTTCTTTGTTCTCGCCCAAAGGATCTTTGGGAGCATTATTTAGCAACAGAAAAATGTGCACGTGTGGACTACCACAATATTGAAATTCTATGCACTTGAAAAAGTTGACCACATAAAATTGAACAAATGGGCTATAATATTTCGACTGCAATCTGTTTATAACGACTTCCACTTCATGTGGAAGTCATTATGAACAGATTGCAGTATCTTCTTGAAGTATATCACACAAGTTACAGCATCTTCGTTCACTAGCGTTGCCTTCTGCACGAAGTCCATGTCACTCACATCATCCTCACTAATATCACGCCCCTTATTTTGTAACTTGTACAATAGCTAAAGCAAGCACAGTTTGTTATGTTATTTGTTAGTTATTTGGTTTTTAGGAGCATTAGCAACTAAGGCCATATTGCTCCTGCAAGCACAGCCAACCGATGTCATTGGCACTCGGAGTCAAGAACATTGTAGGTTTACTGAGCTGTATAATCATAGTGAATAGATCGTGGTTACATTGAGCCCAGTAGTAAGTTGAGTTTGGAATTGTCTTTAGGAGGCCAAATTGTTTTCTATACAGCTGTACGTAAAGGAGATGATATGGAGTAACACTGCGGAAGTCATATCATCTGAGATCACTCATTGCCATCATGAATGGAGTCAAATTCTCTCTGAACGTTCTGAATTGGCCAAGATAAATGCTGGGAAAGGAGAGTTCCTCTGCATACTCATCAAACAGTAAGCTCTGCAGTATGTTAGTTTCTTCTGGGGCAATTCTAAGATATTTATTGGCACTCCACAACAATGTTTGCTGTTGGCGATGAGACTTTGCTCGATCAGAACTGCTTCGCTTGTCATCTTTAGCCAAATTAATTTCCATGTGGCTGTCATCAAAGAATAACTGACCTATCATGATTTGATGCAATCGATAGATGTAGACCAAATATTGAAGCCACGCAATCAAACCCAACCCAATCAAATAGCTGGACTTGTGTATTTTCTTGCATTTTATAATCACAAATAAGGTGCCTGAGACACGGATATGGACAATACGGCATTCTGGGCCAAATGATCGATGTGCTGTTTCAGTCAGTCTCCCTTGCAAGCGATGGACCATTGTCGTGACTGAAGCAGGCACATTGATCACTTGGCCCAGAATGCCGTATTGTCCATATACATATCTCAGGCACCTTATTTGAATGAACAGTAAGTGAGGAGAAATTAGCCTTTCTTTCACTAAATACAACTTCGGTAAATGTGATGGAATTTCTAGGTAGACAAAGCCATTCGACTTAGCACTGGAATGGTGTTGTTCTTAAGTGATCCTCTGCAGCCATTACACACAAGGATCCCGTCAACGTCAACATTGGGAAATGCAGTGCATATCAATGGTGCATCTTTAGCAGCTGGTTACTTTGTGTCGTTTTTAGACCATAGACGATTGCAAATGTAGCATACAGAAAAGCAATCATTTTTCATAAATATCCTTTCAAACTCTCACTGCACTTTCTTATGTAAATAGCAGTCAGCATAAGGAAAAGGAGTTTGATAATTTAAACTCATCTGCTCTGCAATTGGTGAAATGTTCCATTTTGCATAATTAATACTTAATATGGAATATTATAAGTAATTATAGACACAGTTTATAATGGATGGTAGCACAAAAATAGATTTTAAAATCATATAGGAGGAGCTGTTGTTGCGGCGCCTCCGTAGCCAGGTGGGAAGGAGCAGCAGTGCATAGCACACGCTTCTTGATTAGACCGGGGTTCAAGCCCGTCACCACCAAATACGGAGGATGCGGAAAGGTCAGGGAATGACCACCGCATATCCCGGAGCAATATGGCCTTAGTTGCTAATGTTCCTAAAAAAAAAAACTAAAAAAAAAAAAAAAAAAACTAAAACTAAAGCTGTTGTTGCTGCTCAATTTTGGCTTTCAGAAGCTGAAATTCCATGGAATTCAGTTTCAGAGATTGATAAAACTGAAACAAATGGTACACAGAAAATCTTTTGCATTTTTGTTTAATTCTTATTTTATTTTATAAATAATTTCACTCAATATTGGGCATCCAAGCCAAAATAAGAACAGATTAATGATTAAAAGCAATTCCACAAAAAATTTTCATTTTTACAAACTCTAAATTTTGAAAAAACTCACTCCTCAAGACCCGTAGTATTTATAAACTTGCACCTGAAAAAATTAAAGCTGCTTCAGTGATTTCAGTGATATCTGCTAAGGCTCTTTCACCTGCTCAGTTCAAATGTATTCCCCTATTTCAAATTGGATTATTTTTGCTGACTGATGCAGGCCATTCTGATAGAAATCATATCCTCCTTTCTTCCCCCCCCCCCAAAAAAAACTTTGAGACTCCTTCAAGCCTGAAGTTTACAACAAGGTTTGCATCATAAAATTCCCTCTATCATGTCTAGGCACAATTGTAGGCCCTTGTTAACATTCAAAATAACCTTTTCAAACAAGTTCTCATTTGGTTTGCATTTAATATTGTTAGTACCAATTGGGTTGATGTAAGAAGTGCGGTTCCCAAGGATCAGTATTAGGACCACTGTTGTTTTTAATTTTCATAAACGACATTGATGAAGGGATAGAGGACGTGATGTCTAAATTTGCAGTTGATGTTAAAATTGGTAGAGTAGTTAATGATCACTGTCAAGCTGAGCTTCTTCAGAGAGACCTAGATAGACTTCAGGAATGGTCAGAAAAATGGCAGCTATGCTCTAATCCAACAAAGTGTAAGGTATTACACCTGGGAAACAGTAATCCCAAAATAACTTATTCACTTGGTGGAGTTCAACTAAACCCAGTACTGGAGGAAAGGGACTTGGGTGTTACGATACGGTCAGACATTAAATTCTCTGAGCATTGTAAACAGGTTGCAAGGAAGGCCCATGGTGTCCCATCGATGATCTATTGAACTTTTGCAAGTAGAGATAGGGACGTGATAATCCCATTATATAAGGCTTTTGTTAGACCACACTTGGAATACTGTGTTCAAGTATGGAGACCGTACCTAAAGAAAGACATCGAGCTTCTTGAAAGGGTGCAAAGACGGGTAACTCGCCTGGTGAGATCGGCAAAAGGCGTCCTTATGAAGAAAGACTTTGAATATGTGGGGTTGCAGAGTTTGGAAACTAGACACCTTAGAGGAGATTTGATTGAGGTGTTTAAGGCTCTGAGAGGCATCAGTAAAATGAATGAGGACGAAATTTTCAAGATTATAAATGATGCTAGAACTAGGGAACATAAATGCAATTTACAGGGGGAGATGTTTAGATTGGACTGCAGGAAGTTTTATTTTAGTCAGTGAGTTATAAATTACTGGAAAAAGTTGCCTACATGGGTGGTAGAGGCTGACAGTTTGGGGAAATTCAAAGGTCATCTGGATAGTACCTTTGGGTGAGGGAAACGCATAGGATGATAAGTTTAATTTCCTTTTCTTTTATTAATTATTAGTTGTTTTTTTTTTTTAATCATTGTTTTATTCGGTTTTTTTTTTGTTTTTGGCTGGTGCAGCATAAGCCATAGGCTTTCTTGCACCATGCGACCATTACTAATACTAATACCCACATGTATAAACTTAAACCTCATTAGTTCCTTTAAGAGCTGCAAACAGGTTAGTTATTACAATCGATTATTCCTCCAGGAAGATATATTCTGGTTCTATGTCATCTATGTTTATTACAAAATATATTCCATTTCCCTCACATTTGAGTTCCCTAATAAATACCTCCTGTTAAATAAAAACAGTCTATGCTTGGCAACTCACATGTGGGGCCAGATCAAGAGTGCATCCTATAGGATATTAGCCCCTTCATTTATTGCCAAATCCCCAAATTTTCCCTAGAGCATCAAATTGTTTTCTTTGTGACCCAGTATCTTCTGTTAATGCACCTATTTTTAATCTTAGACCTCCACATTCTGAGCATCTAGCATACAGAAATAATTCATCAGTCATACTATGATCACTTACAAGAGTGATGTTCATGCATAACAGAGCATGATCAAGCACCAAAGCTCTGACTCACAAGAGAATCTCCAACAGCATTTCGAACCTCTGAGTCATGTGACATGGTATTGTTAAATGTTTGTGTAATAACCATTGTTATGGATAAAAAATATTCAAGGATAAATTTATAAAATATTACACAAATCAAGCTTAAAAAATTTCAGAAATTAGTTTAAAGTATTACTTGTATAAATCCATCAGTTATTTAAATTATGATATAAATCAGAATGTGAAACTAATCATAGCATACACCTTTAAATAAATAAGAAACACCTGATACTTTTGATGGCAACTTAACATTTGGATAACAGTTCTAAGTACTACTAAATTATAGTTTACAATTATAATTTTAAAAATCTGTAATGATTAATAAGTATAAATAATAATTATTTGTAACTGTAACATAATTTAATCAGTCACCATTTTTTTTAACACCATTTTGATGTTTGTTCAACCAAATATGACTTTTGAAATTCTTGCTTGATTTAAATACTAAACCCAATTATATGAACACTGCAAAAAGATATAAATTGAAATAAAATTTAGAATATAGTGAAACAAAACAACTACAAAAAGTGTCAAAAGCTTATTAACTTACTCTCTGAAAATTACTGCACCTGATTGTTATATTATCTTAGTGTGTTTGGAGTCTAGTACTGCCTTTGGATGTGGAACAAAGATTAACGTGTGTTAATCAAAAAATAATAATAATAAAAAGATAGATTATTTCACATCTTTCTTTTGTTCAGGTGTATTACTGCTTATATCCCATTCCCTTTGGATTAAAAATTTGTATATAATAAGATAAGAATTAAAAAGAAAAAAAAAAAAGTCATTTATTGTAATTAGTGCTGTACTGAATTCTGTTGAAAGGCCGTACTAGATATAAACCAGATAGTTTCTAGACAGTTTGTGTGAAATTTTGAAAAGAAATCTTTTATGATAAATAAATTTGTTATTTAAATATATATTATTACACATCAAGTGTAATAGGACCACAACTTAAAAAAAATAAATAAATAACAGCTGTACTTATATATATGTTATAAGTAGATGATCTTATGTTACATTCAATGTATTCATGCATGAGAATTTTCTAGCAGATGTATTAAAAAATACATGAATTTCCATTTAATCTCAGTATGATCATTTTAACTATTTTAGTGATAGTGATATTCAATACAGGAGTTAATAACAGAGCTGTGCATTTTACATATCTGCCACAGCATACCCCAGTAAGTATAGATATGTTTATATTATAAATAGAGATGTGGCTGTATTGCATTTATTGTATTCAGATACAGTTTTCTAGTAGCTGTAATTAAAATAAAACTAATTTATACTTATATTTTATTTTTTTATTTATTTTTTTTTTTTTTTATGAAAACCCCAAACACGAAAGTTATCAAAACCTATAGTACTTAGTACCGTGCATGGATTGAAGGAGAAGTATGGGGGGAGGGGGATGCCGGAAACTTTGCTCTAGAGACTAAACATGGGTTTGATTGTGGTCCTGTGACACTTGATTTGTTTTAATTTCTTTGCTATAAAAAAGTTCATAAAGCATGAAGTTCAATCAGAACCACATTAAAATCAGATAATAAACCTTTTATTCTTTTTTTTTAACAATCTTTTAATTTTTTAGGCTGACAAGGTTGATGCATATCTTCATAACCTTTCACTGAAGTCTGATAATCCATGTCCTCATTTAGCCTGCTTTGGTACTTGGGTGCTTTATCATACTCTGAGGGTCATGATTCAGTATGTTCTGTCAGGATTTGAGTTAGAACTCTATTCCACTCATGAATATACCTATATTTTCTGGTGAGTGTTTTTAGTTAAAAAAAAATAATAAATAATACACACACAGAGTTAAACCACTTTATAGCAACCCCGCAGAGGAATGAGAAAAGCGGTCATAATATTGTCAGGACGTGAAATCAGTAGTTCATAAAATTACCTTATCATGGGAAAATCAACCTAACAATAAGCTTCGAAGTATCAAGCCAAACCTTGAGCGATGGCCTTCCAGTTTCAGTTCAATCCGACATCAGGAGGTAATTTTGGCTCGTCTGCGAATAGGACACACAAATATTACTCATGGTTATCTTTTAAGAGGAGAGATACCCCCTCAATGTCATCACTGTAATACAATGCTCTCAGTGAAATACATTCTGATTGAATGCACAAAATATACAAGAGAACGCCAGAAACTTTGCACTTCAGCCACAACAAAAGATCCTACACTTACCTCACTTTTAAACAATGAAACAAATGTCTCAAGCATTTATAACTTTCTCAAGATGATTAAAGTATATCACCTCCTTTAGAAAAAAAAAAAAAAAAAAATACTTTCTTGTTCCTTTTTTCCATTTTCTCTATTTGAGAAGAAATGGCATGCATAGTTACCATATGTATGGCGCACTATGGCCATAGTTGCCGATGCGCCCAATAAATCCCGAAACAAACAAACAAAAAACAAACAAATCATAAAATTACCGAAATATCAAAGAAAAGTTTATACATTTAATTTAATTCTAGTAAAATATGGCATAAACCTTATTTTATCAGAAGACACTACATTTAACAGAATACACACTACAGTTATTAAACAACCAACTGAAAATTATACATTTTGCATTGATTGTGTTTGGTGTGGTAAGATTAATTTTTAAAGTACAATAACTACTGTGCGTGCGTGTGCGCGCATGGTCTAAAATACAGTGGATATGGTTCCAGATTATAAAATAATCTTTCAAAATTTGCTCTTTCTGTGGCAGAGCATGTTTTAAAGGAGAAATTGCCTTTGTGGATTACACAGTTCGTAGAATTGCTATCCCCCACGCCAGGTGAAAAAGACATGAGTTCAAGTCCTGTTGATGATGGCCTTTTTCACAATGTGGCTGAGTTAGTCAGTTTTTTCTCCAGCAAACAGAAAATCTACCACAGAACAAATGCAATTTACAGACAGTATACACTGAGCAATAGGGCCCTAGTCTCTGATGCTCCTAAAATCCCACTACAACAACAAAGAAGAATTATGAAAGTGAATGATAGCAGTCAATTCACTTTAACAGTTAGACTGCTCTTGAAAGGGGGGGAACTGCATACAAGTTCTAATCCTTCAGCAAAACTTGCTCAATTACATCTTTATTAAGCTCTCTTCATTCATGCATATCCTGAAACATGCAATATTCGCATCCACCTTGATTGTGGTGTGTCTTCAAAACGTATATTTCCCCTCTCACTTTAGACAATGATGCACATCCTAAAAAATTTTTCCCTATTGTAGGACTGTCCTTCATGATTATAAGAGGAAGAAACATAAAGCTTCATTCATTGCATCATTCAAAGCAAGAATCTTTAAAGCATCTTTGCATCTGCATCTTTGAAGTTGGAGATCAATCAATACTTGCCTACAGCATAACAACTTTATATTGTGTTTTGCTTTTGAGACACAGCACAGTTTTATTTAATAGCATTGTTTAATAGTTTTTTTAAAGTACTAGATTAACCCTTGATCAAGTGACTGAAGCACTGATTAGGTTGCAAGCTCAACAATTGCACGTATGCCATTCACTTTGCAGTGAGAGGTATACTCATGTGCACACTGCAAAATTTTTATATATTCCTCCTGCTCACCTTGTGATCTAAATTTCTGATCTATTCTTAGATTTTTGATGACCTACAAACTTTTTGGTTTGCTCAATAACATAGTAGACTGTGTCTCCAAATTTAATGTGTCTTCTGGGCTTTGAAGCCAGTGATTAAAAGAGGAATATTTTCTATACCAGACATGTTTTGTCTTTTTGTTCACCATTGTATTTCTCACCTTTAAATGTTAAGCATTCTATCCAGTAGCAACTTAAAAAAAGGTCCATTTTTGTCAGCATTGAAGATGTTATTTAGGGTGTCAATAAAATACTTTTTAAACAATTTCCATTTCCTTTCCTTTAACATCAGTATTGATGGCTGCACTTTTGTCGTGCTTTTTTTTTTTTTTTTTTGAAAGACAGTGCATATGAATCTTAAATTTCTGGAATGTCGACCAGAAGACTTACAGTTATCAATATTAATCCAATGCTCAAATGACTTAGCCTTGGTTTTTAAGACTTTCATCTGCAGGAGCATTTTTTGCATACATCATTATCCATTGAAAGAGTACCTCTTCAAATCTAGATACTTCACCTTTTGTGCTCTGAACCTATCCAGTGCATCAAATTTCTTTAAAGTTTCAATCCTTTTTCAATCTTTCAGAATGATGAACTGTACTCTTTGGAATTCTGAATTATTTAGTAATGTCAGTCTTAGAATGCATGCCATTATTTACAGCTTAAAATCTTAATTCCGCATATGATGGGCAAAGCTATCTTCTTTGCAGGTGCCATATTAAGTCTATGTGTGCACACAATCTATACATTCTGTATAATGAAAAGAACTTCTAGCTGAAGTTAATTTCACTAATGACAATAATTGCTTACTCACGGTGAGCTTACAAGCTTGTCATTGGCTTCAATAAATTAGCATTCTGTCATTTTTAAATGTGAATATTCTAATAAAAATAGCTAAAAACAGGCTACAGTAGTGTTTCACAAACCTTTTTGCTCGCTGACCCCTTTTGGCTTTGAAAAATAATCACGGATCCCCACATTCTAGCTCACTTAAATGTGGAGTGTACGGTAGGTCTCATATATACGGTTTTTTTGTTTTTTTTTTTTTTTTTTTTTTCCATCCCAGAATTTCCCAGGAAATTTTACTGATTACTGGAATCCCAGGAATGGTTGTATAAATTTAGAAAAATCAACTGTTTATGGTTATATTTTTAAAAATTAAACAATTTACAGGAAACAAAGAAAGACTTTATTTACAACTAAAATAAATTTCTTTGTGAAAAAAATAACAAAAAATTAACTTTATTTTAAGACATGAAGCCTTTTTATTTAAAATTTCAACATTTACAATCAAAAATGAATTTTTTTTATGTATTTTGATAACTCCTTAAAAAACACAACATATCAATATTCCTTTCACTAAAGCTAGTTCTCAACTTTGTGATAAATAAACCAACTGCAGAAAATGCTCTCTCTCTCTGATTCAACAGAGATAAGTGGAATGGTTTTTAGTGACTCAACTAAATGCATAATGTTGGAAGCTCTGTCCCCAGTTGCCTCAAATAATTGCAATTCTTGCTTCAAAACCAGGCCAAAACACTATTTGTGATCCTGAGAAAAAGTTGAAGATTGCACAAGTAGTAGTAGTAGTAGTAGTAGTAGTGGCACATGATGCAAGAAAGCAAGTGTAGGAGCTTATGCAGCATCAGCCAAAAAAAAAAAAATCACACCATTCCCTCCAAATGCCTGTCCAGTTCCTCCTTAAATTTATTTAACCTATCAACTTCTACAACGACAGATGGAAGTTTGTTCCAGCAATTAACCACCCGCTGGCTAAAGGCAAATTTCCGCACATCTATTCTACATCTGTCCTTTCTTAATTTGAACTTATGTCCCCGTAGGTTGGTAATCTGAACAAGTGGAAGGATCCCATCAGAATTCAGCGTGCTCAACCCATTCAAGGCCTTATAGACCTCAATCAGATCACCACGCAGGTGCCTAGTCTCCAGCCACTGCAATTTGCAGAACTTAAGCCTCTCTTGGTAAGAGAATCCCTTCATTCCCCTCACCAATCGTGTTGCTCTTCTCTGTACACGCTCAAGCAAATCTACATCCTTCCTAAAATGAGGCCTCCAGACCTGTACGCAGTACAGGTCTGGAGGCCTCATTTTAGGAAGGATGTAGATTTGCTTGAGCATTTTAGCAAGGCGTGGCCTGACCATTGCCTTATACAGAGGGACAATCACCTCCTTTTCCCTGCTAGCAAAATTCCTATATATCATTGACAAAACCCCATGACCCGCCCTAGCAGCCTGTCTGCACTGCTCAGAAAACTTCATATCTGACTGCACAATTACTCCCAGGTCTTTTTCATTTTCTACCACCTTAAGTGTAGTACCACACAGTTGGTACGTTTCTCTGGGGTTACAATCTAAGATAAGTTTTATCTTAGATTGAATCGCTGCTTCTAACTTGACTCTCAATGTAATGCATGGTACTCATGGGTTGTGCAATTTCTTGATTTTCTTAATCTACTGATTGTGAAGAGTTGGGGCTAGATGGAGATTCGTCTTCGTTGAAAAGTCTAATCAATGTCATCTTAGCAAATTCAAATAATTGATTCTTTCTTTGGTAATGATGGGAGGCCAGGAGTCACTGAGAATTCACATAATTTTCCCCAGTGTTTAAATACCAAAGCAGGCAGACCAAAGTCATATTCCTTCTCTCATTGATCTGTTTTATGACACTTTTTTCATCTTGTTTAATTCTGACTTTTGTTGTAACTCATTTATAATGAAAGCAAATACTCCTTCAGCATTTAGCAGAGTTGCATCACAGCTGCATAATTTCTCTTCACCAATTTTTACCGGCTGTAGGGTTGAAACAGTATCTTGCAGGACATCAAATTCTTCATTAGTTTAACTTTGCTTTTCTTTAATATCAATTAATGCTTTAGAAACTGCTGCTCTTTTTTCTAAAATTCTCTCAATCATACCCAGTAAACTGTCCCGGTGAGTTTTTGAATCTAAAATTAGCATATTTTTGCAACCATGTTCTGCTTTCACATAGTTTGAAGAATTTCATTCTTGAGAGGGGATATCCTGAATATTTTTACAATTTTTCTTACCTTTTTTATAGTTTCATTAATGTCTGTAAATTTTTTGGTGCTACTTTCTTCATCTAAATTGGGAATTAGATTTATTTTATCAGCAAAAGCTAACTTCTCAATTTCAATTGCTGTATTCAAATAATCTAATTCATTTTCATGATTGTCATCTGACTCATTTTCTGCTTGATTTCTACTTGAATCGATTATTTTCTTATAAAACACATCACATACAGCCAGGCGTATGCCATGTGCATAACATAAGTGATGATAGCAGCTAATTAATTTTCCAAATTTAATCATCACACTCACACCATCTGTGACACATGCAATAATGTGCCTCTGATTAATACTCAGCCTGAATGCTTTAACGGCATCTTCTGCAGAAAAAGAGCCAAGAATTCTTGGCTCTTTCTCGTCTTACCATTCCTAAATTCCAAAATTTACCTTCGTCAGTATGGACATTCATATTTAGGTATCGTCTATTTTTCAGTGAAGAATACTCAAGAGATATGCTAAACCTAAAACCTTTATTTAATTTTTCCGGAATTTCATTTTTAATTTGGGCCTTGATTATATCATATTGTTTATATATAATACCCATTACAGCACTAGCATTTACAGGAAGAGAATAACCTTTGTCTCGTATTGCCTGGCTTATGAAGTTACTCTTTGTAATTTCATTTACAGTGAATCCATCTGTAGCAACAAGTTTGCTTATAATTTATTCTAGAGTTTCTTTCTCCTTGACAAAATACGTTAGTAACATTCCCTTTTGTTTACCTGTAGAAGAGCATTGTCCTCAGCTGTTTTGCACTTACCTGAGCTGACATCTTCATCTTCAATGCTTGCAGGTGCGGATACAATGATCTTATCTATAGAGTGCCTCAATTTCAAGTGTCAAATGTGTTCTGAGAGGCAGGGTTCACACTGGCAGAGGTGTGATATGGTGCATGAGTAGCACTAGCATTCCCACTACTCTGCATTTTTATGTTGCTTACCAGGTAGTGGGTGGTGAGCCCAAGCACTGAAATATAAAAAAACTTGTATGAATCCTGGTAATGTAAATCTTTCTTTTGGGACTCCAGTATGGTCCCTATCAGAAAATCCAAATGCTGATTCAAATAGTACTACAGGGTGTCCAAAAAGTCTGGAACCAATGGCATTAACACTGGATGAAAGGGTGGAGATAGTCCTTCTAAGTAGTCATTAGGGATGGACCCAGAGGGAATTGACGGATGAGTTTAACGCTAAACATCCTGAAAGGAATCCAATAACACACAGCGCAGTTGAGAAATTGGTGAAGAAATTTAAAGAGACTGGATCTGATGCCAACAAGTCGTGATGTGGTTGCCCTTCTGTAAGTGAAGACACTCAAATTGGAGTGGTTGCTAAGTTTCATGCCAGCCCATAGAAATCCATCAGATGGACCAGTGCTGAAATCTGGGTGCCCAAGAGCATGATATATGACATTCTAAAAAAAAGAAAGGTTTCATCCATACCTTTCTTATCTTACCTTTCGTCATCTTAGGAAGTGAATTACCAAGGCTTCTGCTGCTGTCAATCCCAATATGCTGAGAAGAATCCAAACAAACATGGTACACCGGCTGAGGAAATGCTTGGAGAGACAGGGTGGACACGTTGAACACATATTGTAAATGAGAGTAGCATACGTAGTGTAAATCCCCTTGGTTCCAGACTTTTCGGACACGCTATAGTTCAGCTAAGACACCCAGAACTGAAGCAGACAGATCCCACTCCTAGTGTCTTGATAATGCACTCAACAGTGGAGAAACCTATTGAAAAAATGCTACTCTTCTTTATACAGGAGGATTTAGAATGATTAGCAGGTTCCAAGTCAGTTAAGAGACTTCACTCCAGCAGTCTCCTAATTGAAACTAGAAATGAAAGCCACTCCAACAATCTTCATCAGGAAAATACCACTTGTGGCAACACCACACAAAACATTAAATTCATCAAGAGGTGTCATCTCAGAGTGGACCTCCTTCTGAGAAGGAAATCGTGCTCAAATGAAGACTCAGGGAGCAAAAAGGATATTCATAGGTAGGGGATTCCTCAACCCAGAAACCTTATTGTTACATTTAATTCTGTTTTCTAATTGAATAACAGCTGGGTATTTACACTGCATAGTAAGGCCATACATCCCAAACCCTTTGCAGTGTTTAAATTGTTAAAATATGAGCATTTGCATATTTAGCATTAGCATTAGTTGAGGCATACGATGCAAGAAAGCAAGCTTATACAGCATCAGCCAAAAAAAAAAAAAAAAAAACCTTCCCATTTCACTCATCCAATCTCTCCAACTATTTGTCTTAAATTTATTTAAGCTATCAACTTCCACAACAAGAGATTGAAGTCTGTTCCAGCAATCAACTACCTGCTGACTAAAGACAAACTTCCGCACATCTGTTCTACAACTGTCTTTCCTCAATTTGAATCTATGCCTCCTCAGCTTCTAAATCTGAACAAGCAGAAGTATCCCATCGGCATTGAGCCTGCTCAAACCATTCAAGGCCTTGTACACCTCAATCAGATCACTTTGCAGGTGCCTAGTTTCCAGATGCTGCAACTTGCAGAATTTAAGCCTCTCTTGGTAAGAGAACCCTTTTGTTCCTCTCACCAATCTTAGGCTCATCAAAGCCAGAAAGAGTCTTGAATCTGCTTCACATGTTCAGTGACCAAGGTAGCCAATCCCAAAGCAAGTATACATTACACCCTTCACTGATCCTTGTACATTGCAGACCCATGTCTCCCACCATGCCCAGATTATGACATATAAATCTGACAGGGTAGCTGTATCCAGCACCCTGAAAGAAAACCTAATTAGACAGACTGACAGGGTCCCGATACCTACTAAGTAATTATGAAGGAGAGGGAGATGCACAGGCAGCCAAGAATGCAACTGGGCTGAATTAGTAAGCTGGTTGCATGAGGGATGCATGCAATGTAGAATAAAAGAAGGGTGAGTGAAATGAAAGAATGCATGAAAGTGAAAGAATTGTATGAGTGTGGTGGGTACTGAATAAAAGTGATAAGATGAAATAGGGATTGTGATAAAAGGGAATAAATGCTAGTTTTGGTGGAAGAGAGTGGCCCAGTAAGGGAGCAAGAGAGAGAGAGAGAGCGAGAGAGAGTGAATGAGTGTTATAGTAAATGGGAATGAGTGGAGGAATGAATGTAATTGGCTGAATGAATATACAGTTAATAACGAGTTATTTAGTTTAAACATACTAACTCAAATTGAACTCAATGCTAAGAACACGCACACAACCATGCGTGCTACCAGAATCTATTTTTACCTTTTTTCTTGGTGCATAAAAGCGACTGCTGCTAATGCGCCATTAAAATTTTAAACCAAACCAAACCATTCATGCCCACACACACCCAGGTCTGCAAGATATGCAGCAGCTGGGGCTGCACTTTAACTTAAAAATAGTAAGTTGGAGTACCAGGGTTGTGCAGAAAGAAAGAAAGGAAGCTGAATAAATGAAATGAATGCCAGAAGGATGACTGAGAGTGTGTGTGTGTGTGTGGGAGTGCAAAAGAACATAAACTAAATAATATTCAATCTAATTACTAACCCCTAGTCTTATTTCTTTCTATCTATATTTACTTAAAATTAGTTATTAGGTTTAGTATATTAAGTTATACTATATACCATTGAATTCCCCCCTGAAAAAAAAAAAAAAAAAATATATATATATATATATATATATATATATATATATATATATCATCATCATGAACTTGGTCCGGCTTAGGTCTTTTAAGACCTGTTCCGTTTAGCTCTTGGAGGTGGTCTTGATCTCGCCATCGTTGTCTTGGTCGACCAACATCTCTCTTGCCTGTAGGTTTGTAGTTAAAGGCTAATTTTGGGATCCGGTTTGGGTTCATTCTTTCTACGTGGCTGATCCATTTTGCCTGATACCGTTTTATGTCATTTACTCTATGTCATTAGGTTTTATATATATATATATATATATATATATAAAACCTAACAAAAAATATACAGGTTGTCCATAAATAATTTTAAAAATGCCTTTTAAATAACTTTTTAACTGTATACCATGTAAAAGATAATGAAAATAATTATAGAATTAAATGTTTATTGCATAAAATGCACAATGAAGAAACTATTTGTTATGGAAATATTTGAACAGCATTGGCTTTCTTTTTTTCATGAATCAATTTCCAATAACTGACAATAATCTTCTCTAAGCCCTGGCAAAATAAATATCGCTGAGAACTTCAGACCTTTTGTTTGAGGTTCTCTGCAGTACAAAAGATTTCATTTAGTTCTTTTACTGTTATCTCCTTTGCAGTAACATTTTCATCTGGCTCATTTTAAAATTAAAAATTTTTTTTTTGCGTTTAAAAATTAGAATTTTTAAATACAAGTCTGTATGCGACTTTATTAGCAGGAGACAAACAAGTAACACATCTGCTTCCGATGGTTGGTGGAACACACTGAGGCGAGCAGTGAGCAAACACTTGGTTATTGCCCGTCCGATGCACGGTAAGCTTACCGCGATTCAAATCTTTTTCGACTATCACATAAAAAAAATATTGCATTAATTGGAAATTTGCATTGTGTAAAGTGAAAAGTGGTATGATTTTTTCAAAGAGCAGTAACTTAAAAATGCATTAATCGAACTCGCGTTATGTGAGACCTGGCTGTATATATATAAAATTAATTAGTAAATGAAATAGCAGCAAAGCTCAGTATGTCCTATGTTATTATTAATCAGTTTTAAAAACAAAGAGAGAAATTAACTCAATATATGCATGTAGGACTACCACCAAATACGGAGGATGCGGAAAGGTCAGGGAATGACCACTGCATATCCCCGGAGCAATGTGGCCTTAGTTGCTAATGCTCCTAAAAACCAAACAACAACAACAACAACAGTTTACTTTAGAAACTAAGAACATGGACAATAGATCATAAAATTTTTTAAATTTTACCCTTACCCGTAACACAAATGGCATTCTGTTCAAAATATATAGGAAACCTACTAATACGGGCATGTTTTTATGACAGCTAACACCCCTTCACATATAAAAGATCGGTCATGTTAAATCAATTCCGTATTGCATTTAAGTATTCATCTGAATTGGCCTTAAACACCAAATTAGAAATATTGACAAACAGATTTCGAAATCATGTCTACCCCCTGTCTGTAATTACACATATCAAAGAACAGGCGGTAATTAGGTTGAACCATATCAAACTCCGAATAAACAATTGAATCAACTTTTTAAAGACACAGAATTCAAAATTATTTCTAAACCTATGCAGAAATTACAGGCTATACTACACAATTATTCTATCCGATCTTCTGTCACATTTCAAACCAATGATTTAGTTTATCATATTTCATGTAAAGATTGTGATTTGTCCCATCAGGGATCGACACGCTGTGTTATGCATACACGAATAAAACAACACACGGTTTTAGTATGTGCTTCACGTTCCGTGGCTTCTGAATTGGCCTTCCATGCTATTAGCGAGGACCATACATTCTTATTTAATGATACAAAAATTATTAACGTCCAACATAACTATACAAAATTATTAATAGACGAAAGGATGGCAATTAAATTAACGCATAATTCGATTAATGTACTACGCCCCTACCCTATTTCCGATTTCTGGTCGTTTACGCACATGCTCCATGACAGCAAATAATCTCATGTATAAATTTAACAATTCATTTTAATTTTAAGTTTGCTATCCTGTGATCACGACTAAGGTCAAAGTCCCATCCACTTAAGGAAAGTAAATAAGGTTTTAGAATTTTAAGATTTTCGGAAGTTATATTTATTCATTTTTAATTTTTAGATACAATGTCTTCTCCTACTCATCGTTCGTTAGAGGTCTGATGTATTTTGGCGGCGGGTTTGGAGCTCTTGGACTACGAATGCCGGGTACATTGGGTCGCTAATGAATTGCCTCCAGGGGTAGAAGCCATTTCAGTATTTTAATATTCTTTTAAATTCAAGGAGCGTGTTAGTGAAGAAATGTTCTACATGCATATATCGAGGCAATTCCTCTCTTTATTTTTAAAATATATATAAAATGTAAGAAAAAATTATAAAATCAGAATGAGAGCAGAGAGTGAATGAGGATAACGAGTAGAAAAAATTGCTTGTCTTCCCCATCTCCCCCCTCTTAGATGACTGGTGGACATGTGGACCAGTAGGGACCCCCTGCCCATCCAAACAGACACCATTCTGTGGCTACCTAGCTGGCATGGTGTGAGATAGTGCACCACACAGGTGCTCCAACATAGGGATCCCTTTTCATATGATCCTTCACTCCTATCACTTCACAATTATCACATCTCACCCTCAGAGCAGGATGGGCATCCTGACCTGGGGCTCCCCTTCTGTCTCCCCCTTTCAACCTTCACTACTGCCTCCCTCTCTCTCTCTACCACTTTAACCCCTCCTATCTCCCACTACTACCTTTTCACTTTTACTTGTTTTTTTTTTTTTTTTTTTAATGGGCTCTCTCCATCTGTAGCCTTGGCTACCACAGGGTTTGCCCCACCAGTGCTTCATACTCCCTTCTGCCCAGCTCGCCTCCTCGTGGCACTAGTTGGTAAACTAGGTTTCTGTGTGAAAACACAAGCTCGTAGGCTGAGGCCGGATGAACAATGCAACTAACGCAACCCCACACTAATACTACATGAACACTCACAAACCAACAACTGTATGACATAGGGAATATTGCCAAAGATATGGAAAAAGGCTGTTTTAAAATTAATTCTTAAAACCCTGAGAAACTCCATATTGGTCTCTACGATCCTAAATCATATAGACCAATAACCCTACTCCCTGTACTAGGGAAAATATATGAAAGATTAATATATAACAGATTATCTCAATACTACACAGAAGCAGGATTTAACAATCAGTATGGTTTTAAGCAGGGCAAACTCCACGGAGGATGCCATGCACCACCTACTGACACAGTTAAAACACAGAGGAAAAGTATTTTGCTGTGACATTTGACTCACTATGGTGGCCTAGTGCCCTTAGGAGAATCCACCAGACAAATGCCGCACAAAAACCACTAAGGTAATTAACAGCTACCTTAATGACAGAAGTGTCTCAGTACACACAAGGTTACAGGAATTGAGACTCCCTGTGAATAAAGGTTGCCCGCAAGGTTCAATCCTTGGCTCTTTCTTCTGGAACATTGTTCTGGATGAATTTCTGGCCTTGGATCTGGGCCCGGTGGAAAGCCTGGTCTTTATGGATGACTTGGCTCTCCTTGTAAAGGGTAATACATGAGTGGTTGTAGAAAAATCAAAGATCAAATGCTGCCCTCTTGCAGCTGCAGGGGTGGGCTCAAATGCACATCCTCAAAATGTTGCCTAACAAAACTAAACAAATACTTCTAAAAGGAACTTTAGACATAAGAAGGCTTCTACAAATCAAAATTAATACAACTACAATCAAAATGGTAACTGAACTAAAATATCTAGGAGTTGTCTTCAAATCAAAATTAACTTTTTACCCCCGTTTGGCTTACTTGACAAAGAAAGTGAGAAATTATGCAGGCATGATTGCCAGGATCAATAAGAGCAGACTGAGGGCTCAAAAGAATAACTCTGGCCATCATATACCGTGCAGTGTTCCTACCTGTTATCACCTGTGGAGCCGGTGCGTGGTTCGCCCGCTCAGCCTGGCACACTATGGCCATAGATGGCCACAATGTGCCTAGAAAATTCCCAAACAAAGAAGCAAACCCACTCAGCCATAGGGTGCCTCCATAGCCAGGCGGGCAGGAGCAGCAGTGCGCAGCACACGCTTCTTGATTAGACCGGGGTTCGAGCCGGTGACCACCAAATACGGAGGGTGCGGAAAGGTCAGGGAAGGACCACCGCATATCCCCGGAGCAATATGGCCTTAGTTGCTAATGCTCCTAAAAACCAAATAACAACAACTCGGCCGTGGTAAGAAACAGGAATAAATTAGATTCAATACAAAGGACACTATTTCTCACTATTACCAGAGCAATGTCACACAATTAGCACACTTGCACTACAGGTGCTGGCGGAGCTCTCCCATTACCTGAAAGTAGCCAAAAGAGACTTGTATTATAGACTTAAAAAGGGCATACCTACAGATTTTCTGGGGGTAGCCCTTGACACAGCCAGCACCATCAAGGCTGAAAGAAAGAAAATAGCCACAAAGCTCCATGAGTTATGGCAAACAAATTGGGAGCACAAAACCAGAGTTCTCTTTACTAAAATGTTTCTGCCACACGTGACAATGGTTAGTCCAAAGCCACCAAAGTGGTATGCCTCTGGACTCTTCACAACATTTATATTGATGGGTCACAGCTCACTGAATGCTAAATTAACTTCCTTTGGGCTGACTGATGACCCTGTGGCGAAAGTGAAGGCTGTGCACACATTCTCTATGATGTATAATTTATGATATACAAAGAACTCAATTAATAGTAGAAATTGGACCCCTACCCAGGGGACAAGAACATTTATTTATAATGGAAGAAAATAACTATAAAGCTTACACAAGCTTTATACATAAAGTATTTGGAATCTTTAGAAACATCCAGACAGGCCTTACAGCCCCGAAAGCAAAACAACAATACATAGCCAAAATGCCATATCTCTCACGACGCCCAGATGATAACATTTTAAACTGACAGGGTAGTTGCATCAGCTACCTGATGGATACCCAAATTTGACTTAACCAGATTGACTAGGGCCCCCCAGGTTTACCCTGCCCTAGTGGGGGACCTGGGGCCTACACCAAATAAGTACAGCAGGCCCTCGTTATAACTCAGTTTGCTTTACGCTGATTCACTATAACACTGTTCTTATATTATAACCCGTATCTGACTATAACGCTGTCAGAAATCACTATAAAGCTCTTTTACAGATTGCATTTTTGACATATTTAACAAAATCATTTCATTTGATGGAGTCGATAGCTTGAAAATAAATAGCAAAAACAGCATGAAAATGTTTCCCACGCTCAGTGAAATTTTCTTGCAGGCTAATTTAATTGCAGTACAGTGACTTGTTACATTGTTTCGAGATCAACATTTTAGAAAATGATCAAGTATATTGCTTCTAATATTTGTGTTATATCCATTTATCCAAAGTCTAGTCATCACTCAGTACAGTATTAGACATCGTGCGTAACGGACAGTTTACTCGAACATTGTATCATAATTAATGCAACCAATGCAGTTACATTTTCGAAGAGTTAATAATGGCAGATAAGAATAAAAAAGCAACATCTGCACGCAGTATGAAGACTATAAATGTAAGAAAAAGACTGCATTTGAAAATTAAATTAGACGTTTTGAAATGAATCGATTCCAGTCAATGACAAGCGGATGTGTGCGATACTTTAGGACTGGCAAGTTTAACTGTGAGAGCAACTATAAAAAATAAAGAATTAATTTTAGCAGCGGGAAAGACAGCTATTCCACTGCAAGCAACTAGGGCTAGGTTGGCAATTAGGATTGAAATGGAGAGACTTTAACTAATTTTATTGAAGATAATATCCAATGCAGAATTCAGTTAAGTTAAATATTATTAAAAAAAAGAGAGAGAGAGAGAGAGAGAGAAAGAAATTTCTCTCTCTCTCTTAACTGCAAGACTATGAAATTAGACCACAAGCACTCACTTAGGGACCCGAAATGCCCTACATACCAACGAACCAAGACCTTATACCAAAGCAGGATCAACTATGGGAACGAGAATTAAAAATTATAACACAAATATGCTGAAAATAATCCAAATTAACGCACAGCGGGCCAGATCAGTGGTTGACCAGTTACGGACCAAAGCCGAAGACGAAAACTTGGATGTCATTATAGTCCAGGAACCGTATACACATCTAAAGCGGGTCGCAGGGTACCCACACAATTATAAGGTGATCCACACGGATGATGACACCCCATGGGCTGCCGTTCTGGTAAGAAACATCAACATCAGCGCAACTAAAATCACACAGCTGTGTACTCCATGGGCTGCATGTGCACAACTTGGCACAGCATTAGGATCTCTATATGTCGTGGCACTCTACTGCAGACCGGGACAAGATATAGGCTTTGCAATCGACTACCTCCGATGCCTACAGGACACCCTACCAAATCAAAGAGTCATCATTGGAGCTGATGTCAACTGTCGCTCCCCGGCATGGCACAGCCTCACCCCAGACAGGCGAGGAACTCGAAATGGACAACTCTTAGAAGACTACCTTGCAGGATCCTATCTAACTGTTCTAAATCGACCCCACCATCTGCCAACATTTTCGAGCACCCTCTGGGAGGCCACAATTGATGTCTCCCTGGCCACCAGGAGTATGGCCGGACATGTGACTAATTGGAGGGTGGAGGAAGCATGGACCACCTCAGACCACCGGGCAATAACCTTTTCAGTTGAAAGACAACTAACAAGAATAACTCAAACAAACCAACCACAAATGAGATATGCAGTCGCAAATGCAGACTGGACACTATATAGAGAGTTGCTCACCACGGCAATTAAACACAATCTGGAAAACATAAACCCCCGGAGCGACCCGGATGACCTTCAGAGGGAAACTACAAAATTATTACTAAACATCAGTGATCGAGTGATAAAAAAAAAAACCCCAAAACCTGGCACAGTACCCTGGTGGACACCAGAAATTGCAGTACTACGACGACAAATGCAAAAAACAAGAAAAGACTTCCAGAGAGCTCGCAGAACCTGGCCCGAAGATGAGGTGGAGGTCTTGAGACAACATTACAGAGAAGCTAGGAACCGTTACACAGACACCATAAAAAAAAGTAAGAAGGGTTCTTGGGAGCGCCTAGTGTCTACTTCTGGAAACACCGACCCCTGGGGCATAGTCTACAAGGTGATAACCAATAAGCTTCCCAGGGGCGAGGTCATTAGTACTACCAGGACACCGGAGGGAAACCTAACGACCACTTGGGAGCAGTCAATGGGCAACATACTGGACAAAATCTTCAAGGAACCAGCAATATTAACCATGCAAGAACAACACGAAATTTGCAAGGAGAACGCAATCTATAACACCTCGACAATTGAACCCCCCTTCACCCTGGAAGAGCTCAGTGAGGCTGCCACCAAGATCAGAAATCGCAAATGCCCAGGACTGGACATGATCGAACCAGAGATCTTGAAGAAAACTGCAGAATTTGCACCGCACTTACTACTTACTCTCTACAACAGGTGCCTGGAAACAGGCAAATTCCCCACAGCATGGAAAACAGCAAACACCAAGTTGTTACTTAAAAATCCTAACAAAAAACCGGACTGCCCAGAGTCATATAGACCTATTGCACTGCTCTCAGTGGTCAGCAAACTATATGAAAGACTGCTGCACAAGCGAATCAAAAACCACTATGAGAGGACAAACCTGGCGGCTGGGAATCAGTTCGGATTTAAGCCGGGTTCCTCCACAGTGGATGCACTTGGAAACCTGCTTCGGAAGGCACAGGAATGCAGAAAAAAATACCTGCTAGTCATTTCAATTGATTTTGCTGGGGCGTTCGACTCACTTTGGTGGCCGAGCGTCCTAGCCAGACTAAGGGTGGCTGCAGTCCCTATCAACCTATACAAGGTAATGGAGGACTACCTATCTTGCAGGAAAGTAGAAATAAATGCCAACTACCAAAAAGTCACAAGATCTGTATACAGGGGCTGCCCGCAGGGGTCTGTCTTGGGGCCACTCCTTTGGAATATGGTTCTCGATGAGCTCCTGAACCTGGACCTGGGGCTGATCGGAGCCCAGGCCTTTGCAGACGACCTTATTCTTACCATTGAGGCTGACTCAAGAGCCCAACTGGAAACTACCGCAAACCAAGCTCTGCAGAAAATACAAAATTGGGCTACAAGAAACCAGTTAAAAATTTCACCGACGAAAACCACATCTATTCTACTAAAAGGAACCCTGCAAATACGGCGCCCACCCCAAATTAAAATAGAAGGTGTGACCATTAAACTTGCCAACCAAATGAAATATCTAGGAGTTATCCTAGACAAAAACTTATCCTTTCAACCTCACCTACAATATATAAGGACGAAGATAAGACGTTACTCGGCACTGGTGGCGAGGGTTACGAGAAAAGGCTGGGGATTAAAAAAAACAGCACTAATGTTGTATTATAAGGCAACCTTCATCCCTGCGATAACTTATGCTGCTGCAGTGTGGTACAGCAAAACGACGCTTGCAGTCAATAGGAGAACTCTGGATACGATACAAAGGACCATTTTACTAACAACCACACGAGCATGCAGAACAGTAAGCACACCAGCGTTGCAGGTGCTTGCTGGAGCGCTCCCCCTCGATTTGGAGACTGTAAAAGCTGGCTTGCTCTTCCTGCATGCCAGGGGGGTTGCTGCCACCTTCCAGGATTTCATAATTGACCCAGCGAGTAGTACAAAAACAGAAAAAGTCCGATTACAGGCTTACCTACTTCGGGAGTGGCAACAAAGATGGACCGATACAACAAAAGGAGAAATCACAAGAAAATTCCTTCCCAACCTCAGCAAAATATATCCCAAGCAACCAGCCTGGTACTTTCCGGGGAAGCATTTGACTTCGCTCCTTACTGGTCATGGTCCCTTTAAGGAGAAGCTGCTCGGGTTCTGCCTTGTTGAGGACCCCAACTGCACATGTGGGGAGATCGAGAACTGGAACCACTTGGTCTACGACTGCCCAGAATACGAAGATCTCAGAGGCATCCTGATCACAAAGATACACTACCTTCCGAAAGGACTGGAATCCCACTTCATTGACACAGAAGAGGAATACAGAGCACTTTCTCAATATGCGCAGGACCTCTTCGAGAGGAGAAAACTGCTAATTACCATAAATCGTGTCTGAAGAAATATCACCACAAGTTAAACTGTACAAGACCATAAAATACTATCCAACAGAGTTACTACAGAGAAAAACCTTGAGACAAGTGAGTGAAAAACACAAGGATGGAGCTTACCCCATGAGCGACTGGACTGAAACCGGCTCAATATTGAAGAAAAGAGACTTAACGCAGCACAGCTGCCAAACGCCATTTGGCGAATTGAAGAGGGCACCCTAGCCTCCTTCATCTTTAATACCCATATCCCCGGTGGGGGGGGAAGACGGTCTTACTGTCTCATCCCCCTCTCACCATTCCCACTTTCCCTTCTGGTGGGGCATGGGCATGCCCCACTGTGACTTGGAGTTGCCTCCTCTCTCGATTCCATACTTCTGTCTTTTCCCCCCCAGACTTCAGTCTCCCCACCCACTCTACCTGCACATACGCAAGCGAATGCCCTACACATCGGAATTGATTTAATTATCTCCAAATTACGTTTTTCGCCCATACACTCGGCGTTTCAAAAATTTAGCGTTATTCCCCATAGAATTTACCAAAATAAAAAAAAATAAAAATAATAAAAAAAAAAAAAAAAATATATATATATATATATATCTTAGTTTATTTTTTAACTTTCATTTCCTCTTTTTATTTTATTATTATTTTTTTTTTTTTTTTATACATATATATATTTTTTTTTTTAGGTCCTAGCCGCCGAAATCTCAGGAAATTAAGCGGCAGGACCTGCCAGAGTAAATCTTAGTCTACTGGTGTTTCCTGGTCTGCCTCCACGGGGCGAAAGTGGGGCAACGTTGGGCCTCAGTAGGGGTCCAGCGGCTAAACGACCAGATGAACAACGGTACATGACATTACACATATACAATATCCATACACTTTTAAATCTCTGGCATTTCCCAGCGAACTGGTTCACTCACAATGAAAGCAACGCGGAGATGGGGGAAACCCCTGGTGCCGTTTGACCCTAAACACACTTTACACTTTTACTTAAGGTGGTAGAAAATAAAAAAGACCTGGGAGTAATTGTGCAGTCAGATATGAAGTTTTCTGAGCAATGCAGACAGGCTGCCATGGCAGGTCATGGGGTTTTGTCAATGATATATAGGAATTTTGCTAGCAGGGAAAAGGAGGTGATTGTCCCTATGTATAAGGCAATGGTCATGCCACGCCTTGAGTACTGCATACAGGTCTGGAGGCCTCATTTTAGGAAGGATGTAGATTTACTTGAGCGTGTACAGAGAAGGGCAACAAGATTGGTGAGGGGAATGAAGGGATCCTCTTACCAAGAGAGGCTTAAGTTCTACAAATTGCAGTGGCTGGAGACTAGGCACCTGCGTGGTGATCTGATTGAGGTGTATAAGGCCTTGAATGGGTTGAACACGCTGAATTCTGATGGGATCCTTCCACTTGTTCAGATTACGAACCTAAGGGGGCATAAATTCAAATTAAGAAAGGACAGGTGTAGAATAGATGTGCAGAAATTTGCCTTTAGCCAGCGGGTGGTTATTTGCTGGAACAAACTTCCATCTGTCGTTGTGGAAGTTGATAGGTTAAATAAATTTAAGGAGGAACTGGACAGGCATTTGGAAGGAATGGTGTGATTTTTTTTTGGCTGATGCTGCATAAGCTCATACACATGCTTTCTTGCATCACATGCTACTACTATATCAGCAACCACTTGAGCTAAGCTGAGCCACAATTGATAAACAAGTGCACAAGAGACTAATGTGATTTTCTGTGCAGTTTGAATTCTGATTAGAAACAACCAATAAGAACCATACGTCACAGAGATTACAACAAATTATATATAATTTGCATTTTTAAAGCAGTAGCAATTAAAAGTGTTGGATTTCAGAATAATTTTTTGATTATTTTATCATTTCTGTTTTAAATTAAATTTTTAAAAAAGTGCTGGATTTTGGTTGCCAAATTTATGAAGTTGTGTATTGCATTACAAAAAATTTATTTTATAAGGTACCTTTATGAATTTTTATATGGATGGATGGTTTCAGCTTTGACTCGTGCTGACAGCTTTCTGGTTGAGCAAGAGACACGAGCAGGTTAGTGTGTGTGGTTTTTTTTTTTTTTTTTTTTTATGCAGATTTTCTTAATACTTAGTTTTCAATAGTGGATTTTTAATTCATGTTATTTATTTGTAATGAAAGTATTTAGATATCACTTTCTCCTATTTTGTATAACAATAGGCTGCAATCATACCATAACTATGAATGCAAAAGTGGATATACATTTTCTTAGAAAAGCATGTGATGATAGTATATCAATTCAAGTGATATAAATATGAGAGCTAGAGATTTTGCACACATACAGGTCAGATATATCCATTGAAGTAGTATGTCAACAGTTTTAAAAGTCAGTTATTAAAATGTAGTGTCTGTGATTAAATTTCACCTACTTCTAAAGCAAAATAGTTGTTGAAAAGATTTCATATTTAGTAGCAGTGACCATGAAGCAGATTTTCCCAAAAGTAAAGGAATATAAAAATAAATAGAGGCATCTTATCTTTCTTATTGCTGTGATTGGTACTGTAAGAGTTATGCTATATGTTGGTTCATATTAGAATTTTTCAACTTTGCCTCAGCTGTCAAGATTTCTTGTAAAAACGCTGAATGCATTCATATTGCAGACAGTTTGCATGAGCTATTCCTAAATCAGGAGAGGATCAGTTACTAAAAAAATTATCAACCATTCTCCATCACCAATTGTATAAGAAAAACACTAGATATATATGACACATGGGTGACTTCGGTTCAGTTTTGAAACTAAATTGCTGATGAATAACGATCAATTTTGTTTCCAGCAAAATAAATCTGATTTAATATTATAATCAACACTGAAACTAACATTTACAATGTGTTAAAAATGAGCATCTAAACTCTGTTCATTGTAGCTTTATTCCTAACATACACAAATCTGCATCATTGAGTAATGCTCACATTAGCCATTTGCTGAGTAATACAGTGTTTTAAGCAAACTAACTAATGAGAGCTACACTCAAGTGATATATATTTGTTTGTCAGGATTAAAGTTACAGTGAACAGAGCTTAGTAATTGTAAGTTTGGATCAGGGGTAGCCAACCAACAGTGTCTTCCACTAGTGGCCCACCTCCTGATGCAAAAAAAAGGACAAATTATAGAACCAGTTTGAAAAATCAGAAATGAAGCTAAACAAGCAGTTTTCCAAAGTGGGTGTCATGTTGCATCCCAGAGGCTTTTGTCAAATTTTTGCATCACATCAAAATTGTTTCCATTCTGATTTCCTTTAACTACATATAACAATGTAATTGAATGATTTAATATACAGGGTGATCCAAAAGTCAGTAAACAAAGAATCGGTATTTCGGTGAATTTTTGACATATGGTAACGAGATTAGTGCAGAAATGCATAGAATTACTTGAGGTTTTTAACAAAAGAATGTCAAAATTAGTTCCAAATATGTCCACCAGGTGGCACTGTACCTGAATGACGTTGCGCAAGTGTCTGCTATAAAGGCACTACAAGAACAACAGCTAAGCAGTTTAGTGAACATTTGGGTGGTTGTTAGTTTTTTGTTTTTTGTTTTATTGGCGCAAGAGCTACTTTGCCCATATTGCGCCTGTTCCTGTGGAGAGACATTGTACGGATTAATAAAAAGGTTTATATGAGCATAAATATATTAATCTGTTTTAGATAGTGGAAAACCTCAGGTAAATTGGAATTGTCCCTAATAATATGTCTAATTTGAAGAGGTTCGTTTAAATTAGATAGGGATCAGAATGATGTGGTTCTGGCATACTGATAGTGAGTGCACTCTATAAGAATATGCTTTACGGTTAGTGTTGAAGCACAGTGGTGGATTATTTCCTCGCAATAAATATTGATGTGTAAGATGGGTATGACCTATATGTGCTTTGGCAAGCACAACCTCTTCGTGTCTGTTTGAGCGGAAACTAGATTTCCATAGCTGTGGATTCTGTTCAATGTCGTTCAATGTCGTTCAAAGTCGTTCAATGGAACACATTCTGTAAATGGCAAGATATTGCAAGATCATCAGCATAAAGATAGATTTCTATGTTACCCAAAATGCTCTGCACTAAATTGTTTATCCTAAGAGCAAAGAGGGTAGCGCTGAGTACCGATCCCTGTGGTACACCTTCTCTTTGAATAAGAGCTTGTGAAACAGCATTACGATAACTCACTTGAAAAATTCTATTTTTAAGGTAACTCTCTATGATCATTGGGAGTCGACCTCTGAGTCCTATGGAATACAGGTCTTTCAGAATATAGGCACCTCCATAGCCAGGTGGGAAGGAGCAGCAGTACGTAGCACACGCTTCTTGATTAGACCGGGGTTCGAGCCCGTCACCACCAAATACAGAGGATGCAGAAAGGTCAGGGAATGACCACCGCATATTCCCGGAGCAATATGGCCTTAGTTGCTAATGCTCCTAAAAACCAAATAACAAACAAACAAACTTGCAGAATACCATAGAGCCAGGTGGTATCAAAGGCTTTTTCGATATCCAGGCACACCATGACAAGATGTTCTTTTCAAATAAAGGCGTTCCGTATGTTACACTCAGCTTTCACCATAAGGTCTAATGTGGATCGGTTTTTGCAGAAGCAGTATTGATTACAACTGATGACTGAGTGGGATGCTATGTACCATACAAGTCTATTATGTACCATCTTTTCCAATATCTTGCCCAAGCAGCTGGTAAGGGATATCAGTCTATAGTTGCATGGATTCGTCTGATCTTTCCCAGGGTTTGGAAATGCTAGCACTGTTGAATGACACCATGAGCGAGGATAATAGCTTTTGGAGAAGACCTGATTCAGAAAAAGCAATAGAGAATTTAGTAGTGCCTTTTGTATAGGTGTTGCAACATGAGGTAATAAAGACCATCAGGTCCTGATGCCCCATTTCTTGAATTGTTTAGAGCATCCTGTAGCTCCAACGTTGTAAAGGGTTGATTATATGGGAGTGCTATTCTTGTAGCCCAAGAAACCTATAGGGAAACAGAAATCCAAAGAAGAAAAAATTAGTCAAGAAACACTTGTCATGATGAACCAAAGACGACAAATGAAGAGCAAGAAAAACACTGACAGGGAGAAAATTGAGTATACTGAGTTATGCAAAGCCATTAGAAAGAGACTCAGAGAGGACATAAGAAGATTTAACACAAGAAAAGTAGAACAAGCATTAAGGGAAAACAAAGGATTTAAATCAGCAGCCATGAGTAATACAGAAAGACAAATGATACTGAAACTGAAGAATAGCGATGGTGTACTTATAAACAGCAGAGAAGGCATAATTCAAATAGCAGAAGACTACTATAGAGAATTATACAAGGAGCGAGGGAATGATACCAGCAGTGGGGAAGATGGATTGCAAAGTAGCAACACATACGACATACCCGATATTCTTCCTGATGAGGTAGAACATGCATTGAAGAAAATGAAGAATCGGAAAGCCCCGGGAGAAGATGAAGTTACTGTAGAGTTGTTAAAATTGGGAGGAAGAGACATAACACAAAAACTGGCAAGGCTTTTCACAAAGTGCATTAGAAAAGGTGTGATGCCTAAGCAGTGGAATAATGCAATCATAGTTTTGCTGCATAAGAAAGGAGATAAATCAGAAATTGGAAATTATAGACCAATTAGCTTGTTATCCCATATCTACAAGTTGTTCACAAGGGTCATTACTAACAGATTAGAAAGAATACTTGATGAGAATCAACCGAAAGAGCAAGCTGGCTTTAGGACAGGATTCTCAACTATGGATCACCTTCACGTAATATCACAGCTAATGGAGAAAGCAAATGAATATAAAACACCATTATGCCTGGCGTTTGTGGATTATGAAAAGGCATTTGACTCCATACAGCATAAGGCAATGTTTTGGGCACTGGAAAGACAAGGCATAGATACTCCATATATTATGATTTTGAAGAAAATATATTAGCATTAGCATTAGCATTAGTAGAGGCATATGATGCAAGAAAGCAAGCTTATTCAGCATCAGCCAAAAAAAAAAAAAAAAAAACCCTCTCCCATTTCACCCCTCCGTTCGTTCGAAATACCTGTCCAGTTGAGCTTTAAATTTGTTTAGGCTATCAACTTCAACAACAAGTGATGGAAGTCGGTTCCACCAACCAACCACCCGCTGGCCAAAGGCAAATTTCCGCACATCTATCCGACATCCGTCCTTCCTCAATTTGAATTTATGCCCTCTGAGGTGATTATTCTGAGAAAGATGAAGAATCCCATTGGTATTGAGCATGCTCAAACCATTCAAAGCCTTATACACCTCTATCAGATCACCTCGCCGGTGCCTAGTCTCCAGACTCTGTAATTTGCAAAACTTAAGCCTTTCTTCGTAAGAGCAACCCTTTGTTCCATTTACTAATCTTGTTGCCCTTCTCTGTACCCGTTCCAGCAGCTCTACATCCTTCTTGAAATGAGGCCTCCAGACCTGTATACAGTACTCAAGATGTGGCCTAACCATTGCCTTATACAAGGGAATAATCACCTCCTTATCCCTGCTAGAAATATTCCTGTATATCATTGACAAGACACCATGAGCTACTCTTGCAGCTCGTCTGCACTGCTCAGAGAACTTCATATCTGCCTGCACAATTACCCCCAGGTCCTTTTCATTCTCCACCACTGTCAGTGTAGTACCGCAGAGTTGATACATTGCTCTGGGGTTACTGTTACCCATATGTAGTACTTTACATTTGTCAATGTTAAACTTCATTTGCCACCTCTCAGCCCATCTGTTCAACCTTTCCAGATCCTGTTGCAGCAGCATAGCGTCAGTAGTGTCCTTAACGACCCTGCCAACCTTTGTATCATCTGCAAACTTAAACATTAAACTTGATATCCCATCATCAATATCATTCATAAACACCGAAAACAACAATGGACCCAACACTGAACCTTGAGGAACTCCACTAATAACATTAGTCCACGTTGAGCAGTGTCCATTGATTACCACTCTCTGTCTTCTGCCACTCAACCATCCCCTTATCCATAGCAGCAATTTGCCTCCAATGCCACACTGCTCCAATTTGTGCAGCAGTCTTCCATGTGCAACAGTATCAAAAGCCTTCCTAAGATCCAAATATATAATATCAAAGTTATTCCCTGCATCCAGTTCTTTTGTGACTACATCATAGTATCCAATCAAATTGGTCAGGCAAGACCTGCCCTTAACAAAACCATGCTGCGTCTGAGCTATAACTGAATTCTTGTCTAGATGATCCTGCAGTGCTTCTTTAACGAGTGCCTCCATTAATTTACCTGGAACAGAAGTTAAACTAACAGGTCTATAATTACTTGTGTCAGCCTTTGATCCTCCTTTGTGAATTGGGGTTACATTTGCACATCTCCAGTCTATGGGTACCTCCCCTGAGTCCAAAGAAGCTCTCATAATTATGGCTAGGGGTTTGCATTCTTCCTTTGCTGCCTCCTTTAATATAACTGGATAGATCCCATCCACCCCAGGTGCCTTAGAGAGTGCTACATCCTTTATTAGACTAGACAAAGACAGTAGCAAATTTAAAATCGAGAAAGGAGTTCGACAAGGAGACACAATATCTCCGAAGCTGTTTACTGCTGCCCTTGAGGAAGCCTTCAGAAGATTAGACTGGTCGCAGAAAGGAGTCAATGTGAACGGAGAGTACCTAAACCATTTACAATTTGCAGATGACATTGTGGTCATAAGCCACGATCCCAAAGAATTAGAGGAAAATCTTAATCAGTTATGCACAGTTAGTAAGGATTTTGGACTAAAGATGAATATGGCTAAAACAAAAGTAATGATGAACAAGTATGCCACGGAAAGGGAAATAATGATTGAAGGAGCAGTAATTGAAAAGGTGGAGTCATATACTTATCTGGGACAAGTTATTAGCTGTAATAATTATAAATGGCTGGAAGTTAAGAGAAGAATAAATTTTGGATGGACAGCATTCAGGAAATATAGTCACATACTGAAGAGCAATATCCCAATTTGTCTGAAACGTAAAATAATGAATCAATGTATACTCCCCACCATGACTTATGGAAGTGAAACTTGGGCACTCACCAAAAGAATGGAAGAGAAGCTAAGAACTACACAGCGAAGAATGGAACGAATTATTTTGGGAATCAGACTGTTAGATAAGAAGAAAAACACATGGATTAGGCAGAAAACTCAAGTAAAGGACATTCTTATCAAAACTAAAGAACTAAAATGGTCTTGGGCAGGACACATAGCTCGAAGACATGATGACAGATGGACTAAGAAAATAACAGAATGGTACCCAAGAGGAGCTAGAAGAAAACCTGGAAGACAAAGGCGGAGATGGATAGATGAAATTCATGAGTTTTTGAGTAGTAAATGGATGGCCAGTGCTCAAAACAGAAGGAACTGGAAAGTTTCTGGAGAGGCCTTCATCCTGCAGTGGATTGAAAATGGCTGATGATGATGATGATTCTTGTACTGAAATTTAATTTGCTTTGCTCAGTCCTTCTTTTAAGTTGCTGAAAAGATGGTTCATATGCAGCTGTATCTGAGATTTTGGCAAAGTTTTCTGCCAGAGCATTAGCTATTTCAACTGGAGATGATAAATCTTGTCCATTCCATCTCAGTATTGGAGAGGATACTGGGAGAAATCTGCCATTTAGTTTTTTTTTTTATTTTATTCCAGCTTATTCTCCTGTTTGTGTTCTTCATTATAGTAGAGAAAAACTGGATCCAAGAATCTTTTTTTGCCTTTTTCCTTACAAATTGCGCTTTTGCTTTCAGTTTTATTGAAATTTATAAGGTTCTCAGTAGTTGTGTGTTTATGAAACAGGTTCCATGCCCTGTTTTTCTCTTTTTTGGCAAGTTGGCACACTTCACTCCACCAAAGATTGGCATGTTTAAAACGAACCAGTACGGATTTTTGGTATGGCCTTGGTCGCGGCATTCAGAATCTGAGATATGATGTGCTGTGTGGCATCATCGATGGAATTTGATAATTTCATCACTGAATGAGATACTGAAAGCAAATAACTTCCAATCGGCCTTGGAAAATTTCCATTTTGAGCGGGAATTATTTGCCTGAGGGATTCTAGTTGTTTGGATTTCACAAATTATCGGATAATGGTCACTGTTTAGCGGATTGTCCAGAATTGTCCAGCGGATGAGTGGATACAATGTTGGAGAGCAGATTGTCAAGTCTATAGCTGTAGTTGTTCTATTGGAGAAATGAATGTAAGTATCAGCACCAGTATTCAGCAGTGTTAGATTGTGTTTGTCAAGCAGCGATTCCAGAACTTTTCCTCGTCTGTCTGTATGTGGGGAGCCCCAGATTGGGTGGTGTGCATTAAAATCTCCAAATAAACAAAATGGAGGAGGGATCTGTAGCAGAAGTACTTCTAGGTCATTATAAGTATATTCTTTGTTTGGTGATAGGTAGATTGAATAGGAATGTATTTAGTAGAGACTCTTGAGTTTACTAGAATGGCCACACCTCCACGCACGGTGGTATTGTTATTTATATTATGCTGATATACAGTATAGTTCTTGATTTTTGGAATTACTTGCGGAGGTAAATTAGTTTCTTGCAAACATATGCTTACCGGACTATACTGTTGAATTAGGTCATGGATATCATCGATATTACTACGTAGACCTAAAAACAAATAATGGATGATGTGATCCATTATTTGTTTTTAGCGGTTGTGTTTGATTTAGTCTACTTTTTAAGTCCAGTCTGTTTTTGTCTCTCCAATTTTATTCTTTCTTTTTTCGAGAAGATAGGACGTGCTGTGTCCATATCGTCTTCTGTGTACAGATCTAAGATTGGCTCATCCGGGTTGATGTTTTCATTTGTATCCATATTTGTTACATTTTGCCGACTTTTCTGCATTGGGACTACTGTTTTAGTTTTTATGGTTTCTGAGAAAGACTGCAAAGCAGTTTGCGGTACTGTAATTGGTGTGTTGTTGGCACTATCTATCACATGCTGTTCCTTAGTAGATTGCTTGAGGTTGAGAGTATTTCTCTAGCCCGGTCTGCAATAGACGTGGATGGGGGAACTGACACGTCAGTTTGAGTGACTGCTGACTGATATTTATTTGTTGCTGCTGCGTAGGTGTAGTAAGCATAATTTGCTTCTTTGGATCTTTTTTCCTGTTTTCCACAGTTCACAGGACTTTGAATAGGCGGAGTGTTGGCCTTGACAGTTTAGACAATGTGGTGTTTCAGCATCACATTCTGTTTGTGCGTGGGATTTTGAACCACAGTTTGGGCACACTGCATCCCCTCGACAGACGGTCTGAGAGTGTCCAAACTTTTGACACTTATAACATCTGATGGGCTTATGAATGTAGGGTCTTATACGGCAATTGAGCTAGCTGGCTTTAACAGTCGATGGTAAATTTGGTGTGCCAAACGTAAGGATGATGTTCCACGTTGGAACAAGCTGGCCATCTTTTCTGATCATAATCTGCTTAGCATGTGTGACTTTTTGTTCTTTTAATTCTTGGACTAATTCATCTTCTGTGACATTGATCAAATCCCACTCAGTGAATGACCCCTCTGGAGGCATTTAGTATTGCATGTGGGGTAACTTGCACGGGAATACCACCAAAGGCTGAGAGATTCAGCAGAGTCTCTGATTGCTTACGGCTCACTTTCAATTAGTAAATCACCCGATCTAAGTCTTTTCACCATTTTAGGTGAACCTGCTGTGCTTTCCAAACATTTCTGTATCAGAAACGGGGAGAGTGTACTCATGCATTTGTTTGACAAGGAGTGGAAGATAAGGAAAGATGGACATTCCTTTTGCTCTGTGTCAGTCCTCAGTCTTTTCGACATTGATGTGTCATGGTCATTATCATTTGATTTAGGACATGAGCACCAAGGCTCAATTGGAGGGAAATTGTCAAATTCCATGTTTGCTCCTTTTCGCCCTGGGAGAGTGGCTTTCTTCTCCCAGGTTACCAGCCCTGCCACGTGGAGGCAGGAGCAGTGCCACCAGTGACCAAGCGGTTGTAAAGTTTAGTAGCTTGTTAGTAATTAATATATATACTCTGAAAAAAGAAAGGTAGTTTTCCTTTCTTGGTTTTTACTTTAACACTTGAAGCACAGAACCACTTTAGGTAAACAAAAGAGAAAACGACACTAGAAATAAAATTAAACTTTGTCGCTTAGAAATAGCACACTATATATATCAGAGGAAATTGCTTGGCACTCGGGGCTGAACTTTTGGGAAAGAAAAGAAGCTAAGCGGTCAAGTTATCATTACCGGATAAAGCACTGTTGGTGAAATGTTATTACCTTAACACTGAATCTGCAACTGCAGCTTTGTGATCTTTCCATCAGCTGAAGGGTATGCAACGTGGTAAAGGACCAATGACTGTTGCAGGACTAAAGATGATGATTAAGAAATTTGAGACAACTGGTTCGTTACAAGATCGTCCATGAAATGGAAGACCATCAACATGTACTACAAATGAGGCTGCAGTTGTGGAAGACATGGATACTCTAATGGCATCATCACATGGAGATGCAAGCTCTCGTGAAGTTTCACGTCGAACTGGCGTCCCATATGGGAGTGTGTGGAAAGCACTAAGAGTAGTCCTCTGTAGATATCCTTATAAAATTCAACACCTTCGAGAACTTAGGCGACCCGATTTTGCAAAGCGGGAAGCATTTGCGTTATGGTTCTTTCAGCGAATTGAAGAATGTGACAACTGGCTGTCAAATGTTTTGTGAATGGATGAAGCCCATTTTACTCTCAATGGCACTGTAAACACACACACAATTGCAGAATTTGGGCGACGGAAAACCCTTGAGCTTACACGGAAACTCCGTTGCATCAGTCAAAAGTAGCAGTGTGGCGTGGATTCGCCTCTTCTTTTGTTATAGGGGCATTTCTCTTTCAGGAAATCAGTGGCTCTGGTTTTGAAACTGTCACTGTCACAGGTCAGTGTTATGCTGATCTGTTATGAAACTGCATTATCCCTAGCCTGGGGGAAACGCAAGCTTTGAATGTTGTGACATTCATGCAGGATGAAGCACCACCCCACATTGCTTCTCCTGTGAAACAACTGTTACTCTCAGCGTTTGGAGAGAGCATTTGATAAGCCGTCACTTTCAGCATGAATGGCCACCAAGGTCTCCAAACCTGACACTGCAAATTTTGGTTATGGGGCTACCTGAAGTCACGGGTTTACAGAGAGCACCCAACGTCATTGGCAATGCTAAAAGACTCTATACAATGGCAGGTATCAATAATACCTCCAGAAATGCTGTTTCATGCTGTCCATAATGTCGTTACTCGTCTTCAGGCAGCGCTCGACAAGGAAGGCCACCACATTGAACATTTACTATAATGAGGTGCTTTGTGGTATTACAGATCAAGTGCTGCCTGGTAGACATATTTGGAAATAATTTTGACATTCTTTCAGAAAACCCCATGTAATTCTATGCATTTCTGTGCTGATCTTGTTACCATACGTCAAAAATTCACTGAAATCCCAATTCGTTAATTGTTTACTGACTTTTTTTGATTTTTTTTTATATATAAATAAAATAACATTTATTAGAACAGTGCAACCTTGAAAAAAATGCACTCTTCATACTGCAGGTATCATCAAATCTCCCAAAAAGTTGATGATTAAGAAATTTGAGACAACTGGTTCGTTACAAGATCTACCACTGAATAGTCTACTTTTTATTGGAATAAAAAGTAGACTATTCAGAGAATAGTCTACTTTTTATTCCAATAGGGGGCAATTATCTAAAAATTGGCTGTATATTCACTCTGATATGTTCAGTGGCAGAGTAATTTTTTTATAAACAACAGGACTCATCAAAGACTAATTACTGTAGACAACCAGTTTCTCCCCTCAACTAGAGATATAATAAAAGGGTATATCAGTGAAATGCTAACAACAAGCAACCACTTCTGGAAGGGAGTACTGCTACCGTTCGTCAAGTGCATTACATTAGTTATAAAGTAAGTTTTTGTAAACAACAGCACATGACATTTTTTCTGCTACTAGAAGTTACACTTAGGATAGCAAAAACTGTTAAGGGTTAAACTAGACAAAAATATACATTAACTGAGAACTGATTTATGGACAAATCATGTGACGTCACTATGATAGGCTGGTCAGTTTGTTTTGATTTAGTTTTCTCAAAACATGATAAATTCTACGGCATCAAAATGAAATACATGGCAAAATTAGTAAATCACTAGGATAGAAGTAATGGCCACCAAAAGAAAAAATTGTACAATTGAAGAAAAGTTAAAGATTATCTAAAGAGTTAAGAATGGCAAAACAAAATACAGTATATTTTGCTAGAGTGGAATTCCAGAAAGGACGATCTTCAGTTGGATGAAAGAGGAAGAAAAATTGCATTCATTCAAAGACTCCATAGTAGATGAAGTAGGCCTCCAAAGAAAAAAAACGTGGTGAAAACACTGATGTGGAACAATGCTTGTACAAGTGATTTCTACATAAGCTTAGTAAAGGCATAACAATAAATGGGGTAATTTTTACAGCACAAGCACTTAATTTTCATAAGCTACTTGCCAAAGATGATGACACATCTAAAGCTTCTGAACGGTGTCTTTGGAAAAGGAAAGCCCATCATAGGATATCCCAGTTAAGTCTTCTAGGCAAATCTGCCTTTGGTGACATTACAGCAGCAGAAGCATATCCTGAATTTCTGCATAATATGATTCAAGATGATGAATTCACAGATGAACAGTTGTATTGTGACAAAACAGTGATGTACTATAAATTTCTCCCACAAATTACTGGATGTTAAAATAGCATCCAACAAAGCAGGCATCATCATCATCAGCCATTTTCAATCCACTGCAGGATGAAGGCCTCTCCAGCAACTTTCCAGTTCCTTCTGTTTTGAGCACTGGCCATCCATTTACTACTCAAAAACTCATGAATTTCATCTATCCATCTCCGCCTTTGTCTTCCAGGTTTTCTTCTAGCTCCTCTTGGGTACCATTCTGTTATTTTCTTAGTCCATCTGTCATCATGTCTTCGAGCTATGTGTCCTGCCCAAGACCATTTTAGTTCTTTAGTTTTGATAAGAATGTCCTTTACTTGAGTTTGCTGCCTAATCCATGTGTTTCTCTTCTTATCTAACAGTCTGATTCCCAATATAATTTGTTCCATTCTTCGCTGTGTAGTTCTCAGCTTCTCTTCCATTCTTTTGGTGAGTGCCCAATTTCACTTCCATAAGTGGGGAGTATACATTGGTTCATTATTTTACGTTTCAGACAAACTGGGATATTGCTCTTCAGTATGTGACTATATTTCCTGAATGCTATCCATCCAAAATTTATTGTTCTCTTGACTTCCAGCCATTTATCATTATTACAGCTAATAACTTGTCCCAGATAAGTATATGACTCCACCTTTTCAATTACTGCTCCTTCAATCATTATTTCCCTTTCTGTGGCATACTTGTTCATCATTACTTTTGTTTTAGCCATATTCATCTTTAGTCCAAAATCCTTACTAACTGTGCAAAACTGATTAAGATTTTCCTCTAATCCTTTGGGATCGTGGCTTATTACCACAATGTCATCTGCAAATCGTAAATAGTTTAGGTATTCTCCGTTCACATTGACTCCTTTCTGCGACCAGTCTAATCTTCTGAAAGCTTCCTCAAGGGCAGCAGTAAACAGCTTCGGAGATATTGTGTCTCCTTGTCGAACTCCTTTCACGATTTTAAATTTCCTACTGTCTTTGGCTAGTCTAATAAAGGAGGTAGCACTCTCATATATTTTCTTCAAAATCATAATATGTGGGATATCTATGCATTGTCTTTCCAGTGCCCGAAACATTGCCTTATGCTGTATGGAGTCAAATGCCTTTTCATAATCCACAAATGCCGGGCATAATGGTGTTTTATGTTCATTTGCTTTCTCCATTAGCTGCGATATTACGTGAAGGTGATCCATAGTTGAGAATCCTGTCCTAAAGCCAGCTTGCTCTTTCGGTTGATTCTCATCAAGTATTCTTTCTAATCTCTTAGTAATGACCCTTGTGAACAACTTGTAGATGTGGGATAACAAGCTAATTGGTCTGTAATTTCCAATTTCTGATTTATCTCCTTTCTTATGCAGCAAAACTATGATTGCATTAGTCCACTGCTTAGGCGTCACACCTTTTCGAATGCACTTTGTGAAGAGCCTTGCTAGTTTTTATGTTATGTCTCTTCCTCCCAATTTTAACAACTCTACAGTAACTTCATCTTCCCCCGGGGCTTTCTGATTCTTCATTTTCTTCAATGCATGTTCTACCTCATCAGGAAGAATATCGGGTATGTCGTATGTGTTGCTACTTTGCAATCCATCTTCCCCCCTGCTGGCATCATTCCCTCGCTCCTTGTATAATTCTCTATAGTAGTCTTCTGCTATTTGAATTATGCCTTCTCTGCTGTTTATAAGTACACCATCGCTATTCTTCAGTTTCAGTATCATTTGTCTTTCTGTATTACTGCTCATGGCTGCTGATTTAAATCCTTTGTTTTCCTTTAATGCTTGTTCTACTTTTCTTGTTTTAAATCTTCTTATGTCCTCTCTGAGTCTCTTTCTAATGGCTTTGCATAACTCAGTATACTCAATTTTTTCCTTGTCAGTGTTTATCTTTCTCTTCATTTTTCACCTTCAGTTCATCATAACAAGTGTTTCTTGACTAATTTTTTCTTATTTGGATTTCTTTTTCCCTATAGGTCTCTTGGGCTTTATCACTTTCAGAAAGTTCTAATATTCCTCGTCGATATCTTGGTCCTGAGCAGTCTGCAGAAGCTCAAACTTGTTCTTAAGTTCCAGTACATACTGCTTTTTCTCCTCTTGTGTTATCTCAAAGACCTTTGTATTATTTACTCGAGTCAGGTTTTTCCTTTCCTTTCCTACATCTATATCAAGTGTACATCTTACCATTCTGTGATCACTTCCAACATTTACCTTATTCAGGACGTAACATCATTCACAATATATCTTCTGTTAGTGAGGATGAAGTCGATTTCATTAGTTGTTAATCCATTTGGACTCTTCCATGTCCACCCTTTTTCTTGAAAAAAGTGTTCATTACTGACAGTCCTTGAGATTCTGCAAATTCCACAAGTCTTTCACCTCTTTCATTTCTTTCACCAATTCCAAAATTTCCTATAGTTCCTCTTTCTGCACTGTTTTGTCTTTTTCCAACCTTAGCATTGAAGTCCCCATAATAATAGTGTAGTGGGTTTTCTGCTCATCTAGAAGACTCTCAATTTCAGTTTACATTTCTTCAACCTCTTCATCATTATGGCTTGATGTTGGTGCATAAATCATTATAACCTTTAGCTTGTACCTCTTAGAAATCTTGAGTATTAGTCTTGACACCTTGTTGATGTACTTTTGAATTTCAAAATGTTGTTTTTTAAATCTTTATGGACCAGAAACCCAACTCCACCTTCACTCCTTTCACTGTTTCCATTGGTGTACAGCAGATTTCCACTTGATAAACTTATAAGTGATTCATTTCTTCTTCTTGTTTCAGCCAAACTGATGATATTCCAATTCACATTTTCTAATTCCTTTTCCAGCTCTAATATCCTGTCTTCACCAATGAGTGATCTTACGTTATAACAAAGAGAGAATTACTGTGTTACTCTGTGCAAACAAGACTGGAAGTCACAACCTAAAGCCATTGTGCATTGATAAAAGTTGAAGTTGAGCAATGCGAGAGTTGACTCTTGTGGCAACACAGCGGCAGTCTTCAGGGCAGAATGCACTGGTTCCACAGGAACTAGTTATTCTTGGTGACTCGGTTGTCAGAAAAATGGAAAATACATTGTGCAAAAGGGAGCGGTGAAATAGGATCAGGGTATATCTGCCAGAGACAAAAGTTGTTGACATTGTAGAGCAGATATCATCTTTTAAAGGCACAAAAGGTGATATTGTTGTACACGTTGGCACTAGTGACATTAAGTGTAAGAGATCAACAGATTTACTTAACAAGTACAGGTCAATGTTGAAAAAAAAATTCACGAGTTAGGGTTAAATTTGAAAGTGTCTGCAATCCTGTCCAGACACGATAGGAGGGAGTGTATGATGAGAGCCTTGTCAATCAGTTTGGCCCTGGAGGATTGTGCAAGGCTTGTGGGGTAGAATTTTTCCCATGGTCTGTGCTTGTTAATAGGAGTAATTGCTTCTACAGGGATGAAATACACTTAAATAGAAAGGTGCAAGAATATTTGCTGATGCCATCGAGCCGTTGTTAGGTTGGTCGGAAAACTACTAGCTTGAGGGGTTTCACTGAGTAACAGATTAACAGTAGCCACAGGCAGAGGTGGAAATGATTCTTGCACTGCTTTATTGGAATGAGCAGCACCCTGGAAAACAAGGTACTGGGGGATTTCAGGGACTGGTGGGAGTCATCATGGAAGAAGTAAATACATGGGCTGTGTTAGGGTAACTAAAGGTAAAAACCAGGTGCTGGTATACTTGCATGTACACCAATGCTAGGAATACAGTAAATAAATTTTATAAATTTGAAGTGCTGGTCAGGACATCAAAGGCAAATATTGTTGGGATACCATAGACATGGTGTCACATGGGTGTAAGCAGTGCAGAATTGGAATATGGGGAATACAATGAGTACAGAAAGGATAGGAAGGGAGAAGAAACATATAAAATCTAAGGAAGTGCATCCATTTGACATTGGTGGACAGTGCAAAGTTCCGTAAGAAATAAGCATTGGGAAAACAAAAATGAGGGCAGGATTGGGTTATAGGCCTAATGACGCTGATGAGTATTATGAACAACTAAACCAGTGTGAGCCAGTAAATCAGAATGTCTTATGATGGTGGATTTTAACTTCCCAGATATTGACTTCAACTTGTGGATTGTCACTCGCACGCTAGCAAGACTTTTGTGGATTTACTGGATGATTGTTTTCTCCAACATGTTTGAGAGGCAACCAGACTAAGTAATACTCTTGATCTGATTATCATCAGTGATTATTTGTGCATTAAGAATTTGCAGATAAAGGAACCACTAGGTGGCAGTGATCACAGTGTTCTCATGTGGGATTTACTTAAAAGCATAACCAACATCAGAGGTAAAGGAAAGGAATTCTGCTTTTGTAAAGATGGCTACAGTGGTCTCAGAGAGTTTTTAATTTCTATACAGTTGGACCAGCTGATGATGTTACCAACAGCAAATTCTAAATGGGAAGCCTTCAAGGATTTATAATCTTGGACGCTACTAGGCCTTTCATACCAATTAAGAAATAATGTCAAGGTTTAGGCCTAAATGGATGTCAGATGAACTAATGAGACTCGTGGCAGAGAAGAAAAGAAAAAGGCATGGGATACATATAAATTATTAGGCGACACAAAAGCCTATGGTAGATCTAAGCTAGTCTGTAACCAAGTCACAAAGGAGGTTAGGCAAGCAAAGGCAGATTACGAGAAATCTTTGGCAAAGAATGCAAAGGAAAAGAGTAAAATCTTCTTTACTTATATAAACTCTAGAAGGAAGGGGATGAATCGGGTTGGTTCACTTGATATCGATGATTCAAGTGTTGATGATCCTGCTCGGATAGCTGAAAATCTGAACGAGTATTTTGCATCCGCATTCACACACGAGGAATTCTGTAGGGAAGTGGACGACAGAAGCTTATTAAACTCGAACAGGGAGCTTAATGATTTTGTAATAACTGAGTGCAAAGTAGACGAGAAATTGTTGAAGTTAAATATAAGAAAGGCACCTGGGGTGGATGGGATCTATCCAGTTATATTAAAGGAAGTAAGCAAACCCTTAGCCATAATTATGAGGGCCACTTTCGATGTAGGGAAGGGCCCCAATGACTGGAGATGTGCAAATGTATCCCCAATTCACAAAGGGGAATCAAAAGGTGAGATGAATAACTTCTGTTCCAGGGAAAATAGTAGAGTCACTGATTAAAGTGGAATCTTTGGCCTTGCACAGTTTCATATTATATAATAGTTGTAAATATTGTATATAGTATAGTTACTTTTTTTTGTTTAATTTGTAAATTTTAATTGTAATTAGTTCTCATTTTATATGTACAACTTACTGATCATGTCTGGAAATTCAAGTGAACATAATCCTGATGGGCTCGTTCAAGACCAAGAACTGCTGTCAGCCACATCCCATGTAATGGATGATGAAAGGGACAAAATTAATGAAGAAATATTTTCACAGATCAAAGAGTTAACTGAAATTGAGGTTTTTACTGGAAAAAGCATACCAAGAACTCCTATGAAGGGAAGGTCATCATCGTTTTCTAGTCTCACACAGGCGTTCTCTAGACTCGTGCACAAAAGCACTCTAAAAAGACAAAGTTATGCAAAAGTCAGTGAAAAATCCGACAAAGAAGGATAAATTGAGCGAGTCTTTTCAAAAAGGAAAGAATATTGGAGTTGGAAATAAAAGAATACATAAAGATGATAGTATAATTGAAAAATCAGATCATGAAAGTTTCGAGCACGTAAAAGAAAGCCGCCTCCATAGCCAGGTGGGCAGGAGCAGCAGTGCGTAGCACACGCTTCTTGATTAGACCGGGGTTCGAGCCCGTGACCACCAAATACGGAGGATGCAGAAAGGTCAGGGAATGACCACCGCATATCCCCGGAGCAATATGGCCTTAGTTGCTAATGCTCCTAAAAACCAAATAACAATAATGTAAAAGAAATAAGAAGTTGATTGAGAAATTACTTATTTGATATAAACATTAGTTTCTAATGTTTAGAAACAAACTAATATATTAACAGTAGCTACAGGTAGAGGTGAAAGTGATTCTTGCACTGCTTCTACTGGAATGAGCAGCAGCCTGGAAAGCAAGGTGCTGGGGATTCAAGGACTGCTGGAAGTCTTCATGGAATAAGTAGATGTCTTGACCAGTACTTTAAATTCATCAAATTTATTTATATACTTCTAGTGTTGGTTCTAGTGTCTACATGCAAGTGCGGATATTGTTGGTAAATCAGAGATGTCGTGCCACATAGATATAAGCAGTACAATGTGTACAGAAAGGATGGACAGGAAGGGAGAAGGGGTTTTGCTGTTAGTTAAAAAAATGCAAAATCTAAGGAAGTACATCAAATTGACATTCTGGACAATACAATGTTAAGTCACTATGGGTGACATAAGCACTGGGATAGGAAAAATGAGAGTTGGTATGTGTTATAGGCCTAATGAATCTGAAGAGTATAATGAACAATTGTGCAAAGAAATAGAGTGGGCCAGTAAATCACATTGTGTTATAATGGGAGATTTTAACTTCCCAGATATCGACTGGAACTTGTGGATGGTCACTCGCACACTAGCAAGATTTTGTGGAGTTATTAGATGACTGTTTTCTTCAGCAACATGTTCGAGAGGCAACCAGAGGGAGAGTAATACTCTTGATCTGATTATCAGCAGTGATTCTTCATGCATTAAGAATCTGCAGATAAAGGAACCACTAGGTGGCAGTGATCGCAGTGTACTGATGTGGGATTTACTTAAAGGTGTAACTACCATCAGGGGGTAAGGGAAAGGGTTTTTGCTTTTGTAAAGGTGACTACAATGGATTCCAAGTTTTTAAATTCTATACAGTGGGACCAACTGATGATGTTACCAACAACAAATTCTAAGTGAGAAGCGATCAAGGATTTAATCTTGGATACTACTAGGCTTTTTATACCAATTAAGAAATACTGGTGTGGTATTTCTTAATTAAGTCTAAACCATGATTTCTTAAATCATGGTTTAGACTTAAATGGATATTAGATGAATTAATGCCGCTCGTGGCAGAAAAGAAAAATGCATGAGATGCATATAAATTATCTGGTGACACAGAAGACTATGGCAGATATAAGCTAGTCTGTAATCAAGTCACAAAGAAGAATAGACAAGCAAAGGCAGAATACGAGAAATCTTTCGCAAAGGATGCAAAGAAAAACAGCAAAGAGTTATTTACTTACGTAAACTCTAGAAGGAAAGGGATGAATCACATTGGTCCACTTATTTTATTATTATTATTATTAGTTACATGGTGCAAGGAAGCCTGAGGCTTATGCTGCACCAGCCAAAAATAAATTTCCCATATTACCCTGAGAGAGAGAGAGAGAGAGAGAGAGAGAGAGAGAGAGAGAGAGAGAGAGAGAAAGAAAGAAAGAGAGAGAGTCAAAAGTAGAAGGGAATCACCAAGAAAGAGAAGAATGATGATATCCAGCTCATGACACTGGGTGTGCCAAGCCCATACTCACCAAATGTGAGCCCATGGGGTTAATTTAAGATTGATGGTTTGACTATTGATGATCATGCTCAGATAGCTGATAAACTTAATGAGAATTTTGCATCTACATTCACACATGAGGATTTATTCAAGGAGGGGAATGCCATAGTTTATCAAACTCTTAACAGGGAGCTACATGATTTTGTAATAACTGAGAGCAAAGTGGAAGGAAAATTGTTGAAGTTAAACATAAGGAAGGCACCTGGGGTGGATGGGATCTATCCAGTTATATTAAAGGAGGCAGCCAAGCAAGTAAGCAAACCCTTAGCCATATTTTTGAAAGCTTCCTTGGACTCTGGGGAGGTCCCCATGGACTGGAGATGTGCAAGTTTGTCCCCAATTCACAAAGGGTGACACGAGTAATTACAGACCTATTAGCATTAGTAGAGGCATATGATCCAAGAACGCAAGCTTATGCACCATCAGCCAAAAAAAAAAAAAAAAAAAACACTTCCACTTCACCCCTCCGTTTGTTCGAAATACCTGTCCAGCTGAGCCTTCAATTTATTTAGGCTATCAACTTCCACAACAAGGGATGGAAGTCTGTTCCTCCAACCAACTACCCGCTGGCTAAAAGCAAATTTCCACACATCTATCCTACATCTGTCTTTCCTCAATCTGAATTTATGCCCAATCAGGTGATTATTCTGAGAAAGAGGAAGAATCCCGTCGGCATTGAGCATGCTCAAACCATTCAAGGCTTTATACACCTCTATCAGATCACCTCGCCAGTGCCTAGTCTCCAGACATTGTAATTTGCAAAACTTTAGCCTTTCTTCGTAAGGCAACCCTTTGTTCCATTCACTAATCTTGTTGCCCTTCTCTGTACTCGTTCCAGTAGCTCTACATCCTTCTTGAAATGAGGCCTCCAGACCTGTTTACAGTACTTAAGGTGTGGCCTGACCATTGCCTTATACAAGGGAATAATCACTTCCTTATCCTTGCTAGAAAAATTCCTGTATATCGTTGATAAGACACCATGAGCTACTCTTGCAGCCTGTCTGCACTGCTCAGAGAACTTCATATCTGCCTGCACAATTACCCCCAATTCCTTTTCATTCTCTACCACTGTCAGTGTAGTACCACAGAGTTCATACGTTGCTCTGGGGTTGCTGTTTCCCATATGTAGTACGTTACATTTGTCAATGTTAAACTTCATTTGCCACCTCTCAGCCCATCTGCCCAACCTTTCCAGATCCTGTTGCAGCAGCATAGCGTCAATAGTGTCCTTAAAAACCCTGCCAACCTTTGTATCGTCTGCAAACTTGGACATTAAGCTTGATATACCATCATTAATATCATTTATAAATACAGAAAACAATAATGGACCCAACACTGAACCCTGAAGGACCCCACTAATAACATTAGTCCACGATGAGCAGTGTCCATTGATTACCACTCTGTCTTCTCCCCCTCAACCATCCCTTTATCTATAGCAGCAATTTGCCTCCAATGCCACACTGCTCCAATTTGTGCAGCAGTCTTCCATGTGCAACAGTATCGAAAGCTTTTCTAAGATCCAAATATATAATATCAAAGTTATTCCCTGCATCTAGTTCTTTTGTGACTGCATCATAGTATCCAATCAAATTGGTCAGGCAAGACTTTCCCTTAATAAAACCATGCTGTGTCCGAGCTATAACTGAAGTCTTGTCTAGATGATCCTGCAGTGCTTCTTTAGCCAGGGCCTCCATTAATTTTCCTGGAACAGAAGTTAAACTCACAGGTCTATAATTACTTGTGCCAGCCTTTGATCCTCCTTTGTGAATTGGGGTCACATTTGCACATCTCCAGTCTATGGGTACCTCCCCTGAGTCCAAGGAAGCTCTCATAATTATGGCTAACGGATTGCTTACTTCCTTTGCTGCCTCCTTTAATATAACTGGATAGATCCATTCCACCCCAGTTGTCTTTCTTGTGTTTATCTTCAACAATTTCTCCTCCACTTTACTCTCAGTTATTACAAGATTATTTAGCTTACTGCCAGAGTTGAATACACCTCTGGCATTCCCCTCGCTGAATAACCCCTCATATGTGAATGTCGATGCAAAATATTCATTTAGTTTGTTAGCTACCTGAGCAGGATCATCAACAGTTGAACCATCGATATCAAGTGGACCAATCTGATTCATCCCCTTCCTTCTAGAGTTTACATAAGTAAAGAGCTCTTTGCTGTTTTTCTTTGCATTCTTTGCCAAAGATTTCTCGTAATCTGTCTTCGCCTGCCTAATCTCCTTTGTAACTTGGTTACAGATCAGCTTATATCTATCATAGGCTACTGTGTCACGTGTTAAATTATATGTATCCCATGCATTTTTCTTCTCTGCCATATGTCTCATTAGTTCATCTGACATCCATTTAGGCCTAAAACTTGAAAAATATTTCTTAGTTGGTATGTAAAGCCTAGTAGCTTCCAAGATAAGTTTTGAATGCTTCCCATTTTGAATTTGCTGTTGGTAAAATCATCAGTTGGTCCCACTGTATAGAATTTAAATACTGTCTCAGACCATCATAGTCACCTTTATGAAAGCAAAAACCCTTCCCTTTACCCCTGATGGTAGTTACCTCTTTGAGTAAATCCTACTTCAGCACACTGTGCTGACCGGGCTAGCTGGGTGGGTAAAGTGCCTGCCTGGCAACCCAAAGGTTGTGGATTCGAATCCCGCCTCGGGCTTGGATCAAAGTACTGCAAAAACCTTGGGAGGTGCATTATGGCCACAGAAGCCGATGCTCTAACAACTACCAAAAAAAAAAAAAAAAAAGCACGCTGTGATCACTGCCACCTAGTGGTTCCTTTATCTGCAGATTCTTAATGCATGAAGAATCACTGCTGATAATCAGATCAAGAGTATTACTCCCTTTAGTTGCCTCCCAAACATGCTGATGTAGAAAACAATCATCCAATAAATCCACAAAAGCCTTGCTAGTGTGTGAGTGACCAACCCACAAATTCCAGTCAATATCTGGGAAATTAAAATCCCCCATTATAAGACACTCTGATTTACTGCCCCACTCTATTTCCCTGTATAGTTTCTTATTATACTCATCAGAGTCATTAGGTCTATAGCACACTCCTACTCTCAATTTTGATCTCCCAATGCTTATGTCACACCAAACTGACTTGACATTGCACTGTCCAGCGATGTTGACTGGCTTCACCTCCTCGGATTTTATGTGTTTCTTAACTAATAGCATAACCCCTCCTCCCTTCCTATCCTGTCTATCCTTTCTGGTCACATTGTACTCCCCAAATTCCAGTTCTGCATTCCTTATATCTGTGTGACATCACGTCTCTGATATCCCAACAATATCTGCCTTTGATGTTGTGAGTAATACCTCAAATTCATCAAATTTATTTACCAAAATCTTAGCATTGGTGTACACGCAAGTATACATGCACCTGTTCCTATTCTTAGCTACCCTAACACAACCCATGTGTTTACTTGTACTGCAATGACTCCCAGCAGTTACTGAAATATCCTGCATCTTGTTTTCCAGGCTGTTGCTCATTCCAATAGAAACAGTGCAAGAATCACTTTCACCTCTGCCAGTGGTTACTGTTAATCTATTAGTCCTTGTATCCCCCCAAGCTAGCAGTTTTCCGACCCACCTAACACTGCCTCGATAGCATCAGCAAATATTCTTGCACCTTTTCTATTTAAGTGTATCCCATCCCTGTAGAAGCAGTCTCTCCTGTTAACAAGTACAGACCAGACTGAAAAAAATTCTACCCTTTGAGCCTTGCACAATCTTTCCAGAGCCGAATTGATCGACAAGGCTCTCATCATATACTCCCTCCTATTGTGTCTGTGCAGAATTGCAGACACTTTCAAATTCAACCCTAATTCACAGCTTTTTTTCAACAGTGACCTGTACTTGTTATGTAATTCTGCCGGTCTCCTACTCTTAATATCATTAGTGCCGATGTGTACAACTATACCACCTTTTATGCCCTTAAAAGATGATATCTGCTCTACAGCATCATCAACCTTTGCCCCTGGCAGACATACCCTGGTCCTGTTCCATCTATCCTTTTTACAAAGAATGTTCCCCGTTTCCCTGACAATAGAGTCACCAACAACTACTAGTTCCTGTGGGACCAGCGCATTCTGCCTTGGGGGTTGCCGCTGTGTTGCGTGATGAGTTAGTTTGATTTCTGTTCCAGGGAAAATAATGGAGTCACTGGTTAAGGAAGCAATGCAGGATCATCTAGACAAGATTGCAGTTATAGTTCAGGCACAGCATGGGTTTGTTAAGGGGAAGTCTTGTTTGACAAATTTGATTGGATACTATGATGTGGTGACAAAGGAATTGGATACAAAGAATAATTTTGATATCATATACTTGGATTTTAGGAAAGCTTTTGATACTGTGGCACGTGGAAGACTACTGTACAAATTGGAGCAGCATGGCATTAAGGACATGTTGCTACAATGGATAAAAGAACGGTTCAGTGGTTATCAGTGGAGTCCCCAAGGATTCAGTGTTGGGCCCATTGTTGTTTTCGGTATTTATCAATGGTACTGATGAAGGTATATCAGGTTTAATGTCTACATTTGCCAACGATATGAAGATTGGCAGGGTTGTTAATGACAGTAATGATAGTATGCTACTGCAACATTATCTGGAAAAGTTTAGCAGATGGACTGAGAGGTGGCAACTGAAGTTTAACATTGACAAATGTAAAGTACTGCATATCGGTAGCAGTAACCCCAGAGTACCTTATCAACTGGTTGGTACTACACTCAGGGTAGTGGAGAATGAAAAAGATCTGGGGGTAATTGTGCAGTCAGATATGAAGTTTTCTGAACAGTGCAAAAAGACTGCAAGAGTAGCTTGGCATCTTGTCATTGATATACAGGAATTTTGATAGCAGGGATAAGGGGTTGACTGTTGATGATCCTTCTCTTAAAGTAACTCTTTCAACAATTAGATTAGGTTCTGGTGATGAAGCCCTCCTCTTAGAGAAAATTAAAGTCATAAAATCAGTATAAAGTACTGTATTGAATTTCTATACCAAAAATAAGTAATTTTTTAAGATAAGCAAGAAGTGGCCATGCTACAGTGTGCTAATCAAATGTCCCAGTACATTGGTAAACATACTTAGTGTGTAGGTAACTATACTATCAACTAGTATTAGTAAAATAATAAGAGGAGTATACCTCAATATAGTACATAGAACACTTCCGTATGATACCCTCCAGAAATATTTCTGGAGGGTATCATACGGAAGTGTTCTACGTACTATATTGAGGTATACTCCTCTTATTATTTTACTAATATTATTATCAACGTAGAACATATTGAGTATTACAGCTCTGATTCATACTATCTAACTATCAACTAGTATAAAGGTTTCAATGTAACTTTTATTGCAAAGCCGTGCAGGCCTCTTAATGATGAATGTTGATAAGCTATGTGTTCTTTATCCTTATCCCAATCACAAAAAACTACAGTGAAATAATTTATTTGTGATAACTAGAATGTGCTTCATTTGTTTATGTATTTAAAACAAATTTATTTTTCAACCTTTTGAGGATTATTAAATCATTTTAATTGATTAATTTTAAAAATAATCATTAATTCAAAAAAAAAAAAAGATTAAATAACTGTTCCCTGTTTTTTGACAGAACAACAGCAACAAAAGGGAAGAAATGCAAAAAAGAACAAAAAGAAAAAAAAGAATCGGCCTCACGGCAGGGAGATAGTATTAAATCAAGCTCTTCAGAGTCTTTGTGGAGGATTTTATAAGGTTAGTAAGAAATTTTTAGATTATACAAAGTTGATACATTTTTCTTTACTGTGTAAATTTATTGAGTGAGCTTCATGTCATCCATTGTAGCAAAATGATGACCCTGAAGCCCCATTTAGTGAACAGCCAGAAGTCAGATGGTGCAAGGTCGGGGGACTAGGGAAGCTACTGCATGACTGATTTTTTTTTTTTTTTTTTTGATTTTTTTTCGTAGCCAAAAAATTTCTGAACTGTTTTCACCATTTAATTGGGCACATTGTCATGGTGCAGGATCCAGCCATCCTTCCAATTTTGAGGTCATCTTTTCCTTGCATTCTCGTACATGTGTCAAAATCTCACATAATAAGCAGTGGTAGTGCTTCTCTCCCTGGTCAAAAATTAATAGTACACTATGCCCACATCATCAAAAAAAGATCAGCATGACTTAGATGTTGGATTTTGTTGCACAAGACTTCTTAGGCTGTGGGGACATTTTTGTGTACCATATGTGTACCTTGGTCTCAGGATTATAGGCAAATGCCTAACTCTCATCCCCAGTGACTATTCTTCTTAGGAAGCTTTGTGTGCATTTTTTTAAGAAAATCACCTGTGATGGCTTTCTTGCATTCAATTTGATTCATCTGGAAGCAAGTGTGGAACAAACTTTGCACACACACATATAATGCATCTCTAAATCTTGTATCAGGACTGTTCATGAGAATCTCAAGGTTGAGGTTCATCTTCCAGTGTTTCCTCCATTTTAAGCCAATTGAACCACTCGTAAACTGCTGTTTTCTTCAAAGCATCATCTCCATAAACTTTCTATAATGCTTGCAGCAGCTCTGTAGCACTTTTCCCAAACTTAAAGGAGAATCAAGAATTATCATTCATCAAGAATCAAGAATGTCAAGCATTCTTAGCATCAAGAATGTCGCAAATTGCGACATTCTGCAGTTGGTCAGCTGTGACCCACAAGTGAAGTGGTCAAGCCACTTCCCACTTGGCATGTGTTCACACCAAGATGAAGGTCAATGCCTTGCGAAACCTTATGGCCACAAACTATTTAAATACCAGAATGCAATTCCAGGAGCTTTTTGAATTTACTACATACTTGTTCTCTTAGCAATTCTGAATATTGTGCTGCTTCAATTTTTTCTGGTTCAACTCATATTTAACAAGTAATATGAAGTTAAACTCATTGGTCTTTGTTCTACTCCTTGTGAGTGATTAAAAATTTTCTGCTCTACAGAAAGAGCTTCTAGCTCTTCATATAAACAATAGTCTTATAGTCAAGTCAGCACAAAAAAAAAGCTTTTAGGTGCAGTTATAAACATGGAGATAAGAAGAGAGAGAGAGAGAGAGAGAGAGAGAGAGAGAGAGTGTGTCACCTTTAATGATGACAACTATTTCAATTCTTTGGAATTACACAATGTCATAATGTTCCCAATTCCAGCTAGGATTACAATTAGAATTACATTGCCTCTTGTGTCTTTAACTCATGTGGCACTTGTTCTAAGACACATTTTAATTGTCTCCACCTGGCACATTGCTTGGCATTATTCATATAAACTTTCTTGACATTAGTTATTATCATTGCAATTTATGAACTGAACTGCTAGAACAGATTTCTTATTTGCTCGTTCTTGGTGTCTTGAATGCAACATACAAAAGCTATTAATTCCAATTATAGCTGGCTGGGATTACTATGATTTTAACTAGTGATGGGCATAATCAAGAGGTCATTATCAATTTTTATGGTTATAGCAAATCATTCAGTTATGACAATTCATTTGATTATTTTGGTTATACTCGTATCATTTGAATGATTCATTCAATTATAGAAATCTTTCAATTATGCTCATCACTACTTTTAACAAAGCATCGAAAAGGGAAGGTGACATGGTTGTGACAGTAAAATCCTTTTAAATTAAAAAAAAAATTGCCATCTCAAACGCTGATCTCTGAAGCAGTTTTCTTTGATTTTACATACACCGATGAGCCAAAACATTATGACCAGCAAGTCGTTATGTAAATCAAAACAACTGCAGGTGAACTACGGTGTGAGCACGGATTGGGACACGGTATAAAAAACACCTGAGCTCTGTTAATCAGTGTTACTCTTGTTCTTCAGATGAGAAAGGCAGCAGACATAAGCGAGTTTGACAAAGGCCAAGTTGTAATGGCCAGATGACTGGGTCAGAGTATATCCGAAACGGCACAGCTGGTGGGGTGCTCACAGTCAGCCGTAATTAGTACCTACCTAAAGTGGTCCGAGGAGGGAAAACCCACAAACCGCCAGCGAGGTGTTGGACAACCAACATTGATGCTCGAGGTGAGCGAGGCTCTCCCGGATGGTACGTGGCAACAGTGGCGCAACTTGCCGGTAATTGGAATGCTGGTGATGGGAGTGATATGTCACACCACACAGTACATTGAACCCTGCTAAAAATGGGGCTCCGTAGTTGCAGGCCGCTCCGAGTGCCCATGCTAACCACAGTTCACCGGCAGCAGTGCCTAAAATGGGCACACGAGCATTGAAACTGGACCTTGAGTGATTGGAAGAATGACCCGATGAATCACATTTCCTGTTGCACCATGTGGACTGCTGGTTACATGTGCGACCGGGTACCTGATGCCACCTGGATGCATGGGACATAAACGTGGTGGTAGTGTCATGCTTTGGGCAATGTTCTGCTGGGATACCCTGGGTTCAGTCATCCACATGCCAGGCACTCTGATGTCTACCTCCCACCTAAACATCATTGCTGACCAGGTACACATGGCTACGGTCTTCCTCTCTGGCGGTGTCACCATGCCACACTGCCCGGATTGTTCGAGACTGGTTCATGGAACATGAGGAAGACTTCCAGGTATTGCCCTAGCCTCCAAATTCCCCAGACGTCAATCCCATCAAGGATCTGTGGTTTGTATTGGAACAGCAACTCCGACCACGGACCTTACAAGAGTTAAAGGATCTGCTGGTTACGTGTTAGTACCAGATACCACAAGACATATTTAGAAATCTTGTAGCATCCATGCTTCACCAGGTATGAGCTGTTTTGGCTGCACGTGAAGGACCAACATCATATTTGGTAGGTGTATCATAATGTTTTGGCTCATCGGTGTGTATATATATATATATATATACACACAGAAAATGTAGACCATTTTCAATTTCAGCCTGCTCACAACTGCCAAACCATTTAAGTCAAGGCATTAATAAAATAAATAAATTACAATATTTTTTAAGTCAGTCTTAAGAATAAAATGTTCTTATTTTTATTTTATTTTTAGCTTTTATTATGATCAGATAGACTTTTAAGCTTGTATATTCAGTGCAAATTATCAGCTGAGAATCATTGAAACTTACGTAATGAAATTTTAATCATGCCTAAGTTTTTTTTAATATTAAGCAAAGGAAATCACATCTGAATTCCATATTTAATTAAAATAAAGATTGGTATTAATAACTATGATGATAATCAGAATATAATATCACTTTCTTGTCATATAAGCTTCATAAGTAAAATGTCCAGCTATTTGGGCTTTTTTTTTTTTTTTTTAATTTTTATTAGAGATTTCATTGTATAACTTTTATTAGGCAGTAACTGGTTTCAACTTGGAGGGCAAGCTGCGGCAACCTTCTGTTGACTTTGACAGTGAACGTGTGAGATATGAACATCGCTTTGCTCCTTTCAGTAGTGTGATGACACCACCACCGGTTCAGTATGCTCAATACCATGAAATGACCAGGCTGAGTAGGTATATGCCCCGCCCAGTTCCAGAAGATTTGTATTTAGCTGCCTGCAAGTGTTTTCAACATGTGCGAATGCTATTAGAAAATCTTTCTGATCCAAGTGAAGAGGTATGTATTAAAAATCCTTACTCGAACAAATATTTTTATTTTCAGTCACATAAATATACTAGCCAAGAACTTATGTTTAATGGCAGCTGGACATCTGAATACTTGCTTTTCCTCTTTTAACAACTGTAATTCACTACTGGTGTTTTGGCATTGATGGTTGAGGAAATGAGGTAAGTTCCTCATTATTTAGCAAATGATCTGTAGAAAGAACTAGCATTTAAGTATATGACCAATCACCCTTAGCCATAATTATGAAAGCTTCCCTGGACTCAAAGGAGGTACCCATAGACTGGAGATGTGCAAATGTGACCCCAATCCACAAAGGAGGATAAAAGGGAGACACAGGTAATTACAGACCTGTTAGTTTAACTTCTGTTCCTGGGAAATTAATGGAAGCACTGGTTAAAGAAGCATTGCAGGATCATCTAGACGAGACTTCAGTTATATCTCGGACACAGCATGGGTTTGTTAAGGGGAAGTCTTGTATGACTAATTTGATTGGATACTATGATGTGGTCACAAAGGAACTGAATGCGGGGAATAACTTTAATATCATATATTTGGATCTTAGAAAGGCTTTTGATACTGTTGTACATGGAAGACTGCTCCACAAATTGGAGCAGTGTGGCATTGGAGGCAAATTGCTGCTATGGATAAAGGGATGGTTGAGTGGGAGAAGACAGAGAGTGGTAATCAATGGACACTGCTCTTCGTGGACTAATGTTATTAGTGGAGTCCCTCAGGGTTCAGTGTTGGGTCCATTGTTGTTTTCTGTATTTATAAATGATATTGATCATAGTATATCAGGCTTAATGTTCAAGTTTTCAGATAATACGAAGGTTGGCAGGGTTGTTAATGACACTAATGACAGTACACTGCTGCAACAGGATCTAGAAAAGTTGAGCAGATGGGCTGAGAGGTGGCAAATGAAGTTTAACATTGACAAATGTAAAGTACTACATATGGGAAACAGCAATCCCAGAGCAATGTATCAACTATGTGGTACTACACTGGCAGTGGTAGAGAATGAAAAGGACCTGGGGATAATTGTGCATGCAGATATGAAGTTTTCTGAGCAGTGCAGACGGTCTGCAAGAGTAGCTCATGGTGTCTTGTCAATGATATACAGGAATTTTTATAGCAGGGATAAGGAGATGATTATGCCCTTGTATAAGGCAATGGTCAGACCACATCTTGAGTATTGTATACAGGTCTGGAGCCTCATTTTAAGAAGGATGTAGAGCTGTTAGAACGAGTACAGAGAAGGGCAACAAGATTAGTGAATAGAACAAAAGGTTGCTCTTACGAAGAAAGGCTTAAGTTTTGCAACTTACAGTGTCTGGAGACTAGGCACCTGCGAGGTGATCTGATTGAGGTGCATAAAGTCTTGAATGGTTTGAGCCTGCTCATTGCTAATGGGATTCTTCCTCTTGCTCAGAATAATCGCCTGACAGGGCATAAATTCAAATTGAGGAAAGACGGTTGTAGGATAGATGTGTGGAAGTTTGCATTTAGCCAGCGGGTGGTTGATTGCTGGAACAAACTTCCATCTGTCGTTGTAGAAGTTGATAGCTTAAATAGATTCAAGGCAGAACTTGACAAACATTTGGAGCGAGTGGATGGGTGAAATAAGGGGTGGGTTTTTTTTGTTTTTTTTGGGCTGATGCTATATAAGCCTGCTTTCTTGCATCATGTGCCTTTGCTAATGCTAATTGGCTTGGCAATGCCATGAGCATAGAGATCATTACATTTGCTACGCACCTAAATACCATCCTCCTGATTTCATCCTGCTACTTTTTATAAATGGTAGTAATTTTCAAATAAATGGTTAGTGAATGATCTTTAATAAATATTGGCTGTTAATAAATGGCCTTTTGTTATGATGTCATTTATATAGCATCAGCCAAAAAAAAAAAAAAAAAAAAAAAACCCTATTTCACCCATCCACTCCCTCCAAATGTTTGTCAAGTTCTGCCTTGAATCTATTTAAGCTATCAACTTCTACAATGACAGATGGAAGTTTGTTCCACCAATCAACCACCTGCTGGCTAAAGGCAAACTTCTAAACATCTATCCTACAACAGTCTTTCCTCAATTTGAATTTGAAAGCATAGTGTGTAAATTGTAACGTCAGTTTGTCATTTGCTGGATGAAAGACCCTAGTTTCCAATAAAAAAAATAGCACAACCCTTGTCCTATATCAACTCGCACAACTCTAAAAAAAAAAAAAAAAAAGCCCACAGAAATTTTTTCTGTTCACATGGGATTCAAATCCTTCTTTGAGATTTAAGCTCATTACTTTTAAAAGGCAGTTTAAAATCTTGTTAGTTATAATCACACTGCAGAGGACAAGAAAATCTTCCCTCTTTTCATAATTCTAAAAATGTTAAAATTATAAAAATAGCATTAGCTGTTTTATTATATAAATTTCAAGGTTTTGTATTTTTCATAGCTGCCAACTCTCTAATGGACAATCCATCTTTTTCACTTGTTTTGAGCCCTTATGCTTCACAGAATTGTAACATAGTATTTCTGTCTTTTTTTGCATGAAAATAGCAAAACTCTGTTAAATATAATTTTAACTTTTTTTTTTTTTTTTTTTTTTTGAAAATTATGTGACTGGTTATTTTTCATTGACGAATAGACTGTCAATTATGCTATATCTATGTTGCATGAAGTGCAACATATATATATATATATATATATATATATATATATATAGCATAATGGACAACCCATCATTCCAATCTCTATAGAGATTAGGACAATGAAACATACAATCATTATGAAATGCTGCATGTGATTGCAGCATTTCATCTTATTTTTGTGGTGCAAAGGTAAATTGCAATGTCTTTTTGTAAGATGCTAAAAATATAAAACAAAAGCTTCCAGAAGATATGTGTAAGACTTTCCATATAACATTTGCTTTCTATACTATGTATGTAGGTGTGATTTTTCAGTTTCAAGTAGCAGAAATGCATTATAATCAAGCATCTGCAAGATTGCAAAGCATAAGGACAACATGCACTCCATAGAAAGAAATATAAAATAGAGGAACCGTTTTGCAATGATGATAATGTCATACAAGTCAATTGTGTATTCACGTTGTTTATTAGCATTAATAGTTTCCTATGACCGAACCTCTTTTATTACACTTCAAAGAAAATTCTGGTATCTGAAAATTTTAAAAGTGCACTATTAAACAAACTAGGTTTCCAGAGGTTATTTTATTTTTAAAACTCCAAATCCTTATCATTAGAATAACAATCTTCTCTAAGTTGTGCAAATCATGCAGGTACATTGTTCAGAAATAGCAAAAATATATGGTTATGGAAGAACAAAAACAGCAGGCAGTGTTAATGAAACCACACAGAGAGGAAAAGAATAGGTATTGATGACTCTAAAAATTGTCATTATGCCACAGATTGATTTAAAAAACTGTATTGCACTTTAGCATTGATAATGCCATTGTTAGAGTGGGCCCAAAAACTTGTGGTAGCAAGGATATTACAAAAGAATATTGACTGCTTGGTGGTAATAGGCTGTACTTGTCTCATTAATTTACAAGGTGGTAGATGACACTCTCATCAACCAGTGCAATATCACCATCTTGCTTGTTGGAGGCTTGAAGTGGTGAAACCCACGTTTAGTCTCAGAGCAAAGCCTGGAGCAATGGGTAATGCCTCCCATTCTCTTGCAGTATGATTGATGTCTTTTGAGGTTATGATGGGCATCATGGTGAAATCCAATCTTCCTTACATTTTGAGGGTAGAGTTATAAAATGGTGTTCACAGGCTGACTGCTAGATAGTCCACCAGACCAAAGCTAATGCTAACTCTCTTAGTGTATAATCTCACTGTCTCTGCTCTGCCCTATAGTAACTGGAGGGAGTCCAGTTACTATATGGCAGAACAGAGACAGTGCCATATAGTAACTGGAGGGAGTCCAAGTATGCAGGAGCATTGTCAAGGAGCTAGATACCGTGGCAGCAAAAAAACTGCATCACCCCTGAAAAAAAGGAATGTTTGTAGTTTGATTACAGTCATTTTGTTTGTCGCAAAGCAAAGGTATTGCCTCAGATAACACTTCTATTGCATCAGACAGTAATTGCAAGGTATTGCATCAGCCATTTCTATAAATATGACATTGGAAGGATATACATGCTCATTAGTATCCTTTTTTGCAGAGGTGTAAGCATGGCTCCATATGTTCAGCTGACACCAAGAAAAAAAAGTGTAGCTGATGCTCTGTCCCAGAACAGCTCTCTACGCATGCTATCGCTGATAAAATAGGCTCCCACCAGTCAACAGTATCCCAGGTGCTGAAATTAAAGCATGAAACAGGTGATGTGATGTGAAGAGAAGACCTGGATCAGGCCGTAAGAGAGTGGCTATGCCTTTGCAAGATTGCTATTTGAAGCAGCTATGCTTTCATAATTGCCGTTCTAGTGCTCCTGATCTAATGATGAGTTTGTCTTCTTGTCTCACACCGATGTATTTCCTCGTTTTTCTCCCTTAAGGTACAGTCATACCTCAGAAATGGTGGCATTACAGTGTTGGACTGGCTCAGCAACAGTTCAGATTTGAACCTATTGAAAATTGCTGATACGTATTGTCATCTAAAATTGCCCAGAAGAAGCCAACAAGTAGATTTAGCTGTAGGAGAGCATTGTAAGGGTACCAAAAAATTGGGCAACCTTATATCCAGAAGTTGATTAACTCTATGCCAGATTGTTGCAAGGCTTGAGGAGAAACAGGTTGTCATGACTGCCATTTGCATGATTTCTCATATTTCCATTAATTAAGCATTTTACTCGTTGAGAAGATATTTATGGAAATTAGGTATATCGGATGGAGTCTTTTTATTGGATTTCATTCACAGAGATATATATCCCATCTAACAAATGCATTTCAAACATTTCTGCAACCCACAATGCAGTGCAAAACACTATTTGCAAAATTCACAAGTAATGCAGATTTTTTTGTCCGGCACTGGATATTCTTGCTATCTCTAGGGCATATCCAACCAAAAATTTCATTACTTCATAACTCCCCCCCCCCCTCCATTTTCTTACTACTGAATAGATCATGGTTAGTCAAACTAATAGAACAAAATTACACGTGAAAAGATCTAAACCTCCCAAACACTTTCTCGTTCATTTCATAAATATATGCCTACTCAATTCCAACCTTAGTGATGTTTATTTTCACTTAGAGTCTGCCAAATACCACTAACTTTTTCTGATGGAATCCCAGTTATCAGTTAATTCTGCCACTGCTCATCTCAGTTGTCCTAATTATTTGCTATGCAATTGCTTTCACCTCAGCGATTGTACTTATGCATATGTCTTCTCTAGTATTCCCCGTCAGAAACTTAATAATTTGAAGCTCCTGTTTTCAAACTTCTCTGGCTTAAAATCTTTCTACCTTATTCTGTCAAATTCATCTGTTGCCTCTGTCAATCTCACTTTTCCACTAATCACTTGAAACTCTAACTTCCTTTCTTTGAAACTCAACTTTTTCTCCAGTCCAACTTTCCATAAAGTGGGGTAATTTTCCTTGGTGATTTTAATTTTCACAACTACAGATAGCTTAAGTTTTCTAGTCATTCTCACCCTGCTATTGTTTGACATTAGTGATAGAGATCCCTCTTTTATTTGGTTTAATTAATGTTTTAAATTTTCTGATGGCAGTGCTTCTTCATATATCAGTGATTTATTTTTGTAGGGATGAAATCCTTTATTCCACACTCCACCTTAAAATCTTGTCCTTTAACTAAACCTTGGTTTTTCCAATAAATATATTAAAGCTGTTCAAGAGAAGAATGTTACATATCGCAATTGGCTTGCATCCAAATCTCAAGTTTCATTTTCTGACTACACCAAAGCTTGCAATGATTGAAAAGCAGTTATTAATCAGCATAGAAAACTTATTTCTTATCCAAATTGTAGTTGAGCATTCTGGTCTCTTGCCAAAACTATTGGCCACAACTTCTGCCCATCTCTATTTCCACCTCTGCCAAAACTTAATGGTTCTATTGCCATCTCAGCTAAAAATAAAGGCGACCTGTTAGCATCCTACTTTTCTTCTAACTATTGTATTGATGACCTTGGTAAACTACCTCCTGCCTTTTCCAGTATACTGCACTCAGTGCCTCCTGTGGTCTTAACATCAGAAGGAAGTCAGAAGAATTTTGAACGTTCTTAATGCTAAGAAAGCTCCAGGTTCTGATGCTTTTTTTTCACTTATTCTCAAAACCCAGATTATATTCCAGAATATTCTCCAGATTATATTCCAGAATATTCTCCAGATTATATTCCAGTTCTGTGTCACCTTTATAACTTTCTTATTCCACTGATGTTTCTCTTCCATTTGGAAATTTTCTCATATCCAGCCAGTTTCTAAAAAAAAGATTTGTCTGGATATGAGCCCTTCTGAAAATCCCTTCCATCCAATTCTCATCCCACTGCACTCACTTCTACTCTTCTTAAAGTAATGGGGAAATCCATTAACTGCCAGCTCCTAAAACTGTCTTGAAACCTTTCATCTAAATTGCCAGTATGCATTCCGTCGGTGTCAGTCTACTAGTGATATATCTGTTGTACTGTGAGTGATATGTCTGACATCTGTCATGCCCTATAACCTCTCTCAAGCTTCTAAATTTCATTCAAAAGAGGGCAGTTAGGTTGATTAATAACCCATCTCTAACAAAGTTTCTCCATTGCCTGTCTCATAGATGTTATGTTTCTGCTGAAAGCCTTTTTTGTAGATATTTCCATGGGCACTACTATTCTGAATTGGCATCTATAATTACTCCTCTTTCTTCCAAACAAGTCTGAACACATGCCACAACCAGTCAACTTCCATTTGCTGTACTTCTTCACAGAACCAACTTTTCTTCTTCCTCATTTATCCCTACAACTTACATTTTCTGTAACAACCTCCCATCTTGCGTATTTCCTGAAAATTAGTCTACAGAAATTCAAGTCTAAGGTCAACAAATATCTTCTTTTACCTTCTCAGCCTTCAACCCACGTACAGTACTAAGTACCTATAGGTTCTAATACCTTTCATGTTAGTTTTAATATTAAAAAAAATAATAAAACAATAATAATAAATTGTATGCTGAAAAGCTTTTCTACAAAAGTGGATGAATATTTGACAGACATTTACTACTATCTAGAAAAAAATGCTAAAAGGAAAGGTGGTTTAAACAGTTGCAATTAATGCACTGAACCAAAGATTTTGAAGCATCTGTTACACATTTTCCGTTTTTGGGTGAATGTTTAACTAGACTAGTAGAACAGTGGCGACCTCTGACAAATTTACATAAAGATGGAGTTAATAGCAATGAGATAAACAATGTGAGTATTCATTGATTAGCATTAGTGATGGTAAATGATGCAAGAAAGCCAGCTTTAATGACACTTCCCATTTCACCTATTCATTTGCTCCAATAGTTTATCTAGTTCTTCCTTCAATTTATTTGCTATCAACTTCCACAACAACAGGTGGTAATTTCTTCCAACAAACAACAACAGCTGGCTGAAGGCAAACTTCCTCACATCTGTTCTGCAACTGTCTTTCCTCAATTTGAATGTCTCCACCTTCATGTGTGTGTGTGTGTAGTTCTGTCTGAGCAGGAGGAAGAATCTCATCAGCATTGAGCTTGCTCAGTCCATTCAAAGCATTAAACACCTCAATCAGATCACCTCGCAAGTCCCAAGTCTCCAGACGCTGCAATTTGCAGAACAGAAACTTTGTTCGTAAGAGCACCCTTTTTTTTTCCCTCACCAATCTTGTTGCCATTTTCTGTAATTGTTCGAGCTCTTCTACATCCTTCCTAAAATGAGGCCTCCAGACTTGTATAACTTGGAATATAGATTTTGACAAAGTTCTTCAAGATCCAAACAGTCCGGATCCCGCATGGTATTATATTAAACCATCCTGTGACAGCTCTTTCCTAAACTGGGGAAAACACTCTCTTGCAAATGTCAACATACAACAACTCCACATTGCCCACACACACAAAATCATCTGCATTTTACAAAAATATATACCGATGGGTCAAAATCCTAGATTAGAGTTGGTGCCACAGCTGTCTTCCCTCATGAAACCTTCTCTGTATCGCTTCCCAATGAATGTAGCATCTATACAGCTGAATTATACGCCATCAAACTTGCAATAGAAAATATCCTCCATCTGTCCATCCATAAAAGCATGATATATATACGGACTCCCAGAGTGTGATTATAGCTTTACAGAATAACTCTTCTCAAACACATCCTTTAATAAAATTCATAAAATCCAAACTGATGCATATCCAAAAACTCCAGCGAGTGGTCATTTTCTGCTGGATCCCAGGCCATGCTAGGATACCAGGAAATGAATGTGCGGACTATGCCGCTAAGCATCCATCCAACAGAGAATCATCACAATATTATGTTCATATCTTGACTGCAAAAGTAACTTACGAAGAATATGTAGGGAACAGTGGACGATTTCTGTAATTGTAATTTCTGTAATTGACGATTTCACCTTTATCTCCTCACAGGTGCAAAGTGTGTTAAGTGTCTAACGGCACCAGGGGTTTCCCCCATCTCCGCGTTGCTTTCATTGTGAGTGTAATAGTTCACTGGAAAGGCCAGAGATTTAAAAGTGTGTGTGGATCATGTGAGTGTGTTATGTTATGTACCGTTGTTCTTCTGGCCATTTAGCCACTGGACCCCAGCTGAGGCCCAACGTTGCCCGCACTTCGTCCCGTGGAGGCAGACCAGGTAACCACAAATTTGCACTCTGGCAGGTCCTGCCACCTAGTTTCCTGAGATTTCAGTGGCTAGGACCTTAAAAAAAAAAAAAAAAAAAATTTGTATGGGGATATTGCGCTAGAATTGGAAAAGCCAAAATGGTGGGTGAACAGCATAATTTAGATATGGTTATTTTTGGCGTGTGGGGCATTCACTTGCATACAGATAGAGTTGGGTAGGGAAAATGAAGATTGAATTTACTCTCTCGCTCTCGAGGTATGTCTCTGTCAAGAGTGTGTCCAACTTGTTCCATAGGTTCACTATTTGTGCTCTAACCCCAGTGGTTACCCTGTTGGTTTGTTCCTTGAACAGTTTTTCCAGGGCAGCTTTAAGGAACAGTGATTTTTCGTATACTGTGCCCTCCGGCAAGGTGGGATCCAGGGGTGGCTCTTGTTGCTTGTCTTCGCTGGCATCCTTTTGATTTGACTTGTAGGGTTTTCTTGTGTTTCCTTTGGTTCGGTCTGGGAGTGCATCCCCCGCTCAAACTTAGGCATTGTCTTCCTATTTTTCCTTTTCCCTGTCTGGAGGGCCCTGGAACAGGGATCATCCACTTCTTCTTGCTGTTCAGTGATGATGGTATCGTCGTTTTGACTCTGATGCATGACTTCTTTAGTTTTGTCGGCTTTTCCTTCCACGTCTAGTGAGTTCCGAATTAGCGGGCCAATTCTGGTTATCCAGAGTTTCGTTGTTTCACGTGAAGAGGTTCGTGAACGGCAGTTGAATGTCGCCTACTACAAGTCCGTAGCTAGATTAGACGGCTCTCGGTGGGCCAGCAAAATTTGGGGGGATTCCCTCCTGTCACATGCGGGGGGGGACACAAGTTAAAAAACCAGGTACAGAGATGGGACTACTTTCTTTGGGGATTTGCAGAGGTGCCAATCACGATTCCGAAGTCTGTTTTGGCACAGATCATACTGGTCGAGAGTTTACACTTATCCATGGTCAGTTTGTGGAAGAAAGAGGGGGGGGGAATCAGATGCACACGTTAATATACATTTTTGAGCATAATTTTCTCGTAAATTGTTCGCAATTGTTGTTGCAGGCAATAAGCCTATATTGTCACACAAGGGGAAGGTTTCCAACCCAGTCAAGGGCCAGATATCAGCGTGCCAGCCACGTTATATTGGCTAGCTCTCTATTTCCCTGCTGTCAGCCGCATGGTGGCCAGTGCAGTCTGGCAACAAAGGAAACAGATAAATAACGTTGAGATCTAACTAAATACCCAGTAGAATGCTAAAAGTTTCTCACCAATGGTATCCACTGTTGTTTATCTTCATGGGAGAACACAATATGGACACTAGGCTAAACTTAAGACACATATTTAATCCAAAAATGCACGAGCGATGATACAAGCATCCTCACTGTACGGCGGCCATACCGTCTTCCTCAGCCGGCTAGGCTAGGTAGTGATCCTCCGCAATGCACACAGTGGAACTCTCCTTTTACAATGAAACATATTCTTGTTGAGTGTTCTTTATACACCACCGGCCGCCAAGTCTCATTTAGCTTTCTTCCAAATCTTAAAGAACCCCTGACACTCTACCACATCATAGGCAACGATGCTAATCTGCCAGAATTTTTCCACTTTATTAAACTGATAAAATTATATCACCGTTTTTAACTGATGTCATAACAGTCACCATGCACGCATTGAACTAATCATAACGTTGATTAGTTCAATATGGCCAAAGTTGCCCTTGCACCAAAAAACAACAACATCCAGACTTGTATGCAGTACTCAAAATGTGGTCTAACTATTGCCTTATACAGTGGGATAATCACATCCTTATCCCTGCTAGTAACATTATTTTATATCATTGACAAAACCCCTCTGACAAACTGTCCTGGCAGCCTGTCTGCATGGTTCAGAGAACTTCATATCTGACTGCAAAATTATCCCCAAGTCTTTTGAGTAGTGGAATATGTAAAACCACACTTGGTACATTACTCTGGTATGTAGTACCACACAGTTGGTACGTTACTCTGGGGTTATTGATACCCATATGAAGTACTTTGCATTTGTCAATGTTAAACTTCAATTGCCATTTTCGTAACTTTTCTAGATACTGTTGCAGTAGCATGCTGTCATTCCTGTCATTAACCACCCTGCCAACCTTTGTATCATCTGCATATGCGGATATAAAGCCTGATATGGCTTCATCAGTGTCATTGATAAATATAGAAAACAGTGGGTCAAACACCAAACCCTGTGGGGACTCCACTAATAACATTAGTCCACAAAGAGAAGTGTCCATTGATTACCACTCTGTCTTCTTCCACTCAACCATCCCTTTACCCATAGCAACAACTTGCCCTTAATGCCACACTTCTCCAATTTGTGCAGCAGTCTTATACGAGCAACAGTATCAAAAGCTTTCCTGAAATTCAAGTATATGATATCAGAATTATTTTTTGCATCCAGTTCCTTTGTGACAAACTGAATGAGTATTTTGCATCTACATTCACACGTGAGGAATTATTGTTTGAAAATGGCAGAAGGTTATCAAATTGTAGCAGGGTGCTTAATGATCTTGTAATAACTGAGAGCAAAGTGGAAGAGAAATTGTTGAAGTTAAACGTAAGAAAAGCACCTGGGGTGGATGGGATCTATCCAGTTATATTAAAGGAGGCGGCAAAGCAACTAAGCAAACCCTTAGCCATAATTATGAGAGCATCCTTGGACTCAGGGGAGGTTCCCACGGACTGGAGATGTGCAAATGTATCCCCAATTCACAAAGGGGGATCGAAGGGTGACACGAGTAATTACAGGCCAGTTAGTTTAACTTCTGTTCCGGGTAAAATAATGGAGTCACTGGTTAAAGATGCATTGCAGGATCATCTAGACAAGACTGCAGCAATAATTCAGACACAGCATGGGTTTGTTAAGGGAAAGTCTTGTCTGACAAATTTGATAGGATATTATGATGTGGTTACAAAGGAACTGGATGCAAAAAATAATTTTGATATCATATATTTGGATTTCAGGAAAGCTTTTGACAATGTTGCGCATGGAAGACTATTGTACAAATTGGAGCAGAATGGTATTAAGGGTAAGTTGCTACAATGGATAAAAGGATGGTTAAGTGCGAGAAGACAGAGGGTGGTAATCAATGGGTGCTGCTCTTCTTGGACTAATGTTATTAGTGGAGTCCCACAGGGTTCGGTGTTAGGTCCACTGTTGTTTTGTATATTTATCAATGATATTGATGAAGGTATATCAGGCTTAATGTCGAAGTTTGCAGATGATACAAAGGTTGGCAGCATTGTTAATGACAGTAATGGCAGTGTGCTACTGCAACAGGATCTAGATAATTTGGGCAGATGGGCTAAGAAGTGGCAACTGAAGTTTAACCTTGACAAATGCAAAGTACTGCATATGGGTAGAAGTAACCCCAGAGAAACATACCAACTGTGTGGTACTACACTTAAGGTGGTAGAAAATGAAAAAGACCTGGGAGTAATTGTGCAGGCAGATATGTAGTTCTCTGAGCAATGCAGACAGGCTGCCAGGGCAGGTCATGGGGTTTTGTCAATGATATATAGGAATTTTACTAGCAGGGAAAAGGAGGTGATTATCCCTCTGTATAAGGCAATGGTCAGGCCACGCCTTGAGTACTGCGTACAGGTCTGGAGGCCTCATTTTAGGAAGGATGTAGATTTACTTGAGCGTGTACAGAGAAGGGCAACAAGATTGGTGAGGGGAATGAAGGGATCCTCTTACCAAGAGAGGCTTAAGTTCTGCAAATTGCAGTGGCTGGAGACTAGGCACCTGCGCGGTGATCTGATTGAGGTATATAAGGCCTTGAATGGGTTGAGCACGCTGAATTCTGATGGGATCCTTCCACTTGTTCAGATTACGAACCTAAGGGGGCATAAATTCAAATTAAGAAAAGACAGATGTAGAATAGATGTGCGGAAATTTGCCTTTAGGTGGTTAATTGCTGGAACAAACTTCCATCTGTCGTTGTGGAAGTTGATAGGTTGAATAAATTTAAGGAGGAACTGGATAGGCATTTGGAGGGAATGGTGTGATTTTTTTTTTTTTTGGCTGATGCTGCATAAGCTCATACATTTGCTTTCTTGCATCACATGCCACTACTACTACTAATACTACTACTACTACCACATCATAGTATCCTATCAAATTGGTCAGACATGATTTCTCCCTTAACAAACCCATGATGTGTCTAAAGCAGCGTTTCCCAAACTTTTTTAGTCACGGAACACTTTTCATCTCACAACATATTCATGGAACAGTTACGAAACACAAATTTAGCAGGATCCAAAGAACTATTTCGTAATATTTTATTACATACAATGCACTGTGCATCAGGAGCATCTATATTTCCAACAAACACATGTAAAGTCGAAAATCAAATAACTGTCATCATACTTTCGTTCTGGTCTTTCATTAGTTGGTTCCAGTTGATCCTGCATAACTTCTTTTACAAGTTATTCCATTATTTTCCCAGGAACAGAAGTTAAACAAACAGGTCCTAATTACTTGTTCCACCTTATGATCCTCTTTGTGAATTGTTAATACATTTGCACATCTCCAGTCCACATAAACCTCCCCTGAATCCAAGGATGTTCTCATAATTATGGCTGATGGTTTACTTACTTCCTTTGCTGTCTCCCTAAATATAATTGGAGAGATCTCGGGTACCTTTCTTTTGTTTAACTTCAACAATTCCTCTTCCACTTTCCTCTCAGTTATTACAAAATTATTTAGCTCCGTGTTAGAGTTGATAAACTTCTGTCGTCAACTTCCCTGAAGAATTCCCCATGTGTGAATGTAAATAGAAAATACTCATTCCATTTGTCAGCAACCTGAGAAAGATCACCAACATTGGAACATCGATATCATTTGAACCAATTTGATTCATTCATCCCCCTTCCATATAATATTTACATAACTAAAGAAGTCTTTGCTGGTTTGTTTTTTTTTTTTTTTTTTTTTTGCATCCTTTGCCAAAGATTTCTTGTAATCTGCCTTCGCTTGCCTAACCTTTTTTTTTTTTTTTTTTTTTTTCTTGATTACAAACTAGTTTATATATATACCATAGGCTTCAGGGTCACCTGATAATTTATATGCAATCCATGCATTTTTCTTCTCTGCCACAAGTCTCATTAGTTAATGTGACATCCATTTAGTGACTTCTATGATTAATTCATTGGATGCTTCCCATTCAGAATTTGCTGTTGTAACATAATCAGTTGGTTTCACTACATAGAATTTAAAACTCTCTAAGATCACTCTAGTCACGTTTATGAAAGCATCTTCCCTTTTCCCTTGATGATAGTTATATCTTTAAGTAAATCCCACATCAATTCACTAACACCATAATATTTACTACCATAATAGGTAGCTCTAAAGTTTGAATCACCTACGTGATTCAAACTTTAGAGCTACCTATATAACACAATTTAAAAATTACAATTCCTTTACTTCTCACTCTATAACACTATTACAATGGCAGCAAGATTCAAATGATACAAGGGTTCTACTTATAAGTAATAACCTACAAAATCTCTAGCTAAATTAAAAATAAACTAACTAGAGTGACTAGGTGCGGGTGACCACCCACGTGTGTACCAACGTAAGCAGGGGTCGAGGTGTTGCACCCTCACCACCTCTCTGTGTTATTAGGCAGTATTAGGTGGTAGATGACTCTCATCAACCGGTACAATACCACCACTTTGCTTATTGGAGGCTTGAAGTGGTGGAACCCATGTTTAGTCTCCAGAGCTAAGTTCCGCCCAACCCTTCCCCATCTCTTCCATCATGCAGTATGACTGATGTCTTTTGAGGTTATGATGGACATCATGGCGAGATCCAGACTTACTTACATTTCGAGGGTGCAGCTCTAAAACGGTGTTCGCAGTCCGGCCGCTAGTTAGTACACCAGACCGAACCTATTGATAACTCTCTAGGAGGCTTCCAGATCAGCTAGTGTATAACCTTGCTATCTCTACTCTACTCTACTCTACTTGAACACGTCAAGAGGTGTCATCGCTGAATGTGGACCTTATCAATTTGTCAGATGAAGAACTCAAACAAGAATTACGAGAAGGAGTCATCAATGTAAGCCGAATTCTCACAAAGGGATGATGTATGTAATCCTTACATTTGACAATCCTAAACCACCAACAATGATCAAAGCCAGTTACCTTAACTGCAAAGTTAAACCCTACATCCCAAATTCATTACACTGCTATAAGTGCCAGAAGTTTAGGCACTCACAGACAGTCGGCAGAGGAGCAGCTGCCTGTGCCACATGTAGATCCACTGCACACATTACTAGTGACTGCACAGCCACAACACCAAACTGCATTAACTGTAAAGAAGCTCATCCGGCATATTTGAAGGAGTGTCCCCTTTTGGAAACATGAAAAAAAAGATACAGCAGTACAAAACTGAACATAATGTAACCTACCAAAAGGCTAAAAAAATATCCTAACCAGTTCCGAATGCTAACAAGTCAACTTATGCCAAAATAACCAAAAATCACACATCAATTGCTACCCAAACGGAGGTAACCCTACCACCAACAAAATCACTAGCTGAATGGGCAAGGTCAATATTGTCCACAGTACCAACACCCCAAACAAAATGCAAACAAAGCAAAGCAATAAATATGCCGATCACACTACAACCAGATGCCACTCAACAGCAGAATACTGCAGTATCTACCACTCCTGACTCAAACCAAGATGAACAGGTTTTAGAACTGTTTACTGAAGAGGAGATAGATACAGGGAAACCTTATTTTCCAAAGAAGGGGAAAGGTAAACTTGAGCAATGTAAACCTTCTGCATCTCGAAAACAAATTGAGGGCCCTATTAAACCCAAATAATGCTTACTTTCTTACAGTGAAATTGTAGAGGCTATTGTAGTAATTTGGTTGACATCCGAGATCTCCTTTCACATCCTATATCACATCATATGATCCTATTGCCTTCTGTCTACAGGGAACCAATCTAATACCAAATGTGGTGTTTATATGGTACACCACCAATCTTCACCGGTCCAGCACATGAAACCTCCCTGCAGCTATGCAAATGCTTTTATTACACTATGCGGCAAAACTCAAAGGGCATTCAAACCATCCTACTTGGAACGGACTTTTCTCTCCTAAATGAGAAAACCTATACCGAGCCTATCCATCAGTAAATCCACCAACTGGGATACATCTTTGCCCGGGTCAAGTGCCTGCCTGGAAACCCAAAGGTCGCGAGTTTGAATCCCGCCTTGGGCTTGGATCAGAGTAAAATGCAAAAACTTTGGGAGGTGCATGGCCACAGAAGCCAATTCGCCAACTAACAAAAAAAAAAAAAAAAAACATCTTTGCCCGCTGCAGGCCAACTGGCAAATTGACCTTAGTAAGATACAGCCCACTGCCTCTCATACAGTCCCACCTTGGACGTACTATATACCACTGTGCAAATTTCCATTGACAGCCTCCTGAGGGAAACACACCTTATCCCAACAGAATATATTGCAAATACACACCTCACTGAGAATCCAGCATTTTAGACTCCAGTTTTAGACCCATCTGTGTAGATTGGTACATACCAATCTACACAGATGGGTCTAAAACTGACAATCATGTTGGTGCAGCAGCAGTATTTCCCAACACAACTATATCCAAGAACTCCCTACTGAATATAGCAGCTATACTGCAGAACTTTGTGCTATCCACATAGCCTTAAATTTTGCACTCTCAAAAGCCATATTGCACAGTGTTAAATATACCGACTCCATTAGTGTTATCCAAGCTATACAACAGAATCAGAAGAACGATAACCCCCTACTTAGACAGATCTGGAATACTCTAAGTTAAACCAGAAGAAACAATAAGTTCTCTTATGTTGGATCCCTGGTCATGCTGGAATTTCTGGAAATGAACAGGCTGACCTAGCTGCCAAAACTGCTACTGATCCTATCGCCCAAGCCTGCATCTGACTACAAGTACATTATAAAGAAACAAAGTCGTGAACAATGGGAACACATTTTGCAGAGTCAGGCCAATAACAAATTACTCAGCATTAAAAAAAGATCTCAAACCATGGAAGTCCAGTATTCGTGAGAACTGACATGAAGAAGTTGTATTAGCCCAATTATGGATAGGCCACACGCACTTGACACATCTACTTCGGCTGCTGACCCACCACGTTGCACAAACTGCAACATCCAACTTACAGTCCAGCATATACTCACTGATTGCCCAATTTACAACAGTGAGCGACAAATTCTCTCTTTGCCTCATTTTCAGCAAAGAATACTCTGAGTATTGCCCATCTTTTAGCAGATACGCCACATGTGGACAAAATCTTCACTTTCCTTAAAGAAATAAAACTATGTAACACACTTTAAACTTCAAGTGCAATCCTAATTGGAGAGAGAGAAAAAACACAACCCACAAAGCATTAAACTTTACCATAGTTGGGTACATTGTGGCCATGTTGCTCTTGTGCCGTAAAGCTCACAGACAAACAAAAAGCATATATATTTCTTCTTATTATATGTACAAACACTTCTAAAAAATTTTTTTTAAATATTAGATACAATTTAATTTAATTATTAGATACAATTATACTCTATAATTTTCTTTCACATTTGGCATCACTTACAATGTGCAACATGTGATACCTACTTATCTTGCTTCCTGTAGAGAAGCATCCATCTTGAATCAATATCACGTTGCGTTTCCACATCTTTACTACGTGAAACAATAATAAAATCTTTCAAAAACAACTTGGAATAGAGATGTTTTCTTAACTTGTGAGGGTGCACAGGTAATTAATCTTGAACATTAAACAAAAACGTACTTCAAGTAAGGGCCAGTTTCCATTCATGCAAATGACAAAATGTAACACAAATGGTGGTGTGGAACCTGACAGGCATTCACATTTAATTACTCTGTGAAAACTATAAGAAAAAATTCATGAACTTTTGCAATAAAAGTTTTACTACATTTAGGAAACCAGAAATAATTTCAGCTTTTTAATCATTAATTAAAGGGTAACGTGGGAGTGTAATTTTTGAAAGGCACCTGTTAGTTGCCATGCCATTACTGCTAGGCTAATGCATAAATATTCACCACTGATAATCAGAACAAAAGTATTACTTTTCCTTGTTGCTTTTCTAACATGCTAGTATTAAAAGCAGTCATCCAATAAAGCCAGAAAGATTCTGATACTGTGCAAGTGACCAGCCCACAAGTTCCAGTCAGTATCTGGATAGTTAAATTCCCCAATCAAAAGACATTCTAGTGTACTGGCTTGCTCTATTTGTCTGTATGCTCTTCATTATATTCATTGCATTTGACTTATAACAAACCCTCATTTTTGTTTTCACACTGCTCGTATCACACCAAACTGATTCAGCATGCTGTACCTTTGCATCAACTAGTTGCACTGCCTTAGAGGCTGTGTGCTTCTTAACCAAGAACATAATTCCTCCCTCCGACTTCTCCTTTCTGTAATTGTATCCTCCATATTCAAATTCCACATTCCCTATATCTGAGTGGCACCATGTTTCTGATATCTCTACAATGTTAACAAATTTGGTGACCTAACCAATACTTCAAATTCCTTAAATTTATTTGCTATACTCCTAACATTAGTGTACAAACGGAGGATGCGGAAAGGTCAGGGAATGACCACCACATATCCAGATGGCCTTAGTTGTTAATGCTCCTAAAAAAAAAAAAAGTGTAGAAACAAGTATATGTACCTTTTTTTGCTTCTGGTAATCCTAACACATCCCATATAATTGCTTTTCCCATGAGGGCAGCCTGTTGGTTTTGTAAACCCCCCCCCATGTTTCCTTGGCTGCTATGCAGTGCAAGAGTCAGTTTCACCTCTGCTTATGGCTCCTGTAAAACTATTGGTCTGCAAATCTCCCCCAGTTTAGCAGTTTTTCAGTCCACCTAACACTGCCTTGATAGCATCACCAAATATCCTTGCACCCCTTCTGTTAACCAGTAAAGACCAAACTGAGAAAAATTTTACTCCGAGCTGCCCCATTCTCTCTCTCTCTCTCTCCCCCCCCCCCCCAGGACATTATTATTAGCTATATGGTGCAAGGAAGTCTGAGGCTTATGCTGCACCAGCCAAAAAAAAAAAATTCCAAAGTTGCCATGAAAGAGAGAGAGAGAGAGAGAGAGAGAGAGAGAGAGAGAGAGAGAGAGAGAGAGAGAGAGAAAAAAATGTCAAAAGGGAAATCACCAAGAAAGAGAAGAATGATGATATCCAGCTCAGGACCCCAGGTATTGATTGACAAAAAAAGGCTCTCTATATACTCTACCTTATTGTGTCTGGGCAGAATTGCAAACACTTTAAAATTTAATCCTAACTTGACTTTTTCCTCAACATTGCCCCATACCAGTTAAGTAAATCTTAAGATCTCTTATTCTTAATACCATTAGTGCCAACATGTACAATATTAACTTTTGCCTCTGGCAGACACACCATCATATTCTACCTATTCTTTTTTCTTTGACAATAGTTACCTCAAACACAAAAATAAAAAGGAAAAAATATAATTTTGTAATTGCAAACTGGCATGTTTTCTATTTTAATATTATAAATTTTGTTGGCTTTTATATCTTACATTCAAAAAAGAAGAAAAGTTTTCTACTGAAGAATTTTTAAGAGTTGACAGTCTTACTTTTATATGTACATTCCCCTTATTTCCACACATACAGATTGGCATATTTTAGAGCTTTACCGTGTTTTCTAGTAAATGCAATTTCTTCGTATCGACGATAGGTGCAGGTCAATCTGCTTTCCATATATATATATATATAAATAATAATAATTATGAATAATAAAATTAAAATTAAGTAGAGAAAATGGATTTGAATAGCGATAAAATGAATTATCGATAATATGAATTATAGATCAGGGACACTGCAAGAGCAAAGGTACCCTACAACCATAATGTATATATAAAATTATTTTTAAAGTTATGTGTAGAATGTAGTAGGTATAAATCTGTAATATAACTAATGCTGATAATGAAAATACCGTGTATCCTGGGAGCGATATATGTTGATTAAAGGGGGAAGAACGGAAAAGAAAAATGTAACGTTATAAACAAAGTGCGAATTTTGAAAAAATGTAAATTTTGAAAAGAACGACCAAGGTAGAAATAGCAGATTTTTGAAAAGAACGACCAAGGTAGAAATAGCATTGCAGTATCTTTCATAATTTCTGTGTCTTCTAAGAGTATAGAAGTATAGAAGACACAGAAATTATGAAAGATACTGCAATGCTATTTCTACCTTGGTCGTTCTTTTCAAAAATCTGCTATTTCTACCTTGGTCGTTCTTTTCAAAATTTACATTTTTTCAAAATTCGCACTTTGTTTATAACGTTACATTTTTCTTTTCCGTTCTTCCCCCTTTAATCAACATATATCGCTCCCAGGATACACGGTATTTTCATTATCAGCATTAGTTATATTATAGATTTATACTTACTACATTCTACACATAACTTTAAAAATAATTTTATATATATATATACACCCTTATCCCCCTTGATAAGAACTTAATCCTTTTTTTTTTATGAAGATTTAAAAATTTAGTTTTTAGTCATATAAAAATTAAAAATTTCTGGCTAGAGAGAGAGAGCATGAGTCCATAGTTACTTTAAATAATTATTACATTAACTTTTTAAATACATATTACAAATTGCATTATCAAATTTTATTTATTTTTATTCTTGTAAAGGTTTTATCACTAATGAAAGTAGCGAAGACCAACTTTGTTGTCATGAAATTATTGCTAAGTGGACACAAAAAGCAATCAAAGGTAACTTTCCTTTTTGATAACTACTATGAAAAGGGTTCTCTGAATATATTGAATTATATTATGAAAAATGTTCCAAAAGAAATATTTACATTTTTTGTGTGAATAATCTGTGTAATAAATCTTCACAATGAAGAAAACTTTAGGTACCTATTAGTATAGACAGAAGTAGAACTGGCCATTTCACAAGTGGAATGCTTTATCCTTGCAAACAAAGAAGTGAAAATGTGGATGTGGATGTGGCTGCCATGCAGAATTCAGTGTATAGTTGTGTATGCTGGATCTCAAATAAGTTAATTAGCACACAAATGCACCTGCATGGAAATAAGCTTCCAATCTTAAAACATTAACTGCAGAGGCTGAAAACTTCCTGAACAGAATTGTAGCAAGGGATGAAAAGTGGATGAATTATGTTATCCTAGAAACAAAGAGAAATTACAATCAATGAAAGTATTCAGGAAATCCAGCCCATAAAAAATTTAACAGTGTTCATCAGCCAAAATAATAATAATCTAAACTCTTTATAGCAACCCTCTTTTTAACGTCCCAACACATTATAATGTCCTACATGGTTGGTCCCGGCCAATTTCTCATTAACCTAAGATTTTACATTCAGTATAATGACCTTGAAAATAATTGCAGCCTGACTGTGAGAAATAATTTTTTTAGATTTCCCACGCCCTTTTCTCATAAGTGCTGTAATCAAATGAACATCGGCTAGAAGCCAGTTACAGTGTATGTTTATTGGTATGGCTTCAAGAAAGCAGATAGCTTTGCCAATCACAGAAAATTAGGATTTTGCAAACTGTAGATAATGGTGTGCATTTTGAGACTGACATCGCCAAACAGTTCTGCATTGCTAAGAGTACTCTGTTCATTATTCTGAAAGATCAGAAAAAGATTGAAAGTTCAGAGATATCTGCTGATGCACCAGGTAGAATTTTAGCATGAAAGGCAACGTATCCAGATCTTGAAAAGGTAATTTTGGAATGGCTAATGATGATGCATGCAAAAAAAGGTTCCTGTAGATGATAGCCTTTTAATAGCTAAGTCTGAATTGTTTGCAAATCAAATGGATATTGAAGAATTTAAAAGTTCAGATGGATGATTTCAGAAATTTAAGCTCATCATGACCTGTCTTTCAAAAAAGTGTGGCGAAAGTGCAGTCATGAACATTGACACTACAAAGGAATGGAAGGAAAATCGTTTAAAAAATGTTTTGCTGACATATGACCACAATGACATCTTCAATACTGATGAAACTGGACTTTTTTTTTTTTTTAATTGCTACAGGATAAAACTTACATCTAAAGGCAAGAAATGTAGTGGCAGAAAAAAAAGCCAAACAACATATTACACTTCTCCTAGCAGCAAACATATGACTAGGAGAAGCTTCCTAGGAAAGCCCAGAAGCCTCGATGCTTAAAAGGTTTGAATACATTACTGACTATGTATCGAGCAAACCAAAAGGCAATGGATGACATCACAAATCTATGAAGAGTGGATCAGAGACTTGGATCGCAAAATTAGTGAGAAGAATAGAAAAATTTTGCTGTTTATGGATAACTGCACTTCTCATTGTCAAGTAAACAACCTATATGCAAGGTATTGTAGGTACTGTTGAGTACCTACCACCAAATATGACGTCAGTTCTTCAACCACTTGATAAAGGTGTAATATAGTTTTTTAAGAAAAACTACCGAAGAATGCTATTAAGTAAAATTGTGCTATTTCTTGAAAGAAAAATTCAATGCGAAATCAACATTCTGCAGGCAATGTATTCATGTGTTTAAGCATGGAATGAAGCTGATGAGAAATTGATCACCAACTGCTTTAAACATGCAGGCTTGAATGATGCAATGTGTGACGTTTCACATGCTTCTTCCTCTATTAATTTAATACTCTAATACATATTCCAAAATATTACTAATTACCAGTACATTTTACTGGTACTGGTAATAATTCGTAATATATACTTTTAAATATTTGTATATGTAATTATTTAAATATGTATATGTAAATAAAATATTTGTACTAGTAATTTGTATTTGCATTAAATATTCAAGCTTTTGTTTTGTTGGAGAGTTTATGAATGATCACTATAACATTCTTCTGATATAACAACAGTTTTTCTCATTCCCCTGAAGGGTCGTTATATAGAGCTTTGACTGTAATTCCAACTGTCTTATGGGATCATGGTTTCTTGCTTATTGATTTTCTCTCCAAGGGATCCACCGCCAATTCAGATTTATTGCGGTATGCTTGAGAAACTCTGAATGGCCATAAGGAAGGAGAAAGTAGACTACAGAAAATGCTTGGTGTTACTCTGTGAAAACACAACACCCCATCCATCCACTCATGCAAAATTATGGCCTCAACATTTTCAAGTGGGAAGTACTGGAACTTTCACCACATAGTCCAAGCTGGACTCTTCAGACTTCCGTCTTTTTGGTTCTCTGAAGCAGCATCTATCAAGCAAACTTTGCTGATAGATGAAGTGAAGCTTTCTGTGAAATCATGATTGATGCATGTTGTTCTTTCATTGTTTGCAAAAATAATCAATCCATTTTTCTCAAATTTTAACATGTTTCTAAATAAATATGAGGCAATGTGAAAAATTCACAATATCTCTGTATTGTCTGGTTTGTCCTATAAAGAAGGTTGCTAGAATAAAATACAGTATCTTCCTTTTGGAACATCTCATATGTAATTTGTTTAAACTAAGCATAATTAGAGTACTTGTAAAAGTAAGTACTTGTCTCATGTCTTCAAATCAAATTACTGCAGGCTGTGCAGTGTGACATGGTGCATTTTAAGACTGAAACAGAAAAGGACCCTTCTGATACCACTGCCACAATGTATGAAGAGTGAAATTGTGTATAATGTCAGTATATGTGGCATTCATTGTTCCAGGAACATCCAATAATCCAAGCCAAAACCACAAGAAACAGCTCTGTACAGTGATAATACCTCCTCCAAATAATTTACTTCACAGTTGAAATACCACACCCTGGCAAATAACGTTCTCCAGGCATCTAATAAAGCCAAACATGCCCATCAGATCATAAAACCATGTTCAGTGATTCTTTACTCCATAACACAACTTTCCACTGTTACTGGGACACATTTACAATATGTTCTACCAAACAAGTCAAGGCCGAACATTTCTTCCTGAAATGATTGGTTTGTGCACCGCAACTTCCTACATATTGTCCTTGTACTGATGTCAATTCCTGGAGCCTCCTTGAACTCCTGGTTGACAGTATTCGATGAGGCCTAATGGGATCTATATACCACTCTTCTGAACGCCCTCTGATTTCTTTCCCTCAGATTCTGTAAGCTACATGAGTATTTCCTAGCAATAGTAGCATTGCATTTTGATTATGTTAGCTACCATTGTTCTCGAGTTTAACTGCAATGGCACTGGAGTTGTCACAGGATGCCACAACCTTTATCTATAGACAGTTGAAGCTCACAGCTTAGAGAAATTCATATGTCAGTTGGATAATTGCCTATGCAAGGGGGAAAATACTTAGGCAGTTTATTATTTATTTATTTACTGTGTGTGTGTGTGTTTTTTTTTTTTTTCTGGTGCAGCAAAAGCCTGGGCTTTCTTGAAACCATATGGTTAATACTCTTTTTTACATAATGACAGTTAATTTTTTCCAAATTCAGTGGGTTGTTTAGATAGCTAATTACCATACTAGGTGTGGGGAGTCGGGCCAGGTAGTAGGGATTAGATTCTTTGGTGGGCACCTAGGCCCTACTACCTGGCATCATCTGAGTTTACCAGAAAGGCCCCCCCAAAAAAACTTCAGTTGGAAGGGAGTCTGGGAGCGATAGCATGAATTAAGCAGTATAGGTGAAGAAGGTGGTTGATAGAAACACTTTTGCCAAGAATTTAGAAGTTAAGGGTATAGATGGGCACCTCAGTGGAAGCAGTTTTAAGAACAGTAAAAGTATTAGGATGGTGGGCCCAGTGCTTGGGCAATGCCCTGGGTATTTAGGTGGGCTTAAAAGAAATAACATAATTACGTAGACTAATGCACAAGCAAAGGTATAGCCAGAAGATTTTAAGACCATAATAATTATGCCAATAGAAAGTAAATGCCATGCAGTGAAATGTTGCTCCCTGGTGCCAAGAAAATTCAAGTGCAATTAATATAGTGTTCTAGAAAAGCAATTAAAGTTCTTTTTAAGTTTATACTATCTTTCTCCTAAAGAGCCTTTCATTTAAAGCAGTTTTCTATTTAAAGTCACAGAAAGGAAATTTACCTTTCTTTTCTTTGTACATATATTATTATTATCTTTACTAACCAACTAATTCTTTCACCTGCTTCTGCCTCCCGTGGCAGGGCCAGAAACCTGGGAGGGAAAGTTAACCCCAACAGGCAAAAAAGGTGCAAACTATGGACTACAGTTATTCTCCACTTGAGCATCCTAGGTGCTCATCATGTGAAACTGACAATAACACATTACAGTCAAAAAGAATGTGCACAGACACACAACAACAACAACAGAGAATGCCCATTGTTTCTTATCTTACATTCATTATCAGACAAATCTATGAGTACTCTAATCTCAATTTCTTATACAGAAATGCTTAGAAAATGTGCCGTATTCACCCAAAATGGTGAGATGGCGGTCTATTGGCCAAAACTGCAAGTCAGACATTCTGAAACTTGACTAAAACTATCAACCTTTGGTGGAATATCCATGCAGGTTACCCCTCATGCAACATTAAATATTTCCAGGGGGTAATTGCGTAGTGGGACCTGATGAATGTTGCAGAACACGAACTGGTCTAGGAACTGAAAAATCAAAAAGGTTACACACGCCAAACACATCATGATCAGGAAAGATGGTCATCTTACTCCCACATTCAACATCGTCCTGACATTCGGTACACCTGTCTTACAATCCATTGTCAAAGCTAGCTATCTCAACTGCCAAATATGAACATACATATCGAATCCTATAAGATGCTACAAGTGTCAAAAATTTGGTCACTCACAAATGGACTGTGATGCTGAAATAACACTGTCCAAATTGAAAAGGTCAACATCCAGTCTATTCCAACTCCTGTGAACTCTGTAATACAGGGTAGAGTGGAATTGTCACATGTGAAGAGGCAAAGAAAAAAATTATGCTCAATGCACCTAAAATCACATTTTCAGCAGCAACCAAAAAATATCATTCAGTGGCAACACAAACTGAAGTCTCATTTTCCCCAAACATATCCATTGCAGATTGTGCCCAATCTGCAATGGATATCTGCAATGGAGTGGGAATTATAGAAGCCAATTCAGAAGAACGGTACCTATGGAAGTTTCTATAGAAAAGGCATGCAGCAGAAACAGTCTATGAGACAGAGAGACCATTAGAGATGAGTCATTAATTATCTTAACTACCCTCTTTTGAATGGAATCTAGAAGCCTGAGAGAGGTTTTGGGGGCATAGCTTCAGATGTGGGAACAAAATTCCATGGCAGGACAGATTTGCAATTTGTACATAGTGGCTGTTTGGGGGAAAAAGTAACGCAGAGAGCTAAAGAGAAAATCCAGTTTTTTTTTTGTTTTTTTTTAGATGCAGAGGAAGCAATATTTGTAATGTGCTTATGCCAAGAGAGATTAGAAGTCGGGGTAGTCCTCAATAGAGATATATGATCTTGCCTAGAAATCAACGTCATTGAAGATGCGCACAGGAGCAGAAGAATTCTTTTTCCGAGATATAACACAGGACTGAGTTTTAGAAGGATTGAAATTAATCCTTCAGTTATCCTTTTTTTTTTTTTTTTTTGCCCCACTAGAGGATTACCTGGAGATTAGAAATTAAGGAATTGGTAGTGGATATTCGAGAAGTTTAAGCTGTTTGTGCAATGCAAGGTTTCTCAAACTGGAATGCAGTGTGCTGTCATCAGCAAAACTATGGATAGGATTTCTGGTCAATGGAAGGAGGTCATTAATATACAAGAGGAAAAATGTGGGCGAAAGAACCAAACCTCGGGGAACACCAACATTAGTGAAGAAGTTAGAGGACAGAGAGGCATCCACCATCACTCGCAGTGAGCGGTCAGAGAGAAAACTGAACAGCCAATTACAAAACAAAACAGTTGATAAACCATAAGATGGAAGCTTATTTAGAAAATCTTTGTGACAAACACTATCATAAGCTTTTGAAATGCCAAGAGCAATTGCTTGAGTTTCACCAAACTTTTCCGTTGAATTTGTCCACAGGTGGGTAACATAAGCCAGAATATCACCAGTGGATCAACACTGATGGAATCCATACTGGTGATCGTTGATCAGAAGGAAAATTTCTAGATTGTTTAAGAGTTGCCAGTTAATTGATTTCTCCATTACTTTAGAAAGAATAAAAGTAAGTACAATGGGACAATAATTGGATGGGAGGGATTTGTCCCTCTTTTTAGAAACTAGCTGGATATGAGTAAATTTCCAAGTAGGAATAAAAACACCTTTGGCATAAGAAAAAGTGAAAAAAGGCTACACAAAACAGGATTACAGTCGGGAGCACAGGTTTGAGAACAAATGGAGAAATACCATCAGGATCTGGAGCTTTCTTAGCATTGAGGGATTGATCAAAATCCTTCTGACATCCTTTTGATAGAAGACCACATGAGGCATTGAATGGAAGGTACTGAGAATGATGAGAGCTGGTTTACAAAAGTCATCAGTACATGAGTTGGGAAAAAATAGGATGCTGGGAGGTCAGCTTTAACTTTGGCTGAAGTGGCAATAGAACCATCTGGTTTTGACAGAGATGGGTAGAAGTTGCAGCCAATAGCTTTGGCAAGAGACCAGAATAATCAGGTACCTTTTGGACACGAGAGGTATTAGAACCTATAGTACTTAGTACCATGCTTGGGTTGGAGGTTGAGAAGACGAAAGAAGATACTTGTTGACATTGAACTTCTGTAGACTGTAATTTTCAGGAAATGCATATGAAGGAAGGTTGTTCCAGAAAACGGCAGTTGAATGAATAAACGAGGAAGATGAAAAGTTGGTTCTGTGACTTTGAAGTTGGAGAGTAAATGGATGTCGGCTGGTGGCGGCATGTGTTTGGACTGTTTTGAATGAGAGAGCGGGAATTATAGAAGCCAATTCAGAAGAATAATGCTCATGGAAGTATCTATAGAAAAGGCATGCAACAGAAACAGTACGTCTCTGAGACAGCGAGTGGAGAGACTCTGTTAGAGAGGAGTGATTAATTAACCTAACTACACTCTTCTGAATCGAATTTAGAAGCCTGAGAGAGAAGTTTTGGGGGCACTGCCCCAGATGTGGGAACAATATTCCATGGTAGAGTGGATATGCGATTTGTACAGAGTGAACAGCTGTTTGGAAGAAAAGTAACACCAAGAACGAAAGAGAAAACCAAGTGTTTTATATGCAGAGGAAGGAATATTTGTAATGTGCTTGTGCTAAGAGAGAGAGATTAGGTCAGAGTAATTCCCAAAAGAGATATATCATTTTGCCTAGAAATCGGAGTGTCACCAAAGATAAGCATAGGAGCAGAAGAATCGTTTTTAGCATTAGCATTAGTAGAGGCATTTGATGCAAGAAAGCAAGCTTATGCAGCATCAGCCAAAAAAAAAAATAAAGTAAAATAAATAAATAAAAAATAACCACTTCCACTTCACCCCTCTGTTCGTTCGAAATACCTGTCCAGCTGAGCCTTAAACTTATTCAGGCTATCAACTTCCACGACAAGGGATGGAAGTCTGTTCCACCTACCAACCACCCGCTGGCTAAAGGCAAATTTCCGCACATCTATCCTACATCTGTCTTTCCTCAATTTGAACTTATGCCCTCTCAGGTGATTATTCTGAGCAAGAGGAAGAATCCCATCAGCATTGAGCATGCTCAAACCATTCAAGGCTTTGTACACCTCTATCAGATCACCTCGCTGGTGCCTAGTCTCCAGACACTGTAATTCGCAAAACTTAAGCCTTTCTTCGTAAGAGCATATCTTGTTGCTCTTCTCTAATCTTGTCTTCACTAATCTTGTTGCTCTTCTCTGTACTCGTTCCAGCAGCTCTACATCCTTCTTGAAATGAGGCCTCCAGGCCTGTATACAGTACTCTAGGTTTGGCCTGACCATTGCCTTATACAAGGGAATAATCACCTCCTTATCCCTGCTAGAAAAATTCCTATATATCATTGACAATACACCATGAGCTACTCTTGCAGCCCGTCTGCACTGCTCAGAGAACTTCATATCTGCCTGCACAACCACCCCCAGGTCCCTTTCATTCTCTACCACTGTCAGTGTAGTACCACAGAGTTGATACGTTGCTCTGGGGTTGCTGTTTCCCATATGTAGTACTTTACATTTGTCAATGTTAAACTTCATTTGCCACCTCTCAGCCCATCTGCTCAACCTTTCCAGATCCTGTTGCAGCAGCATAGTGTCAGTTGTGTCCTTGACAACCCTGCCAACCTTCGTATCGTCTGCAAACTTGGACATTAAGCTTGATATACCATCATCAATATCATTTATAAATACAGAGAACAATAAAGGACCCAATACTGAACCCTGAGGGACTCCACTAATAACATTAGTCCACGATGAGCAGTGTCCATTGATTACCACTCTCTGTCTTCTCCCCCTCAACCACCCCTTTATCCATAGCAGCAATTTGCCTCCAATGCCACACTGCTCCAATTTGTGCAGCAGTCTTCCATGTGCAACAGTATCAAAAGCCTTTCTAAGATCCAAGTATATAATATCAGTTATTCCCTGCATCCAGTTCTTTTGTGAATGCATCATAGTATCCAATCAAATTGGTCAGGCAAGACTTCCCCTTAACAAAACCATGCTGTGTCTGAGCTATAACTGAAGTCTTGTCTAGATGATCCTGCAGTGCTTCTTTAACCAGTGCCTCCATTAATTTTCCGGGAACAGAAGTTAAACTCACAGGTCTATAATTACTTGTGTCAGCCTCTGATCCTCCCTTGTGAATTGGGGTCACATTTGCACATCTCCAGTCCATTGGTACCTCCCCTGAGTCCAAGGAAGCTCTCATAATTATGGCTAAGGGTTTGCTTACTTCCTTTGCTGCCTCCTTTAATATAACTGGATAGATCCCATCCACCCCAGGTGCCTTTCTTGTGTTTATCTTCAACAATTTCTCCTCCACTTTACTCAGTTATTACAAGATTCTCTAGCTTACTGCTAGAGTTGAATACACCTCTGGCATTCCCCTTGCTGAATAACTCCTCATGTGTGAATGTCGATGCAAAATATTCATTTAGTTTGTTAGCTACCTGAGCAGGATCATCAACAGTTGACCCATCAATATCAAGTGGACCAATCTGATTCATCCCCTTCCTTCTAGAGTTTACATAAGTAAAGAACTCTTTGCTGTTTTTCTTCGCATCCCTTGCCAAGGATCTCTCGTAATCTGCCTTCGCCTGCCTAACCTCCTTTGTAACTTGGTTACAGATCAACTTGTATCTATCATAGGCTTCTGTGTCACGTGTTAATTTGTATGTATCCCATGCATTTTCTTCTCTGCCATATGCCTCATTAGTTCATCTGACATCCATTTAGGCCTAAACCTTGAACAATATTTCTTAGTTGGTATGTAAAGCCTAGTAGCTTGCAAGATAAGTTCTTTGAATGCTTCCCATTTTGAATTTGCTGTTGGTAACATCATCAGTTGATCCCACTGTATAGAATTTAAATACTGTCTCAGTCCATCGTAGTCGCCTTTACGAAAGCAATACGCCTTCCCTTTACCCCTAATGGTAGTTACCTCTTTGAGTAACTCCCACTTCAGAACACTGTGATCACTGCCACCTAGTGGTTCATTTATCTGCAGATTCTTAATGCATGAAGAACCACTACTGATAATCAAATCAAGAGTATTACTCCCTCTAGTTGCCTCCCGAACATGCTGATGTAGAAAAATCATCCAATAAATCCACAAAAGCCTTGCTAGTGTGTGAGTGACCAGCCCCCAAATTCCAGTCAATATCTGGGAAATTAAAATCCCCCATTATAAGACTCTCTGATTTACTGGCCCACTCTATTTCTCTGTACAGTTTTTTATTATACTCATCAGAGTCATTAGGCCTATAGCACATTCCTACTCTCAATTTTGATCTTCCAATGCTTATGTCACACCAAACTGACTCGACACTGCACTGTCCAGTGATGTCGACTGGCTTCACTTCCTTGGATTTTATGTGTTTCTTAACTAATAGCATAACCCCTCCTCCCTTCCTATCCTTTCTGTAGACATTGTACTCCCCAAATTCCAGTTCTGCATTCCTTATATCTGTGTGACACCACGTCTCTGAGCAGGGCAAGGTTTCTCAAAATGGAAAGTGAAATCCTATCCATAGTTTTGCCAATGATAGCATTGACAAAACTATGGATAGGATTTCCAGTCAAAGGAAGAAGGTCATTAATATACAAGAGTATAAGAGTCGGGGAAAGAACTGAACCTTAGGGGACACCAGTTTTAGTGCAGAAGTTAGAAGACAGAGAGCCATATATCATCACCTTCAGTGAGTGATCAGAGAGAAAACTAGATAACCAATTACAAAAAACAGTTGGCAAACCATAAGAGGGAAGCTTGTTTAGAAGACCTTTATGTCAAACATGATCGAAGAAAGCCTTTGAGATGTCAAGAGCAACTGCTTGTGTTTCACCGAACTTTTCCATTGAATTTGTCCATAAATGGGTAACATAAGCCAGAATATCACCAGTGGATCGACACTGACGGAATCCATACTGTCGATTGTTGATCAGTTTGAAGAGTTGGCAGTTAATTGATTTCTCCACTACTTTAGAGAGAGAGTAGAAGTAATTGGATGGGATGGATTTGTCACCCTTTTTAGGAACTGGCTGGATATGAGCAAATTTCCAAGTAAAAGGAAAAACACTTCTGGAATAAGAAAGTGAAAAAAGGTGACAAAGAACAGGAGTAAGTTCAGGAGTACAGGTTTTGAGATCAAGTAGAGAAATACCATCAGGACCTGGAGCTTTCTTAGCATCAAGATTTGTCAAAATCCTTCTGACATCCTTTTGACTGAAGACCACAGGAGGCATTGAATGGAGTGTGTTGGGAATGGTGGAATATGTTTTACCAAGATCATTAATACATGAGTTGGAAGAAAAATGGGATTTTAGCAGTTCAGCTTAATCCTTAGCCGAAGTGAAAATAGAACCATCTGGTTTTGACAGAGGTGGGAGCAGAGATGGGCAAAACTTGCGGCCAATAGCTATGGTAAGAAACCAGAATGCTCGGCTACTGTTAGGGCAAGAAGCAAGTTTTCTACTCTTACCCTATTCGAAATCTAGTTTGGACTGATTAATAACTGCTTTACAATTGTTGTGAGGTTTGGTGTAGGCTGAAAATGAACCTGGAGATTTGGAAACAAGCCAATTACAATATGCAACATTCTTCTCTTCAACAGCCTTTAGCACATTTATTGGAAAACCAAGGTTTAGATAAAGGTTAAAATTTTAAGGTGGAGTGTGGAATAAAGGATTCCATCCTTACAAGAATAATTTCACTAACACAATCTGAGCAATTGTTGACATCAGAAGATTTGAAACAGTAATTCCAGCAAAGAAAATAAATCTCGCAAATCATCCCATTTTGTATTCTTGTAATGACAAACAACATGAGGTTGTAAATGGCCACAAGAGAAATGCTCTGTTAGAGAAGAGACCATCACCAAGTTGTGATCTGAGGTACCTAGAGGACCACTCACCTAGATCGTGTACTTAGAAGGGTTGTTTGTAAGAAAAAGATCGAGCACGTTGGCTGTGCAGTTAGGATTGTCTGGTATTCTGGTAAATAAATGGGCAATGTGTGCTAGGTCATTTAGTAATTGCAAAAGCATCAGCATCTGATGAAATAGATGTGTGTTCTAGACACATGGCTAACTGGATCCATGAGACTAAAAAACGAGAAGATTTTAAGCCAGAGAAGTTTGGAAAGAGGAGATTCCAAATTATCGTGTCTCTGATAGGGAAGATCAGAATGAACATATGCACAAATATTAGCTTTGAAGCGAAAGAAATCATACAGATTCGTTTTGCTTCAGAAATAATCAAAAATCACATTCAGTGGTAACACAAACTGGAGTCTCATTTCCCTCCATATCCATTGTAGATTGGGTATGATCAATACACCCCTCATCCTCAAAACAGACCTCTAAGGAACAGATGATAGTAGACGGAGCCAACAGTACTCCAATCATAATTCCACCAACTGCATCATATACACCATCAGACATTATAAAACTGAAAATTGATTCAGCTCCAGCTAAGAAGACAAACAATATTACATTAATGAACATGAATATTGATAAGTGCTCTCTCAGGTGAACCTGTCTTAGATCTTCATGCAGAAGGACATGGACACTGGATGCCCAATATTTCCAAAGTTTGGTATAGACTGCCACAAAGATAATGCTAAGAATATTAAACAAAAGATGATAAGGAGGAAAACATGAAGAAAAGATAGATTGGTTTCTTGTGGAGGGGGACAAAGGATGAAATAGATGTGATAAGAATGTTAACAGAAAGGCATCTGGAAGAGAACAAAGGTGTACTTCTGTGTTTCATAGATTTAGAGAAGGCTTTTGATTGGGGAAACTGGGTAAATTATTGAATGTATTAGAAGAACAGAAGAACGATTAATAGAATATACTGGAGAGACAAAAAAGTAATAGTTAGGGTAGGAAGAGGTGTGAGACAGGTGTTGCTGTCCCTGACTTTCAAGTATTTCAAGATTTTTTATTAAGCATTAAAATATTTACAGCAAAAAAAAAAAAAAAAATATGGAAAGATTAATATTTACAACTGTACTGATTTTTCACCAAAACGTTATTCCAAGCAATCTACAAAGATTGCTTGGAATAACAACAGGGTTTCCCATAAATTTCATGAAGATGGGCAGACTTCATGGATTTGGATAGTCTAGATCAGTGGTTCTCAAAGTGGGCTATATTGCCTCCTGGGGGGCATTAGGCCTGAAGGGGGGCAGATGGAACACCATCAATGATTGGCCATTACAAGGGTTTTATGGCTTATTTAAAAAATGCTGTGCCAAATATTATTACTGTTCACTGTGTCATTCACAGTCAGCATTTAGTTGCGAAAAAACTTGGTGATCAACTGCACAATTCTCTGCAAACTGTTATTACTGCTATAAACAAAATTAAAGCACATTCTTTGAGTGATCGTATATTTCGAAAGCTTTGTGATCAAAACATTGAAGATTTTGAACGATTTATACTTCACTCCGAGGTTCAGTGGCTGCCAAAAGGCATCTGTCTTGAAAGATTTTATGAACTCTTTGATACTGTTGTCGAGTGTTTTGAAGATAGGAACAACTTCCTTAGTAATGACCTCAAGAAAATGAAAACTGATATTGCTTATCTTGCAGATTTATTTACTAGATTCAGCTCAATGAATTTACATTTACAAGGACAAGATGTAATTAAGGCGAAAACTCAAATTTCAGCATTTATTTCAAAATTAGAGCTTTTTATGCGCAACGTAGGACGACGTGAATTGTATCAATTTCCAAATCTGTTGGAAATAGAGAAAAAAGAAAAAATAGCTGATGAAACTCTACTAACTTTTTGTAATCATCTAGAAATATTGCGCAGAGATATGCAGGAAAGGTTCAAAGATCTTCTTAATTTGAAAATTCCAGATTGGGTTATAAATCCTTTTTTAAATAATGATGATGGTGAATGTTTTATAGAAGAAGAATTGATTGAGTTACAAAATGAAGTTGAACTGAAGCCAAAATTTCAAAATTCATATCAGGAATTTTGGTTACAAAAGAAAATCCCTGACCATTATCCCGCATTGTGGAGAATTGTAAAAAAATTACTTATTTCTTTTCCAACATCATATCTAGTCGAAACCGGTTTAGTGCTGTATCTCAATTGCTGACAAAACAAAGAAATTGTCTGGATGTTGTTAAACGTGGCGATTTACGAATTCTACTTACAGATATTAAACCTAATATTGATAAGCTAATAAATCTCCACCAAGCTCATCCATCGCATTAAATATTAAAATATAATTAACTATTTCCATTAATATCGTGACTTATTTACGTAATTAACTTTAATTTAAGTGACTATAACTGACTTTATTTATGTAGTTGTAATTTTTTACGAAGAAGGAATAAAGTGCAGTAAATAGTTTTCTTTATAATTCACACACATACATGCAGCAGGGCTGCATTTACGTTTTTGGAGGCAAACAGACAAATATTCATTTCAGTTATTTAGCTTCACTTTATATTGGTGGTCTAAAAAAAAGCCCTCTCCAGGGCTTTTTTTTAGGGGGATGGTGATCCAAAAAAGTTTGAGAAGCACTGGTCTAGATGATCATGTAAAAGCTCTATTGGGTTTTAAGTCAGGTGATTGGGATGGCCACACCATAATTTGCAATACCCCCCCCCCCCCCAACCTGTTTAGTTGCTAGAAAGTCCCTGCACAGCTTAGAGCTGTGTTCAGGTCATTGTCTTGTTGTAATATAAAATTTCTTCCACAAAGATTTGAAGTCCAGAGGATATTGTATTTGTTCAAGAATGTTTTTATAGCTTTCTTTTCTTAAAATTCCTTCAATTCTGATGACATCATCCAGTCCAGTAAAACAGAAGCAACCCCAGATCATATTTGAACCACCACCATGCTTGACTGTAGGCACTAAACAATACAGCGCCATTTTTATTTCAATTGACCATCTTACACGAACTCTACACGTGGATCCAAAAATTTCAAATTTAGACTCATCTGTCTGTGGTATGTTTTTCCACTCTTCAGTTGCCCAACGTTGGTGGCTATTAGCCCAAAACAACATTTTTTTATTTTTTTTTATTTTACACTTTTAATAAGGGTTTTTGGATTGCTACACAACCATTGAGTTCTGCTTGTTAAGACAGTTTTTCAGTGAATGTAGGCACAGGAGTTTGGCTGTTCCTATTGAACTCAGCTTAGATTTCAGGTGCAGTAAGTTATCAATTGTGTTTAGAAATCAGTGTTACGGTCTGTCTTGTGCTTCTATTGTTGTCATGATCAGGAATGGTTGTGCTGATCATGGTTTGTCCTTAAAAAACTGCCTGTTCTGCTTGAATCATTGAATAGTAGTTTGTGCTCCTTTAAATGAAACACCTAGTTTTTTGCCAATACTTCTCATGAAATAACTTTCTTTATACAGATTAATAATTCTTGCCATATTTATCACAAAACTTACACCAAACACTCTTTTTGAATGACAGGTTCTGAATTTATAAGTTGCAATTCTCACTCCTCAATTTATATTATTACAAAACACTCTAGAATCATCTGCAATGTTCTACCACATTCAGGGGTCTTCTATGCATTTTTGGATCTTTATACATAACAGAAAATATTTTAATACTACTTTCAAAGAAATGGTCTCACAAAAAAAATTAATTGGCATTTGTTTAAAAGATGAGGCTGCTAAGACAATCTGTTTTGAAGATTGTTTTGTCCCTCATCGTATAGCAGGTGATCTCTAGTGACAACACCCAAATAACACAGTTGTAAAGAAGTTGTTCAATGTGAGCTGCCATGCGATATGCGAACCAGAGTTTTAAAAGTTGTAATATATAGCTAAATCTGTCTGTTCTCACTAGAAACCGCCTGCTATCTTATGAGGGACTTTCAAAGGCTATTGCAGTTTCATCTTTTAAGCGAATGACCAAATAACCTTTTAGCAAGGTGATCTGTTATAGCTGTTAAAATGTATGCTTCATTAAATGTATGGTTGATCTCTTCCATAAACAGTGACGTACTGACATGCACAAACAATATGTCTGATTCCACATATCTCGCAAATATTATTTAAGAAGAACATTCGATATATTTTTTATCCTCTAGTTTGAAACTTTTTTTTTCTCTGAAGCATCTTCATTGATACCCTGTCTGATAAAATTGAAGTTACAGTACATGACAACATTCACTGTGTGAGTTTATTTATTGGCCTTTGTTTAAATTTAGGAATTTGAACTATTCAGCCACTCCCAACTTACGTAAGGGTTGCGTTCTGCAGAACTTTACATAAGTCAGAATTTCCCCCATACTTGTGCAGCACTCACAACTGTGCTCGCTGAATTGATTGAATCAAAAAAGAAATGGTCACCAAACATGTAAATAGAATTATTTATTATATTTGTTCATTTTTTTTTTTATCTCAATCACAGGAAAAATTACAAAAGCGGGCAATTTAAAAAATTTCAAAATTATAAAATTACAGAAAACGAGAGAAGACAGGCATAACGTCAGTAAGTTTTACCTCTCGAGCATCGTTGCCATAATCAATGTCTTCAGGTGATAAGTACACCGCTACGGAGGTTGAGGGCTGTGAAGATTTAGGAGTAGGCCACTCAACCTTATAAAAGAACATATTAATGGATGACTGTACGGTGGCGTTTTTCTTTTCATCGTAGATTTCCTTGTAGCAAGCAAGCATATCATTCACCCCTCTGTTAACTTTTAAGAATCATTCGCTGTCAGGATCCATCGTCTCAAACCTCGCCATTGACGATGCAATTTCAAGAAGTGCCATTGCCATCTCTCTGGTGATGAAGCATCTCAGCTCCTCATTTGGTTCATCTTGAGCTTCGTCAGCATTTTCTTCTTTCACTATCGCTGGCTGCAAGTTGATAAGTTCTTCGCTAGATAATTCCTTCTCTTCTTCCTCTATTAACTCCTGGCGCCTCCGTAGCTAGGTGGGAAGGAGCAGCAGTGCGTAGCACATGCTTCTTGATTAGACCGGGGTTCGAGCCCGTCATCACCAAATACGGAGGATGCGGAAAGGTCAGGGAATGACCACCGCATATCCCAGAGCAATATGGCCTTAGTTGCTAATGCTCCTAAAAACCAAATAACTAACTAACTAACTATTAACTCCTCCACGTCTTTGGCATCAACCTCCAACTGAAGTAGCTCTGCAACCTTTACAATCTTATCTGTAACCTCTTTATATGATCGTCTTTTTTAAATCTTTTGAAGCCTTTTACATGCCGTGGGCATATTTTCTTCCATGTGCCGTTTAAACAACTTTTAGTAATTTCCGCCCAGGCCAAATTAATGTTTAAAATGGCGTGGTAAATATTGTAAGATTTCCAAAAGTCTCTTAACGTAAACTTTTTCTCGCCATCTACTGCAGACAATGCCTGAGCAAACGTTGTGCATAAATAGTATGCTTTTAAAGTCGAAATAACACCCTAATCCATAGGTTGGATGAGTGAAGTCATGTTTGGTGATAGAAATGACTCTCGCGTTCAAATTGAAATCATCTAGATGCATAGGATGTCCAGAAGCATTATCTAATAGAAGCAAAATGTTGAAAGGAACGTTGTTGTCTTTACAATATTTTTCAACCTCGGGAATGAAGCAGCATTTAAACAAATCCTCAAAGAGAGATATTGTTATCCATGCTCTCTCGGAAATGCATGGGTAGGGTGGCTTTATAGATGCCCTTAAATGCACGAGGATTTTCAGAATGGTACACAAGCACTGGTTTTAATCTGTAATCTCTTGCTGCATTAGCCCCAAGCAAGAGCATGGCCTTATCTTTTTAAGCCTTGAAACCTGGCATTGTCTTTTCCAGTACAGAGCAGTCTCGTCAACATTAAAAATTTGCTGTGTTGAATAGTCACCTTCATCAATAATTTTTTCCAACACATCACAAAATTACTCTGCAGCTGCAGAATCAGCACTGGCGACTGCACCGCATACTTTAATGTTGTGGAAATCAGCGCGATGCTTGAACCTATTAAATCACTCATCGCTTGCCATGAACTTGGCTTGGGGTTTGCCACATTTATCCTTAATATCTTCATAAATACTTGTTGCTTTTGTCTGAATGGTCTTTAGACTCAGGGGCACTCGCTTCTGAATCTGATTTTCCATCCATATTATTAATAGCTTTTCCATCTTCGATATATCACCTGAACGCTGTTTTGTAATCACTATTGATCTTAAATGCGTTGATGCTTTAACATGTTCTTTTATGCGTGCACTGTCCTTTAAAGTAGTATTCACTGTTGAAGCAGCGAGACCTAATTCCCTTGCAATAGATGACAAACTTTGTCCTGCTTCGTACTTCTTAATCATTTTCATCTTCATTTTTAAATCAATTTTGTTTATTTCCTAGCACTGCCAGCACTTGCACTTTCCGTTGATCGCTTTCCCTTCATCACTGTAATACGAAAATAGTGATGAAGAGAAGTTTCTGAAAATTTGTTTTTTATATGATTGAAGATTTCAGTGAAGGGGAACACATTTCATCATAATAATATAAAAACCCACAGAATTCCAGTTATCGGTATTATTCTAAATGCAATAATATCGAGTTTACTACCCATTTATAATAGATTGCACTAACAGAAAATCAAAATAAACCAGAAAGTGCAAATTGTTTTTATTGTTTTAATGGTCATGACCTCCAGAAACGTGCTTTAGAAAAATATCACGAAGGTGTTCAAAATTGATTCTTATAATGGGAACATATGATAACGATGAAAGTGTAGTGCAACTTCCATTATAAATATGACTTATAGAGAGATAAATAGCTTAGTAATATAGCGAAATATTCAACTTCCAAAGACTTGGAACGAATTACAAAAAAAAAAAAAAAATGTGTTATTGGGTTCACATTACGATATTTTCATAATACCTCCATTTATCCCTACAGATGCAAAATACATTTCTATATATTTTTTCAGTTTGCACCGGCCGGCAAAAACTTACTTAAAAAGTCGAAGTAAGTCGCCTTATGCAAAGTCGAATACTCGCCTTTGCATAAGGCGAGTATTATGCAAATCGAGGAGTTCATGTATTTACATCTGTTGCCACTACCTTTTAGTTATAATAAGCATTATCACTAACTTTTAGTTTTAATAAGTATTTCCAGATGTCAGTAAGTTCAGTTAGTTCTTAAAATTCAGCACCTCTAAATTCTCAGGGGTGCAAAATATCACGAGTTTATGTATAACAAATTATCCCAGATCATGATTTGCATTTTAACAATTCTTATAGCAGTACTGATTGTGAGAGAATATTCAGCTAAGTAAAAATATCTAACTGAATTCTGACCTCTTTTTAATGAAGCTTTGGAAATGCCTGAGAGCTAAATCTTGAGGCATAGCTGTTGTTATAAACAAAATTTTGATTCAACATTTCTGAACAGGGCAGAGTTTACAACAATATCTTTCTTCAAGCAATCGTAATCAGTTGATGTCTAATAGAAATCCACAGACAGAAAAATCCTAAAAAGCTAATGTTTTAATGTATTGGTAAACAGTCCTGTTTTAATGTAAAAGGTGTACTTTGTCTGTGAAATTTAATTTGTGGACATTAAAAAAGCTTCTGCTTTTTCTGAGAAACTTGGCTTTCTCCAGCTTTTTCTGAAAAAACTCACATTTTCCCCCTATTTAGTCCCAAAAAAGCTGCTTACAGTAACCCAATCACCAGCTTTTCAAAAGTAAAAATTTGAAAACTGTGTAGAAGGTAATCGGAGCTGTTGTTGAGGATGGAGGAAGGAAGCAGGAAGAAGTAGAGGAAAAGGGAAAGATAGGAAGAAGTAACTTAAATGTGGGAGGGCATCCCTTCTGATAGAATTAGAAAATAGCTAGCCGGAAGGATTTCCCTTACCCTATTTTCAATTTATATTATTGGATGGAAATGGATGTGGAAAGTCTTCACTCATTACCTTCTTCCTGTGTTATTTTCTACACCCACGATGTCAGGATTAATCAGATGAGTGATATAGAATGTACTAAATCGTGTAGCCCAGCTCAATGTTTGGCATGCTCCTATAATCTGGCTTTCATCTTTCAGTGTGATATTTTGGACAGTGACATGTCACCTTAAAGATGTTGCCTCTCATTTTCAGGGGGAGAAAGAATTGGGATCTGCTTTATCCCTTAATTACAGACTACTCTCTTGCATGTGCATAACGAGTGCAGTTTTTTTTTTAACATTCTTGCCCTTTATTGGATTAAATAGTTCTTGAATTAAATTCTTCTTTAATACCTGTGTGATAGTTTTGTTATAGATTATGGGTCTGGGATGGTTTTTGTCAAAGGTTTGTTTTACTAATTCCAGCTCTGTTCTAGTTCAGAGAGGAACTAGAACAGAACTGGAACTTTCCAAGGTCCTTCACTTGTGCAGGACCCTGGGAGCTTTATTCTGCTTATCCTGCCATTGGCAGTGTGATTTTATTTATAGTTTTATGCAGTGGCAACATCAGTTGGTTTATGGTAGGGGGTAGTGAAATTCGATTGGTCTCTATGTTGATGGAAATACAAAAACAGCAACAAAAAATACTGTTGGAATATTAAATTAACTGTTTTTCTAATTATTTTCCTTGAATGCTAGTATGGTAGATAGAGATTTCACCTTAACCCTAAAAGTGCACTGCAACCACTTTGATATGATGATAATTAATCTACAGCACAGGAAAGTTTATTAAAGGTAATGGAATTGTCTGTTGCTATTCAAGAGTAGGATCTACAGTTCATTGATAATTAGCAATGGAGAATTTCAGTCAATCCAGATTTTATAGTTTCATTGTATTTATATTTATAATTTTTCCATATTTTTGAACAATCACAATATAACACTTTTCATTGACTTACTTTATTACAAAGTGACAGACACTGACAATGTTAGGCACCTCCGTAGCCAGGAGCAGCAGTGCGTAGCACACGCTTCTTGATTAGACCAGGGGTTGAGCCCGTGACCACCAAATACGGAGGATGCAGAAAGGTCAGGGAATGACTACCGCATATCCCCGGAGCAATATGGCCTTAATTGCTAATGCTCCTAAAAAAAAACAAATAATAATAACAGACAATGTTCATTATATAAGATACTCTTAATATTTATAATATTTTCTTATCATGACTTTTGAAAACATTAAAAAAACATTTTTAATTTAAATTTAAAACTTAAATTTAGTTTTTAATTTAAAAACAATTAGTTTGAAAACATTGAAAACATCTAGTCCTTGAGGATGTCACAGACATTCTCTCAGATATGCCAGACAAGCTATACTTGCTATCTGGGAGTCTAAAACGCTGATGAAACTGATATTCAGGTGACACTCAAGTCAAGTGGACCCAATTTCGGCAAAGTCCGGACGGTCTGTGACAGCCAGATCCTCTGCTTGCACCTTCACGATGGTGGGACTGTTAGTAATCCTGGGTATAACCTCCATGCACAAGTACATGGTGAGTGACCACCCAGGTGTGAACCAACATAAGCAGGGGTCGAGGTGTGGCGCCCACACCACATGGAGGAACGCCACCCCTCTATGTTACCAGGCAGTACTAGGTGGTAGATGACTCTCATCAACCGGTGAAATACCACCACTTTGCTTATTGGAGGCTTGAAATGGTGGAACCCATGTTTAGTCTCTAGAGCTAAGTTCCGGTCAACCTTTCCCTATCTCTTCCATCATGCAGTATGATTGATGACTTTTGAGGTTATGATGAACGTCGTGGCGAGATCCAATATTCCTTACATTTCGAGGGTACAGCTCTAAAACGGTGTTCGCAGGCCGGCCGCTAGTTAGTACATCGGACTGAACCTATTGGTAACTCTCTAGGAAGCTTCCGGATCAGCTAGTGTATAATCTTGCTGCCTCTACTCTGCCAGATAGTGACTGGAGGGAGTCCGAGTAGTGTGTATGCGGGGAGCATTGTCGAGGCCACGTTATGTCAAGGATCTGGGTATATTCTTACCACATGTGCGCCATATCCAAAAATTTCATTACTTCATACAGCATGTCCCACTTACTTTTCCTTACTATTGAATACACCATGAATTGTCAAACTAATAGAGCAAGCTTATCTGCGAAAAGATCTAAACCTCCCAAGGACTTCCTAATTAATTTCACAAATATACGTGGTCTCAATTCTAATCTCAATGATGTCCATTTCCACTTGCAGTCTGCCAAACCCCATGTACTTTTTCTGACAGAATCTCAGTTATCGGTTGATTCATCTACTGCTCATCTCAGATGCCCAAATTATTCGCTGTATGATTCCTTTCGCCTCAAAGGTGGTACTTGTGCATATGTCCGTTCTGATATTCCCTGTCAGAGACTTGGCAATTTGGAATCTCCTCTCTTTGATCTTCTCTGGCTTAAAATCTCTCTACCTCATTGTGTCAAATTCATCTGTTGTCTCTACCATTCTCCCAACTCCACTAATCACTTGGAGCTCTTTGACTTCCTCTCTTTGCAACTTGACTTTCTCCAGTCCAACTTTCCTAACAGTGAAGTAATTTTCCTTGGTGATTTTAATGTTCACAACTCCAGCTGGCTTCCGTTTTCTAGTCACACCGACCCAGCAGGTCGAGATGCTGAGGCTTTTGCAATTACTAATGACCTAGCACAGATTGTTCATTTACCTACAAGAATACCGAACAATCCTAATCATACAGCCAATACGCTTGATCTTTTTCTCACAAACAACCCTTCTAAGTACACAGTCGAAGTGAGAGGTCCTTTAGGCACTTCAGATCACAACTTGGTGATTGTCTCTTCTGCAATGGAACCATTATCTCATGGTATTCCCAACCTCGTGTTGTTTGGCATTACAAGAATGCAAAATGGGATGACCTGCGAAACTTCTTTTCTTCTTTTCCTTGGTCGGATTACTGTTTCAAAACTGCTGATGTCAACGTTTGCTCAGATCGTGTCAGTGAAATTATTCTTGCAGGAATGGAATCCTTTATCCCACACTCCACTTTAAAATCTCGTCCTTTATCTAAACCTTGGTTTTCCAATAAATGTGCTAAGGCTGTCCAAGAGAAGAATGTTGCATATCGTAATTGGCTTGTTTCTAATTCTTCAGTTTCATTTTCTGCCTACACCAAAGCTCGCAACAGTTGTAAAGCAGTTATTAACCAGTCCAAACTAGAGTTTGAACAGGCTAAGAGTAGAAAACTTGCTTCTTGCCCTAATGGTAGCCGAGCATTCTGGTCTCTTGCCAAAGCTATTGGCCGCAACTTTTGCCCATCTTTACTCCCACCTCTGTCCAAACCAGATGGTTCTGTTGCCACTTCAGCCAAGGATAAAGCTGACCTTCTAGCATCCCATTTTTCTTCCAGCTCATGTATTAATGATCTTGGTAAAACACCTCCCACCATTCCCAACACGCTCCATTCAATGCCTCCTGTGGTCTTCCGTCAAAAGGATATCAGAAGGATTTTGATGAATCTGGATGCTAAGAAAGCTCCAGGTCCTGATGGTATTTCTCCACTTGTTCTCAAAACCTGTGCTCCTGAACTTACTCCTATTCTTTGCCGCCTTTTTTCACTTTCTTATTCCAAAGGTGTTTTTCCTTCTGCTTGGAAATTTGCTCATATCCAGCCAGTTCCTAAAAAGGGTGACAAATCCCTCCCATCCAATTATCGTCCCATTGCAATTACTTCTACTCTTTCTAAAGTAATGGAGAAATCAATTAACCGCCAACTCTTAAACTACCTAGAAACCTTCCGTCTGATCAACGATCACCAGTATGGATTCCGTCAGTGTCGATCCACTGGAGATATTCTGGCTTATGTTACCCATTTATGGACTAATTCAATGGAAAGGTTCGGTGAAATACAAGTAGTTGCAATGAGATGTCAAAAGCCTTTGACATCTCAAAGGCTTTTGATCGTGTTTGGCATAAAGGTCTTCTAAACAAGCTTCCATCTTACGGTTTGTCAACTGTTTTTAGTAATTGGTTATCCAGTTTTCTCTCTGATCGCTCACTGAGGGTGATGGTAGATGGCTCTCTGTCTTCTGACTTCTCCACTAATGCCGGTGTCCCCCAAGGATCAGTTCTTTCCCCCACTCTTTTCCTCTTGTATATCAATGACCTTCTTCCATTAACTGGAAATCCTATCCATAGTTTTGCCGATGATAGCACATTGCATTCAACTTTCCATTTTGAGAAACCTTGTCCTGCTCAATCAGTTTCAACTTCTCGAAAATCTGCTACCAATTCCTTAAATGCCGATCTTCAGGTAATTCTCCAGTGGGGCAAAGACAACTTAGTTGATTTCAACCCTTCTAAAACTCAGTCTTGTCTTATATCTCGCAAAAAGGATTCTTCTACTCCTATGCTTATCTTTAGTGACACTCCGATTTCTAGGCAAAATGATATATCTCTTTTGGGGATTACCCTGACTTCTAATCTCTCTTGGCACAAGCACATTACAAATATTGCTTCCTCTGCATCTAAAAAACTTGGTTTTCTCTTTCGCTCTCAGCGTTACTTTTCTTCCAAACAGCTGCCCACTCCGTATAAATCGCAAATTCGCCCTGCCATGGAATATTGTTCCCATATCTGGGGTGGTGCCCCCAAAACCTCTCTCCGGCTTCTTGATTCCATCCAGAAGAGGGCAGTTAGGTTAATTAATGATTCATCTCTAACAATCTCTCTCCACTCGCTTTCTCATAGACGCACTGTTTCTGCTGCATGCCTCTTCTACAGATACTTCCATGGGCACTGTTCTTCTGAATTGGCTTCTATAATTCCTGCTCTCTCTTTCAAAACAGTCCGAACACGTGCCGCCACCAGCCAACATCCATTTACTGTCCAACTTCAAACCCACAGAACCAACTTTTCATCTTCCTCATTTATTCATTCAACTGCTGTTTTCTGGAACAACCTTCCTTCATACGTATTTCCTGAAAATTACAATCTACAGAAGTTCAAGTCCAATGTCAACAAATATCTTCTTTCGTCTTCTTAACCTCAAACCCAAGCACGGTACTAAGTACTATAGGTTCTAATACCTCTCGTGTTTGGGGTTCACATAAAAAAAAAAAAAAAAAATTAAAATGCATATCTGTTGGCCTCCTGGTGATGCCTACATAGCCAGTCCATCTGAGAGCCACTTGGTAAATCTTTTTCATTCTATATACTGAATTAATGTTGAACACTCACCATAAATTGCACAAAATGTATTAAACAAAATGATTTCTCAGATTGAAAAATTAAGAAGATAGAGTATGCAGCACCCACCACAGAAGAAAGCAGCTAAATTTTATTAGCTTAAATAAATTATATGAATAAACTTTTTTTGAGTTTATCTTTTTACATTTATTTTATTTATTTAAAGTCAATTGCTATTTTAAGATGCATGATAATTTACTATATTGAAAAAACAATTTGAAACTAGTGCTGGTTTCTTGAACAAATACAACTACACACAATAAAACTGGATACCAAACTGTATAGATAAATGTTGCTGTTATATGTGAGTAGTGGTATCAGTAGCCTTCTCATGGAATAGTTTGATATCCAGATCATTGTTTAGTTGTACATGTGATAGGAACCAGCAGAGGTTTCATAATGTGATGCTTTATTAATAAAGATAATTATTGTGAAAATGTAATACAGTCGAAGCTCCTTATAGCAACACTCTTTTTAATGTCCCATCACGTTATAACTTCCTATGTGGTTGATCCCAACCAATTTTTCATTAACCCAATGCTATTTTACATTCAGTATAATGACCTTGAAAATAAAAGAATTTCTCTATAAAGACCATAAATTTCTACCTCTTAATCTGAATTTTTACTTTTTTATTACAATATTCATGTTTAAAAATGACAGAAGACTTCAAATATATGGAAATAGCTGCAGTCTGACCATGAAAAATCATTTTTTAAGATTTCCCATGCTCTTTTCTCGCAGTGCGGTAACGAAATGAACATCGGCTAGAAGGTCATTTCATTAGCTAGTGTATGTTTATTGGTATTGCTCCAATAGCTTTGCCAATCACAGATAAAATTAGGATTTTGCAAGCTGTAGATAATGGTGTGCATTCTAAGACTGGCATTTCCAAACAGTTCTGCATTGCTAAGAATACTTTGTTCACCATTCTGAAAGATCAGAAAAAGATTGAAAGTTTATAGAAATCTGCTGCTGCACTGGGTAGAATTTGAGCACGAAAGGCAAAATATACTGATCTTGGAAAGGTACTTTTGGAATGGCTAATGATTATGTGTGCAAAAAACGTTCTCGTAGATGGTAATCTTTTAAACATTAAGGCAGAATCATTTGCGCATCAAATGGATATTAAAGAATTTAAAAGTTCAGATGGATGGTTCCAGAAATTTGACTCATCATGGCCTGTCTTTCAAAAAAGTGTGTGGTGAAAGTCAGCCATGGACATTGACACTGCAAAGGAATGGAAGGAAAATAGTTTAAAAATGTTTTTCTGATATACAGCCACAATGACATCTTCAATGCTGATGAAACTGGAATCTTCTTTAAACTGCTACCGGAAAAAACACTTACATTTAAAGGCAAGAAATGTAGTGGCGGAAAACAGGCCAAACAACAGATTACTGTTTTCCTAGAAGCAAATATGAGAACAGAGAAGTTTCCTCTTTTAATGATTGGGAAAGCTCAGAAGCCTCGATGCTTTAAAGGTTTGCAACTATGTAACGAGCAAACCAAAAGGCATGGATGACATCATAAATCTACGAAGAATGGATCAGAGACTTAGGTTTCAAAATGAGTAAGAAGAATAGAAAACTTTTGCTGTTTGTGGATAACAGTACTCCTCATTGTCAAGTAAACAACCTATATGCAATTACTGTCGAGTACCTACCACCAAATGTGATGTGAGTTCTTCAACCACTTGATCAAGGTGTACTCCAGTTTTTTTAAGAAAAACCACTGAAGAATACTATTAAATAAAATTGTGCTATTTCTTGAAAGAAAAATTCAATGCGAAATTGACATCCTCAGGTAATGTTTCAGCATGGGATGAAGTTGATGAAAAAGTGATTGCCAAATGCTTCAAACATGCTGGATATACTGCTTGAATGATAAATGTGTTAAGTTTCTTCCTCTATTAATTGCGAAGAACAGACCGATAATAGAGAAGAAATATTTGAGCATGTGCATCATCACCTAAACTTACAGGGAAACTTAAGCTTCAAAGATTATGCAGAAGTGGATGTGGACACTGAATGTTTCAGGATATGCACGATTGAAGAGGAACCCATTTCAGATGTAATGGATTAAGAATTTTTAATCTTAATCCATTACGTCTGAAATGGATCCATTACTTTCTAAAATTTGTAGTGATGAAGTTGTGGAACCTACTGTAGTTGAAAAAGAAGTTTCAGTGAAAGATGCTTATCAAGGATTAGAACTTGTACATCAATTTTTTTTTTTTTTTTTTTTCCCAAGCGTAGCCTAACTGCGAAAGTGAAATAATTGCTATCGCGTTCCTTCATGCTCTATTGAAACAGCATGTTTTGACAAATTAGTTTAAAGTATGAAAGAGTTCTCTTGTTAAGTGTCCATACATATGTAGCCTATTGGTGAAATTGACAATTTAATTGTAACCTTACTGCAGTGTACAATTCAGTGCAAATTTTACAATCATAATTTTCTTGTTTAATACTGTATACTATATAAGGTCTCCGTAGCCAAGTGGTCAGGAGCGGGAGTGCACTAGCACACACTCTTTGAGTAGACCGGGGTTCAAGTCCCTGACTGCTGAATACGGTCAATCTGCCAACACGCACTGGACCAGCATGGCAGATTATGGTCCATTTCCTTCAGCATGAATTGTTGAGGAGGCTTCCATTCTGCAGTGGGTTGATAATGGCTGCACTTTACCTTTTTTTACTATATTGTATTAGTAAAATTACCTTAAATTTTCAAGCTTTTATTTGTTTGGTTGCTTATTTTATGAACAATCAATATAACCATTATTTCTCATTCTCCTGGGGGGGGGGTCATTATATAGGGCTTAGCCTGTAAATAGCAATTAACTCTAAATGAAAATAATTGACAGGTAAAAAAATATTCACTTAAAGTCATAAATAAGTTAATGTAACTTGTTTTTAACTTTATTAAAATCTTTATTGATTTTTCCATCATTTTATACTACAAATAACATTTGCGAACTGATAATGAATTGGCTTATATAGCATGTCTGTGTACATAGAATGTACTGTTAATGCTGCATAACTGACATCAGAAATGATTCCCTCCTTTCTGAACAGTTTTTCGATCTGACTCTTATTTAACAAGATATTCACAATTAAAGACTGATGTTGTCAGTTCTGTACTGAGCAATTTGTTGAAAGGGCAGTTTGAAAATGTTTCCATACACAGATGTGTCAGGTATAATTCACATAAAAAGCAACTCCAACTTGTGAAGAAACAGATGATGATATGAAGTTTTCTGAGCAGTGCAGACAGGCTGCCAGAGCAACCCTTGGGGTCTTGTCAATGATATACAGGAATTTTGCTAGCTGGAATAAGGAGGCGATTCATTATCTCATTGTATAAGGCAATGATCAGGCCATGCCTTGATTACTGCATACAGGTCCAGAGGCTTCATTTTAGGCAGGATGTAGAGCTGCTGGAACGAGTACAGAAAAGGGCAATGAGATTGGTGAGGGGGAAAAAGGGTTGCTCTTACCAGGAAAGGCTTAAGTTCTGCATATTGCAGCATCTGGAGACTAGGCACCTGCGAGGTGATCTGATTGAGACGTATAAGGCCTTGAATGGTTTGAGCAAGCTCAGTGGGATTCTTCCTCAGATTATGCACCTGAGGGGCCATAAATTCAAATTGAGGAAAGAAAGTTGTAGATTAGATGTGTGGAAATTTGCCTTTAGCTGGCGGGTGGTTGATTGCTGGAACAAACTTCCATCAGTCATGGAAGTTGATAGCTGAAATAAATTCAAGGAAGAACTGGGAAGGGAAGGGAAGGTGGGTTTTTTTTTTTTTTTGGCTGATGCTATATAAGCTTGGTTTCTTGCATCATATGCCTCTTCTAATGCTAACAGGCTTGAAAACAAGAGGATTGACTGACAATATTGAGTGCAACATACGCAGGTTGGGACGGTATTGACAAAATGCAGGTGCAGAATTGTGCTTACAGTTGGTGTGGGCAAGAGTAGGCCATGCTCAACACGAATGCCTGACATGAAAGAAACAGTTCTCAAAACAGTGGCATCTGATCCAACAACTAGTGTGTGTCTGTGAGTGCATATGTGTGGCGCATTACGACCTCAGCTGCCAATGCACCATTAAAAACCAAACCAAGCATATGTGTGCGCGTGCAGTGTCCACCATTCATTGCATTACAAATGAAAAAGAACTGCAGATTATGAATGCCATGTGTCCTACTGTGAGTGGGTTCTGCAAAAACAAGTCACCAACAGTTTTGCAAGCACATCCTCGTAACTGGCAAAGCATGCTTCCCATGTAAAAGCATTTGGATCTGCCACAATATGCATTGTTAGGCAGGTATACAAGCTGAAACCATTCTTGTGATTTCAGCATTTATATTTCTATGGGTTGGCATCCTTGCAAACAAAATCATTGTCCCAACCTCATTGTCATTGATCAAACAGATTTATACCAGCTCACTTGCAAACTTTTAAGATTTAGTTGAGTGACTCATAAGAATCTAACACAATTACAGATAATTGCTTTTTGTACTCGAAGTGTCACCTAAACATTGCCTTATGCAACAAAATAATAACTTCCTTATCCCTTCTGGAAGAATTCCTGTATATTATTAACAAAGCCCCAGGAGCTGTCCTGACAACCTGTCTGCACTGCTTGGAAAACTTCATATTTTGCTGCACAATTACCAAGTGTTTTTTGTTTTTTTTTTTTCATTCTCCACTACTCTGAGTGTGCTACCACACAGTTAATACATTAATCTAGGATTGCCAAAACCCATAAGCATTAATTTGCATTTGTTAATATTAAACTTCATTTGGCATTTTTCTCAACCCATCTACCTACTTTGTCTAGATCTTGTTGCGGTAGCATACACTGTTTACTGTAATTAACATTCCAGCTAACCTTACTATCACCTGTAAACTTAGACATGCATTCATCAATGTCATTAATAAATACAGAAAACAACAATTGGCTCAGCACTGAACCCTGAGGACTGCACTAATAACATTAGTCAAAGAAGAGCAGTGCCCATTGTCAACCGCTCTCTATCTTGTCTCACTTATCTACCCCTTTTTCCATAGCAGAGACCCTGAAACGAAGAGTCATGGACTGACTTTTTGTTTCAGGGTCATAATGGTGGACCCAGGTTTTGTTTCCCGTGACTATGCATTAAAATAAAAACCTCTCCTTTACTCTCGTAGCCCTAGAAAAGTTCCATACAGATGACTTTCCATCTTTTACTCATGTGTTGGTATTTTTTGGACCCACCAGGTGTAAACCTTGTTGTCTAGTTCCTTTATGAAGGTTATCACAGTAGGTTTCCCTATACCTACTGCATCGCACAATTCGCATGTTGTGATGTAACAGTCCTCTTTGATCAGTGCATCAATCCAGCTCTTTTCTTGTCTTGTGTCACTGACATTACTGGCCGGCCACTTCGGGGCTTGTCAACAATGTCACTTTCCCCGCTCTTAAAGTGTTTTACCCGATGTCTAACTGTACTCACATCTGTATTATTGTCACCATAAACATTTTTGAGATGCATATGGATTTTGATAGACTTCTTCCTTGGTAAGAAATTCAATCACTACTCTTTGCTTGATACTTATATCTGTAACACCAGCTGCCATTGCAGATGAACTCAACAGTTATTATGCATCGATATTTACAAATGAAAAACCTTTTGTGGCAATGGTAAATTGTGGGAGCAAAGTTAAAACATATGTAATTAATGATATTGAAATTTCAAAAGATTATTTAATGAAAAAACTTTCGAGCCTACAGACAAGTAAGGCTCCTGGAGTTGATGGAATATACCCCATAATCTTAAGGGAGGTGGCAAGTGAATGCATTGAACCATTGAGGCTAATTATGCGAGCATCACTGGACTCTGGGGAGATTCCCTTGGATTGGAAAAGTGCAAATGTATCTCCCATACATAAGGGTGGCTCTAAAACTGAAGTTGGAAATTATCAACCTGTCAGTCTGACTTCAGTAGTAGGGAAAATCATGGAGGCAATGATCAAGGGTGGAATTCAGGATCATTTGGATCGAATTGAAATTCTCAAGAATACTCAGCATGGTTTTGTAAAGGGAAAATCATGTTTAACAAATCTGGTTCGCTATTTCGAAAGGGTCACTCACGAGCTGGATTTAGGGAATAATTTCGACATTGTTTATTTAGATTTCAGCAAAGCTTTTGACTCAGTCCCACATGAGCGGTTGCTTTATAAGCTGGAACAGGTTGGAATCACTGGGAAAATCCTTAGATGGATAGCAGGATGGCTTCAGGGCAGGAGGCAGAGGGTTGTGATAAATGGCTATTCCTCAGATTGGGTTGATGTAAGAAGTGGGGTTCCCCAAGGATCAGTATTAGGACCACTGTTGTTTTTAATTTTCATAAACGACATTCATGAAGGAATAGAGGGCATGATGTCTAAATTTGCAGATGATGTTAAAATTGGTAGAGTAGTTAATGATCACTGTCAAGCTGAGCTTCTTCAGAGAGACCTAGATAGACTTCAGGAATGGTCAGAAAAATGGCAGCTATGCTTTAATCCAAAAAAGTGTAAGGTATTAACTGGGAAACAGTAATCCCAAAATAACTTATTCATTTGGCTGAGTTCAACTAAACCCAGTACTGGAGGAAAGGGACTTGGGTGTTACGATATGGTCAGACATGAAATTCTCTGAGCATTGTAGACAGGTTGCAAGGAAGGCCCATGGTGTCCTATCGATGATCTATTGAACTTTTGCAAGTAGAGATAGGGACGTGATAATCCCATTATATAAGGCTTTTGTTAGACCACACTTGGAATACTGTGTTCAAGTATGGAGACCGCACCTAAAGAAAGACATCGAGCTTCTTGAAAGGTGCAAAGACGGGTAACTCGCCTGGTGAGATCGGCAAAAGGGCGTCCTTATGAAGAAAGACTTCAAATATGTGGGTTGCAGAGTTTGGAAACTAGACACCTTAGAGGAGATTTGATTGAGGTGTTTAAGGCTCTGAGAGGCATCAGTAAAATGAATGAGGACGAAATTTTCAAGATTATAAATGATGCTAGAACTAGGGGACATAAATTCAAGTTACGGGGAGAAATGTTTAGATTGGACTGCAGGAAGTTTTATTTTAGCCAGCGAGTTATAAATTACTGGAATAAGTTGCCTTCATGGGTGGGGAAATTCAAAGGTCATCTGGATAGTACCTTCGGGTAAGGGAAGCACATTGGATGATAGGTTTAATTTACTTTTTTTTTTATTAATTATTATTATTTATTTTTTTTTTTTGTTTTTATCATTGTTTTGTTCGGATTTTTTTTTTTTTTTTTTTTTTTTTTGGCTGGTGCAGCATAAGCCATAGGCTTTCTTGCACCATGCGGCCATTACTAATACTAATACTAATACATCTACCATTTTGAACTATCCATGTGTCGCACTCACAAAACCAATCACAGCACCACTCAGTATGTTGAAACTAGAGACCTCTAGTGACCACTTAGTTAGGGTTACCATCTTCTGCACTCATAAAAAGAGGACATTTACATGTTTTGCTGCAAATAAAAGAGGACAAAAAGTTCATCTTGGATTAAAAAAGAGGACAAATATATTATGCAAATAATAAAATAAAGACAATGTAAACCACATTTACTGATGTTTAGGATTAGTACATTCATATTTGTCTTGAGAAATTATTTATTTCAATAGCTCTGGATTGCCTCTCAAATATGTATAAAAATCAATGCATGACATATTTTTGAAATTGTACTGCAAAAACAAAATACCTTTTACAGAATTGACATTTAACCTATTCCTTTCTTTTGTCCACTGACTTTGCATTAGAGAGAATACTCTCTCTCTCTCTACATTTGCATTGTGAGGAGGAAGTGCAAAGAAAAACTGGGCAATTTTCAACAGTTCTGAATGGAATTCAATATTTTTTGAATTACTAAAATATTTGGCCACTTTTCATGTATACGCATGTTTTTGAAGTCTTTATTATTCATTTGACCCTTAAAAAAATTTCTTCAAATTGTTAAATTGGTCAAAACACTTAACATCATCAATTGTTACCCCTTTGTCAATCAAGTAGGAAATAGAACATTCTACATCGTTCCAGCTTGGTACTGCATCCATTTTCATTCATATAAAACAGGAAATGGATTCCATATGGTGAAGCCACTTATCTAAATATTCCATGCAATTTCTATACAGATTTTTTGTATCACTGGAAAATTTTTCACATTCAAGTACAAGTCCTTCATCATATTTTTTGTATAGCATTTCCTTTACTCTTAATGGCATGAAGTTGTGATCCATCCGTTTCGAGATAATTTCTTTCACTGAGACTAAAGACATCTAGCACTTCTGCAGCTGAGTTACTTTCCCTTTCAATTCACTGTATGTGTGTATGGAATACACTCATAAGTGATTGCATGAACCAAAGATGAATCTCACTAAATCCATTTTCAAAGAACCTTTTAATCACAATGGGAGGTTTTTCTTGGGACAGAAAATAAGCCTGTAAAGCTGTGGAAATAATAAAAGCCATCTCATCTTGCTGTGAGAAAGGAGCTGTCTATATTCAATCTCAACAAACTCACAGTATTCCTTAAGCTCTTCAGTCCGGACTGTATAATTATGAAAATACTGGTAAATTTTAAAAACAATGTTCTCTACATCAACTTTCCAAAGTTCGGCGGCATTCTGAAGACAATTGTTTAAAATATGTGCAGGGCAGCCCACTCCAGTCAAAGTCTTCTTATGCAACAATTTCTTTAATTTTGCAAAGACATTATTCCCTTCTTCATTTCTTCTCAGTCCTCCAAACATTGTATTGCAATTGTCCCCAGTGAATGTAATACATTTTTCACACAAACCATTTTTTTTTTTCAAGAGTTTCTTTAACATACGTAGAAATGGTATCTGCAGTCTCATTAGGCATCTTCTGTAATTCAATTAATTTTGTTTGTAACCCTTCTTCATTTACATCAAATTACTGAATAATTAATGGGAAGATTTTTTCAGAACCTTGATAACGTCCATCAGTTGAGACCCCCACAGTATGCAATTTTATTTTCTTTTAAAGTTTTTACAGTAACATTAAGATAATGATTTGCAAGTACAAAGTTTACAATGGCTTCTGTCTTAGTTCTAGCGCAAGAAAATCTTTTTGCTATCTCAGAATCAAAAAATACATTTTTTAACATGACAGTTGTGCAATCCATTGATTTGTAACTATTATGATGTTTAACAGTGTGAAAAGCAAAGGTACCCTCTGCAGCAGCCAGATCATATTCTATTTTACCAACAGTTTTGACAAAAAAATCTGTAACCTTTCCCGGAGTGGCCTCACCTTGAACTGCTTTCTCGTGCTTCTCAGTTTCAATGTGATGCTTCAAATCACCAACCTCTTTATTGGCTACTGAAACATATGTCCCCATTCTGCAAACTTTACATTCAGCTTCCCATTCCTCTCGGCCAGATACAAATCATGGAAATTTGTTTTTCATCTCTTTTGTAAACATGCACTTCCTTTTAGGCATTTTAGGGGAAGTAGTCTTTATAATATTAATTTTTATAATTGAAATAATAATAAATATTTTGTATTGTAAGTTAGTGAAGCATAAATTTTATTAAGGTTAGGTTATGTTTTACATTCACAACTAAACTAACCTAATTGCAGAAAAGTACCTACAGGTATAAAGATGGATAATAAATATTTTTGTTATTAAAGTGAAAAACAGTATTTTAAAAAAAGGTAAACTTTAGTATTAAATAAACTGGTGTCTGCCTCTTGATTGGATCGTTGATAAGTATAACAAATTTAGTGGACAATACGCAACTTTCGATCAATTTGGTGTGCACACAGCTCAAATCCACGTTTTCATATGCTGCAATCAATTTCTAGAGAAAACAGTCCCTCTAACTGTCAATATTTGTTTGACATGCTGGAATTCCTGTAATTTTGTATATCTTTTTCTAGCACACCATCGGATCTTCACGCATTATCTACTCTCTAAACCAAAATATTGTATTGCTAGACTATATAAAATTTATATGTGCGTAAATTCTGAAGCAGGCATGGGTTGGTAACAATCTCAATGCGCTAAACTGAGCGTCGTCGGGGTCTTCCGCCTAATTGTCAACATGGAAATTCGAATTGAAAAATCGTCTCCTATTCCGAAAAAGATTCTGAACGTAACTTGGTAGTTTTTGTCGAGCTTGCATAAAAAAATGGCATGTAATATAAAAATCCGGACATTTAGACAAAAAATCCGGACAAATCTGGTTAAAAGAGGACGGATGGTAACCCTACACTTAGTCACACGCAAAATGATCTGCAGTGCCACTTTTAAAAGCAAAAAATTAGGAAGCATTACTTTTGTACCGGTTCTTGAACTTCCCCAAATGCTTCCCATTTAGAATTTCCTTTTGGTAACATCATCAGTTGGTCCATCCCATGGGTGCATTTAATTTGAAAACTGTCTGAAACCACTGTAATCACATCTGTAAATAATTTCCACTTTGTGAGTGGCTGACTTACTGCCCACATATGAATGCAGATTCTCAGATTGGATGTGATGTCATCAATCTTTAATGGTGATTTTCTCATTAAATAAGTGTTAGTTAAAAAAAAATGTTTACAATGTTGATGGTTTATTTTTGACCAAACAATTATTTCCTGTTTCATTTATGCAAAATTTATAGTACTCTGTGTGTGGGTATGTGTAAACATACACACCCACACAGAGAATATTTATTTATTTTTTATTTTTGTTTTTTTAGGAAAATGTTTGAAGCTAATTTTTAATGTTTCATCATTTCAGGATCCTCCAGAATTCGATTTCACTGTTCATAAAAATTTCCCCATAATCAGGATATAAATATCTGTTCGAGTATTGCCACTATATTTGTTTTTTTTTTTTTTTTATTCCTGTGTACAATATGAAAGTTATGCCAATTAACTAATGTAAATACAGCAGAGTATCCTAGGATATTGCATAGGTCATGAAAACCTGAATTGCAAAGATGGCATTAAGCAATGCTACAATTATGACACCCTATTATTATTTAATATCTCAGTAATTTTTGATTACTTAGCTTCATCCACCATTTATTTTGACTTTATTTTGAAATTATGTTAAATATACATCCATTTTCAAAATGTTGTCCAAGATTACTGCCTAAATTTAATACCCAAGCCACTTCTGTAGGGTGTCATTTAATGTATGTGACACTGAAATTATAATTGCACTTGATAATCACAGCAATTTTTAATAGGCTATTATTATTTGTATTCAGTTGTCAAAACAGACTAATGTTATTCTTTGAAAGAGATTTTTTTCTCCTACACACCAAAATAGTGTACTATTGAAAAACTTTTGAATTTGAAAATGACATAAAGTTTATTTATTTTTATTTGTATTATTTTTATTGCAATAATTTTAGGATAGTTTATTTCATTCATCATCATTTATCCTCAGCAGTATTAAATATCAACCTCTAGCTGTTGTCACACAGTATGTGAAGATAACACCTGTACAGTTTTATTATAATTAAATTGCTAATTTTTCTATAAATAATGACTAAAGGCGACTTTATTATTTTGAATTTATCTCATTAATGTATATACATTGAATGCGACTCTCCACACTTCACCACTTCTGTTTCCCTATGATGACACATAAATGAAAGAATATTTGAGGGTGTTTTAAAAAAAATGGCAGCTGCAGCATTTTTCTGATTATCTAATTATTGTTTATTTCAGGAAAAAAATATATTCATGTTCATCTCTAATGGTTTCATTCCTTCCTCCCCCCCAGGGTAGCTATGGAACTATTGTGATCTTTAAGAATACAAATGTATATTTCCTTCTACTACTATTGTAGTTTTTACATTTACAACCAGGAGTGCTAGGAGCTATTTGCACTTCGCAGTTGAAAGAAGCACTTTATCCACCATTTATTTTCAGCAACAATGATAATACACTGATTAGACAGAAATCATGGGATACCTACCTAGTAATAGGTAGGCCCAACTTATGCCCAGATAAGGGCAGTCATGCGGCAAGGCATTGAGTCCACTAGTTCACAAAAGTGTTCCACAGGTATTTCCATCCACTTGCTGCACTGCTGTACATAATTCCATTGCATTCCTGGATGGAGGATCCAAAGCTCAAACAAACCTTTCCACAGCATCCCAAAGATGCTCCACAGGGTTCGAGTCCAGTGAATGGGGAGGCCATTCCATGATGGTAAAATCTGTGGAATGCTCTTCGAACCATGTTTTAGTCACCACTGTGGGGAGGCGCATTGTCTTGCTGAAAGAGTCCATTGCCCTGTGGGTGCACAATGACCATGAAGGGATGCAGATGGTCTGCAAGGATGGACACATAACATGGATCATTCAGAGATGCATCTAAACATACCAGAGGTCCCAACATGTGCCAGTTGAACATACCCCAGACCACCGACGTCCACCTGCCTGAACAGTTCCTTGTTGACATGACAGGTGCATAGCTTCATGCGGTTTTCGGCAGATACGCACCCTCCCATCCGCTCAAAATAACTGGAAACAGAATTCGTCAAGACTAGGAAACCCATCTCCAATTATCCCAGGTCCAGCGTAGGTTCTTTCGCCCAGTTGAGGCATAGAGTCCTGTGTCGTGGTGTTAACAATGGGACTCTGGTGGGTTGGCAGCTTCCATAACCTATTGCGGCTAATGATTGCCTGATATTGGTGGGAATGTTTCTGGCACCTCCCTCATTGAAGTTGGCAGCGATTTGTGCCACTGTTGCTCTCCGGTTGGTTGAAACAATGTGAGGCAGACGTTGACAGCCACGTTCATCCACCACCTTTCTCTGCCCATAGTGCTGTCCACAGTGAGATGTTATTCTGGAAATGGCGTATTCTCAATACACTCTTGTGTTGAACGAGGATAGTGCAATTTCTGTACCACCTCCACAATAGAGTGACCCACTATCATGCCTCTTTCAAAGTCAATTAACTCACTTTTATCCATACTGACATCTAATTACCATCTATGTGAATGCAGTGCACCTGTATACAAGTGGTGGGTTTGTCCACTAGAAAGAGGGGTGACAGCGACATGTTGCCCAGGAACATCATGAATTCTGTCCTTTCAGTGTAATTATATATGTTAAGTAATATTCATTTATCTAATCTCAAAGTGCTGTCCAAGGTTACAGCCATAATTTAGTAAAGGCCACTTGTAGGTCATTTGATCTACATCAAAGGTCATTTGATGTAGATGACACTACATTATGAAATTATTATTGCACTTGATGAATGCATCAATTTTGAAAGGTTATATTTGCTTATCAAAATAGACTAATGTCAGATATGTGTGCCAGGGTTGTATTACGGCAGTTGAATGAATAAACAGGGAAGATGAAAAGTTGGTTCTGTGAGTTTGAAGTTGGACAGTAAATGGATGTTGGCATGTATTCGGACTGTTTTGAAACAAAGAGCAGGAATTATAGAAGCCAATTCAGAAGAACAGTGCCCATGGAAATATCTGTAGAAGAGGCATGCAGCAGAAACAGTACGTCTATGAGACAGCAAGTGGAGAGAGACTGTTAGAGATGAATCGTTAATTAACGGAATCAAGAAGCCTGAGAGAGGTTTTGGGGACACCATCCTAGATGTGGGAACAGTATTCCCTAGTAGGGCAGATTTGCAATTTGTACAGAATGAACAGCTGTTTGGAAGAAGAGTAACCCCATGAACAAAAGAGAAAACCAAGTTTTTTAGATGCAGAGGAAGCAATATTTGTAATGTGCTTGTGCCAAGAGAGATTAGAAGTCAGGGTAATCCCCAAAAGAGATATATTAACTTGCCTAGAAATTGAAGTGTCACCAAAGATAAACATAGGAGCAGAAGAATCCTTTTTGGAGATATAAGACAAGACTCAGTTTTAGAAGGATTGAAATCAACTAAGTTGTCTTTGCCCCACTGGAGATCGGCATTTAAGGAATTGGTAGCAGATATTCGAGAAGTTGAAGCTGATTGAGCAGGGCAAGGTTTCTCAAAATGGAAAGTGGAATGCAATGTGCTATCATCGGCAAAACTACGGATAGGATTTCCAGTCAATGGAAGAAGGTCATTAATATACAAGAGGAAAAGAGTGGGGAAAGAACTGAACCTTGGGGGACAACGGCATTAGTGGAGAAGTTAGAAGACAGAGCCATCTACCATCACCCTCAGTGAGCGATCAGAGAGAAAACTGGATAACCAGTTACAAAAGACAGTTGGTAGACCATAAGATGGAAGCTTGTTTGGAAGACCTTTATGCCAAACACAATCAAAAGCCTTTGAGATGTCAAGAGCAACTGCTTCAAACAGCTGTTTCACTGAACTTTTCCATTGAATTAGTCCATAAATGGGTAACATAAGCCAGAATATCACCAGTGGATCGACACTGGCAGAATCCATACTGGCGATTGTTGATCAGACGGAAGATTTCTAGGTAGTTTGAGTTGGCGGTTAATTGATTTCTCCATTACTTTAGAAAGAGTAGAAATAATTGCAATGGGACGATAATGGGATGGATTTGACATCCTTTTTAGGAACTGGCTGGATATGATCAAATTTCCAAGCAGAAGGAAAAACACCTTTGGAATAAGAAAGTGAAAAAAAAGGCAGCAAAGAACAGGAGTAAGTTCAGGAGCACAGGTTTTGAGGACAAGTGGAGAAATACCATCGGGACCTAGAGCTTTCTTAGCATCAAGATTCGTCAAAATCCTTCTGACATTCTTTTGACGGAAGACCACAGGAGGCATTGAATAGAGCGTGTTGGGAATGATGGGAGGTGTTTCACCGAGATCATTAATAAATGAGTTGAAAATGGGATGATAGCAGGTCAGCTTTATCCTTGGTTGAAGAGACAACAGAACCATCTGGTTTGGACAGAGGTGGGCAAAAGTTGCGGCCAATAGCTTTGGCAAGAGACAAGGATGCTCGGCTACCATTAGGGCAAGAAACAAGTTTTCTACTCTTAGCCTGTTCAAACTCTAGTTTGGACTGATTAATAACTGCTTTACAATTGTTGCGAGCTTTGGTGTAGGCAGAAAATGAAACTGAAGAATTAGAAACAAGCCAATTACGATATGCATCATTCTTCTCTTGAACAGCCTTAGCACATTTATTGGAAAACCAAGGTTCAGATAAAGGACAAGATTTTAAAGTGGAGTGTGGGATATAGGATTCCATTCCTCTAAGAATAATTTCATTGACACGGTCTGATCAAATGTTGACATCAGAAGTTTTGAAACAGTAATCTGACCAAGGAAAAGAAGAAAATAAATCTCTCAGGTCCTCCCATTTTGCATTCTTGTAATGCCAAGCAATACGAGTTTGGGAATAGCCATGAGATAAAGGCTCCATAGGAGAAGAGACAATCACCAAGTTGTGATCTGAGGTGCCTAAAGGACCTTTCACTTCAACCGTGTACTTAGAAGGGTTGTTTGTGAGAAAAAGATCAAGCATGTTGGCTGTATGGTAAGGATTGTCTGGTATTCTTGTAGGTAAATGAACAATTTGTGCAACTTCATTAGTAATTGCAAAAGCCTCAGCATCTCGACCAGCTGGGTCGGTGTGACTAGAAAACGAAAGCCCGCTGGAGTTGTGAACGTTAAAATCACCAAGGAAAATTACCTCACTGTTAGGAAAGTTGGACTGGAGAAAGTCAAGTTGCAAAGAGAGGAAGTCAAAGAGATCCAAGTGATTAGTGGAGTTGGGAGAACAGTAGAGACAACAGATGAATTTGACACAATGAGGTAGAGAGATTTTAAGCCAGAGAAGATTCCAAATTGCCAAGTCTCTGACAGGGAATATCAGAACGGACAAATGCACAAGTACCACCTTTGAGGCAAAAGGAATCATACGGTGATTAATTTGGTCAACGGAGATAAGCAGTAGTTGAATCAACCAATAACTGAGATTCTGTCAGAAAAAGTACATGGGGTTTGGCAGACTGCAAGTGGAAATGGACATCGTTGAGATTAGAATTGAGACCACGTATATTTGTGAAATGAATTAGGAAGTGTTTGGGAGGTTTAGATCTTTTCGCAGATAAGCTTATTCTATTAGTTTGGCAATTCATGTTGTATTCAATAGTAAGAAAAAGTGGGTGGGATATGCTGTATGAAATAATGAAATTTTTGGATATGGCCTATACATGGTAAGAATATACCCAGATCCTTGACATAATGTGGCCTCGACAATGCCCCCGCATACACACACTACTCACACTCCCTCCAGTCACTATCTGGCAGAGTAGAGGTAGCGAGATTACACACTAGCTGATCCAGAAGCCTCCTAAAGAGTTACCAATAGGTTTGGTCCAGTATACTAACTAGTGGCCGGCCTGTGAACACCCTTTTAGAGCTGTACCCTTAATGTTGGTGGCTGACTAAATCAACCATAGTGAGAAGAAAGCTAAAAATTGTCTCCCCCCCCCCATCCAGATTGACTCAATCCCAGTTCAAAATGGTCATTGGAAAAGCATGCAGCAAAAGTGTTAATAAGCTCAAGAATAATGAAGAATCTCTGGATGACAATTTGCCCATTGGGCAACCATCAACAGTATCAGCAATAGAGGATTGATGAACTAATAATGAATGAGATAATTGAGCACTATCATTGGAATTGGCCATCATGCTGAGAAAATGAATATGCTTAAAACATTTTCAGCATTATAAATGGTTAGGAGACCACCTCATCTCACAAGACTCGTCACTTTTATGAACATGTGCCTAAACAGTGGTCAGTGAAGTAGAACAGTGGCTGCTCGTGGCAAAAAAAAAAAAAAAAAAAAACATTTAAAACACAAACAAAAATATTTTGTGACATTTTTGAAGAAATCCCTGAACTTCCTGCTTAAAAAATCAGTAGTATCTCATAATGGTGTAGGGAGCTTAACATTCTTATATGACAACTATGAAGATGAACATTAAATGTGCTACTATAACACACAAGTGCCAAGCTTATATACAAGTCATTAAACACATTCCCAACAGTGATTCTGTATTTCTATTGAGTTGTTACATGATTCTTGTTTTTTTTTTTTTTTTGTCTGCTGGTTATCAAAGTGAAGATAATTGTAACATTTGTTATATTTAAACTAAACGGGGGGAAAATGTAAATTTTCTTTGAAAATTAAGAAAGTGCACCAGGTATTTTTTTTTCAAAGTAGGTTAAGATAAAATCTCTTGGCTCCCATATTCATTTCCCTTATCATGAAGTTAAAAGAATTGTTTCCTTTTTAGGTTATTTCCATTAAGAAATAACTGTCAATTAATACACTGTTACACAGTGATTATGTTATGGAACTTCTGCCAGTTGCCTAGTCACATACTACTCCTCTCAATGAGCAGAAAGCCCAGTAAAGAGAGATTACATCATAAGAGTGTGACTGGCCACTGAATGGTCAATCGGGAATCACTAACTCCAGGGGAAAAAAAAAATCTTTTTATATTCTATTGCCAAATAAATTCATCGATATTGCATCTGTATCCCTCCCTCCATATTTCACTGTGTCAACCTGTCTTTAAATATTTATTATATGCATTAACTAACTTTTCTTTTCATATCCCATCAGTCCCAGATGCTTTATTTACTTTTCCTTCACCAATTTGTCTTCCACTTTCTTCTCAGTTATCACACAATCATTTAGTTCCCAATAATGACTGTTTATTTCTGGTATTCCTATCCCTAAAAACTCCTCCACTTGTTGAATATAGATGCAAAATATTTATTTAGTTTGTCAGAAACCTATACAGGATCATCATAGTTATAGCAATCATATCTAATGGACCAATGCAGTTCATCCCTTTCCTTTTAGTGTTAATATAAATAAAGAATTCCATTCTACTTTTCTTCACATTCTTAGCTAAAGACTACCCATCTGCCCTAGCTAACCTAACCCCCTTAGTGATCTAATTGTAGATTAGTTTGTACTCCTTGTGTTCCTTTTCTCAATACACTCTTATATGTATAATAATCCTCTGCAGTGTCCTTTTCTGTAGTAGTTTCATCAGTTCATGACATCTGTTTAAATCTAAACCTAGAACAATATCTCAATTGGTATAAAAAACTTAATAGCTTCAAAGATTACCTCCCTGAATGCTTCCCATTTAGAATTTGCACTTGATTCCACTGAAAAAAATTTAAAAACTGTCTAAGGCCATTGTATTCACCTTTATGAAAGCAATATGCCTTCCCCTTACACTTGACAATAATTATGTCTTTAAGTAAATCCCACATTAATGTATATTATGATCATGCCATCTAGGAGCTCCTTTCTCTGGAGATTGCTAATTCATAACAGGTCGCTCTGACAATCAGATAAAGAATATTGCTTTCTTTCTCTTGTTGTATCTCTAACTTGTTGGTGTAGAATCAGTCATTCAGAAAAGCTCTGCTACTGTATGAGCCACCTACCTACAATTTTCAGTTAATACACCTGAAAAGTTAAAGATGATTTTTGTTTAATCAATAAATCTAAGTGTTTTGCAAAAATGCCATACAGTACCCACATTTACAATCTGCTGTGTGATTTATGCCCCATAATGAAAATCCATCATAAACATGCATTTTATTAGCTACAGCATCACAAAAGGCTACTGAGGCACAGTTCAACTACCAACATTGATATAGCTGCATTTGATTTCTCAAGGTAGTTTAAATGATCTCATCAGATCATTTAAAATTGAATTTTAAATATCACACAATTAAATATTTTAAATTTCAGAAAAGCCAAAGTTAATAAAATTAAATTTGAATTGTCTGAAAAGCAGGCTAAACTTAACTCACATCAGAGAACTCATCACACATTCAGGTGTCCAACTCAATGCTGGAGCCTTCCCTTATGCACAACTCTTTAAGAACAGAACACCCATGAACACAAATGGGAGTGGAAAGCTCTGGCCTCAAAAGAAGTTGTAATTCTAGGTCACTCAATTGTAAGATAAAATATACTATATAATATCGCTCTCGGCGTTACTTTTCTTCCAAACAGCTGCTCACTCTGTATAAATCGCAAATCCGCCCTGCCATGGAATATTGTTCCCACATCTGGGGTGGTGTCCCCAAAACCTCTCTCAGGCTTCTTGATTCCATTCAGAAGAGGGCAGTTAGGTTAATTAATGATTCATCTCTAACAGAGTCTCTCCACTCGCTGTCTCATAGACGTACTGTTTCTGCTGCATGCCTCTTCTACAGATACTTCCATGGGCACTGTTCTTCTGAATTGGCTTCTATAATTCCTGCTGTCTCTTTCAAAACAGTCCGAACACGTGCCGCTACCAGCCAACATCTATTTACTGTCCAACTTCAAACTCACAGAACCAACTTTTCATCTACCTCGTTGGGCGTCTCCGTAGCCAGGTGGGAAGGAGCAGCAGTGTGTAGCACACGCTTCTTGATTAGACCGGGGTTCGAGCCCGTCACCACCAAATATGGAGGATGCGGAAAGGTCAGGGAATGACCACCGCATATCCCGGAGCAATATGGCCTTAGTTGCTAATGCTCCTAAAAAAACGAAATATAATAAGGCAAGGTGAAGTATGACCATGGTGTATTTGCTAGGGGCTAAGTGTTAATGATAATATAGAATAATTATGAACAAAAAGAAAAAACAAATTAAGAACAAAAAGTGATATTGTTATTTACACAGATACTAATACTATTAATCATAGACCTAAGTCTGCACAATTTGACAGCCAGGCATCTAAGAGAAGATTTGCCCTAAGTGTAAAGGCACAGAAGGGGTTGAGTAAAATGAATGAAGGTGGCAATCTGTACTCCCTCGTAGGCAAGACACAAGCCAGGGGACACAAATATAAACTTGCTTACATGTTGGCACAAAAATGTGAAATGTAGAGAAATAAATCCAATGGATGTTTCACAATTATTGTATCTCTGCTTCCAACCTGAGACAACACATACATATGTAAATAATAAAAGAAAAATAGATTAGATATCTGAAGCTTGCCTATGGGTTGCGGGCAGTTGAACACTGGAATGCATTGTCTCCCAACATGGCAGAGCCAGTGAGTCTAGCCAATTCTGAGTCTTTGGTTAGTAGAGTTGTGATGCCCCACAATTCCCAATGTGGCATCACTGCATGATGCCACATTGGGAATTCTGGATGGTGATGGGGATAACATTTAATATTAATTTTTAATTACTTATCCCAGTGTCAGTAAAAGCCACAACTTACACTTATAATAGTTCACAATCCTTCACATAATGAAGCCCATCAAGGAGAGTTCAAAAAGGCCTTGGCCATCCCGAAAGTCCAAGAGACATCATATATAGAAATGGCACGGTTGACTTCCTTCTGAAACATCCACTGCTCTTCTCTGAAATTCCATATCGATAGGACATTTCCACCTACACGTGCCAGGTAACAATAGTGTTGAAGGCTAAAGCAGGTCTGTTAGCCCCAAGCAACATATCTGCTCCTCCCTCTTCTCTACAGCTTATCTTTTCAATGGCTTGTATATAATGAACATAGCTGACCAGTTCCCACATCTAGACAGTTCCTCTCCATTCGAGAGATATCCAGGCCTGCAAACAAAGGGCATGGGTGCTTGTGTGTTTCTGCCATACCTGACGAAATGGTACATAGTGTAAGCAGATTTCCTAAACTTTTCATTTGATTTTTGCCACCAATGAAAAACCGACAGTCAAACTTAGGATGTATGACATTTCATACATTTTTTTTTTTTTTAATCTAAGTTTCTTTATCATTGCCTATTTATTCTCTCATTTTCAAATTCTAAAATTTACCATCTTTGTCAATTGCAAACGTGCTCAAGCAGTTATCTTTATATTACATGTTTCATTCTACTACATCCATGCAGTGTGCTGTTTTATATCAAGATGAAACTTACATGTTGGCACAAAGATGTGAAATGTAGGGAAATAAATCTCGCAGATGTTTTGCAATTATTGTATTTCTGCTTCCAATAACAAAACACACTAATTACCAATTTTACAAAAGAGATGCATTCCTTGAAAGACATTCATTAGGTGAAAATTTTCCAGATGAAATATGGTGACTTGAGACAACACATACATATGTAAATAATACGAAAGAAAAGTAAATATACAGGGTGTCTCGAAAATACATGGCATAACTTCAGAAATGAATTCCTCGTATGTAGACAATAAAAATATTTTATATCAACATAGTTCCGGAAATGCTTGGTTCCCGAGTTATTAACCGGAATGTCTTATCTCCCGCAGGCGATTTCCTTCATCACAAGATACTGACAAAATCTGGTGGTTTTCCATTCCGACCATGTACTCAAATCAGGAGCAAGCGGATATGCACTTTATGTACGGTTTGGCAGACGGCAATGCTCTGTAGGCTCGTCATTTGTACCATGAAAGGTTCCCAGAACAAAGATGTCCAGACAGGAATACGTTTGAAGGTATCCATCGCCACCTTTGTGAACACAGGACCTTTACACCTCTTGCTGCCGACAGAGGACAATCAAGATCTACGACTCCTAAAGTAGAGGAGGAGATTTTGGATGTTGTGCATGCCACTCCTGGAATCAGCACACGCAAAATAGCAATGCAGCTGGCTGTTCAACGTTTGCCTATTTGGAGAGTGTTGCAAGAACACCAACTGTATCCTTACCATCTGCAACGAGTACAGGCCTTGTCACCAGCAAATTACCCTGTGCGAGTAATGTTCTGCCAGTTGTTCTTGCAATAGTGTGGTACAACTCCTCACTTATGGAAACTAATGTGGAAACTCTCCGCAATCGAATTGTGGCAGGTTGTGAGACAATACGAAACATGCCAGGAATTGGGCATCGTCTTCACGAGTCCATGAAACGTCGATATGAGGCCTGTATTCAGGCAGAAGGTGGACATTTTGAACAATTACTATAAGGTGATGTGAACAGACCTTCAAAACTCGGAAACCAAGCATTTCCGGAACTATGTTGATATAAAATATTTTTATTGTCTACGTATGAGAAACTCATTCCTGAAGTTATGCTGTGTATTTTTGAGACACCCTGTATAGTATGTATACGAGAGGGTGGTCAAAATGGTCTTGACAGTGGGGTATAAAAGATGGGTAAAAATCGTAGACTTTTATTTTTCAACGTATTTAATCTGCAGTGGGTTTAATTCTTCAGATTGGGCTTCAAACCAGACTTTCACAGCTGCTTTTAATTCTTCATCATCTCAAAAATTAGTTCCATGAGACTTCAGATTTATGAACAAATAATAGTCACTTAGGCCCAGAGGAGGTTCCAACAGAGGATGCAGGGGAGGGTTAATTGTTCAAATCCATGTTCATGAATATTTAGCCTGACTTGAAGCAAAACCTGATGACCCAACTTTCCTCGTCTTTCTTCCTGAATTGCAGTCTTTTAATATAAGACTAGCATAATATTCTCTTTTGTTGTGGTTGTAGGTGCAAGGAAATCAATTAATACAAAGTCCTTGTGTGTCCCATAAAAAAAAAATTGAGGCCAGCACTTTTCCAGCTAATGGCTGGATCTGAAACTTTTATGGGGTTGGGGACCCTTTGTGCTTCCAATGCAGGCTTTATAATTTGGATTCAGATTCATAAAAATTAGCCAGATTTGTCACCAGTCACCAAATAGGATAAAAATCTATCTAGATCAGCATGAATTAATTTTGAATTCTCTTTTGATGACCCCATTCTCTGATTGTAATGAATGGAAAGGTTTCTGGGAACTCATCTTACATGAACTTTGACATTCCCAAATTCTCATATCATTGTTAAAATACTTTCATAGGAAATTTTAAGTGCTTTTTCAAGCTTGAGACACTTTAATTCTTCTAGTTTTTTTTTTTCTTTAATGACAATTGTTTCATAATTGATTGCTTCAGATGGCCAACTAGTTGCTGGTTGGCCCCATTTCATAATTGATTGCTTTAGATTGCCAATCCTTTCATTTGATCATCCTCAACTGACTCCCATTCTCTGCCAACCATCTTGCAACAATAGCATAACTGGTGGCTACTTCCCCAAACACTCTAATCATTTTTTCATGGATTTCTTTAGCAATTCTGACCTCTTTGATCAAAAATTTGATTACTGAACAATGGTTGATTTGATGGATATTCATTTTTCTTCCACCTACCAACATAAAAAATTTTTCATATTACTTTATAAGATATTAAATTATCAAAAAACTTATTCTGTAATTTATTAATTTATTTTATATATACCCTGTTCTCAGAACTTTTTTACCACCCTACAGTATGTCTTTATTATATTGAACAATAACAAATTAAACATACAGTACAATATAAAGGAAAAATGAAACAAAATTACAATCCAGTTACTGGTTCAGTGGATGACTATGATTCAGAAGCTAAAATGAGGAGTCACTGGATCTTTTGGCATGAAGAATTTATTGAAACATCTGCTCACCCTGTTTCTTCATTTTATGGAGCTCTGTATAGCAACGAAAAAATGACATATGAGACATCTTTGAAAATCTTTCAAGAGGAATGGGGCGAGATCATGTAAGGAAAAGTTGGCATTTGAAATAAATATTACCCCTCATTAGTATAACATCATTCCTCAACAAAAGCAATAATCCTTTCATTGCAGTGGTACTGATCTTAACCTTGCTATCCTTTGATTCTCGGATAGTCTGTGGCAGTGGTTTTCAACCGGGGTGCCGCAAAAACATTCTTAGGGTGCCGTGTAATTTCAGTTTAAGTTACTTAAAGTTGTTATTATTATTATTTATTTTTTTTTTTTTTTTTTTTTTGAAATTTATACATTTATTTCATTATAAAAAGGTGTATGGTGTCCATTGTACCGTATCTTTTTAATTTTCTGGTGATCTATAATTGATGCCTTATTTAGTACCTCTATATAAAGAATAAAATTATTATATGGGTATATATTAAAAGGTCGAAAACCACTGTGTTACGTGTTTCTTTTGGCTTAGGGGTGCTGTGAAAAAATTACTGGGACACTAAGGGTGCCGTGAACCGAGAAAGGTTGGGAACCTCTGGTCTATGGTATTCACAAATAAAATGAAAGGATTCAGTTACTGATTCCAGGTAGGCTGACAGCACTGTTTAGTGTATTTTCACTGTATTAAAATCCACTGAATATACCGAAAGTGTGTGTCGGGGGCGAGTATTACTAGTTTTTTAAATGCATTACCCCTTTGTGGCTCAATGTTATGTCCAGCATGCCAGTTGGAATTTGTTTGGTGGGGGTATCTTTTTTTTTAGTACTCTTTCGTTCAGATCTTCTTGGCACATCATGACCTTAGTCGCTCATGCTCCATAAAAACCAATCAATTAATCAGTCCCACTGTACTGGCTCAATTATTGTGCTGACATCTATTTATACTTCATGTAAAGAATCTGAAAAAACTAAATCTATGTTTATATTCAGTTGTTAACAGCAATCAGTGTTATTGTTCTTTGTTTGTTTGTTTGTTTGTTTTTTAAATCCAAATGTCTCAACCTGCACAGACTTTGGTTTTTCTGATTATGAAATGTTTTTCCAGTTTGCTGATGCAGTTACTGTACTGCCATCTATTTATGCTTCATAAAACAACCTGAAAAACTAAACTGATTTTTATATTCAATAGTTAACTGCAGTCATTTTTTTTTATTTATTTGTTTTATTTTTCATCTCCTTTTCAAGTCCATTGTGACTGTCGGCATTTCTAAGTTTAAAATATTTCATGTACTGCCATCCATTTATACTTCATAAAAACGATCTGAAAAACTATGCAGATGTTTATATTCAATTGTTAAAGGCATGCACCACTGGGGTTTTTTTTTTTTTTTTTCTTTTTCCCGTATAGAGTCGCAATGTAACTTATACTCTGTATTAGAGTGAAGTATATAGACTTGCTGTCAAGGTCTGGAAAGGCCTTTCTGATCAAAATTGAGAAACTGTTAGACCTGTTTGAAGAAATTGAGGGAGCAAAAAGAGAACTGTTCCATATGGTGTGACTGGATTTAGGTTTTCACTAAATTAACTAAAGGAATTTTTTTGATTATTATCAACAAGGGACTAAATGAAAAAAAAAATAATAATAATACAAAGAAAGAATGGTCTGAATAATGGACAGACAGGATCAAACTTTTCAAGACTGTATTTACTAGGAAGAGATTTCTGGAGGTATTTTATATATTGCATCTCTGCCTATCCACAAAAGGACAGACAAGAAATTCAAAGTAGGGTCTCTGAAGTAAAAAAACATTGTCAGTTATCCAGATGGAAGGTTTTGTGAATCTTTTCCAGGAAGAAATATTACAATAGAGCTTTTAAACTGTTTTCTGATGCTGTTTTATACATATTAGCTCGTGTAAACCCGAAAATAAATAATTTTTGAGGATCACATTTCAACTAATCATTTTTTTGATTGATAAAGCTAGATGGCATGGGGAAGATAGTGAAAATAATACTGCACTTCAAAGGTTAATGCAAAAATTTATTAAGTGATCTTCCATAAAATATGGACTTAAGTGTGAATTAAAATAAAATTCTCTTGGGGCAAGTGCTGATCATTATTTTTTAAATTAGATTTGGTAATGTACCTGCATAATTTTAAAGAATGCTAAATGGGGGGTGGGAATTATACAGAAAATGTGAAAAGTTCATAATACATGTATGATACAGGCTCACTGATTAATCAGGGATGTGCCCAGGAGGATGGTAGGCTAAGTCTTACCAAAGAGCCTCAATTAAGGTAACAAAAGAAACAACTAATTTTCTCTAGGTCAAAGAAGTAGCTCTGTAAATTCAGCATACCTAGAAATCCTGAGTGTGCTGTGGATGTAACTCATGTTCATGCCTTTTAAATGATACAGCAGAAAAGGAGAAGTCAATGGTATAATTAGCCAAAATAGTACCCCCTCCCCATTCTGTCCAGCCATAAGGAATTTTTAGCTGGATGATTTTTTTTTTTTTATGAAATCCCAAAATGAAAAGCATTATAATGTGTAATACTTGGTGTCATTCATGGGTTAGAGATTCAGGAGACAGGATGGCAACTGCAAGTAGACATAATATTGATTTTTTTTTGCACAGCTGTTATTGGGACATGCAACTGCTTGGAAAACAAGAAGTGGAGGATAACTAGGCATGCAGGTGATCCCTATGGGAGAATCAAATATATATCCTGTGTTAGGGTTACTAAGAACAAAAACAGGCACACAAATGTTTGAAAGTAATGCAAGGAGTATAGAAAAATAAATTTGACAAATTTTAAATACTGGTTAAGTCATTAAATGCAGACTTTCTAGGTATATCAGAAACATGTTGCCACTTTGATGTGTTTCTGATACACCTAGAATGATGAGTATAATAGGTACAGAGAAGACAGTATAGGGGAAGGAGTTATGCTCTTGGTTAAGATGCACATAGAATTTTAAACATACATTGGTCACCTACTTCAGCTGCACCCAGTTAAAGTGAGAATTAGTGTAATGCTGAGTCAGTTTGGTGGGACATAAGCACAGAAAAATCTAAAATAGGAAAAGGAGTATACTATGTTATAGTCCAAATGACTGTGATGACTATAACAGCCACACAGACAAATAGAATGGACTAGTAAATCAGAATGTCTTATAACGGAGGACTTTCATATTCCAAATATTTACTGAAACTTGTGGGTTGGTCATTCGCACAACAGCACTGCCCTTCTGGAATTTTTGGATAACTGTTTTCTACACCATCCTGCTGGAGAGGCAACAAGAGAAATCATACTCTTGATTTGATTAGCAGCAGGATTCTTCATGCATTAAGAATATTCAAATAAAGGAAACACTAGTGACAGTGATCATAATATATTAATGTGGGATTTGCTTAAAGTCTTAAATACTTTCAAGGGCAAAGTATTGGCATACAATGCAAGAAAGCAAGCTTATGCAGCATCAGCCAAAAAAAAAAAAAAAAAAAAAAAAAAAACACCAATTTCACCCCTCCATTCATTCCAAATGCCAGTCTAGCTCAGCCTTAAATTTATTTAGGCTATCAACCTCCATAACAAAAGATGGAAGTCAGTTCCACCACCCGCTGGCTAAAGGCAAATTTCCCACATCTATTCTACAACTATCTTTCCTCAATTTGAATCTATTCCCCCTCAGGTTCTTAATCTGAACAAGAGGAAGAACCCATTCCAGGCCTTATACACCTCAATCAGATCACCTTGCAGGTGCCTACTCTTCAGGATTTTTTTTTTTATGAAATCCCCAAAATGTAATACTTGGTATCATTCATGGGTTAGAGATTCAGAAAATAGAATGGCAACTGCAAGTAGGCATAATATTGATTTTTTGCACAGCTGTTATTGGGACATGCAACAGCTTGGAAAACGAAGTACAAAGGGTACTAGGAAAGTTTTGCAATACAGCTTTGTTTATTTAATTTTTTCAAAGTAATTTCCTCTACATTCAATACACCTCTCCATCCTCCGAAACCAATCTTTAAACCAGTTCTGCCAAGTTTCACTAGGGAGTAAAGCACACTCGTTGTCCCAAGCCGGTAGAAGGTCCTCATCACTGGCAAATCGCCTCCCTTTTAGCTTCATTTTCACATGCGGGAACAGTGCAAACTCGCAGGGAGCAAGGTCTGGACTGTAGGAAGGATGCTCGAGGTTTCAGTCCTGTCGTGGTCAAATATTCGGTGCAGGCTTTGGCGCGGTGAGCTGCAGCATTATCGTTATGGAGGTACCAGGTGTCTATTCTTGACTTTGGCCGCAGGTTCTTCATAGATCCAATGACTTTAGGCAGGCATTGTTCAGTATACCACTTAGCTGTGACTGTCTTCTGCGTGTCCAAAACGACACGTTCCACAATTCCACTCGATTTGAAAAATACAGCTATCATTTTCTTCTTTACAGATCGGGATTTTCTGACAATTACGGGTGTGTCGTCATCATCAAAGACCCAAACTTTGTTTTGAGCCTTGGTCGGCAGATCGTAATAGTACAGCCAAGTCTCGTCACCTGTCACAATGTTGTTCACATACCGAGATTGTCCCTTATCAAACTTTTTTAACATCTCCCGGCACCAAGTCACACGTCGTGTCATCTGCTCTTCAGTCAGTTGATGCGGCACCCAGAGAGAACAAAGTTTCTTCACGTGCAAATGATCTTGCAGAATCGAACGAATTGCTGGTGCATATAGGCCCAAAGTATCCTCTATCTGTTGGTAGGTCACTCACCTGTTTTTGTCAAGCATTTTCCTCACAGCAGTAACGTTTTCCTCCGTAACTGACGTTCGTGGCCTTCCCGGCCTCTCAGAATCCTCCAGAGTGAAATTTCCCCTTTGGAATTCTCTATACCACCTGAATGTCGTTGTACGATGTGGACAATCATCATCTAGTGCAAGAGTCATTTCTTCTAAGCACTGGTCTATGGTTAAACCACGCACGAAATTATACCGCAAAACTGTCCTTATCTCATTTCGTGACCACGATGCCATCGCAAGCACTTTACACTCTCACTACTAATGAATAACTGAGCCCATCGACTTGGCGCGGCGGCTGCTATGCACGTATGAACATGTCTCAACATGCAGCAACAAGCAGCTTCCTGTGATTCATTGTTGCGTCATATCGCAAAACTTTCCTAGTACCCTTTGTATAACTAGGCATGCAGGTGATCCCTATGGGAGAATCAAATATATATATATATCTCTTTCCTAAAGAAGACTACAGTGGTATTAGACAGTTTCAAAATGGTAAACAATCAAGGGCATAATGTCTTCGTTGGTATAAAAAGCTTAGTAGCTTTTTATACCATCTAACACATGTTGTTCAGGGTAAGAAAAATGCATGGGATTGTTATATGCCATTAAGGGACACAAAGCTACAGTAAATATAAACTAGTCTGCAATTATGTCACTGTGGGCATTAGGAGGCTATAAGAGGTCTTTGGCTATGAATGCAAATAATTCTTTGCTTAATCTAAATATATTCTTGACTAAATGTCAAACAGTATGAAAAGGCTGTTTAAGCATGGGTAATGATGCTTAAACAGCCTTTTCATACTCATTGACATTTAGTCAAGAAATATATTTAGATTAAACCATGCACACCATCAAGCATCTCTCATATTGTGGAGTTATACTTCATAACTTGGTTGTCACTATTGCAACAGGGTACCTGCCCACCCACCGATGATGAAGCCAACCAGCTTCAAAACGGTGCCATCTGAGAGTAAGTAACAGTAGTCTTCTCTACCAGAGAAGCGTTACTTATTCGAAGTAGTGCAATACCTGGGCAACTTGTTGCGAAGGTATTCACAATATGAGATATAATAAAACGATACATGCATACTACCTGGGTTGTAGAAATGATGGAGATGCATTACCCATGTTTAACTGCCTTTTCATAATTCTTTGCTTAAGTTAACACTAGAAGAAAGGGATGAACCACATTGGCATAATGTGACTGCAGTGCTGTAGTCGTAAAAAAATTAGCAGAAGCTATACTCTATGATGATGAAGAGATTGAAGATGTACACCGAAATTAAGAGACTTCTAGATGAATGGAAAACTCATTACACCATCATTATGGGGAACTTCAATGCTAAGGCTGGAAAGAGACAAAACAGCACAGAAATGGAAACTATAGGAATTTTTGGAATTGGTGGGAGTAAAAGACTTGTGGAATTCGCAGAATCTCGAGGAATGCCAGTAATGAACTTATTTCAAGTAAAGGACGAAGAGAAAGTTGACATGGAAGAGCCCAAATGGATTAACAACTAACGAAATTGACTTCATCCTCACTAACAGAAGATATATTGCAAACGACGTTACCGTTCCAAACAAGGTAAATGTTGGAAGTGATCACAGAATGGTAAGGTGCGCACTTGATGTAGATGTAAGAAAGGAAAAAACTAACTCAAGTAAATAATAGGAAGGTCTTTGAGATAACAGAAGAGGGAAAAAAGCAGTATGTACTGGAACATAGGAACAACTTTGAGCTTCTGCAGACCTTTCAGGACCAAGATATCGACGAAGAATACAACTCCTAGTCCTTGAAAAAATTCATCAAGAAACAATTGTCATGATGAACCAAAGCCGACAAATGAAGAGCAAGGTAAACAATGACAGATACAAAATTGAGTGAACTGAGTTATGCAAAGCCATTAGAAAGAGATTCAGAGAGGACATAAGAAGATTTAACACAAGAAAAGTAGAACAAGCATTAAGGGAAAACAAAGGACTTAAAACAGCAGTCATGAGTAGTAATATAGAAAGACAAATGATACTGAATCTGAAAAATACTGATGGTGTACTTATAAATAGTAGAGAAGGCATAATTCAAATAGCAGAAGACAGATAAGGAACAAGGGAATGATGCCAACAGTGGAGAAGGTGGATCAAAAATTAGCAACATACCCGATATTCTTCCTGATGAGGTAGAACATGCATTGGGGAAAATGAAGAATCAAAAAGCCCCGGGTGAAAATGAGGTTAATGTAGAGTAGTTAAAATTAGGAGGAAGGGACATTGACACAAACTGGCAAGACTCTTCAGAGAATACATTTGGAAATATGACTCCTAAGGAGTGGAATAATGCAATCATAATTATGCTGCATAAGAAAGGAGATAAATCAGAAATTGGAAATTATAAACCAATTAACTTGTTGTCCCACATCTACAAGTTATTCACAAGGGTCATTACTAACAGATTATAAAGTATACTTGATGAGAATCAACTGAAAGAGCAAGCCGGCTTTAGGACAGGATTCTCCACTATGGATTATTACATCTTCATGTAATATCACAGCTAATGGAGAAAGCAAATGAATATAAAATGCCATTATGTCTGGCATTTGTAGATTATGAAAGGCATTTGACTCCATACAGCATAAAGCAACATTTCGGGTACTGGAAAGATAAGGCTTAAATATCCCATACATTATGATTTTGAAAAAAATATATGAGAATGCTACCTCCTTTATTAGACTAGACAAAGACAGTAGCAAATTTAAAATTGAGAAAGGAGTTACCATTAGTAAAGGCACATGATGCAAGAAAGCAAACTTATATAGCATCAGCCAAAAAAAAAAAAAAAAAAAATCCTAATTTCACCCATCCACTTGCTCCAAATGTTTGTCAGTTCTGCCTTGAATCTATTTAAGCTATCAACTTCTACAACGATAGATGGAAGTTTGTTCCAGCAATCGACCACCTGCTGGCTAAAGGTAAACTTCCACACATCTATCCTACAACTGTCTTTCCTCAATTTGAATTTATGCCCTCTCAGGCATTATTGTGAGCAAGAGCAAGAATCCCATCAGTATTCAGCATGCTCAAACCATTCAAGACTTTTACACCTCAATCAGGTCACCTCACAGGTGCCGAGTCTCCGACACTGTAATTTGCAAAACTTAAGCCTTTGTTCTATTCACCAATCTTGTTTTCCTTCTTAAAATGAGGCCTCCAGACCTGTATACAGTACTCAAGGTGTGGCCTGACCATTGCCTTATACAAGGGGATAATCACCTCCTTATCCCTGCTTGAAAAATTCCTGTATATCATTGACAAGACACCATGAGCTAATCTTGCACACCATCTGCACTGCTCAGAAAACTTCATATCTGCCTGCACAATTATCCCCAGGGTGTTTTCATTCTCTACTACTGTCAGTGTAGTACCACAGAGTTGATACGTTACTCTGGGGTAACATCAATCAAAATGTTGGAGAGACCAGGGAGTGAATATTCTCTAGTAAAAGTACAGTAATGTTATTTGATTAAACTCCTGTGGCCATCCCAGAATAATTATTTAATTTTTAGCAGTTGCACTTTAGATGTACTAAAAATTTATTTTGCAAATACGAATAGATCACAAAGTATTTTTGAAAGAAGGGGGTGATTATTATTTAATTTTTAACAGTTGTGCTTTAGATGTACTAAAAATTTATTTTGCAAATATGAATAAATTACATAAAGTATTTTTGAAAGAAGGGGGTGATGCATCTTGAACAGCCGGCCAATTTCCCGAAAGATCTCCCAGAACAGCATCTTTACTCTGATGGCCAGTGGCAGTGCTGACATCGTTTTTGTACTACCATTGTCGTCTATGGGAGTTGGCTATCTGTATTGTGGATTTTACTAAATTTTTCATGAACTGGAAAGACGTTTCAGTGCACTCCGGGCCATTCAAAGCCCTGTTTACTTTACATTTAAATTATATTTCCAAGTTTTATTGGTTTTTTTGGTTCTGTTTTTTTAAATGTCTTCAAATTAACCTTCTTCAGTGTAAATTTTATTTACACTGAAGAAGGTTAATAAGCTTTCACTTACTAAGGCACAAATAAGGTTTCACTTTGAGAATATTGCACTCCTAATATTTCCTAAGACAAAATTTATAAATTTACATTGCCATTTTAAAGATGTGCAGCTGTCTAATTAAACAAAAATAATAATAAAATGAATGAGGATAAATGGGCCTGTTGTACTGGAATCCATAGTGATACGAAATAATGATAACGTATATATCCAGTAAAAATATCTTTTATTATAAATAAATAATTTGGAGCTTTCAAGGCTGATGTCTCTTTATCAACAAATAGAATGGAAACTTTACAGATAAAAATTATTTTAACGGACACAGAGTTGTGCGTGCGAGGGAATGAGGTAGGCCATTCAACCATTAAACTGGTGTTCATTGTTGCTGCATGGATATGTGTAGTTTTGTTTCTGAGGTGGGGTGTAGTCTCATACCAGGGCAGCGGTTCATGGCTCTCAAATTACACAATATATTAAATGACTCTAACCAGAGGCGGTGCCAGTGTGGGATTGGTCAATTACTTCGTAGTGCCGCTTGGGATTGAGGTCGTGGTGGGTCGACTAGAAGTGTTCCGTGATTGCGGACTAGTCAGTCTTGGCAAGGCGAATCGGTTTGTCATGTTCTGCAAGGCGGCCTTGAGGTCTCTCCTATGTAGCAGCCGTCGCAATCTTTGCAGGCTATGCGATATACTACACCGCTACATAAGAGAGGGGTGACCAGTCTTTACATTGGAAACTAAAGAACGTAAGTTTCTACCAGGCAGCTGCAAGCATTTTATGTGGTATTGGAGGATTTTTGAGATCCGGCCCGACATGCCTGGATAGTAGGCATGTTGTCCTGAGTTGATGGAGGTCTCGGGTGGACTGTGAGCCCCTGTGCTCGTAATAAGCACTTGTCCAATATGTGGGTTGGGTAGTCACAATTGATCAAGTATATATCCTCACTCTGGAAATCTCGTTGCATCTAGCTTCATCTGTGCTGGAGTGGCTCCAAGCCCTGGAGAATAGTGTGTGGGCAGTACTGTTGAGATGGCTGGATCTGTAGTTTGTGAACTGTCTGCACCACATTGGCTTATGGTATACTGAGGTTTCTAATGTGGGCCCACGTGTTTTACCAGGACATCCAAGAATGGGAGAGATCCATCTATTAACTAGAGTGAACTGGATGAATGCTGACAAGGAATTGAGATATTTTAGCAATGTTGCTTTAGAGCCATGTGGGATGATGGTGAAGATGTCATCGACATATCTGCACCTTGTAATAGGTACTGGTGGGTTCAGGAATATCTGTTCTTCCATGGCGATGTTGGCCACAACGGAACTAACAGAGGCACCCATGGCAGTGCCAGGTACTTGCTGGTATAAGAAATCTGCAAAGGTAAAGATGCTGCCTGACAAGCACAGGTTGAGGGCCATACCGATGTCGTCAGAACATCACTGTCCACTGACACGATGTTATGCCGTCATTCGATGTAGTCTCCCTGTTTACATCAATCCCAGGCCATAAAGTCCACCAAGAGGTTTCTAGAAAATGGCCCAAACAGAACATCACTGTCCACTGACGACATCTGTACCGCCCTCAACCTGTGCTTGTCAGGCAGCATCTTTACCTTTGAGGATTATACCAGCAGGTACATGACACTGCCATGGGTGAACAGATATTCCTGAAACCACCAATACCTATTACAACATGGTGCAGATACGTCGATGACATCTTCACCGTCATCCCACGTGGCTCTGAGGCAACATTGCTAGAATATCTCAATTCCTTGTCAGCGTTCATCCAGTTCACTCTAGGGTTAGAAGTAGACGAATCTCTCCCATTCTTTGATGTCCTGATAAAGAGCGTGGGCCCACATCTAGAAATCTCAGTATACCGTAAGCCAATGTGGTGCGGATAGTTCACAAACTATAGATCCGGCCATGCCCCTAGCTATCTCAACAGCACTGCCCGCACTATTCTCCAGGGCTTGGAGCCACTCCAGCATAGATGAAACTAGGCACAACAAGATTTCCAGAGTGAGGACAGACTTGATCAGTTGTGTCTACCCAACCCATAGGTTGGGTAGCCACAACTGGGTAGCCACAACACAAGTGCTTATTACCCAACCCATAGGTTGGGTAGCCACAACTGGGTAGCCACAACACAAGTGCTTATTACAAGCGCAGGAGCTCACAGTCCACCCGAGAACGCCATCAACTCAGGACAATGTGCCTACCACCTACATTCCATGCATGTCGGGCCAGATCTCAAAAATCCTCCTAGAATACCAGATAAAATGCATGCAGCTGCCTAGTAGAAACTTAAATTCTCTAGTTTCCAACGTAAAGACTCCAGTTGACCCACTATGACCTTAATCCCAAGCAGCACTACAAAGTAATTGACCAGTCCCGAAACTTTCACCACCGTCTCTGGTTAGAGTCACTTAATATATTGTGTAATTCGAAAGCCATGAACTGCTGCAAAGGCATGAGACTACACGGCGCCTCCGTTGCCCGGTGCAGCAGTGCGTAGCATACGCTTCTTGATTAGACCAGGGTTCGAGCCCATGACCACCAAATATGGAAAGGTCAGAGAATGACCACCGCATATCCCCGAAGCAATATGGCCTTAGTTGCTAATGCTCCTAAAAACCAAATAACAAACAAGAGACTACACACATCCATGCAGCAACAATGAACACCAGTTTAATGGCCTGCCTCGTGTCCTCACACAGTTCGTTAAAATAATTTTTATCTCTAAAGTTTCCATTCTATTTGTTGATAAAGAGGCATATTCACCCTTCCTTGAAAGCTCCAAAGTATTTTATTTATAATTAAAGATATTTTTACTGGATATATACATTATCATTATTTCAATAAAATGAATAAATAAAATCTATATCGTCGACAAAAGAGAGGAATGTATACGCCCTAGCCTCAGACTGAAAAAGAGTGCAAAATTGTAACAAAACTCCAATTCCCCCCCCCCCCAATCTGACCGACAACTGCTCTAAGTCCTTTTCAACAAATTCTCGCATCTGGGTTTCCCAAATCATCCCTGGCCATGACATACACGTCGTTCAGCTTCTTTAAATAAAACTGCTCTCTGATCTAAATCTTAAAACTCTTCTGTAACATATACAATAAAATTCTCAGTTTACCAGCTCACTTATAATTTTTGAAGCATAAACTGACTTTAATAAAAGTTAAACCAACTGCCCAAGCTACTAATCAATTAATTTAAATAAAAGGGGAACTCAGATGCCTTGGCCAAAGTGGTCAGTGTTAAAGGAAAACGTTTTAAAAGGAGGTGGAATATTACGAAACGATCGACATTTTTACCTATACTTGCCAATGATACCATACATTTGTCAGCAGATAACGGAGTTAATCAAAACGTAACCTCACTGTTTGTGGTATTTGAAGGTTATAGGTGAATCCAGGCACTTCAGTAATAACGTATGATTTTTTTTTTTCCTTTCGAAATAAGCTGTTTTTTTTTTATTTATTTATTTTTTTTTTTTTTATCTTCAAATTAACTTTCTGGTGAATTATGAACCATAAATCAAAGGTCACTCACAGACGCGTCAACATTTGTAAAAATGTAATGAGTTTGACTGTCCTCGATGGAACAACTGTCAACTCAAAGACGTACTGCTGCTATCTGAGCCGCTACGGTGGCTGTGATATTACAAATAACAGGCTTGCATGCGAGTTTGTACCAATAAAACTTGAAAATATAATTTAATGTAAAGCAGGGCTCGGAATGGCCCAGAGTGCATCGAAACGTCTTTCCAGTTCGTCAAAAATTTAGTTAAACCCACGATCATCATCAGCAGCAGCCATTTTCAATCCACTGCAGGATGAAGGCCTCTCCAGCAACTTTCCAGTTCATTCTGTTTTGTGCAATGGCCATTCATTTTCTACCTACGAACTCGTGAATTTCATCTGTCCATCTCCGTTGTTGACTTCCAGGTTTTCTTCTAGCTCCTTTTGGGTACCATTCTATTATTTTCTTAGTCCATCGGCCATCATGTCTTCGAGCTATGTGTCCTGCCCAAGACCATTTTAGTTCTTTAGTTTTGATAAGAATGTCCTATACTTGAGTTTTCTGCCTAATCCATGTGTTTCTCTTCTTATCTAACAGTCTGATTCCTAATATAATTCGTTCCATTCTTCGCTGTGTAGTTCTCAGTTTCTCTTCCATTCTTTTGGTGAGTGACCAAGTTTCACTTCCATAAATTATGGTGGGGAGTATACATTGGTTCACTATTTTACATTTCAGACAAATTGAGATTTGCTCCCAATATATTTCTTATTTCTTGAATGCTTACTACTGTGCAAGTCAACAACATTCATATTGTGCTGTAGCTTGTTTTTACCTATACAGATCAGTTTTTGGAAGGGACACCAGAGGTGCATTCTATGATTTTATAGTTTCTTGGGTATCTTGAACCCTACTCATATGTGTCTATGGTTCTTGGAGTACAAAGTTGTCCATGTCATTTTCTTCTAATTTGAGCTTGATCTGATCTAAAACAGTTCTTGCTATTTGAGCATTCAATTAGGCGAGATTTAGAGCCCTGGTCACGTTTATATTTTCATTCTGGCCCATAATTGGTCCTAGATTATATAAGTTTTACCATTTTTTATAGGAGGGGAATTTACCCCCAGGGGCTCACTTCTAGTGAGTATGGGCTTGGCACACCCAGGGTCCTGAACTGGATATCATCGTTCTTCTCTTTCTTGGTGATTCCCTTCAGTCTCTCTTTCTCAGGGGTAACTCAGAATTTTTTTTTTTTTTTTTTTTTTTTTTTTGGCTGGTACAGCAAAAGCCTCAGGCTTCCTTGCACCATATGGCTAATTATAATTATAGTAATTTGTCATCCCTGATGCTGTGTGCATAGTCAGTCAGCCATGCTGCTTTGCAGGTAGCACATTTTGGCTGCTGAGGCTTATTTTTGCAGCTTTTTTTTGTAATCGTGGCCAGTGACTGCACAGACAGATTCTTTTTGACTGCAGTCCCTGGCAGTATGACCATACTTATGACATTTAAAACACTTTTATATGGGTAAATGTCTCCTGAACAACAGAGAATCTATGGAATATAAGGAATTATATTCCATAGATTGATTATGGAATATGAGGAATTCAGCAGCAAATTCATCTATTGTCATTATGCTACTGAAGTTTTTATAGTATATATCCATCATTAGGTCTTTTTTCTAATGTTGCCTTTGGTACATCAAAAATTAAGACGAGGATTTTTTTCCTTTTGGCTTTTCTGTTTTAAGCCCAGATTTTGTGACTTCAGGTATTGCCTCCACCTTTTTTAAATCCTCTTTATTTGCTACTTCCAGTAGCACCCTACTTTCATTTCTTTCATACTGTTAATTTTTATGTCCATAGAGCTTTAGTTGTCATCACTGTTTCTTTGACAGCCACTGGATTTGTGGGCTGAGTCAGACATTTCTCACTTTTAGTATGACAATTTTTATTTCTTTATTTCTGGATGTTTGCTTTGTCTTGTTAACCTCCTTCAGCTGTGTAGCCATTGTTTTATTTGCCCTTGCTACTTGGGCATAACTTAATGTGTTGATCTCGTTATAATTATTTTTTTCTTCTGTCACAGTTTGCACTTTTTAAAACTGTTTTCTGTGTTCAACTCTGACTCTCTGCTCCAAGACTCCAGCAGTTGACGATCTGCAGTCTTGTTACAGACGCTATTCTATTTATTTGCTTTACCTAGAAAGTCTAGGTGAAGTTTTAACTCCACCTTTGTTTGATTGGGTCTTGAATTTGGTTAATGTTTTCAAACCTTATTTCCTCTTCTATTGTGTTCTCTGTATTTTCATTGCTATCTTTGAACTCTATTTTCTGTTTGATTCTCCCCTTTTCATACCAAGGGGGCCTGAGGGACATGCTTCAGTGTCTTTATTTATTTGCTCATTATTGTTGGAGGTTTTTTCCCTTAAAACTCTGATATCCTCTATATTTAAGTCAGGGTTGTCTCCTTGTTTCTGCATTTTTTCGTCCATATTTAGGTCTTTTCAATCGTTCTGTCCATATTATATTGTTTCTTCCGTTGGGAAAAATAATTTGATGTGTCTGTTCAAAATTAGACCTATTATAACCCAAGTAATGGGATTTCCCAGTTTTGGCGGGAAAATCGTCTTGAACAAAGGAAATTATCTTAAATCTATTACTAATCTAAGTTCCCTATTAAAGATAACCCTGATATAACTTGTTTTCTGTCTAATATGGTTAAAAATTTTGGGCCCTTGAGGCGTCAATGACAGTAAGATCGCTAGTACTATAACGATCGCACCATGCAGAAAAACGCTCAAAAACACAAAAATATATATGAACTATCAAAAAGAAAACTCTTACCTCAAATAAATTACTTCATCTATGGTTACCTTAAGAATTATGTTTGCTTGAGGAAACACCCCGGGGGCTCACATCTAGTGAGTATGGGCTTGGCACACCCAGGGTTCTGAGCTGGATATCATCATTCTTCTCTTTCTTGATGATTCCTTTTTACTCTCTCTCTCTCTCTCTCTCTAAGGGTAGCTCGGGGAATGAATTTTTTTTTTTTTGCTGGTTCAGCATAAGCTTTAGGCTTCCTTGAACCATATGGCTAATAATAAACAATCCAGCTGAGTCGTCCTACGATCACCATCCGCCGTCTACATCAAGTGGAGCGTCGTGTAAATGCCACTGTTCACCATTACACTAAAAAGTGTAAGTGTAAAGTGCGTTCGTGTCTAACGGCACCAGGCGTTTCCCTCATCTCCGCGTAGTATACATTGTCATGTGAAACAACACTGTTGAGACCAGAGATTTAAAAGTGTATGGATTTTGTACATGTGTACAATATCCATACACTTTTGTATGGATACAAATGTGACATATTTGGCTATCAGTACTAACATGGATCACTTTTATGTTATTAGTGCCCTCGCGGGTAACATAAGTGGTAGGATCACCCCACACCGGATGGAAAGACCGAGTTCGAATCCCGTCGACAGGAGGAATTTTTATGAATCTTTTTAACGACTTGGTTGAATTAGTCGGTCTCAGGCGAAGTTTGCATGGTTTTCACACCCGTAAACTGGTTTTTCGTCCATTAAACAGAACATCGACCTCAGAACACACAATATACACAGAGCAAATGGCTTTCATCCGCAATGCTTCTAAAGCCCAATAATAAATAACATAAGTTATATGGGTATTAATTACCAAACAAACGGTCATTGCAGAAAAATGTTTCAAGAAGAGACGAAACGTTCTTGTTTGTTCTGCCCAGATATAATATAAATGCATGAGACCTTAGGAGATATAAATGCATGATGACCTTGTGAATTAACTCTGGATTTTAAAGATGAGGTGTTCACAAATCTTATGGAAGAATTTTGTTTTGGAAAGATGAAATTCATTTGAACAGAGGTATAAAGGTTTTTGCTAGTGTCATTGAGGAACCATACTATTTTAGGCCACTGGTACAACCGAAGTTAGTGATATTACAAAAATCACAGTTCCTTGCTCCCTGTGGGTACTTGCGTGTGTCCGGCCGGAAATTATCTTATGCACGTCCATAAACATTGAAATGGGTGCAAAAACCACTACATATCACTGGGAAAAACTAGTTTAAAGCAACTCGTTTAAATCGCAACTTTGAAGCATTACTTATGGAATGCTTCAAGTTGATAGTTGGGTATGTTACAAAACATGATTATGAGAATGAAAAAAAGTTCTACAGGCAACATTAACAGGAGGCCAAAGCGATTGCGTTATGAATGATTTCAACCTACAAGTTAAATTGATTGGAAATCGTGGACTGCCTCCAGCGGGAAACAAACTTTTGACCCAGCTGAATGATTGACTGAGTGTTCTTTGAAGCGAGTTTCTTCTGGGAATTGTAAATGAAATTGTCAAATTAGAATTTTTAAAAAATGAGAAATTAAGTGCATGCTCCAGAAAGGGTTCAGTTTCAATCCTTATGGAAAGTGTTCATATTCATTCCCGATTTTCAAAAATCCCCCAAATCAAGAGGCAGGCCATTGGCAGCCTGCATTCCAGATTGGGCCTCCTAGTCCAAAATACTTAGCGTTGCAAGTAGGGAAATGGATGAAAAATAAGATGCCATTGATATTGTATTCCGATTTAAGCCTGGAGGCTTCACTCGAAAAAAGCCCTTCCTAGAGCTTCCAGAAAGGATTCAAAATAGAGCAACCATGTTGGTGGGCAGTGCTAATCGATTGCCACTTGAAAAATAGATTAAGTATGGACTTCAAAGTTTGGCAAATAAACATTTTTATGAGTCTAGCCATTACAATACTAAGTCAACCTGCCTAAGGATCACGCTATTGTAATACTAACTCAACCGGCATGTTTTTCAAATTTTATGGATGAGTAAAAATGAAACTCTTCAGCAAATAGCAACTTTTACCACCTGTGTTGCATATCAAAATTTTAACTTCACACTTAACTGCTTTTGACACGCTGATTGCATCACAGTAACAAAAAATATCTGTGGGATTTGCCTATTCCAGGTTGAATGACTTGGCTATATCAATTCATATATTATGCACAGTAAAATACAATACAGAAGTAAAAGTTAATTCTCTCCTACCTAACATTGTTGGGACAAGAACGATTTCATCTGGACCTAAGAAAAGGAATCTCGAAGAACATTGATTTTAGTGACATTATTGATCAATTTCCAAGCATTAGAGGTGGTCTTATGCTTCCATCAAACCACACAAAAACACTGTTGTGCAACTAGAAATCATCTATATGGAGAACCTAGTTGAAACTTGGAAGTCTTATCACTGTGGTTATGGAATATTATACTTTACTTTCCAATGGCCCTCATAATATAAAAATAAATAAATTTTATTCATTACTAATGGAGTGGTGATTATTGAATATTGCCACAGGCTAAGAATGATTATTCTATATACAGCTACTCCCCGACTTAAGGAAATTACTTTACGTAAGTTTTTGCCGGCCAGTGCAAAAATCGTGGAAACGTATTTTGCATCCCATGGGAATAAATAGAGGTATCATGGAAATATCGTAATGTGAACCCAATATCACTTTTTTTTTTTTTTTTTCGTAATTCCTATCAAAACCTTAGAAGTTGAAATTTTCGCTATAAGGGTGTCTCAAAAATATTGGTACAAACATTTAGGGGAGGTAGGTAACATCTAAAGGAATGTGAATCGCATAGGAACCCATAACCGAAAACGTTACCGTAAGTCGGTACACGGCGCTGTTCATCAGTTCGCGAGAGAGAAAATTTCTGGTTTACTCATTCAAGCAGTAGACGCCGCACGTAAAGTACATCGATATACAAACTGAGCTGGCAGACATGCACCTAGTGTATGGATTAGCAGAGGGCAATGGACGAGCCGCTCAACGAATTTATGGAGAACGCTACCCAGACATACATGTACCGGACCACCGTTTGTTTGCGCGTGTGCATCAAAATTTGTGCAATTATGGGTCATTTAAAGGTAACAGAAGTAGTGCGGGCAGACCACGTTCGACGCGAACTCCCGCAATGGAAGAAAGTGTGTTGAATGCCGTCCAGAATAATCCTACTACCAGCACACGTGCCGTTGCCTCTGCCTTAGAAGTGTCTCGTTGCAGTGTACAGTGTGTCTGGCACGACGATTCCTTACACCCTTTTCATATCCAAAGGGTTCAGTTACTGCTCTCCCAAGATCATCCTGCACGTGTGGTTTTGCACAGTGGTTTCTCCAAGAAAGTGTTCAAGACTTGAATTTCACGGATGAGGCTTATTTCACTCAGGAAGCTTATTCAATCAGCACAATGCTCATGTGTGGGCTCACGACAACCCACACGGTGTGCGCCCCCATGCAGCACAACATCGCTTCGCAATAAATGCGTGGGCAGGTATGGTCGGTGACTGCTTAGTCGGCCCATCCCGCATGAACTCCGCTAATTATCGGATCTTTCTTGAACAAGTTCTACCAGGGTTACTTGACGATGTTCCAGCAGTGAGACGCAACATTTGGTTTCAACATGAGGGGGCGCCTGCTCATTATGGAAGGTGTGTTCGTGACAATTTGAACAGGCGTTTTGGCGTCGACGGATTGGCCGTGGTGGACCCGTTGCCTGGCCCCCACGCTCACCTGATTTATCGTGCCTTGATTTCTTTCTGTGGGGGGCGGGGAGCCTCAAATCTATCGTGTATGAATCGCCTGTGGAGACGGAAATGGATCTCGTGGCGAGACTCGTCTGCGCTGCTGCTACTGTCAAAGAAACTCCAGGTGTGTTCGACCATGTCCGCCAATCTATGCTGCATCGGTGTCAAGCATGCATCGCGTCTAATGGTGGAAGCTTCGAACATCTGTTGTAACATCATGAAATGCATCCATCTCGTACTCCACTGTTAATATTATGTCAAATAAATGTTTGCCACTTCTTGTGCCTCTGCTACTACTTTCCCGTGACGTTTCCGGTTATGGGTTCCTATGCAATTCACATTCCTTTAGATGTTACCTACCTCCCCTAAACGTTTGTACCAATATTTTTGAGACACCCTGTATAACTAAGCTATTGATCCCTCTAAAAGATCTTTTTTTTTTTTTTTTATTGGAAATAGCACTGCTCTTTCATAGTTATCATGTTCTGTTATAAGAATAAATTTTGAGCGCCTTTGTGATATTTTTCTAAAGCACATTTCTGGAGGTTGCTACCATAAAACAATAAAAACAATTTGCACTTTCCGGTTTATTGGGCTTTTCTGTTAGCACAATCATAAACCGGTAGCAAACTCGATCTTATTGCATTTGCATTAATCCCGATAACTGGAATTGTGTGGGTTTTTACGTTATTGTGGTGAAATGTGTGTTCCCCCCTTCACTGAAATCTTTCAATTCATAAATAAATTTTTAGAATCGTCTCTTCATTTCTATTTACTTATTACAATGATGAAGGGAAAGGGACCAACGGAAAGTTCAAGTGCTGGCAGTGCTAGGAATCAAAACAAAATTGATTTAGAAATAAAGATGATTAATTAAGAATTACGAAGCAGGACAAAGTTTGTCATCTACAGTATTGCACGGAATTAGGTCTTGCTACTTCGACAGTGAATATTATTTTAAGGGACGGTGTGTGCGTATAATATCCCCAAGTGCTCATATCTAGTATGGCCTTGGCAAACCTAGGGTTCTGACCTAGATATGACCATTCTTCTCTTTCTTGGTGATTCCCTTTTACTTCTGTCTCTCTCTCAGGGTAACGTGGGAATTTTTTTTTTTTTTTTATGTCTGGTGCAGCATAAGCCTCAGGCTTCCTTGCACCAAAGGCTAATAATAATAATAAAAGAACATGTTAAAGGATCAACGTATTTAAGATCAACAGTGATTTTGAAGATGGAAAAGCTATTAATAATATGGATAGAAAATCAAATTTGACAAGTGCCCCTGAGTCCAATGACTGTTCAAGCAAAAGCAAGAAATATTAATGAAGATATTAAGTATAAATACGGGAACCCCAAGCCCAGTTCTTGGCAAGCAACGGGTAGTTTAATAGGTTCAAGCATCGTGCTGGTTTCCAAAACATTAAATTACGTGGTGAAGTCGCCAGTGTTCGATTCAGAGAAATTTTGTAGCGTTGGGAAAAACCCCTTTTGAATGTCCACAACCCTCAACTTCTGCAGCAACGTTCTTATCGAGCTGGAGAGTTAATCCTGGCAACGATGCTTGAAAGGTAAAACTTGCCGACGTTATCTCTGTCTCCTCTTTTTTGCTTCAATAGAATTTGCGAATGCTGCATAAACATTTAGGGAAATTCCGAATTAAGTAGAGTTCCGCAGAACTCAACCCTTAAGTCTGGGAATGGCTGTAAGTGCTATTTATCGACCATTAATACAGAATGTCATCTTGGACAAGTCATTAAGCTGTAATAATGATAAATGGCTGGAAATCAAGAGAAGAATAAATTTCGGATGGATAGCATTCAGGAAATATAGATGCATACTGAGGAGCAATATTCCAATTTGTCTGAAAGATAAAATAATGAAACAATGTATACTCCCCAACATGACTTATGGAAGTGAAACTTGGGCACTCACCAAAAGAATGGAAGAAAAGGTGAAAACTACACAGCAAGGAATGGAACGAATTATATTAGGAATCACTGTTGGATAAGAGAAACACATGGATTAGGTAGCAAACTCAAGTGGACATTCTTATCAAAACAGACCAACTGAAATGGACTTGGGCAGGACATGCAGCTCGAAGACATGATGATAAATGGACTAAGAAAATAACAGAATAGTACTCAAGAGGAGCTAAAAGAAAACCTGACAGACAACACAGATGGACAGATGAAATTCAAGAATTTATGGGCAATAAATGGATGGCCATTGCACAAAACAGAAGCAACTGGAAAGTTGCCGGAGAGGTCTTCATCCTGCAGTGGATTTAAAATGGCTGATGATGATATTCAGTAAGCGCAGTTATAGTGATCACGTTTGCAAACTGAATTTTGATTCTAATAAGCGAAGATCGACAAATATTATCCAGAGGCTATAAAAATAAAGATATAAAGTACAACTTTACACCTATAACCATAAGGTTCACCAATTAAATGAAACGTAAAAATCTGAAGAATATTTCGATATTTACGTTCCGAACAAAATAAATTTATCTCCAGGTTATCAAAATAAAAGTAAATTTATACTTACGTACATAGCTTAATATTAATTAAACATAACACTATAATATGATTATAATTTAAAATAGTCACTTATTTTAGATTGCTTTAAATTATCACTAACAGTCTATAGATTTTTAAATATTGTATAACAGTTTACATTCGATCATTTGCACCATTTCTTCCAACGCGCTCCTCAGGACGGCTATAGCTTCACGAGTTTGCCGTTTTGTAACTGGAATTCGTTCGGGTTCATCTTCATTTTCTTCCTCCTTGGCGAAATTATCAGTAACAGACTGGGCAATTTCTTCATCTGTTAAATCTAACTTGTAGATCACCATGTCCACCTAATCATTAAACTCCTGTTCACCCATGTCTTCAGGCTTTTCAACGTGATCAGTATTGCGACTTAGTTGTACATCATGAATAATTAATCCACATTTTTTTAACTGTTGCTAATGCAGGTTTCGGAAACTTCATTTCACGCACTGTCATGTGAAATGCATCTAGAACAGTTATCTGCTTTGCGATATCGGATGTTCCCAAATCTTCATCTATAGGCTGGATGATTCTTCACTTCATATCCGTTCTATAAAAGGTTTTTATTATTCCCTGATCGAGAGGTTGAATCAGTGATGTGGTATTTGAAGGTAGACAAACTAATTCAATGTTTTTGAAAGTCAACTTTGGATGAGCTGGGCAGTTGTCCAAAGCATTTTTTTTTTTCTTATCCATTTTCAAATCCCATTTACGAAGATAATCTTCAAATAAAGAAGCTGTCATCCAAGCACTGGTGTTGTCGGCAAATCCAACAGGCAGTTTTACTCCTTTAAAACATCTAGGCGATTTACTTTTGTCGATAACTAACAGCTTCATCTTGATTGTTCCTGTCATGTTGCATGTTAAAAGAACTGTAATCCTGTCCTTGATCTTTCCTGCAGACGCAGGATTTTTAAAAATCATGCAGTGGTCTGCAGTAGCCCTGTAGTACAACCGTTTCATCTGTATCAAAAATGTCTTCAAGATTATAAGTGCTTAACACGGTTTGCTAAGAGGTTTTCAACCAGTTGTCAGCTGCAGAACCATTGGAATCCTGTTTTTCTCTGTGAAGTTTTTTGTAAACAATATCATGCTTTTCCTTCCATCTTGTCAGCCATTCGTCCGTTGCCTTAAACTCTTTGTGTAGTTTTTGAGCAAAATCATTAGCTTTTTAGCTCAAAATCAATCGTAGCATTCTGAAGAATGCTACGATTGATTGGCGCATTAAATGAGCTGGCCTGTTTGAACCAAATGAACAGAGTTTCAACTACTGTTTAGCATTTCCCCTCCAGCTTCCTTTTTCTGGTTTCACTAATCATATTAGTGTTAACAATTTTGATAAAGATGACTGAGCAACTCCTAATTTTACTTCCGCTTCCCTTTGAGACATATTGCCTAAGTTTAATTTATCGTACGTTTCTATAATTCGTAACTTATCTTTTACACTCAAATTCACTCTTTCTGTTCACTGACATTTCTTTTTGGGTAGTAAAATTTAAAACACAGTAAAAAAGAGAAGCGTCAATCAATAACAAAGCGCATGGCGCACACAAGTTGGAACTAAAACAACACACGGCAAGTGAGACGAAGTTTAGATATAGAAATGAAAAGCAGATTTCAGCGAAGGGGAAATACATTTCACTATAATAACATGAAAACACAGAATTCCAGCTATCGGTATTATCGCAAATGAATAAGATCGAGTTTACTACCAGTTTATTGCACTAATAGAAAAGCTAAATAAACAGGAAACTGCAAATTGTTAGTTTTATGGTTGTGACCTTCAGAAATGTGCTTTAGAAAAATATCACAGAGGCGTTCAAAATAGATTCTTATAAGTGAAAATGTGATTCTAGTAAACGAAATTTTTTTCATGTTTACTAGAATCACATTTTATTGATTTGGATCGGTTCTTCGAAATTTGATTCTATTGGGTGGCTGTTTCTAATAACCAGTGATCACTATAATCGGCACTTACTGTATTTGATAACTCTGGAATATACTAACATATCCAGCACTTTCAAGTTCTATGGGACCCGAAAGGCATATAGGTTTCAACTCTCAAATTTTTCAGGATGACATTTTCAAAAAACTTCAGGGGCTCACATCTCGTATGGACTTGGCACACCCAAGGTCCTGAACTGGATATCATCATTCTTCTCTTTCTTGGTGATTTCCTTCTACTTCTCTCTTTCAGAGTAACTCAGATTTTTTTTTGGCTGGTGCAGCAAGCCTCGGCTTCCTTGCACCATATGGCTAATATAATAATTATAAATACAAGATCCATGGCAGCCTGATGGTTCATAGCACACAATTCTTTTGAAGAGCCATCTGCAGAGGTGAAAGCCGAATTTTTTTTAAAATCAGGTAGTTTCTGGTTGAGGCTACTTTGTCATTACATTCACAAACTAATTCCATATTCGTTTGAGTCATCTGCAGATGTGAAGGCCCACCCATTTTCTTAATATCACAAAGTTCAACACTACTTTTGGCTCTGCAGTTTCATAGTGCAGAGCTAAAAGTAGTTTCTCTACAGTGCCCAAAGTTCACCAACTCCATTATTTTTGAAACATTTCTCTTCTGCAATGAATTATTCTTGAACAGATATTCAAATTTCGATAATGTAACTGGGCTTGATACATTGTCAGTGTACTAGTTAGAAGTGCTGCTCTGAAAAATGGAAATATCTTTTTTTTTTTTTTTTTACCTTTTCTGCACACCTGTTTAATAGTATTCATTTCTGCTTCTTTTGTGCACACCTATCCAGATGCTTTTCACTTGCTTTCTACGAGGGTGGTTCAATAAAGAATTGCCTTGACCTAGCTGCAGAGGTGCTAGCCTGTTGATTCTTGGCTCAGGTTTTAGTCCTTCTCTACATAGCCACCGTGCAGATTTACACATTTTTCCAATCGATGGATGAGGCTACATATACCGTTTTTGTAGAAGTGGTGAGGATGGTCTTTGAACCATGACTCTGCTGCAGAAATGAGTGTCTCATCGTAAGGAAAGTGGGTTCCCCAAAGAAATGATTCAAGGGAAGGAAACAAGAAGTCCGACGGTGCAAGATTGGGTGAGTAGGTTGGATGGGGCAGTATTTCATATCCACAAGTGGCTGCCTGTGTTGTTGCAATTTCAGAAGTGTGAACTGGGCATTGTCTTGAAGCATTCTCACACCTTTGGGCAGCATGCCACACCTACATGTTTTGATTTTCTCCCATAATTTTGAGTAAGTTGGCATAATAGGCACCTGTAATTTTTCTACCTTTCAGCAGGTAATGTCATTATTACGCCTTTCTCATCCCAAAACACTGTCAGCAAGACCTTTCCTGCTGATGCTTGGACCCTTTTCTTCTTGCGGCGGCGACGGCCGGGAAGGGGGGGGGCATGATGTCGTCATTCCATGGACTGCTTTTTACTTTCTGGGTCGAAATGGTGTATCCAACTTTCATCCTGAGTGATCAGACGAGAGAAAGTCTTCCTCATTTTTTTTGGCACAGGGCTAACAATCTTATGATTTTTGTTGTCAATCAGTCTTCTGGAAACCAGTCAATAATTGGGGAATCCATCTTGCACTCAATTTCCGTAAATGGAGATGGTCATGAAAGACTGTTTCAACAGAGCCCACACTAATCTTCACCTCCTGGGACAATTCATACACAGATATCCGGCAATCTTCCATGATTAACGACTCCACTTTTCTGATCGTGCTGTCATCAATGACTGAATGGGGACGACCTGGAATGGGCTCAGATTCTACTGATGTCCAACCACAACTAAACTGTCTATGCCAGTGCTTCACAATACAGTAGGATGGGGCTTCATCCTTATCAGCAGTCATCTCCTCGTGGATTTCTTTAGATTTCCCCTTCAAGAACAGATACCGGATTACAGCTCTGGATTCAACTTTGTCCATGATTGCTACTTCATCACACGTTCAGCTCTGTAAGATAAAAACAAATTAAGACACAGGGCTGAAATTTTACACCTTTAGTACAGAGATATGTATGACGCTGCACACAAAATATCATGACTCTGCAATATGTGGAAGTGGGTGAGGGTGATTCTTTATTGAAGCACCCTCGTATGTGTAGTTGATCAGAATATTGCACATTCTAGAAAACAGTTTATCATTTAATGGAAAGATTAATTCTGTGCTTTTTCTATCTCAAGGTTCAACTACTTCAACACTTTGCTAACTATTTGAACTGATGGAAAAAAAAAACCCCATTATGATACCAATCTACCCAACCATTGAAAATAAGGGTTCTTAGATTGCTATTGCACTCAAGACCACAATCCTATTTCGTAGAGATGAAGCCTTGACCTCAAAAACTAGGAGGTGAGAGGAATAGGCTTATCCATTCTGTCCTAAAGATATTTGCACTACCAGTCTCTCTCTCTCTCTCTCTCTCTCTGTATTACTGGGTGACAGAAAACAAATACCTAGTTTCATTGAATTTTTTGAACAAGGATTTGACTACTGTACCTTTAGACAAAATGTAACACAGAAAACAAATTCAAAAATGTTTTTAGACTGATTTATTCAATATAACAAAAATTGAAAAAAAATCACGGGAATTTATGATTTCATGGAAATTTAAAAAAACATTTCATTGAAATACTCAATAGGAGTATTTCAATGAAATGTTCAGAAACTGATTCAGAAACCAGATAATGATCACTAATATTATTTAAATAAATATAAAGTAGAGTCAAAATGTTCCAGAACTGAATTTTTTAAAAACAACTAATATCACATAAGAGAAACTTATTAAAATTCTAGACCTATACTGTCTAGAAGTTTTAATAATAATTGATATTTTGGTTGCACATGTGAAAATTCATTTTTATATGTTGTTGATGGTAATTTCATGTCATTTTGTGAACAAAGATCTATAAAATTTTACTTTTTTTTGAGGAAATCTAAAAAAATGCTAAATTATTTTTGAAGAAAATAATTTAACATTGTAATCTGCTGGTACAAATTATGAAAAAAAAAAAAAAAAAATATTTATTTATTTTTTGCACTTGAGGGAAGCAATCAGAAGACAGTGAACTGATACTGACAAGGAAGAATTTAAAAGTGCATAATAATGTTCCTCACTACTCTTCACAAAAATTTCTGAATATCTTTCAAGCCATTCTGTAAAACTCTTACCAGATCTGCCCTAGTCAGCTTGCATTGCAAGTGATTTTTATTTATTTTATTTTTTTTTTTTCAAACTTAAGAACTCAATAACAAGTTCTTTATGACAATGATTTTCCACTAAAAGAGAAGTGATGGCAGCTATGTCAAAAATAATAAAGTCACTTTCAAAAAAGGCCAGGAAGCTTTTTTTAATTTACATAATAAACAGAAAAATTGCATAAATAGTCACAATATTTTTAACATTATTTTGAAAAATTTGATGCATTTGCAATTATCTGTAAATATGATATTTAAAGAAAAATGACATCTTAACCTTTTTAATCCTACTTTTTATAATCTGAATAACCATACAACACTGGCAATGTGCAGGTAAGCTGACATAAATATACAATACTTAAAAAAAATAAAAAAAATGCAGAAACAACTTTAATATTAACAGTATAACGAAGAAATAATTCAGGTAATCAAATTTTAAATTATAAAGAAATTTGAGTAATATATATTGTAAACATTCTTAAAGAAACTTGAATGTGTTTCAATTTGGTCTTGACTGATAACAATAACCATTTTGTTTAAATTAGCATGAGTAAAGGAATATGATGCAAGAAAGCAGCTATAGCATCAGCCAAAAAAAAAAAAAAAAAAAAAAAACCCTTCCTATTTCACCCATCCATTCATTCCAGAAGTTTATCTAATTCAGCCTTGAATTTATTTAAGCTTTCAACTTCTACAATGACAGAAGGAAGTTTGTTCCAGCAATCAACCACCTGCTGACTAAAGGCAAATTTTTGCACATCTATTCTACAACTGCCTTTCCTCGATTTGAATTTATGCCCCCTCAGGTGCAGAGTCTGAGCAAGAGGAAGAATTCCATCCACACTGAGCTTACTCAAACCATTCAAGGCCTTATGCACCTCAATCAGATCAATTCGCAGGTGTGCCTAATCTCCAGATGCTGCAATTTGCAGAACTTAAGCCTATCTTCATAACAGCAACCCTTTGTTCCACTCACTAATCCCGTTTCCCTTCTCTGTTCTAGTAGCTCAACATCTTTCCTAAAATGAGGCCTCCAGACCTGTATGCAGTACTCAAAGTGTGGCCTGACCATTGCCTTATACAAGGGGATAATCACCTCCTTATGCCTACTAGCAAAATTCCTATATATCATTGACAAAACCCCATGAGCTACTCTTGCAGCCTGGCTGCACTGCTCAGAAAACTTCATACTTTACTGCACAATTACCCCTAGGTCATTTTAATTCTCCACTAACCTGAGTGTAGTGCTACAAAGTTGGTATGTTACTCTGGGATTATTGCAACCCATATGCAGTACTTTGCATTTATCAATGTTAAACTTCAGTTGCCACTTCTCAGCCCATCTGCTCAACTTTTCTAGATCCTGTTGCAGTAGCGTGCTGTCCTTACTGTCTGTCATTAATAACCCTACCAACCCTTGTATCGTCTGCAAACTTGGACATTAGCCTGATATACCTTCATCAATATCATTGATAAATATGGAAAACAACAATGGGACCAACACAGACCCCTGGGGAACTCTGCTTATAAATTCTAACTAATTCTTAGTATAAAACATAGTTTATGATGTGTTTAAATCTGGAATTATTATTTGGTTATACACAGTTGTTTAAAATAATAAAAATAAAGATCATATTTTCTTAAGTGACCAAAGATCACAGCAGCAGAACTAAATTCAATTTATCATATAATGTTATCTATACTTTCACTCAGCTTTGGAATAAACTGTGTGTGAAATGGATTCAATTGCACAACGAAATGGGAACTGCAGGCTGAAACGTCTCCACATCTCTGCCATATAGAAGGAATTAAATGGTGCTCTCAAAAAAAACCTATATGTATTCATTGTGGCAATCGCAAAGAAATGCTGTCCCACACCTTTGCTAAAATACATCATATGATCTGGTTACATGTGTACCTCGCCATTTCAGGATGAAAAATCATAAAATCTGGATGATCAAGTTGCTTTCCATTTTGTTGAAAAATATGCTATACACCATCACAGCCACGTAGGCTAACTCATATGTGAAATGTAACTTTAATTCATATCTATAAACAGCACTAACTCAATCATTTTTAAAAGATGAATTCACACATTCTTTGGCATTTTTAACCAAGTTCCCCACCCACCTTTAGCAAGATGCTTTGCTTAGAAATGATAGATTTTCAACTTTATGCTATGCAACTGTCAGATATAATATTAGTAAAATGATGCAAGAAAGTAGGCTTATAAAACATGTTTCCCACTACCAGACGTATCTGAGTGGTCAGGAGCGGAAGTGCCGTAGCACACGCTCTTTGAGTGGACCGGGGTTCAAGCCAGTGACTGACTGCTAAATATGATTAACATTTTGTATTGACTGAATTATTGTAAATTCCACTGACCTGGTGGTCGTGCCGGAATATAAACAAGAACATATATATACAGGGTGATTCACTACCAGTGCGACAAACTTGCAGGAGGTGTAGGGGGCACAAAGACGAATCGGAATCACATAGCATTGCAGGGTCCAAAATGCCTTCGTCATGCGGTAGAGGACGTTGAACGGGAGGTCGCGTGAACAGTGATCCCGCTGGAAGTCAGCATTTGCGAACCGGTTCCCGAGGCAGTAGGATGGACGAGTATTCAAACGTTGAACTGGCCGACATGCACTTCGCGTATGGAGCTGCGGACTGTAACGGGCGCGCCGCTCTGCGCTTGTACCAGGAACGTTTTCCGCACAGGCGTGCTCCTCATCATACGATTTTTGCACATGTGCACAGAAGGTTACGTGAGACTGGTTGTTTCATGAGAAGTACCATGAATGGAGAGCGAACGACGACGACGCCAGACAATGAGGAGAATGTCCTACGTCTTGCAGAAGGCAATCCGAGTACGAGTACTCAAGCAATAGGCCAACAATTGGGTATTTCCCAATCCACTGTATGGAGGATACTGTCAACAAACCAAATGAGTTCATACCATCTGCAACGCATCCAATCATTGGAGCCCGTGGATTATCCACTCCGGAGGACTTTTGCTACTTGGTTTCTTCAACAGAAACGGTTCGCAAATGCTGACTTCCAGCAGGATCGCTGTTCACGTGACCTCCCGTTCAACGTCCTCTACCGCATGACGAAGGCATTTCGGACCCTGCAATGCTATGTGATTCCGATTCGTCTTTGTGCCCCCTACACCTCCTGCAAGTTTGTCGCACTGGTAGTGAATCACCCTGTATATATATTTTTTTTTAATTTATCCAATCACCCTGTATATATATTTTTTTTTAATTTATCCAATCTATCTTTAGCCATGTAAGTTTATTTCAATAGTCAGTCAGTCAGTTATTTCTGGTTGAAGGCATATTCACAACAATCTATTCTGCAACCATGTTTTTAATTTAAATTTATGTCTGTTTATGTGTGTGTGTTCTGTAACCTGAGATGAAGTTGATATCAGCAATTAGTTTACTCAACCTATTGAGAGCTTAAACACATTAATCAGGTCACCACACAGATGCCTAGTTTCCAGATACAACAAATTTACATAAACCCAGTCTTTTTTTTTGATAGGAATACCCTTTTGTGTCGTCAACTTATTGTTCTTTTCTGCACCCTTTCCAACAAAGACCTACATCCTTCCTACAATGAGGCTACTTTAAACAAGGGGATAAATTTTGCTCCGACTAGGTTCCCAAAGTGTCTGCATATCATTGACAGAGCAACATGAACTATTCTAGCAGCCTATCTGCAATGTCTAGAAAACTTAATGTTGGACTGCAACCCCCCAATGTATTTTCATTATCAATTTTGCACATATAGTTATTTAGTATTTAAGGTAGTTTATGGTATTTAAGGCACTTAAAGATATTCCAGTCCCATTTGCTCCTGAACCCTTAGGCAAAAATTCATACACACGCTAATTATACCTGGTCAGTATTAGCCTATGCAATGGAAATTTGGATTATTAAGAGTTCCACTTGCCCAGAGCCAATACCACAAACCCCCCCCCCCCCCCTTCCATCAACTTTGTTTATATTGTACCAGGTTACAAATGTTTTTGTTATCTGCACATTAATACAGAAACTGGGAGAGGTCCTTCTCTTGAAAGGTCCTGTAAATTAACACAATGAAAAGAGTGGCTTTGAAGTGCAAATAAGAAATAAAATTAATTAATTAATCATAAATAAATAAAATGTGGTTGATGTGTTCCCCCATATGTATTTTAACAAGTTATAAAAAATCTATATAAATAATGATAATCATGACAAGGAATGGGAAAATTTTTTCCTGTCACCTGCTGATTTTCCTTTTCTCATTTATCCATTTCTCAAAATTTGGTTAAGAAGAGGAAATTTTAGAATAATGGCATTCTGTTTTTTAGATAATCTCACATTATGAAAAACTGCAGGACTTTTTTTTTTTTTTTTTAACACATTATTAATTTAAAGTATTTATCCCTTTCTAGCAGTAAACAAGTGTGATGTACTGATATGAACTAACAGAAATTTTAGAATGATGGCATTCTGTATTTTAGACAATTTATTTTTGGAAAGAATAACTCTTCATGAAAAATTGCTTCTTTTTTACATTGCATTAAATTAACGTATTTTAACCTTTTATAGCAGTCTGGTACACTAATCTGAATTAAAAAAAAAAAAAAAAAAAAAAAAAAAATTTTGCAATTACAACTGAAACTTGTATCTGTGACAACTTTTAGTGGATTTGCATTTTGAATATGAACATGCATTTTGCATAATATCGTAAAAGGGAAATGTTATGATTACTTTAGCAATTTATTTATAAATTTTCCCAAGTTTTGTTGAATGTTTACAATTTTTATATCCACTATTTGTGGCCACATACATTAAATGCAAAAAAGGCAACCCAACCACACAATATAAAACATAAAATTAAATACAAAATATAAATAAATAATTAATAAATGAAAGTTGAAATATGTGAATGACTAAATACATTGCAGCTACATCTGTATTTATATTATAAATACAGTTGTGGCTGTGGTACATTTAATATATTCATATAAGACTGTGTCTATATAACAGGCTTTTTTTTTTCTTTTTAAGTTGTGGCATTGCACTTTATTGGGGATATGTCAAAAGAAAACCGATTTCTTCTGCAATATTTTGATTTATGTAAGTGAAGAATCAATTGCAAAATGAAAATAATAACAGAGAAATTTTCTGTCTGCAAAAAAAAGCTTAAAAGTAATTTTACACACAAAAAAGTTTCAGACAAATAATATAAAATCATAAATATTTAATTTATAACGGGTTCAGTTATGAAACCAACAGTAAGCTGCACTTGTAAAGCAAGTATCAGATTAATATCCTCTTTATGCCTGCTTATTTTATAATTTTATATGTAATATATTCTTTAATACAGCATAAAAAGCTAAAAACACAGACAAAGGATATAACAGTACTTGAGCCTAATAGTGAATGACTACAAGCATGGTTTTACTTTCAAAGAACAAAATGCCAAATCAATACTAGAATAATCTATACAAGAACATGATGTTCAGCTGAACTGGAAAAGAATACAAAGAAAGTTGTTATTCACTTCATTTAAAAATAAATTTTAATAACATAGCAAACACAAGAATAAGGAAATGATTTCACAGCTAATTTTAGAACCTTTTCAGAATTCATAACAATAAAGGCACATATGACATTTGATATAAACATTTCCAATTTTCCAAATCCATACAACAATAACACCTCAGCTAATTAGAATGAAAAGTACTTAAGGCAGTGGTCTCAAACTGGCGGGCCGCATCCGGCCCCCGAAGCAATTTTACACGGCCCGCGAATACATTTCAATTAGTATTTGTTGTAAATACGGTGCTTATAATTTTAGAGACATAGAGATACGGACTGAGCTTATGTGCGCGACTGCTATTGAAGGAAAAAGAGATAGAATGAATAGGTTGGGGCTTTGTCTTTGTCACTGTATGCTTGTATGCCAGGCCACGTGACTGGGGTAAGGTGGGAGAACTTCCCACGTTGGTACAATCAGTAAACTTAGTTCACCAGCCGACAGTTGGTGGCGCTTCAGTATTGTGGTGTTTCTGATTTTTTCTATTGACTTGGTACTTCTGATATATATTTTCCTTGAGTCAGTCACTAGTTGGTTAGCTGGATGCACAGCTGCACAGTTCATATTGCTATATAGATGGAGACAAACTAATGTATGGCCCGTCAGCTGCTTTCAGATCGTGCATTCGGCCCGCATGCAATTTGAGTTTGAGACCACTGACTTAAGGTATTAGTGCATTAAGTTACTGTAGAAATAGTTTTAATACAGGTGTATCAAAATAAAAGAAAATAAAGGATTATTATCTTCTATATTTTTGAAGAATTTGGCAAATACCTAGAACTTAAATTGTGACTAGAACTAAAAATTTACAAAAAAATTTTTAGCTAAATAAATCAAAGCTACATATCAGTTTACATGTGTGAATTTCACAATCAACTAAATGCCATACTGAAATATTAAAAACAGTATATGGAAATAGCTGAGGCTTTAGAGTGATATTAATTTTAAACAATTTGAAAGAAAAGTACTTTGCATGGAAAATCCCCACAAGACAGTCAACAAAAAACTTTATATAACACTTAGAATTATCTCACAAAGTTGACCACTGAAAATTTGCACTAAAATGTTTTCATGCTGCAAAAAAAAAAGTTAAAATAAATGTTAGAAGAGCAAAGAAAACTGGTTAATTTAAAACAAGAACTACTGTTCAAACATTTTGATCTTTAATAAACAATATTAATGTTTTTCAAATGGCAAGCACAAATTATATCCAACTTGAACAAAATGAAATGTCATGTTCCAGTTAGGTGCCATCCATTTATCATCATCAAATTTATTGCTAATGTATTATTATTGACTACAGAGTAAAAGCAATTGGAGGAAAAGGAATTAGCAGATCACAAGTGAGCAAATGTTCGCCTGTAAATAAAAATAACAAGCACTATGTCATAGCAAAATATTTTATTATGTACCCTATGCTTCATTTGTCAGTTATCAACATTATCAGACAATGAAATGAACAGTGTAACACATATCAATTAGCTACTTAAATTACACATTATAATAATGATGCCATACAGTTCAGGTAAACGTATATATCAAGAATCCTGATCAACCTGTCTTCAACAGTGACAAATATTTCACTAGTCAGAACCATGTCAAGGCATTTAATTGCTTGGATGCAAGCAAAAACACTACAATACAATGGCTAAAGGTTCCATTAATATTCATTTTGCCACATGTGATCTGGTTCTGGATGCAATTGCAACCATATTAACACATGCCTGGCTACAGTTGCTTACTTTAGAGATTGTAACATTACAAAAGAAAACTGTGTATGTAGTCCTCTGCATGGTACTTCAAATTTTACATTATCTCTGCACTTTCATGCATTTGTGCAGTGATGCAACAATCAACAGGATCTATGTTCATTGTCAACCAGTATGTGTATACTGAGAAATTTCTCCAGCTGATTCTGGCTCATCTTCCCTGTTTTGCTAAAGAAGGATTATCATCTCAGACTTTTAAAGCTTTCTTATCCAGTTTTATTGTATAGAATTTTATTATTGTAATTTTGTATTATTGGGGAAAGATGGAATTATATTTAAATTCATTTATAGAATGCCACCCAGCTCCTGTGAGTTACATTTTGAAATATGAAGTGTTCTTAAAAAAACATGAAAACATCCTTGTGCAAATTCTCAGAGACAACACTTTCACTAAGGATCTAATTTTCAAGTAGAATAGTTATATATATAAAGAAATGACATAATTAAGAGGATGATTCAAAATTTCTTGTGCATTTCTTTCAGAGTACTTAAATGTATGACAGCCATGTTCAGTTATAATCATCAGAGGTAGAATTTAAGTTTCTCCTTGCCAGAGTCATTTTACTTGTTTATGCATAATCATGACAGGATAACATACAGTCAACCAGCATAATAGGCAACAAGGGGGGGGGGGGGGAGAAGCATTTTAAAGTTTGAAATAGAGGGCATAAACTCCACAAAAATTTGCATGATGTTATACTTTGTACCACAAACAGGCATGTATGTGATAACACATGGGGAATAGATAAACTTGAATAAAAAACAGAAGCAGAAGAAGATTTTGGGATTATAGTAAGGGCCAATGTGAAATTCCATATTCAGTGTAGAGAGGCATCAAGAAGGGCTTATTGTATCCCATCAATGATTTATCAACACTTGCTTGTAGAGCTAGTGAGATCATAATTGCACTGTATAAGGCAACTAAGGTCATGTTTTTAGGTGAATGCACCTAAAAACACGGTGCTTCTTGAAAAAGTCCACAGAAGAGCAGCCATTTAGTAAGATTGATAAAATGGCACCTGTTTGAGGAAAGACTGAATATATAAGCTTCAGCGCTTGGTTACCCAAGTCCTGGGGGGGGGGGAATCTGTAAAGCTCTGAGAAGGGCAGTAAAATTAATAAAAGCAAAATGTTCGTGTTTATATGTGATACTAAAACTAGGGGCCATGAATTCAAATTATGGGGGAAGAGGTTCAGACTGGATTATAAGTTTTCTTTTAAACCCATAAAATTTTAAACTTTTGGAATAAATTATCTCCATAGGCAGTTGAGACTGGCAGCTAGAATTTAGCTTCTCTGTGATGTGTCATTTGACTATTATTTATGCATAACCATGACAAGGCAACTTGCAGTTAAGCAATATACTGACCAGCAAGGAAGTGGCATGATAAAGTTTGTAATAGAGGGTATAAATTCCATAGAAATTTGTCTTGCATTATAAGTATGCACTATTGCACAGGTGTGCATCAGTATAGCAAAGACTAAAAGAATATTATAAACATGAACCTTTATTAGCATGTAACACCAACAGCTGTCACATCAATCAACATTCCACAAGGCCAATCATCATCAATAAGCAGCACCAATGGATATGGTGCCACTGTACATGAATATTGTAGCCATTCAAAATAAACATTTTCAATCATTTTCTGTTTAACAAATGAGTGTAAATTGAGACAAACTTTTGCTTAAGAAACTCAGCCTATTACAGTTCTATTGCAATGGAGGAACATTTTTTAAACCTCCTTAGGACACTGTGATCTAAGATGAAACTTGGTCCATTATTATAATTTAGCACACAAGCAAACTAGTGCTTAACTTACATATCACATACACTGCCCCAGAACTTAACATTCAGAATATGATTTGGAGTGACAATTCACCTCAGCTCTTGGAAACTGCATTACCAAAATACTTGAAAAGTTGACTGAATGGGTGGTGTTTTTGTGCACAAGAACTGCCATCCACATACACAGCCAACAAAACAACTTTAATAGAAATAGACTGGAGAGCAATGTATCACCCTACTGTTCTGATTAACTTTTTTGAATCCCTCAAAGGACCAACTTGAAAAGCAGAAAGTTCAAAACTGATGATGAGGACACGATTGCTGTTCTATGCTATCGGGTGTCCTAGTAACTTCCAAACAGACTGGATTGCAAACAGTATGCTTGACTTAACAAATGCTTTTAGAACCTTACTGTAAATGGAGATTTTTCTTTTTAATTTTTTTTTTCTTTTCAATTAAAGTTTGCTAGTTTATAACATTGTAAGCATTATTAAAAATATGTATTCTGTTTATATTCCTAAACAGAACACACATTTTTATAATAAAGACAAATCTCCCATCTAATGGTACACAGTAACATAAGGGTAAACATATAGTAATGGTATTCACCATATAGTGCAAGGAAGCCACAGGCTTTTGCTACACTGGTAAAAAAAAAAAAAAAAAAAAAAAGTATGCTTTTCTCTCAAGGAAACCTCACTTAAAGTGGCTCTTGTATGAATGGCTCTCTGATAAAAGTGAAACTATAATACTCTGAAAGCCACATAAAAAAAAAACATTTGTCCAATATTAATATGAGGTTCTGCCCAGATGCATTAATATATATTTTTAGCTGCCAGTGCAAATTTTACTCAACGTAAAAAAAATCTATTTTCTCTCAAATATATGTGTGTGTGTGTGTGTTTAAAATAATGATTTTTAGCACCATAAAGTACTGGATGAATGTGACGTCACTACATAAAAGCTAGAGGGAACAATCAGTACCAAAGTTCATCTTGACTACAGTGTAGAATAAAGACTTTGGATAAACCTTATAATCCTTGTACATATGTATGAAATGTAGGTATAAGTAAACTGTGGACAACATTCTTAACCTGACAGTGGTGGCATGGCACCTGACAGGCATCTTTTTATTTCTAGCTTCCTAAAATATATTCAAACTTTTACTGCAGTAGTTCCTCAATTTTTTTTGCTTACTGTTTTTGCAGAGTAATTAAATCCAAATACCTGTCAGGTGCCCTACCACCATTTGTGTGACCTTTATCATTTGCTCGAAAAGTATTGTAGGAACTGTTTACTACATTTAAAGTCTGTGTTTGTTTCATGTTCAAGATTAATTGCCTGTCCACTCCTACAAGTTAGTAAACATCTATGGTCAAAAAGAAGTTGTTTTTTTAAATATTTTTTTACCATTTTCACATATTAAAAATGCATAAATGTAACACGTTATTCATTCAAAAAGGACACTACTCCATGGGAAGGATTTTGTTTGTTTGTTTGTTTTAGGATTTTCTGGTGCATTAGCATCTAAAGCTATAATGCGCCAAGTCAAATCCATGAGAAGGAGGGTAAGTAGGTAACACATGTTGCACTGTAAAGTGCACCAAATTTGAAATGAAATTTTGAAAAAAATATGAAAACTGAAATGTAGAATCATAACTAATATGTACATTTATAGTTATTTAATTTTTTCGAAGTATTTTTACATATAAGCAGAAATATTCTAGCATGCACAGGCTTAAAATTTTGTGCACTTAATGGTCTTTTAACCAAAAAAATGGATCAAAATCTTAGTACTGAGTCTATATTTTTTGATTCATATGTTCTTTTAATTTTCAAAAGAATTAAGATTTTGTCTAATTTTCTGAAAATATCAAGTCATTAAAAAAAAACTTTAAAAATTTTTTAAATTAAAAAATAAAGGTCCATAAAATGTATTGCAATTTTTCAAGAAAAGCTGAAATACTGGTATAATTCCTGGTCTATTCAAAAACACCCAAAAGTTTTTCTAGAAATAAAAGTAAAAAAGGACCTGTCTGGTGCTGCGCTACCATTTGTGTTATAAGATTTGCACCACCACTGCCAAGTTAAATAATTAGCTGAAAAACAAGTTGTTGGATGACAAAGAGGAAATGGAATTCACTTTTATCAGTTCACTATATTCAAATCACAATGAAAGAGTTGTATCTGCTTGCGTTTCAATTTTTTAAATATTAATAATCAGAAATTTCCAGTAACCAATATCTTTACTACTCAAAAATAAACAACCCACCCCTTCATATGCTGATACTGCAAAAGAATGCACAATTATTTCATAGTTACAGGTAGTTCCCGCTTTATGAGTTTTTTTTTTTTTTCATGTATCAAAAAACTCGAAAATATGAACACTAATTGCAAAAAATGAATGTTAAAACATTCATAAATATTGCATTTCAAATCACGCACATAGCTATACAATACAGTGTATCCTGCTTTACAATATTAATCTGTTCCAGAGATACTATCGTATCGTGAAAATATCATAATATGAACCTAATAACACATCATTTTTTGGTAATTCGTTCCATGACCTCGGAAGTTGAAATTTTCGCTAGATAACTCTAAAAGTTCATTTTTATAGTGTAAGTTGTATTAATTACCAATTCAAATCATTAAAATGCACTACATTTTCGTCGTTATCATATGTTCTGTTATAAGAACCAATTTTGAACAGCTTTGTGATATTTTTCTAAAGCACATTTCTGCACGTCACGACCATAAAACAATAAAAACAATTTGCACTTTCCGGTTTATTGGGCTTTTCTGTTAGTGCAATCAATTATAAACGGATACTAAACTCGATGTTATTGCATTTGTGAAAATACCGATAACTGGAATTGTGTGGTTTTTTATGTTATTATGGTGAAATGTGTTTCCCTTTTACCGAAATCTTCAATCGTATAAAAAACGTAAATAAATTTTCAGAATCTTCTCTTCATTCTTTTTTTTTTTTTTTAAGCTTTGTAAACTTGTTACTCCATGCAACTGGTCTTAGTTGCAATTTGTGCGTTCCGTTAAAAAAATGCTTATGCATTTGCTATGAAATTTAAAAAGAAAAAAGAAGATTATCTTGGAAATAAATGCCTCTTGAAGCATTTCTGAAGAAGAAGACTCCTTGTGCAATAAACCAATGAGTGCCGAGCCAATAATGAGTGATCAACGAGTGTGCATTTAGTTGTTGATGATGATGAAGAAGAACAAACATTCTTTAACATTTGTAAGTCATAAATAATTTCTCTATTATTATAATTTGCTTGATTTTACAGGCTACATTTTCATTTCTTTGGATAAATCAATCATTGTTTAAACATAAACTAATTAGTTAACTAATTTCATTATTGTTAACGTAACCCCTATTTTTAACATTATGTCTATGGGAAATAAATTCCCACTTTACGAGCGTGTGCTAGGAACGAATTAACTCGTAAAGTCAAGAACTACCTGTATAAGCATAAAACAAAGATTATACCCCTAAGCATAAAATGAAGTTCCCTTGAAAATATAGGACATGCTCAAAGGAACTAGATTAACTCCACAAATAAACAAAGTGGCATATTTTCAAGTAGTCTGCCATAGATGATTTTTAAAATTTGCACACTAAAGAACTCATTACATAAAAAAATCAAAAATGGTGAATTATACAGCAAAAAAAAAAAAAAAAAAAAAAAATGCTTTCATATTATATTAAAGAAGAATTGTTAATATGGGATTCAGTTAAGGTCATAAAGTTGCAAGAATAATAAATTCTTTGTTATGTTAAATCAGTACATCATAGTGATTTAACATTGAATGTTAAATCACTATGATTTAAAGTGTTTCACTTCTGACCACAGCTCTGTAGAATTTTTGTCTCGATCATTAAGTATAAAAAACACAAATAACTGTGTGTTACATAAAATTAATTAACCTTCAAAGATATTACTTTTACAAAATCTAACTTTATATAAATATTAAAGCACTGAAATCTGTGGCAGTCTTCTTTAGCTTCATTAACTTTATTAAGAGAAACAACTCTGATTTAAATTTCAAATGAGGTCTCACACAGCAGTTATTAAACCAAGTATTCTACACAATTAAATTCACTGAACTTTTTTTTTTATGTTCAACCCTCTGCTGAGTATACTTTGTGCATCTCATAAAAAACTGTTAGCATTATATCAATGTGAATTTTAATATTCACTTTCACTTTGCATAATTAATTATTTTTAATTGGAGATGGAGAAGAGAGACAAATTCTTATTTGGTGCACCATACACCTGTTGATTTTCTACAGGGCTTGGATTTTGGCCCCAATTTTGCTTATTACATATTAGTTACTTCAAGATCTCCAAATTATTACAGTGCAACCTTAATATACTCTTTCTGGTCGCATCGCAGTTTTGGATATAAAGCAAGTCCGATTATGGCCCACCCAACCAAAAGGAGGGTATAAGAATGCAGTTTATTGCAAATTATGAATTTCACAATAGACACTAGCAGAAGCAAACTCAACCTCAGAGAGCAGAACTACCTAGTGCAATGGTTTGCAAAGTGTGGACCATTCAATTGAATTATTTTTCTGCAGTGTATTCTCACAAGGAGATGATTAAATCTTTATAAACAGCAGTAATTATCCAACAGTAATGTTCTTGCCACACTTAGAGATGCAATGAAAAGTGCATCAATGAAACTTTAATTGCACACAGGACTAAACATTTTTCTTTGAGAAGGTAACCAGCTATCATATATCAGTTTTGCTGCATTACAACATAGCTTTCTAGAAATTCTCTGAGCAGTGGTTAGGAAAACCGTTGCTCAGAAAATTTCTTATCTGCCTATATCATAATTCCAAGGTCACTTTCTTCCTCAACTGTTTTCAATTCAACCCCACAAAGTGTGTAAGCTATTTGCTATTACCTAAATGTAAAACCGTGCATTCTGCTGCATTAAAACATAGCTGCCACTTTTCTGACCATTTCTGAAGTCTGTCCAAGTCATTTTGAAGGAGTACTGTAAATAGGTTGAGTTTGAAGGGGGTGGCCAGGAATTAAGGTTAAATATGATGGCATCACTGAACTTGAGAGTGAGAGGTTTATTTGTACTGGAGAAATGCCAATGTATGACCAATACATACAGGCAGTTCTAAGAGCAAAGTGGGTAACTACAGATCTGTTAGTCTGACTTCAGTGACAGGGAAAATCTTGGAGGCAGTGATTAAAAGTGCAGTCAAGGAATATTTAGATAGAAATTAAATTCTTAAGGACGCACAACATGGTTCTGCTAAAGAAAAATCATGTTTAACTATACTGGTTAGCTATTTTGGCACACTTAAGCTTGATGCAGAAAACAGTCTTGACAGCTTATTCGGATATTAGCAAAGCATTTGACTTAGTTTTTCATGAGAGTTTGCTGTATAAGCTGGAACACATTGAAATCTATGATGGATTGTAGGGTAGAGGGTTGCGATTAAGGTGTAACATCACAGGTCATAAAGGAAACCTTGATCCTTTATGACCTGTGAAACATTTCTCCAAGAAGCTTAAGTGTGTCAATAGCTAACCAGTATAGTTAAACATGATTTTTCCTTAGCAGAACCATGTTGTGGGTCCTTAAGAATTTAATTTTTTCTATCTAAATATTCCTTGACTGCACTTTTAATCATTGCCTCCAAGATTTTCCCTGTCACTGAAGTCAGAAGAACTGATCCTTGAGGAAACCCCAAGGTTTCCTCAAGGATCAGTTCTTGGAGAAATGTTGTTTCAATATCAAAATTGCAGATGATGTAAACATTGGGAGAGTATTTAATGATCAATGCCAAGCAGTGCTCCTTCAAGATGACTTGGACAGGCTTCAAAGATGGTCAAAAAAGTAGCAACTATGTTTTAATGCAGCAAAATGCAAGGTCTTAGATTTGGGTAATAGCAAATAACTTACATACTTGGAGAGGTTTGGCTAAAAACAGTAGAGGAGAAAAAGTGATCCAGGAATTATATGATATGGTGGATTGAAATTGTCTGAGAAGCAGACAGGAAAGCTTATGATGTCCTGTCAATAATTTATTGAACAACAGCCTATATAGATATGTAGGTCATAATGCCACTGTATAAGTAAATTGTAAGACTGCAATCGGAACACTGTGTCCAAAAGACATTGAGCTCCTTGAAGGATTCCAAAAAATGGGCATGACACGTGGTGCAATCTGCAAAACGGTGACCATATCAGGAAAGACTTTGATTATGTGTACAGAGCTTGGCAACCAGGCACCCTGTCCTTGCATCATCAGCGTTACATGATTAAAATACAGTAAGACCCCCCGTATCTGCAAGGGATATGTTCCAAGACCTACCATGGATGGCTGAAACCGCGGATAAGTGAACACCTGATGACCCCATATATAACGTGATTTTCTTGCATACATACGTATAATAAAGTTTAATTGATAAATTAAACACACAGTAAGACATTACCAACATTAAATATGGTAATAATAAAGTACAGCAGACTCGATTTACCAGGACACTTCAAGACTCCAGATAAAAAATTAAAAAAATCAACCAGAAATCATAAAAATTCAAGTAATAACTAGAATAGGTATAAACAAATATTTTGCAAGTCGTAAATAAGTGGCAAAAACCGGCATTATAAATCATCATTAGGAGATTAGTGTACCTATTATCTTGCAACCCCCGATGTCTTCACACCTACTGCTCAAAAAAAAAAAAAAAAAAAAGAGACCAAATGTTTAGTCTGATTTAGTGCATCGAGTTGATTGTTGTGTTCCGTCGCACTGCAAATGGACAAATTTTGTTTCACTATTTGTCAGGGATGTCGGAATTTTTTTTTTTTTTTTGTTTAGAAATTGCAAAAATGATGGGCAAACGCAAGAGTTGTGCTTTCAAATTTAACAAAAACTTGAAATTATTCAAAAGTTTGAAAACAGTGCATCTGTTAAATCTCTAAAGAACCATTATAATGTTGGTGACCAAACTATATGCGACACTATAAAAAATAAAGGGAAGCATCGTATTGGACACGCGAGTAATACATGTTAAGTTTTTTTTTTCCGTGGTTAACTGCAGGTAACTGAATCAGCAGATACGGGGGGGGGGCGCAACTGTACTTTAATCACATAACTCAAGGATTACCTTTTTTTTTTTTAACTCTCATGTATGACTACCTAGCTATTACAGCCATTAGATTGTGGCTGAGTTTTTATTTATTACCTGCGCATGCACAGGGGTATTAAATAAGGTCATTCAGTAATAAATAACAAAGGTCATTCAGAAGCATGAGATCATCACAAGAAACCGGATATTTTAAAATTTTATTTTTAAGTATAAAAAGCATTGCTATTACTTTTATTTTAAATTATCAAAATTTAAAAAAAAATTCAGCATTATTAAAAAAAACTAAGGTAACAGTAAATCTGCCATTTAAAATGTTTAATCCATTTCACCCACTGACAGCAATATAGTAAAACTATAAAAATAACAAAATAAAAAATTTTAAAAAGTGCAAAATAAAATTTGCTTACATAAAAATGCTTGCTTAATAGGTCATCCTTGAATAGAGGGGGAAAAAATTAGAGGAGATTAAATTTAATTTTTGGCTATAGTGCACTTAAATTGTGGGCACTAAAACTGCCCTACAACACATGTTATAGCAAGGCTACATTGTATTTGTTGTTATTATCTAATATTAATGTACAAATTGGAGCAATATGGCATTAAGGGCAAGATGCTACAATGGATAAAAAGATGGTTGAGGGGGAAAAGACAGAGTGTTAATCAATGGACACTGCTCTTTGTGGACTAATGTTATTAGTGGAGCCCCCCCCTAGGGTTTGGTGTTGGGCCAATTGTTGTTTTCTGTATTTATCAATGATAGTGATGAAGGTATATCAGGGTTAATGTCTAAATTTGCAAATGATATGAAGGTTGATACGGCTGTTAATGACAGTACACTACTGAAACAGGACCTGGCAAAGTTGAACATATGGGCTGAGAGGTGGCAACTAAACATTGACAAATGTAAAGTACTGCATATAGGTAGCAGTAACCCCAGAGTAATGTACCAACCAGGTGGTACTAAACTCAGGGTAGTGGAGAGTGAAAAAGACCTGGGGTAATTGTGCAGTCAGACATGAAGTTTTCTGAGCAGTGCAGACAGACTGCAAGAGTAGCTCATGGTGTCTTGTCAATGATATACAGGAATTCTGCTAGCAAATATAAGGTGGTGATTGTCCCCTTGTATAAGGCAGTGGTCAGGCCACACCTTGAGTACTGCATACAGGTCTGGAGGCCTCATTTTAGGAAGGATGTAGAACTCCTGGAATGAGTACAGAGAAGGGAAACAAGATTGATGAGTGGAACAAAGGGTTGCTGTTACCAAGAAATGCTTAAGTTCTGCAAATTGCAGCGTCTGGAGACTAGGCACCTGCGAGGTAATCTAATTGGGGTGTATGTATAAGGCCTTGAATGGTTTGAGCAAGCTCAATGCTGATGGGATCTTTCCTCTTGCTCAGATTACTCACCTGAGGGGACATAAATTCAAACTGAGAAGAAAAGACAATTGTAGAATAGATGTGCAAAAATTTGCCTTTAGCCAGCAGGTGGTTGATAGTTGGGACAAACTTTCATCTGTTGTAGTGGAGGTCAACAACTTGGGCAGAACTAGACAAGCATTGGGAGTGAATGGTTGAGTGAAATGGGAAGGGGTTTTTTTTTTTTTTTTTAATAAGCAATGTGCAATTACTCACACAGTGCTGTAGTCTTAAAATTAGCAGAAGGTATATTTTATGAATAGTGCATTACTTTTTTGACTCACCCTTGTAGAAGGAATTATAATTTATGCTATAAAATTATTATTAAATGCAGAGTCAGACTAAAAACTATTAATTGTTTACTTTTAAAAAACCATTTCGGAGCAAGTGACATGAGATTTTATAAAACTGTTTTTACAAAACAATTTTATGGTATGTATGTATGGTATACATGCAAATCTTTGTAACAGTAATATAAAATAGATGCCTTGGATTAATCAGTATTGCAAGAGAACCATCTCTAGAAATGAAACCAAATGAACTAGCTCCATACAGTTTACCAAACACAGTAATATAAACTGATAATAAGACTGATATGATAAAATATAGCCAAATGGGAATCTCCCCCCCCATTTCAATGTGGAACCAACTGTAATAAGATGACTCATCCATTAATATAAATCTTTTACAACTGTCACTGAAAACTGCAAGCAACTTCAAAGGAATCTAATCTAAATGCATGATGGAGTGTGTAATGTATTTAAATTCAGAACATAAGACACAAAGGCATTATCAGAATTCCTTTGAAATGATATATATAAAAGTGAAATCTGAACTACTCTGCACACTTTTATAAAATTAATGCCAAGTATAAAAATTAAACACATTCTACTTAACAGGTAATTAGGCCACATATTAAATCAGAAAATATTCATGTGAGTTATTTTTGGTATTGTCATTATAAATTTATGTATATTGTTTGGTGCATATAAAAATATATATTTTTTATTTTTTGAGAAATATACTAATGATAATAACATTGATTTTTATGTTCATATGCAATTACAGCTCCCCTAAATGACACCTTTTACTCTATTCAAAATATTTCATTAATTCAAATATTATCAATTATAAAAATTAAGGGAGGGGGGGGGGACATCCATGTATATGTTGAGAAATATGGTCTTTTTTTAAATGAGAATGTTAGAGCAAAATATATACTAAAAATGACGCACACGTCTAATAATTTCAATAATAGTTATATTTAGAGACAAAACGGTAATCTGTAATGTAATGGAAGACAGCATTTCAGAATGTTGGAGAAGTGGTGTGTGTGACAGACAGAGAGAGAGACTTACACTAAGGTAAAAAGGTATTGATATTTTCGATTTACTATGTTATATAAATCCATTTTGAATTATCTGCTGAAATCTGAGGAGTCATTTCTTATTAACCTATAAAGCTTTTATTAACCATTTTATATAACAAGTGAATGTACAAGCCCAAATTGTTTAGCAAGCTGCAGATACTGCAGCCTCTGACAGCTATGTTAAATGAAGTCTTCATATTCATCTCCATAATTTGATAATTCATAATCTCCTTCTCTTCCTACATTCAAAGTAACTCTTCCTTTGGTCTTCTTTTTATGTTTACTGGACTAAAAAAAAATTAAAACATTAATACATTATTAAATTGCTCAAAAAACAAATTTAAAACAGTTAAAAATATTATACTGCTTAAGTATTCTAATGATAATTTTACCGTAAAATATTAACCTGTTAGCAGTCACATGAAATCATATTCAGGATATTTCCAACCTTGTGGCACATTTTCACTCTATTTGATAAAGGATTCTTAAATATTTAATAGAAAATCAGTGGCAAAATTACTGCTGTAATTTTTGCCCACATTATGGAGTACCACTTCTATTAAACTGGGAGTGGTACTCATAAAGCTTTTATATTGGGGAGGGGGGGGTAATATAAAAACACCACTGGATAAAATAATTATACATCCTTAATAACATAAGAGAAATATTTCAAGTGGATAGAGATAAAGGAAATCACTATACAATTTTAAACTTCATATAAACATTTTACAAGAATGCCAAAACACATCTGCATTAAAAAAAATTTTAAATTCTAATTAAAATTTAAAACTGTTGCCAATAAACAGCACCCCCAAATAATGGAACATTCGAGCTAATGGCACACTGAGATTGGATGGTTACGTACAATGCAGATGTCTTGCAGTGGCAAAACAAGAAAATGGCAAGTCACGTGATTACTGTATTTGTTTACGCCTGCCATTCTGAAAGTAAATTCTGTACTGATATCACGGATTATACCGCTGTTTTACATTTATTTTAAATTAAAACCCCTCACTATGGCTCCTAAAGTTAAACCTCATACAGAGAAGAAAAGAAAAACATTAAAGCTCAGTGACAAACTTGATATAATCCAAACTATTACATTAGGGTCACTCAGAAAGTTAATTCGTATATCCACAAATTCATATATCCACGTGTATTTTGTCTGTAAATTGTGTGTTCCTTGGTAGATTTGCTTGTTTTGCTGGACGAAAAACCACAATTTCTGGGGAAATAACCTTGCTATCTATGCCTGAGACCAAATAACTCAGCCATGGAGTGAAAAGAGCCCATAAAAATTTGTTGCGTCATTGACGAGATTCGAACTCAGGACTTTTCCACCCGGTGTGGGGAAGATTCGCTTCTTTTCCACCAAGTGTATTTACCGACTTTTTTTCCTTCACCCCCCCCCCCCACAATGCAGCAAAAGCCTGTTATTCCTTGTACTGTATGGCTGGTGGCCTCTGTAGCCGAGTGGTCAAGAGCAGGAGTGCAGTAGCACACATAAACCGGGGTTCAAGCCCCTAAATATGGTCGATCTGCCAACCCACACTGGAGCAGCATGGCAGATTATGGTCCATTTCCCTCAAAGTGAATTGTTGAGGAGGCTTCCATCCTGCAGTGGGTTGATAATGGCTGCAATTTACCTTTTTTACTGTATGGCTAATACTGATACTCTTTAGGACTGAAAGTTTTCTATAATAAACAATCATCTGGAATTTTGTAATTGCTAATTTCATATATCTCAGACTCACTTGCACTGCTTCTCCTCACCATAAAGAGTCTTTCATTAGTAAGTACCTATTCAATTCATTAGCAACATTAGTTAGGTTGTTTATGACTCTTTCCCACACCAATTATGCAAGGAATCTGATCTGATTTGTTTTCTTCTTCTTTGTATTTACATACATGAAAAATTCCTTGTCCTCATTCTTTGCTCTCTTAGATGTTTAATCATACTCTGCATTTACTGTGGTACTATTACAGATTTTCTGTTGTAGGCATCTTTATTTTTCATTGCACTGTAACTTTCTCATGCCATCTTTTTTGGCTCTTTTAGACTGATCAGCTCTGTATTCATCCATATTGATATCCTCCTCATACCATATTTTCTTACTGGTATATATGCATTCATTGCATCTGTGACTATTGCTTTAAAGACATTCTAATGTAGATACCAAGTAGCATCATAAACTGTCATAGCCCCCGTTTCCTGAAATTAAAATCCATGCCTTTAACAACTACAGTATCTTTCCTCATCCTCCAACTAACAACTTGCATGACCACTTCTTACTAATGGTTTCTCTACTGTTAGCCCTATAATGTTATCTGTTTCATGAGTGATGATCAGAGCTAGAATATTCTAAGCCCTAGTATTTTCTCTAACATGATGGTACAAATAATAATCATTTCATTTACTTAATTTTTTCCTTATGGTGAGTTTCCCACAATTTTTAAATTTACTATTTAAAATATGTTAAAAAACATATTTAACAATATGAGGGTTATTTGATAAAGAATGATCATATTTTTTCATGAAAAACTATTTCTAGCTGAGATGTAGTATTTAAAACCAAACCAAGCTACATCAACAAGCAGCTGTGCAGTTGACTCATGCACGTTGTGACTTTGGCAGTCAGTCAATTTATAAACAATGTCAATTTGTAAACAATGGATTACATCCATTGTTTACAAAACAATGGATGTAATACACAAGGCACAATATGCTGCTTTCAAATTCTGTTTATGTCTCAAGAAAACATCAGCTGAAGTGTATGAAATGTTAAAAGACTCACTATATATGGAAGCATAGGTAAATCTACGCTTCCATATAGCACAGCTCACAGGTGGTTTAGAATGTTTAAAGATGGAAGTGATTTAATCACAAAAATTGGCAATCCTGGAACTCCAACCACTGCTGTCACCACAGAAGTCATAAGCACTGCTTCTGTAATTGTGAGAGAAGATGTTATTTAATAGTTAGGCAACTAGCAGAGATGTTGAGAATATCAGTAGGAAGCACACAGTGTATTCTCCATTCCATTTGCATATGACATGTGTTTGTGCAAGCCGGATTCCATGACTACTCACACCTGAGCAACAGCAACTTCACATGGAGATTTGTCAGGAACTGTAACGAATGGTCAATGAAAATGGTGAGGTTCTGCACAAGGTGATAATGACGGATAAGACATGGTTTCATCATTTCGACCCAGAGAGTAAGCAATAAAGCTATCTTTGGAAATCTACATAATCACCAACACAAAAAAAAAGCAAAAGTTGTGGCTACTGCAGGAAAGGTTATGCTCATCTCTTTTGTTGTCATTCAAGGAATGGATTACCAGCTGCCACCTCATATGACTGTTCAGGAGCTTACTACAGAACTGTACTGCACACTGGGATCACATTCGTTATAAACAACTAAAATTGCATGCAGGTGGGCAGATGCTGCATCACGACAATGCAAGATCTCATACTCTCGAGTACTTAGCCAGCATTAATGTCAAATGTATTCTTCATCTGCCCTACAGCCCTGACCTTGCACCTGCAATTTTTTTTTATTTCCAAAGTTAGAGAAGCAGTTGAAAAAACATTTCCATTCATCAGAAAAAGCTGTAAAGAAATCAGGTGATTTTCAAATGCATGTCAAAAAATGCCTTACACCATGGTTCAAATTTTTGAAGAATGGCAGAAATGTTGGAGTAAGTGCATTTCTCATTAAATGGACACTAATTTGAGAAGCCCCATCAAAATATGGATGATTAACAAATGTATGCTGTGAAAAAAAAAATTATGAACATTCTTATTTATTTTACTTTCAAAAGGTGATGGTTTACGAAGTTGGAGAAAAATTCGCAAGCTCAAGATATGATTTTATATATTGAATGATGTTGCTCACAACAGTAACCAAAATTTCCTCAATTTCAATCTTTTCCTCTTCTTCATTCAATCTTTTCCTCTTCTTCATTCAATTTAGCAAATCATCAAAGTATTTACTCACACTTCTAAAATATCTCTTTTCTGTTTTAACTTATCGCCCTCACTTTTAGTCATGGTTTTCCTCCTCTCCTAAGATTTTTAAACTAAATAGAAACACATTTTTCTACCTTCCTGATTCAAAGTTCTCTATATCTTTTCCAAAAATTTTCTTTAGCCTTTCTCATACATATATTACCCCCAATATTTTATAACCTTATAATACAGGCAGTCAGAAACCTTGCATAACATATCTAACTGCATCTTTAACCTCTTGGGTCCACCATGGCCTGAATTAACTGTCTTTACCCTGCTGTACCTCTTTTGTAGGTTCTATTAAAGTTTCAAATTTCTGCCACTCTTCCTCTAAAGCAGCATTTCCCAAACTGTGTTCCGTGAGATGTGAACAAGTGTTCCGTGAAAAATCATAATTAATAATAATAAAAAAATAAAATAAAGTAAAATAAATTTTGCATATTTGTAGTGTACACCACTTTTGTATCATTATAATATTTAACAATTTTTTTTCAGTTATTAATATACTGGCATAGACTAATAATCAAATAGACCACAGAAAACTTTATTTTGGCAGGCTTTGCATAGAGAAGTATGCGTAGAGATAATGACACCTACAAAAAAGTAGCAATGTGGTGATCTAGTATGCTGTTCATATGCGATTTGCCTGGGTTGAAGGAAAGGAGGAAGCAAACCAATATCATAACTAAACTCACTTCCTTCTATAAATTTTTTTGATAATTATTAGTATTTCGAAATATTATTATTAAAATATGTGACCATGGAGTTGTGGTTGAAAAAAGGAACTTTAAAATGAGAAGCAAAGTACTTGTAGTAGTGGAACTGTGGTCGATGAAAATGAACACAATTTGTCACATTTCAAAGTGAAGATGAACAATCGCAGACTTTTGTTCCCCAAAAATCCGAAGTAAAAAAACAGGACACCAAAACAAAAGTATAATGACAGTTATTTGAATTTTGGCTTTACATGTGTTGGAAATAAAGATGCTCCTAATGCACAGTGCGTCACATGTAATAAAATATTGGCAAACAGTTCTTTGGCTAAACTTGTGTTTTGTAACTGTTCCGTGAATATGTTGTGAGATGAAAAGAGTTCCGTGACTAAAAAAGATTGGGAAACGCTGCTCTAAAGTCATATGAGCATCACAAATATCATTTACCTTTGAAGCAAGAAAATTTTCTGTAATTAATGGTTGTTGGCATACAATAATTAAGTTGTTTATGAGCTACTTTTGTTAATTTTTTAAAAAAACGAACAAAAGTGTAAAAATGAAGTTTTGTTCACTTTTACACTCTCTTATATTTGGCACTAATTACATTTTTACTTAATGTTTAATTACCGTTTTCAATTTAATTTTTAATTTGCTCTAAACAAGATATATTCCATTTAACTATTATTTACCATCCTATTCTATGATATAGTCAATCTTGTTTTCCTTATTTATCTTTCTGCTGAAATACCTGTGTTTGTAATTATGAGTACAGGCTTGCAGAAGTTTCTGGTAGTCTTTCACCATTATTGCTATGTTTATCTTTTTCTTCAAAGTTTCCTAAAATATCTCTGTATATGTAATTGTCATTTCCTACCCTGGGGTTCCAGGTTACCTTTCTAGGTTAGCTATAACTAACCCAGAAAGGTAACCCTGAACACATCCTCTTTGTTTCTGTAATACCTGCTATTCCGATATCACATCAACCTAGATCTAATGCATGGTGGTGTTCCAGTGGCATATTTATTACTATGCATTGCAGTTCCCAAACAAGCACACTAAGACAGCCTTGTTGACCTATGCAACTTCTCAGCCAGTATGAAGGCTTGAGAAAACATAAGATGAAAATACTCTGGGACATTTTTGGATTAAGGGTACCATTTCTAAGATACAATGTCCAAAATTTTATGACATCATTTCCTATTCTTCAGCAGAGCTTTTTATTGGGTCTAAAATATCAACGATACCTATTTTTTTTTGCTCCACAATCTGCCATAACTATTGTGCATTTTCAAATTACTGTAAATGTTTTGTCTTACTACTTTTGTCTTACTAGATGCTACTTCAAACCTCATAATCCCTTTTGTTACAAAAAAGGTTTATGAGGGCAGTACATTGGATAAAAGGTAGGCAAGCAGAAGTGCATCTACAAATACTGACCCAGATGCATTCCAGCACATCTATCAAAGGTTAAATTCGCCACATGTAATCTTTACACAAAATTCTTCCAATTTAGTGGACAACAAAGCACACATTAGCTGCTTAAAATGTTCAGAAGATTAAATCAGGAGACCTTGGCCGTCATGGTACGATACAACCACATCCTACCCACCTTCTTGTTAATGCCTTATCCATAAATAAGTATACCTCTAAAATGAAGTTGCAAGTGCACCATCGTGTTTAGCCAGAGGCCTCAAAGAAACAACAGGAAGTCTTCCACCAGCAGTGGTAACACTTTATTCAGGAATAACGTCTAAGATTTAGAGGTCAGGTAGGAGATATAATACAGTAATGCATGCCGGCTCAAATATTAACCTTTCACAAATATACGAGGTGTGGCAATAAAATTCCTGGAGTAGTGCTGTTGCAATATGTTTAATGAGTTTGAAAATAAATGGAAATGGTATGTTGTAGTCCAAACTTACTCCAACAGAGTGTGGTACAGTGACTGTCCAGTAAGCTGACAAGTTGCAAGTAACAACCAGTTTTGTTAGAAACATTAATATTCTGTGTCACAATTTTGGAATGCAACAACGAACGAATATCAAATTTTACTTTAAACTGGGAAAATCTGCAACACAAACTTATGAAATGTTAAAAACATTAAGTTGTACCTCTGTGTTTGAATGGTATCAAAGATGGATATGTAGATTAGCATTAGTCATGGCCAATGATGCAATGTCCCAAGAAGAAGTTAGATTCCATCAAACTATGGAAATGAGGAGAGATTTGAAAAGAATCAGAAAATTGTGGCAAAAGATTGTTGTTTGACCTTCAGAATGATGGCTGATGGGCTGGATATGAATAAGGAGATTTGTCAAATTACGCATGAAGATTTAGGAAAAAGGAAGGTACGTGCAAAATTTATGCCATACAGCCTCATGGATGAGCAGAAGCAACGAAGAGTGTCATCGTGCAAAGACCTCATCCAGACTTATCAAAACAATCTTAATTTCCTCAACTGTGTTATCACTTGATACGAGTGTTGGGTGTTTCAGTATGACCCAGAGATGAAGCATCAGAGCAAGCAGGGGACTTCAGAAATCATCGCCAAAACCTATAAAGTTTCTTTTACAGAAGTCCAAGATCAAGATGATGATAATCATGTTTTTGACAAACAGGTTAGGATTCATAAGGAATTTGTACTGGAAGGGTGGGGGGGGGAAGATAGAAAGTCAATATTGTATTCTACCTACAGGTGCTTCAAAGACTACTGAAGTTCATTTTCAAGGTGAGGCTACAATTTTGAGAAAAATGCAGCTGGGTCTTGTTGCATGACATTCTGCATTTGTAAGGACATTTCTAATGAAACATGGCAGTGTATAGATCAACTATCCACCCTACTCTCCAAATCTAACACCAGCAGACTGGTAAAAACTGCCCTCAAAAGGAAAGAGATTTCGGGATGTTGAGGACATAATGAAAAACGTAATTACCAAAAATGAGCATCATCTACTTGGATGATGCTCATTTTGACTCTTTTCAAAACCTTTCAGAATGGTGTAATAAGAACCATTCAAACAGTTGATTACATTGAAGTAATAAAATCTTTTTTTTTTTTTTTTTTTTTTTTTGAGATCTTCACACTGCGTTCTTTTTATTGCACCAGTAAGGGAACTTTATTCCCACGCCTCGTATACGTAGTTGTTTTCAAGTATATTTCAAATAAAGTGTCCATTAATAAATGAAAGTCTTGAAATTTGTCCAGTATGTGCTGTCATCTCATACCTCTGTTTCCAACTAATGGTAGGCACAGTTTTAACAGATGTCTGCATGAAAACAACTTTGAATAGTGGAGGACACTACACCTGCTGACTATTGTTGTCCAATTTCAGCTTACAAAGCTAAAGCTGAAGCTGAATTACACAATAAATGAATAGATGTGTAAGGGATATTACTCTTCAAAAAAAAAAAAAAAGTTCTTTTTTCAAGCTATATTTTACTATGAATTTTAATATATATATATATATATATATATATATATATATATTTTTTTTTTTTTTTTTGCTTAAATTCTGGTTTGGAGATCAAGTCAGAATAAGAAGAAACTAATGAAACATTCAAAAAAAGATTTATTTTCACCAAACATCAAAGTATCATGAAGAAACTCACTGAATGCAGAGTGAACCCCATATAGAAAGACTATAAGAGGCCCATATAAAGTATAACGGTTTGCCTCAGTTACAACTCTGCAGTACAGTTCAGATAATATTTGAATACAGCCAATTCCCTACCAGCTTGCTGGTAGGGAATTCTCAGAATATAGCAATCAACTTCTTAAATTCAATAGGTGGAACAGGACCAGGGTATGTCTGCCAGGGTCAAAAGTTGATGACGTTGTAGGGCAGATATTATCTTTTAAGGGCACAAAAGGTGGTATTGTTGTACATGTCGGCACTAATGACCTAAGAGTAAGAGATCTGCAGATTTACTTAACGAGTACAGGTCAATGCTGAAAACAAGTTGCAAGTTAGGGTTAAATTTGAAAGTATCTGCAATTCTGCCCAGACACAACAGGAGGGAGTTTATGACAAGAGTCTTGTCAATCAATTTGGCCCTGGAGAGATTGTGCAAGGGCTCATGTGGTAGAATTTTTTTCAGCATGGTCTGTGCTTGCCAACAGGCAAGACTGCTTCTACAGGGATGGGATAAACTTAAATAGAAAGGGTGCAAGAATATTTGCTGATGCTATTGAGGCAGTGTTAGGTGGATCAGAAAACTGCTATATTGGGCGGGGATACACAGTCTAAAAGATTAACGGTAGCCACAGGCAGAGGCGAAAGTGATTCTTGCACTGCTTCTATTGTAATGAGCAGCAGCCTAGAGAGCAAGTTGATGGGGACTTCAAGAGATGCTGGGAGTCATCATGGAAAAGTAAATACATGGGCTGTGTTAGGGTAACTAAGAGTTGAAACAGGTATATGTATACTTGCATGTACACCAATGCTAGGAGTATAGTTAATAAATTTGATGAACTTGAAGTGCTAGTCAAGACATCAAAGGCAGATATTATTGGGATATCATAGACATGGTGTCACACAGATATAAGCAGTGCAGAATACTGTAATTTGGTGAGTACAATGTGTACAGAAAGGATAGACGAGACATGAAGGGAGGAGGGGTTATGCTGTTAGTTAAGAAACACATAAAATCTAAGGAAGGGCATCAATTGATGTTGGTGGACAATGCAATGATGAGTCTGTTTGGGGTGACATAAACACTGGGAAAGAGAAAATGAGAGTAGGAGTGTGTTATAGGCCTGACAACTCTGATGAGTACAACAAACAGTTATGCAGAGAAATAGAGTGGGCCAGAAAATCAGAATGTATTGTAATGGGGGGATTTTAACTTTCCAGATATTGACTGGAATTTGTGAGTTGGTCACTCGCACACTAGTAAAACTTTTGTGGATTTATTGGAGGATTGTTTTCTACAGCAACATATTCGAGAGGCAACCAGGGGGAGTAATACCCTTGATCTGATTATCAGCAGTGATTATTCATGCATTAAGAATTTGCAGATAAAGGAACCACTAGGTGAAAGTGATCAACAGTGTACTGATGTCGGATTTACTTAAAGATGTAACTACCATCAAGGGTATATGGAAGGGTTTTTGTTTTTGTAAAGGTGTCTACAGCGGTCTCAGACAATTTTTAAATTCTATACAGTGGGATCAACTGATGACGTTATCAATGGTGAATTGGATAAATGGGAAGCCTTCAGGGACTTAATCTTGTAGGCTACTAGGCTTTTCATACCAACTAAGAAATACTGTTCAAGGTTCAGACCTAAATGGATTTCGGATGAATTAATGAGGCTCGTGACAAAAAAGAAAAATGCATGGGATGCATATAAATTATCAAGCGACACAGAAGCCTACAGCAGATATAAGCTAGTCTGTAATCAAGTCACAAAGGAGGTTAGGCAGGCGAAGGCAGATTACGAGAAATCTTTGGCAAAGAAAGCAAAGAAAAACAGCAAAGTGTTCTTTACTTATGTAAACTCTAGAAGGAAGGGGATGAATCAGATTGGTCCACTTAACATAGATGGTTTGACTATTGATGATCCTGCTCAAGAAGCTGATAAACTGAATGAGTATTTTGCATCTACATTCACACATGGAGTTATTCAAGGAGGGGAATGCCAGAAGTTTATCAAACTCTAACAGTTTGATAAACTTCTGGTTTATCAAAATTATTACAAAATCACTTAAATAAGTGATTTTGTAATAATTGAGAGCAAAGTGGAGGAGAAATTGTTGAAGTTAAACATAAAAAAGGCACCTGGGGCAGATGGAATCTATCCAGTTATAATGAAGGAGGCAAGCAAGGGAAGTAAGCAAACCCTTAGCCATAATTATGAGAGGATTCTTAGAGTCAGGGGAGGTCCCCATAGACTGAAGATGTGCAAATGTATCCCCAATTCACAAAAGGGGTTTCAAAGGGTGACACAAATAATTATAGACCTGTTAGTTTAACTTCTGGGGAAAATAATGGAGTTGCTGGTTATGGAGGTGGTACAGGATCACCTAGACAAGACAGCAGTAATAGTTCAGACACAGCATGGGTTTGTAAAGGGAAGTCTTGTCTGACCAATCTGATTGGATACTAACGATGTGGTCACAAAGCAACTGGATGCAAAAAATAATTTTGATATCATATACAAATTGGAGTGGTACGGCATTAAGGGAAAGTTACTGCAATGGATAAAGGGATGGTTAAGTGGGAGATGGCAGAGAGTGGTAATAAATGGACACTGCTCTATGTGGAGTAATGTTGTGTTATTAGGAGTCCCCCAGGGTTCAGTGCTGGGCTCATCACTGTTTTGTGTATTTATCAATGATATCGATGAAGGTATATCAGGCTTAATGTCCAAGTTTGCAGGGTTGTTAATGACAGTAAAGACAGTATGCTACTGCAACAGGATCTAGAAAAGTTAGGCAGATGGGCTGAGAAGTGGCAACTGAAGTTTAACATTGACAAATGCAAAGTACTCCATATGGGTAGCAGTAACCCAAGAGAAATGTACCAACTGTGTGATACTACACTCAGGGAGGTAGAAAATGAAAAAGACTTGGAGGTAATGGTGCAGTCAGATATGAAGTTCTCTGAGCAGTGCAGATGGGCTGCCAGAGCAAGTCATGGAGTTTTGTCAATGATATATAGGAATTTTGCTAGCAGAGACAACGAGGTGATTATCCCTTTGTATAAGGCAATGGTCAGGCCACACCTTGAGTACTATATAGAGGTCTGGAGGCCTCAGTTTAGGAAGGATATAAAGTTGCTAGAACAAGTACAGAGAAGGGCAACAAGATTAGTGAGAGGAACAAAAAGGTTTGCTTACCAAGAGAGGCTTAAATTCTGAAAGTTGCAGCATCTGGAAACTAGGCACCTGTAAAGTGATCTGATTGAGGTGTATAAGGTCTTGAATGGTTTGAGAAGGCTCAATGGTGACAGGATACTTCCACTTGCTCAGATTAAGAACCTGAGAGGGGAACAGATTCAAATTGAGGAAAGACAGTTGTAGAATAGATGTGCGAAATTTTGCCTTTAGCCAGCGGGTAGTTGATTGTTGGAACAGACTTCCATCTGTTGTTGTGGAAGCTGACAGCTTAAATAAATTTAAGGCTGAACTAGTCAAACATTTGGAGTGACGGGATGGGTGAAATGGGAAGGGGTTTTTTTTTGTTTTTTTTTTTTGGCTGATGCTGTGTTAGTTTGCTTTTTTGCAACATATGCCTCAACTAATGCTAATGCTAAATGCATATATGCGTCTGAAATACAGTAAAGATGTCTTGTGTGAATTCAACTCAATGCTCTTAGAGTGAAACTGCTTTCACTTGCACTTAATGTCAAGTATATGTCAAGTGTCCTTCCAAACAGTAGGCTAGACATTGTTCGCATGTTGCATCACATATGCTCACTCTCCCCAAGTGTCCTCAGCTAACTGAAGAGATTTCACAATTGCTTAGCTCCTTAAATATGTCCTTAATCCAAAATGTTGAGTAGTTTTGATTTTTTTTTTTTCTCAAGTATATTACCCATTATGTTTTTTACGTAGCAAAAACAGGTGAAAATGCCAAAATGAATAATTAAAATAATTCCACATGCAAAACAAAGATTTCAATTAAAATAAAAATCTTCATAGTTAAAAATAAATAAATAAATAAATAAAAGGTTAATGCATTATACATTAAACTCTTGTTATAAGTGTGAGTGTTACAATGGAAAGTTACTGTTTTCATTATATAGTAAATGACATTAATAACACTCTTACTAATAGTGTTATGTGAAGTGCACTTCCTCCATAAAGCTTTCAGCTTAATGATCTCTGGATCACTAAGCTGAAAGGGAGTTTCCTGTATATAATTTTCTGTCTTGCTATTTTGGAGAAGTTATGCTCCTTTCAGAGAAAAGAAGCATCAGATTTTTCTCACTTCAGATATGGCTTCATTGTCCACTAAGTCAACTTATTTCCTACCTGTGTGTCCAACTAATGATGGGCACCATTTTAAAAGAGGGTAGAATAATAATAATAAAAAAAACAGGTTTGAATATCAAAGGAGACGTTGCACTTGCTGTCCACTGTTGTCCAATTTTGGTTTACAAAAGAAGATCAAAGAAATTCTCTATAATTTAAGTAAAACTAAAACTATTAATATTATTTTAATTAAATAACATCAGACAGAAGACAAGCACACATTCCTGTGATAAAACAGGATTTAGTTTTGTTGGGAGGCTACATTGTCAAGGAAACAGATAACATTTTTTGTAATAGGAACAGATGAACTAGAATGAGGGCATGTCTGCTGAGAGAGCAACAACTGATTATGTTATCAACAGATTGTCAAATTTTAAGGGGATAAAAGGAGTATTATATTTGTGGGGCTAATGACATTAAAAGCAAACAAAATGATTTATTAGATAAATATAGGATCATGCTAAAAAATGCCAAAAGTTAGGTCAGAAGTGTACATGCCTGCAAATTTGCCCAGGCATGATAGGAAAAACTATATGCCGAAAGCCCTAAGCCATCGGAAATCCACAAGATGCATGGCAGCAGAAGCCAGTATTTCTCAACACGGCATACATCATATTTGGAGAAGGAACAACATGTGAGTATATCATACAAAAATTTTGTATGAGCTAATTGAAGATGAACACCCTGAGGAGGATACAGGTTTGCAAATTAGCCCATAACTTGGCTAATGAGGATCCTACCTACCCAGAATGTATCCTTTTAGTGAAGAGGTAATGTTTCCTACTAATCTATTATGGATTAGTAGCAGAAAATGAGAACATGGCTCACCAAAAATCATGATATAGTGTGGGAACTGGGAAGGCAAGTAGGGCCTTACTTTTTTTTGAGTTGATTGTCAATGGTGAAATGTACTTCACCATGCTTTGGGACTTTTTGAAGCCTAAGAATCAATCTCCAACATAACTTATGGCATTGAATATTGATCTTAAGGCTATATGGTTCCAACAAGATGGTGTGCCACTGCACTATGGCCCTTGCATTTGCTGCTAACTCAATAAGTATTTCCCTCATTGCATTGATCATACAGTGGCCAGCAATGGACCCCGAATTTTTCTTTTCTTTTTTTTCACCCCTTTCCCAATCTCACAATTTCAAGAAGCTTGATGTCTCTTTTTAGATGTGGTCTCCACACTTGAATACAGTATTCCAAGTGTGGTCTTACAATTGTCATATATATACAGTGGGATTATGACCTCCCTATCTCTACAAGCAAATGTTCCAGAAATTGCCAATAGGACCACGAGGCTTCCTTGCCACCAGTCTACACTATTTGGAGTACTTCAGGTCCAACTGTATTGCAACTCTCAAATCCCTTACTTTCTCTACTGTTTTAGTACAACCCTGCCAAGTGTATAGGTTATTTTGAGTTTGCTATTCCACATTTTTCTAAATAAAAACATAGCTGTCACTTTTCTGACCATTCCCGAAGTCTATAAGTTATCCTGAAAGTAGCACTGCCTTGGTATTGGCCATTAATTACATTTTGACATGTCCTCTTTCCTTTTGTTGATGTCATTTAAGAATATCAAAAACAATGGTGGTGCCAACTGGTCCTTGGGGAACCCACTTCTTACATTAGTCCAATCACAACACACTGCTCCTACCTTGCAATCGCTCTGAAATCCAACTAGTTTTTCTCCAATTCGAATATGTTCTGGTTTATACATAATCTCTCATGTGGGACTGAGTTAAATGTTCTGCTGAAATCTAAGTAAAAATATTGAAATTATACCTAATTCCTTGACCCCAGAGATTCCATTCCACAATTCCACATATTATATTCTGTACATAATGATTCGTCATTCAAACAATTCTAAATAGAAGTTTCATACTGTGTGTGTGTGTGTGTGTGTGTGTGTGTGTGTGTGTGTGTGTGTGTGTGTGTCAAATGTAAAGAGTGTGAGAATATTAGGTGTCAACTCAATGTTCTGATGGACATTTATTAGTATTAGTAATGGCCGCATGGTGCAAGAAAGCCTATGGCTTATGCTGCACTAGCCAAAAAAAAAAAAAAAAAAAACTGAATAAAACAATGATAAAAAACAAAAAAATAAATAATAATAATTAATAAAAGAAAAGGAAATTAAACCTATCATCCTATGCGCTTCCCTGACCCGAAGGTACTATCCAGATGACCTTTGAATTTCCTCAAACTGTCAGCCTCTACTACCCATGTAGGCAACTTATTCCAGTAATTTATAACTCACTGGCTAAAATAAAACTTCCTGCAGTCCAATCTAAACACTTCCCCCTGTAACTTGAATTTATGTCCCCTAGTTCTAGCATCATTTATAATCTTGAAAATTTCGTCCTCATTCATTTTACTGATGCCTCTCAGAGCCTTAAACACCTCAATCAAATCTCCTCTAAGGTGTCTGTCTAGTTTCCAAACTCTGCAACCCACATATTCGAAGTCTTTCTTCATAAGGATGCCCTTTTGCCGATCTCACCAGGCGAGTGACCCGTCTTTGCACCCTTTCAAGAAGCTCGATATCTTTCTTTAGTTGCGGTCTCCATGCTTGAACACAGTATTCCAAGTGTGGTCTAACAAAAGCCTTATATAATGGGATTATCACGTCCCTATCTCTACTTGCAAAAGTTCAATAGATCATCGATAGGACACCATGGGCCTTCCTTGCAACCTGTTTACAATGCTCAGAGAATTTCAGGTCTGACAGTATCGTAACACCCAAGTCCCTTTTCTCCAGTACTGGGTTTAGTTGAACTCCACCAAGTGAATAAGTTATTTTGGGATTACTGTTTCCCAGGTGTAATACCTTACACTTTGTTGGATTAAAGCATTGCTGCCATTTTTCTGACCATTCCTGAAGTCTATCTAGGTCTCTCTGAAGAAGCTCAGCTTGACAGTGATCATTAACTACTCTACCAATTTTAACATCATCTGCAAATTTAGACATCATGCCCTCCATCCCTTCATCGATGTCGTTTATGAAAATTAAAAACAACAGTGGTCCTAATACTGATCCTTGGGGAACCCCAACTTCTTACATCAACCCAATCTGAGGAATAGCCATTTATCACAACCCTCTGCCTCCTGCCCTGAAGCCATCCTGCTATCCATCTAAGGATTTTTCCCGTGATTCCAACATGCTCCAGTTTATAAAGGAACCGCTCATGTGGGACTGAGTCAAAAGCTTTGCTGAAATCTAAATAAACAATGTCGAAATTATTCCCTAAATCCAGCTCGTAAGTGACCCTTTCAAAATAGCGAACCAGATTTGTTAAACATGATTTTCCCTTTACAAAACCATGCTGAGTATCCTTGAGAATTTCAATTCGATCCAAATGATCCTGAATTCCACCCTTGATCATTGCCTCCATGATTTTCCCTACCACTGAATTCAGACTGACAGGTCGATAATTTCCCATTCTTCAAACAGGCCTCTGAGGTTGGATATATTCATATTGTAGTTTTAAATGTTTTTCACCAACCTTATGTAGAAATAAAAAACAACGAAAACTGGAATCTTGATAACTTTGTATTTATAATAAATTATATTTGCCTGTATTTACAATAAATTATATTTAACTTTAAACCGTTCATCCCTTCTGAGGATAATAGCCTCAAAGAGGGGATGGATCTGCTTTCCTCTATCTCTATTGATGTTCACTGTAGAACAGATCCGCAAACTCTCGAGCCACTTGCGGTCCCAGAACTTATGCGCCCGATCGGTGATGATAGCATCATCCGGGGAGATCTGGTGCTGCTTCTCCCAAAAATGCTCGGCCACGGCAGACTTACCATACTCCGCATTTCTTATTGCCTTAGTGTGCTCCCCCAGGTAATCTTTGAGACGGCATTTTGTTTCCCCTACATAACACTCCCCACAATCCGGGCATCTAATACTATATACGACCCCACTTGCATTCTCTTTTTGAATGAGGTCCTTTACTTGTGACACGATTGTGTGCAGCCTCCGCCCTGGAAGCTGCACACAACGCGTCTGATAATTTCTTAGTATTCTAGTTATATGATCGGTTAGACCCGGATAGTAGGGAATATATGCAGTGGATACTGGCAGAGGATAGGAAGGTAGAGTATGAACGCGTCACGATGGATCTTACAAAATGTGGCTACCACCAGAGGATTATAGAAAAATATATTAAAGGAAATCAGAGGAGAGGCGAATCTTTTACGCCAGTATCCACTGCATATATTCTCTACTATCCGGGTCTAACCGATCATATAACTAGAATACTAAGAAATTATCAGACGCGTTGTGTGCAGCTTCCAGGGTGGAGGCTGCACACAATCGTGTCACAAGTAAAGGACCCCATTCAAAAAGAGAATGCAAATGGGGTCGTATATAGTATTAGATGCCCGGATTGTGGGGAGTGTTATGTAGGGGAAACAAAACGCCATCTCAAAGATTGTCTGGGGGAGCACACTAAGGCAATAAGAAATGCGGAGTATGGTAAGTCCGCCGTGGCCGAGCATTTTTGGGAGAAGCAGCACCAGATTTCCCCGGACGATGCTATCATCACCGATCGGGCGCATAAGTTCTGGGACTGCAAGTGGCTCGAGAGTTTGCGGATCTGTTCCACAGTGAACATTAATAGAGATAGAGGAACACGGATCCATCCCCTCTTTGGGGCTACTATCCTCAGAAGGGATGAATGGTTCCATATGACCCACTCCCGAGCCACTTCCGGTTCCATACCACAAGAGAACGGAACACGTGATGAGTACCATGAACCTGCTGGTATTTAAAGACGCACAGCAGAACAAAGAAAATACCGCTGATGAAGAAGGCAGGAAGCTTCGAAAGCTATGGTTTTACTGCTTTTAATTTAGTATATTTTAATGTGTTTTATTGTTCTTAACCTAGTATATTTTATATATATATTTCATATATTTTAGTTGTAAAGTTAAATATAATTTATTGTAAATACAGGCAAATATAATTTATTATAAATACATAGTTATCAAGATTCCAGTTTTCGTTTTCGTTGTGTTTTATTTCTACATAAGGTTGGTGAAAAACATTTAAAACTACAATATGATAATTTCCCACTTCACTCTTAGAGCCACCCTTATGTATGGGAGATACATAAGGTATGTTCATGTCAGACGGCACCTGGGATTTCTCCCATCTCCGCGTGTATTTCGCTGTATCGAGGACAGTACACTGTCAAGCCAGAGACTTGAAAGTGTGTGGGCCGTGTCTGTACAGTGTGATACGTTGTGCCCATTGTTTATCCGGCTTATTGGCCGCCAGGCCCCTAGTGGGGCCCAACGTTGCCCATACCCTGACACGTGGAGGCTAGCCGGGTGTATCCAGTATCACAACAAATTGCTCTGGCAGGTCCTGCCACCTAGTTTCCTGGGACTTCAGTGGCTAGGAGCTATTTAAAAAAAAAAAAAAAAAAAAAATTAATAATTGTAATCTAAGATCAGCTCAGGATCAAAGTTTAGTGTTTGCACAGGAAACTTTTGTCTGTGGATTTCATTCTATTACACAACAATAGAAGTCTTTGTCTAGTCTGGTCTTGGCCAAATGTAATAAAATTAATCTATGTATTATCTGTAATCACACTGTTTATGCACACACTTCACGTTTCATGCAGTGAGAGCTGCTGTTAGTGGCATGCTCTCCTTACAGGAGATACAAAGTATTCAAAGTATTTTTGTTTACTGCAGCCTCCAGGGTTTCCCCTATTGCCGCAATGATTCTTGTAGGTTTTTTAAGCCGGCGAGTGTGTGTATGGGGAGGTTTTTGTTTGAGTGTTTGTTTTGTTGAGTGTTGTATGCCGGCACCTGGAGACTTTGCAGCCAGGAGGCAAGAACAGATATATCTTGCGTCCCGACTCCCGTCCCTAGCCACGTGGAGGCGCTCCAGGGAGTCTGGTTATCACAAAAGGAGGTTCTTGAACCTCTATATGTTTATACAATAATATTAAAATAGAGATAAATATAGCAATAAAAGAGTAAATCATCAAGTGTGGATAGAGTTGGTTTAGTTGAGTGGGGATCAATTAATGGAGTGAATGTTTCTAGTGTGTTTTACATACAATATGGTAATAATTTAAAATAAGTTAAGTTTCGTCAGGAGATTAAAGCATAGCGTGTGGATGAATTTAGATTTAGTTAAGGGGAGCAGTAAAGTAGTGGGTGTTTCTAGTGAGTTTAGCATGTTCAATGTTTAGGTTGTCCAATGATCTATACCAAATATTGGCCCTTGTAGGGGCCCATCCTGCCAGAAGAGGGCACGGCGTAACAATCAATTCCATGCACCTGCGGCAGCCACGACGGAGCCGCGGCGACAGACACAAACCAGTGCACCACAACCGCGGCACCCCCGGAGCCACAGCAAACCTGAACAAAAGTGAACACTTCTAAGTTAGTAATTACTACAATTTTACAGTTGACAATATAAATACTTGGCAAAACAGCCACTGTCGCAACAACACTACGGCCGAAGATACAACCAGTGTCCTTAACCACAGCACTACCGCAACAGCAACTTAACAGTTCTAAGGTAGTTAAGAATATCTTATAATTATCATAGCTATACAGTTCACAGTTATCTTTGCTCGTCCTACAGGGTTTAATTTCATCTTGAGGGGAAGCACCGCATTCAAGAGACACATTCTTGCAGGGCTCAATCCTGTCCTAGAGTGTGTGGAGATGAGTTCATTGTGTGTTTTGCGAGTAGAAGGACGGACAAGCCAGTGTGGCAGGGTAGTTAACGGGAAACATGATTATTGCCAGTGGCTTCGACCCAGTCCTGTAGGGCTATAACCAAGTGAAATTCTCGATTGCTCAGCTTCTCGTAGATCTCGGTCCTGTCCTATGAAGGTAGGGTCCTCACTAATAAATAAAAAAAAAAAAAAAAAAAAAACGCACATACTGAAGACACTATGTGGCCTATGACATCGACCCAGTTCTTTAGGGCATGTTCAGTGTTAGTCACGGGAGATACAGTGGCACTTTTCCAATCCAAGGGAATCTCCCCAGTCTAGTGATGCTCGCATAATTAGCCTCAATGGTTCAATGCACTCACTTGCCGCCTCCCTTAAGATTATAGGGTATGTTCCATCAACTCCAGGAGCCTTACTGGCCTGTAGGCTCGAAAGTTTTTTCATTAAATAATCTTGCGAAATTTCAATATCATTAATTACGTATTTTTCAACTTCGCTCCCACAACCTCCCATTGCCACAAAAGGTTTTTCATTTGTAAATATTGATGCAAAATAACTGTTGAGTTCATCTGCAATGGCAGCTGGTGTATCTAATACTATCCCCTTTCCCGTACGTAAAGGTCCGATCTGGTTTGTCCTGCTCTTCTTGGCATGTATATATGTGAAGAATTCCTTATCCCCCCTCTTTGCTCTGTTTGCTAGTGATTTCTCATAAACTGCCTTTGCCTGTCAAACCTTTTCTGTGGCTCTATTACAGATCATCTTGTAGCTTTTATAGGCGTCAGTACTTTTTATTGCTCTGTAACCTTTCCATGCCACCTTTTTCTGCTCAAGTAATGTGGCAACTTCACTATTCATCCAACTTGGAACCGTCCTCGTGGAGTATTTTTTTAATGGTAAATACGCATTCAAGGCATCTGTGATTAATGTTTTAAAAGCATACCACAGTTCAATTGTATTCATTCTCTGTGCGATATCTACCCAGTTAATAGAGGCCATGTAGCACCTTAAGGCATCGTAATTTCCTTTTCTGAAATTAAAACCCATTCTTTTGCCTTTTACTACTATCTCTCTATCTCTCTCTCTCTCTCTCTCTCTCTCTCTCATCATCATCCACCGTAGAACTCTGTGATCACTTCCTGCTACTGGTTCCTCTACTGTCAGCCCTGTTATGTCATCTGATTCATGGGTGATGATGAGGTCTAGGATATTCTTTTCTCTAGTACTTTCCCTGACATGTTGATACAAATAACAGTCATCTAGTTGATTTAAAAATTTTGTTCCCCATGTCGAGTTTCCTTCCCATTTACTCCAATCAATTAGAGGCAAATTGAAATCACCCATAATAAGACATTGACGCTTGCCCATTCCATTTGCATGTAGAGGCTTTTGTCATAATCTTCACAATCACCTGGTCTGTAGATTATTCCTACTCGCATTATACCTTTGTTTCCAACTATTTCACACCATCCAGATTCTATATTAGCATGTGAACCATCCGAATCCGGGAAAGCTATCGTCGCACTCAGACTGCTTCTGATAAGAAGCATTACCCCACCACCACTTCTATCTACCCTATCCTTCCTAAATACATTATACAAGCCATACTGAAACTCATCATCCCCAATTTCTGGGTGGCACCACGTCTCCGTAAGCCCCATTATGTCCGTGTTACTTGTTTTAACCAGCAGTTCAAATTCGCTCATTTAATTGACGACACTTCTAACATTACTATATAAACAATTAAGACTTACTGTTCTTGTATATTTAACAATCCTAACACAACCCTTGAAGTTTTTTAGGCTCGCTTCCCTGGCATTAGCTACCCGCTCACTTGAAACGTTTCTGCCACCAGAACATCTAGATAATATGTCCAGTTGGGATAACAGATAAGAACTCTTGAGATATGTGCAAGAGTTACTTTGACCAATATTATCAGATAAACGCATGTCATATTACCCAAATCCCTCCTAACTAGCAGTTTCCCTGAATCTTTAAGGTATCCTCAATAATACTGGCAAAAACTTTTGCACCACCTTTGTTTAAGTGTATCCCGTCTCTACAAAACAAATTCCTTCTACCTACAAGTGTGGGCCATGCTGATAGAAATTTCCCCCCTAAAGCTTTGCAGAGTCCTTCAAGTCTTGAGTTAATCCACAAGGCTTTTAACATATAATCCCTCCTATCGTGTCTGGGCAGAATTGCAGACACATAGACATTGTGGCCTAGCTCGCGGCATTTCCTCAGCATGGTTTTGTATTTTTCCAACAAATCTTTAGATCGTGTACGTTTGATGTCATTTGTCCCCACATGAATAATAATATTCTCTTTACTCCCCTTAAAATCTGACAATCTGTTGGTGACATCATAAATAGTTGCTCCCAGCAGACATATCCTGGTTCTACTCCACCTATCCTTATTACAAAAAATATTTCTCGTTTCCCTGACAATGGAGTCTCCTAATAAAACAACCTTTTTAACCAGATTAGTTTGCACTTGGTTTTTCTGTTTTGAGGCCCGAATCGGGTGTGCATCACTTGGTAGATTGCTGGAGTCTTGAGTCCCTGACGAGCTCCCAGATGCATTATTCTCGAGGGCAAGTACCCGTTTTTTCAGGGACTCAAATTGTTCCATCAGTGTACCAAATTGTAATTTAAGATCGGTGCACTCCTTACATCGATCACAAAGAAAAGAATCCCCAGGTGAACTATGATTAGTCACCAGGTCGACCTTGGAAAACATTCCACAGGTTCCGCAACGGATTAAATCATGACTCGCCCGTAAATTGCCATCGGCTATTTCCGTGTGAGTCACAATACCCTGTGACGTGTTTAAGGCAGATCTCATAACTACCATTATAAAATTAGCCAAATATCAATGAAAATTAACTTTAAAAAATTATATCTATAATATTATTAAAATCAAACTGTTACAGGAAAACCTATAACAAAATAATCCAACAATATCTAAATCAATAAAATATTTAAAAGCACTAATCAACAGTAATCCAATCCACTTAACTGAGGAGCCCTGACGAAGCACGTCCACTCACCTCGACTGCCAACACTCGAATTTATGAGAGTTTGAGGAACAGGGTAGATGCCCACGAAGGAATTAAGTTGGAGGGGCCCACCTCCACACCAGAACTTATGCACTGGGCAACACAGCAGCAACTCTCAAGGCAAAATGTGCTGTTCCCATGGGAGGTAGCTTGTCAGTAACCATATTGTCGGGGAAATGGCAAATATATTGTGCAAAAAGGATAAGTGGAATAGGACCAGGATATTCTGCCAGGGGCAAAGGTTGATGTCGTTGTAGACCAGCTGTCATCTTTTCAGGGACACAAAAGGTGATATTGTTTTATATATTGGCACTAATGACATTTGAGAGTATGAGATCTGAGGACTAACTTAACAAGCACAGGATGACATTGAGAAAAAGTCACGAATTAGGATTAAATTTGAAATTTTGACCAGACACAAGAGAAGGGAGTACATGATGAGAGCCTTATCAATCAATTTGGCCCTGGAGAGATTGTGCAAGGCTCATGAGTAGAATTTTTCTAGGTTGCCCTGTACATGTTAACAAGGAGAAAATGTTTCTACAGAGATGGGATACACTTAAATAGAAAGGATACATGAATATTTGCTGATGCTATTGAGGCAGTGTAAGGAGGGTCAGAAAACTGCTAGCTTGGAGGGATACACACACTTATAGATGAAAAAGAGAGTAGGCAGAAGTGAAAATGATTCTTGCACTACTTCTATTGTAACATGCAGCAGCCTGGTAAGCAAGAAACCAGGGGTTTCGAGGCCTGCTGTGAGTCACCATGGAACAAGGAAATACATGGGCTGCGTTAAGGTAACTAAGAATAAGAACAGGTACAAGTATATTTACACAAACAAGTACATTAATGCTAGGAGCATAGTTAATGAATTTGAAGTGCTGGTCAAGTCGTCAAATGCAGACATTGTACATATCAGAGAGTTGGTGTCACTCAAATATAAGGTATGAAGAACTTGAATATGGAGAGTACAATGGATACATAAAGGACAGACAGCATGGATAGTGGGGGGGAGTTACGCTCTTAATTAAGAAGCATATAAAATCTAAGGCAGTACATCCAGTTGACATGGATGGCCAGTGCAATGTTGGATGTCAATTTTGTGTGACAAGCATTGGGAAACAAAAATGAGATTAGGAGTATTTCATAGGCCAAATGACTGTGATGAGTACCATAAACAACTATATAGAGAAACAAAGTGGACCAGTGAATCAGAATGTCTTATAATGGAGGATTTTAAATTACAGATATTTGCCGGAAATGTGGTTGGTCATTCACACAATAGCAAGATTTTGTGGATTTATTGAATGACTGTTTTCTACAGTAGCATGTTAGAGAAAAAGAGAGAGAGAGAGAGCGAGCAATACTCTTGATCTGATTATCAGCAGTGATTCTTTGTGCATTAAGAATCTGCATATAAAAGAACCATTAGGTGACTGTTCACAGTGTTTTGATATGGGATTTAGTTAAAAATGTAACTACCATAATGGGCAAAAGGGAAAGGTTTTGCTTTCGTAAAGGAGACTATGGGGGGGGGGGTCTCTGTGCAGTGGGACCAACTAATGATGTTCTGTACCTTCCTCACTGTTCCAACCTAGGGTTGGGTCAGGTGAATCTTTTTCTATTTTCTATCTTCCATCCATCCATCCAGCCTTCCATCTTTTTCTATCTTCCCAAATTTTATCTTCTGTCCCACTCAATTCCCTTTGTTTCCACATCTTCCATAATCTGATCTCTCCATTTTTTCCTGGGTCTTCCTCTCGGCCTCTTCTTGTCCATTTTCTTGGTATTCTATTCAAGTTCATTCTCTTCATGTGTCCAAACCATTGCAAACGTGATGCAGTCATCCTCTCCCTCAAACTTTCTATATCCAAGTTCATTCTAATATCAATATTTCCAATTGTAACAGTGGTGGTAACACTGCATTTATGTACTGGCTAACAGGGCTCAGGAGAAGCTGTGACCGGCCCAGCAAGCCGACAGTGGATAAAAAGTGCTACAAAAACAAAAAAAAAAAAAAAAAATATATGTTACCAACAACAATTATAAATGGGAAGCCACTAGGCTTTTCATACACTAAGAAATCTGTTGCAAGCTTAAATGTAAATAGATGTCAAATGAACTGATGAGAACAAAAATGCATGGAATGCATATAAATTATCATGTGTGAAACAGAACCCTATGGTATATATAAACTAGTCTGCAATCAAGTCACAAAGAAAGTTAGGGAAGCCAAGGCAGATTACAAAAAATCACTACCAGAAAAGGCAAAAAAAAAAAAAAAGGCAGCAAAGACTCTTCACTTATATTAACAGTAGAAGAAAGGGGGTTGTATCACATTGGTCCACTTGATGATGACGGTGTTTAACTCTTGATGTTTGTTTGTTTGTTATTTGGTTTTTAGGAGCAAAAGGCCAAAAGGCCCCATTAGCAACTAAGGCCATATTGCTCCGGGGATATGCGGTGGTCATTCCCTGACCTTTCCGCATCCTCCGTATTTGGTGTAACTGTTGACGAACCTGCTCAGGCTGCTGAGAGGCTGATTAGGTAATTTGCAGCTCCATTCACACATGAGGATTTCTTTAGGGTAAGGGGATGCCAGATGTTTATCAAACTTGAACTGGGAGCTGAAAGATTTTGTGATAACTGAAAGGAAGGTGGAAGAGAAATTGCTGCAGTTAAACATAAGAAAGGCAACTGGGGTGGATGGGTTCTCGGCAATCATATCGAGGGAGGCATCAAAATAGGTAAGCATTTGCTATTCCCTGTTGACTGGAGTGTTCCCTGTGGACTGGAGATCTGTGAATGTATCCTCAATTTGTAAAGGAGAATCAAAGGGTGATATGAATAATTACAGAACTGTTAGCTTAACTTCTGTTCCAGGGAAAATAATGGAGTCACTGATTAAAGAAGTAATGCAGGGCATCTAGACAGGAGTGCAGTTATACTTCAGTAACAGCATGGATTTGTTAAGGGGAGATCTTGTATGACTAATTGGATACTATGATGGAGTAACAAATGAACTGGATGCAAAAAAATAATCAAAATATACTTTGATTTCAGACAAGCTGTTGTGACTTACATATAAAATAATACTGTACAAATTGGAGCAGTATTGCATTAAGGAAAAGTTACTGCTATAGATAGAGGGATGGTTGAGTGGGAGAAGACACAGTGGTTATCAATGGGCACTGCTCTGCTTTATCTTTTAGAAAATTTTATTATAGTATATAATAAAAATTTTATTATATCCTATATGTAATTTCTTAGTGTTCTTTTATAGTATACAGGGTGTCTCAAAAATATTGGTACAAACGTTTAGGGGAGGTAGGTAACATCTAAAGGAATGTGAATCGCATAGGAACCCATAACCGGAAACGTCACCGTAAGTCAGTACAGGGCGCTGTTCATCAGTTTGCGAGAGGGAAAATTTCTGGTTTACTCATTCAAGCAGTAGTCGCCGTACGAAGAGCTGGTTGGTTTTTGGTTTTTTTTTTAGGAGCATTAGCAACTAAGGCCATACTGCTCCGGGGATATGCGGTGGTCATTCCCTGACCTTTCCGCATTCTCCATATTTGGTGGTCACGGGTTCGAACCCCAGTCTAATCAAGAAGCGTGTGCTACGCACTGCTGCTCCTGTCCACCTGGCTACGGAGGCGCCCCGTACGAAGAGCATGCATCGATATACGAACTGTGAGCCAGCAGACATGCACCTAGTGTATGGATTAGCAGAGGGCAATGGACGAGCTGCTCAACGAATTTAGGGAGAACGCTTCCCAGACAGACATGTACTGGACACCATTTGCTTGCGAGTGTGCATCAAAATTTGTGCGATTATGAGTCATTTAGAGGTAACAGGAGTGGTGCAGGCAAATCACGTTCGATGCGAACTCCCACCATGGGAAAAAGTGTGTTGAATGCCGTCCAGAATAATCCTACTACCAGCACACGTGCTGTTGCCTCTGCCTTAGGAGTGTCTCGTTTCATCTCCAAAGGGTTCAGTTACTGCTCCTCGAAGATGAGTGCATATGTGTGGCTTTTGCGCAGTGGTTTCTCCAAGAAAGTGTTCAATAGTTGAATTTTCCAGCCTATGTTTTGTTCACGGATGAGGCTTATTTCACTCAGGAAGGCTTATTCAATCAGCACAATGCTCATGTGTTGGCTCACGGCAACCCACACAGTGTGCACCCCCATGCGACACAACATCACTTCGCAATAAATGTGTGGGCAGGTATGGTCGGTGACTGCTTAGTCGGCTCTTACATGTTACTATCCCATATGAACTCCGCTAAATATCGGATCTTTCTTGAACAAGTTCTACCAGGGTTACTTGATGATGTTCCAGCAAATGTGAGATGCAACATTTGGTTTCAACATGACGGGGTGCCTGCCCGTTATGGAAGGTGTGTTCGTGACCATTTGAACAGACATTTTGGGCGTCGATGGATTGGCCGTGGTGAATCCGTTGCCCGGCCCCCCACGCTCACCTGATTTATCAAGCCTTGATTTCTTTCTGTGGGGGGTCCTCAAATCTATCGTATATGAATCGCCTGTGGAGATGGGAATGGATCTTGTGGCGAGACTTGTCTGTGCTGCTGCTACTGTCAAAGAAACTCCAGGTGTGTTCGACCATGTCCGCCAATCCATGCTGTGTTGTTGTCATGTATGCATCGCGTCTCATGGTGGAACTTTCGAACATCTGTTGTAACATCATGAAATGCATCCATCTCGTACTCTATTGTTAATATTATGTCAAATAAATGTTTGCCACTAATTACTGTCTTGTGTCATTTCTGCTTCTTGTGCCTCTGCTACTACTTTCCCGTAACGTTTCTGGTTATGGGTTCCTATTCGATTCACATTCCTTTAGATGTTACTTACTTCCCCTAAACGTTTGTACCAATATTTTTGAGATGCCCTGTATATATCACTAAGTAAAGTGACACAAATTTAACAGGTGCTGCCCTGGACTAGACAGAGTTATGGTAACGGCACTGTATAGCATTAGCATTAGTGGAGGCATACGATGCAAGAAAGCAAGCTTATGCAGCATCAGCCAAAAAAAAAAAAAAAAAAACTGCTCCCATTTCACCCCTCCGTTCGTTCCAACTACCTGTCCAGCTCAGCCTTAAATTTATTTAGGCTATCAACTTCCATATACAAGACATAATTTTAATTACTAAAATTTAAATTGCTAAGCACACTAATTAATGAATGAAGTACTGTTTCTTTATACTCTTTGTCTTATTTTGGATCTGAGGTTGTTTAAAGCTTTACCACCTTAAATTTATAATTCATCAATTAAAAATTTGACTGTTACTGCTTTATTGCATACTGTACTATTGAATAATTGCCCGCTCTCTGCTGAGACAACAACACTGTTAAAATAACTGCTGCACATATGAGATCAATGTCCTTTTAGGGGGGGGGAAAAAAATTCTACCATCAAACATTAAGAGTTCTGTTACCTATAAGAAAAAAAATATATCTAACATAAAAATAAACCTGGTACAAAATAATTTGCAATTACATGAAGTATATAATTTAAATCAAAATGAGAAAATAACATTATGAACATTTGGGGTGGGGAAAGCTAATTAAAATAAGAAGAAAAGGTGTAGTTTATACTAAGCTTGTCTGAGCTTTCTTTGATTCTTTTCGTTCTACCATATTTTAACCTTTCCATCCTCATATATGGAAGAGAAGAAAAAAGTTAGTTACGAGGAGCAGTATGAAAGTAATGCCTCCTATTTTTTTTCCTCAGAAAAAAAATTTAATTCCCACAATTATTTACATTAATTAATCCTCTTACATCAATTTACATCAATTAATCCTCGATCATTAATAAACGCATTGTTATTTTTCTCCAAAGTCACCATCATTTTCTATGCACTTCTGCCATCTCTGAGTCATATGCCATATTCCAATGCTGTAAAAGTCTTCACTCTTGCTCCAGAGGATTTCGCGAACACTGTGTTTGAACTGGTCATTGTCCGCAAAATGGGTTCCACGAAGTGTATCCTACAGTGAGAGGAGATAGTCGGAATGTGCAAGGTCTGGCTATGAGAGAGGTGAGGAAGAACAGTGCCCCCCCACCCCCACTTCTGCAATGGCCTCCATCGTGTGCAGAGACTAATGTGAATCCTTGAGGTTGTCTGAGACATTCTCTCAGATATGCCAGACAAGCTGTACTTGCTACCTGGGAGTCTAAAAGGTTGATGGAACTGATATTCAGGTGACACTCAAGTCAAATGGACCTAATTCTGGACCTAAGTTCAGATGGTCTGTGACAGCCAAATCCTCTGCCTGCACCTTCACGATGGTGAGACTGTTAGTCATCCAGTATAACCCCCATGCACATGAACACTGTGGGTGACCACCCGGGTGTGAAACAACGTAAACAGTGGTCGAGGTGAGGCACTCAAACCACATGGAGGAATGCCACCCTTCTGTGTTACCAAGCAATACTAGGTGGTAGAGGACTCTCATCAACCGGTGCAATATCACCACTTTGCTTATTGGAGGCTTGAAGTGGCGAAATCCATGTTTAGTCTCCAGAGCTAAGTTCTGATCAACCCTTCCTCCCCATCTCTTCCATCATGCAGTATGACTGATGACTTTTGAGGTTATGATAGACATCGTAGTGAGATCCAATCTTCCTTACATTTCGAGGGTACAGCTCTAAAACGGCCGCTAGTTATGTCACGGGACCGAACCTATCGGTAACTCTTTGGGAGGCTTCCGGATCAGCTGTATAATCCTGCTACCTCTACTCTGCCAGATAGTGACTGGAGGGAGTCCAAGTAGAGTGTATGCGGGGGGGGAGTTATGTAAAGGATCTGGTACCACGTGTACGCCATATCCAAAAATTTCTCTACTTCATACAGCATGTCCCCACCCCCACTTTTTCTTACTATTGAATACATCACGAATTGCCAAACTAATAGAGTAAGCTTATCTGTGAAAAGATCTAAACCTCCCAAACACTTCATAATTCATTTCACAAATATACGTGGCTTCAATTCTAATCTCAACAATGTCCATTTCCACTTGCAGTCTGCAAATTCCATGTACTTTTTCTGACAGAATCCCACATCAGTTGATTCAACTACTGCTCATATCAGTTGACCAAATTATTCACTGTACGAGTCCTTTTGCCTCAAAGGTGGTACTTGTGCATATGTCCGTTCCGATATTCCCTGTCAGAGACTTGGTAATTTGGAATCTCCTCTTTTCGATCTTCTATGGCTTAAAATCTCTCTACCTCATTGTGTCAAATTCATCTGTTGTCTCAACCGTTCTCCAAACAACACGAGGGTACAGGGTAATCACTTGGAGCTCTTGGCAACTTGACTTTCTCCAGTCCAACTTTCCTAACAGTGAGGTAATTTTCCTTGGTGATTTTAATGTTCACAACTCCAGCTGGCTTTTGTTTTCTAGTCACACTGACCCAGCTGGTCGAGATACTGAGGCTTTTACAATTACTAATGACCTTCCACAATTGTTCATTTACCTACAAGAATAACAGTCAATCCTAACCATAGAGTCAACATGCTTGATCTTTTTCTCACAAACAACCCTTCTAAGTACACGGTCAAAGTGAGTGGTCCTTCAGGCATCTCAGATCATAACTTGGAGATTATCTGTTCTCCAAAGGACCCTTTATCTCATGGCTATTCCCAACCTCGTGTTGTTTGGCATTACAAGAATGCAAAATGGGATGACCTGTTAGATTTCTTTTCTTCTTTTCCTTGGTAATGACACGTTTGCTCAGATCGTGTCAGTAAAATTATTCTTGTAGGAATGGAATCCTTCGTCCTACACTCCACTTTAAGATCTCGTCCTTTATCTAAACATTGGTTTTCCAATAAATGTGCTAAGGCTGTTCAAGAGAAGAATGTTGCATATCGTAATTGGCTTGTTTCCAATTCTTCAGTTTCATTTTCTGCCTATACCAAAGTTTGCAACAATTGTAAAGCAGTTATCAATCAGTCCAAACTAGAGTTTGAACAGGCTAAGAGTAGAAAACTTGCTTCTTGCCCTAATTTTAGTTGAGCATTCTGGTCTCTTGTCAAAGCTATTGGTCACAACTTTTGCCCTTCTCTACTCCTACCTCTGTCTAAACCAGATAGTTCTGTTGTCACTTCAGCCAAGGATTATGCTGACCTGCTGGCATCCCATTGTTCTTCCAACTCTTTTATTAATGATCTTGGTAAAACACCTCCCACCATTCCCAATACGTTCCATTCAATGCCTCCTGTGGTCTTCCTTCAAAAGGATATCAGAAGAATTTTGACGTATCTTGATGCTAAGAAAGTTCCAGGTCCTGATGGGATTTCTCCACTTGTTCTCAAAACCTGTGCTCCTAAACTTACTCCTGTTCTTGTCACCTTTTTTCACTTTCTTATTCCAAAAGTGTTTTTCCTTCTGCTTGGAAATTTGCTCGTATCCAGCTGGTTCCTAAAAAGGGTAATAAATCCCTCCCATCCAATTATCGTCCTATTGCAATCATTTCTACTCTTTCTAAAGTAATAGAGAAATCAATTAACCACCAACTCTTAAACTACCTAGAAACCTTCCGTCTGATCAATGATCGCCAGTATGGATTCAGTCAGTGTCGATCCACTGGTGATATTCTGGCTTATGTTACCCATTTATGGACAAATTCAATGGAAAAGTTCGGTGAAACATAAGCAGTTGCTCTTGACATCTCAAAGGCTTTCGATCGTGTTTGGCCTAAAGGTCTTCTAAACAAGCTTCCATCTTATGGTTGGCAACTGTTTTTTGTAATTGGTTATCCAGTTTTCTCTCTGATCGCTCACTGAGGGTGATGGTAGATGGCACTCTGTCTTCTAACTTCTCCTCTAATGATGGTGTCCCCCAAGATTCAGTTCTTTCCCCCACTCTTTTCCTCTTGTATATTAATGATCTTCTTCCATCGACTGGAAATCCTATCCATAGTTTTGCCGATGATAGCACATTGCATTCCACTTTTCAATTTGAGAAACCTTGCCCTGCTCAATCAGCTTCAACTTCTCGAATATCTGCTACCAATTCCTTAAATGCCGATCTCCAGGTAATTCTCCAGTGGGGCAAAGACAACTTAGTTGATTTCAACCCTTCTAAAACTCAGTCTTGTCTTATATCTCACAAAAAGGATTCTTCTGCTCCTATGCTTATCTTTAGTGACACTCCGATTTCTAGGCAAAATGATATATCTCTTTTGGGGATTACCCTGACTTCTAATCTCTCTTGGCACAAGCACATTACAAATATTGCTTCCTCTGCATCTAAAAAACTCTGTTTTCTCTTTTACTCTTGGCATTACTTTTCTTCTAAACAGCTGTTCACTCTGTACAAATCGCAAATCCGGCCTTCCAGGGAATACTGTTCCCACATCTGGGATGGTGTCCCCAAAACCTCTCTCTCAGGCTTCTAGATTCCATTCAGAAGAGGGCAGTTAGGTTAATTAATGATTCATCTCTAACAGAGTCTCTCCACTTGCTGCCTCATAGACATACTGTTTCTGCTGCATGCCTTTTCTACAGATACTTCCATGGGCACTGTTCTTCTGAATTGGCTTCTATAATTCCTGATCTCTCTTTCAAAACAGTCTGAACACGTGCCGCCGCCATCCGACATCCATTTACTGTCCAACCTCAAACTCACAGAACCAACTTTTCATCTTCCTCGTTTATTCATTCAACTGCTGTATTCTGGGAAAAATGTTCCTCTATATGTATTTCGTGAAAATTACAGTTCAAGTCTAATGTCAACAAATATCTTCTCTCGTTTTCTCAACCTCCAACCCAAGCACGATACTAAGTACTATAGGTTCTAATACCTCTCGTGTTTGGGGTTTTCATAAAAAAAAAAAATCATGGAGAAGAAGAACTTCATTAAGGTTTTTGTCTTTTCGAACTATACGGATGTGGACTTTCAACCTTTTCAACATTTTCCACATATTGATCTGAGTTGATTGTGGTGCCACACTCCAAGAAGTCCACAAGCAAGACCCCATCTTTGTACCATAACACTGTCGCCATGACTTTACAGACAAAAGGCAGTCTTTTGAACTACTTGCAAGGTGAATTTTGGTGGTGCCACTCCATCGACTGTATCTTCGTTTAAGAGTCAAGATAGTAGTCTCAGGTTTCGTCACCTGTGACTATACATGAAAGTAAAAACCCCTCTTTCACTTTTGTAGCACTGGAAAAGTTCCACACAGATGACTTTCTGTGCTTCTTTGTGCTCAAGCATCAGCATTTTTAGGACCTGCTGGGCACAAACCTTGTTGTAGCCTAGTCCCTTAATGATTTCCCTATACCTACTGCATCCCACAATTTTCAGATTGTGATGCAGCGGTCCTCTTTGATCAGTGCGTCGATCTGGGGATTATCAACAGCGTTAATCTAGTCAGATTGTCAATATGACCGCCATTGTTACTGCCACACTATTTGATCGTTCCATGATTTTAGATAAAATTGTGTTTTAAGTGTTTTCTGTTTCAGGAAAAGTGCATCCAGTGAATTTCTAACGTGAATAAAGTGAATTTCTCTTGGTGAGAAACTTTTTAATATTTCATTGGGTTTCAGCTTGTTAGGAGCGTTAGTATCCGTATTCTTTGTTGTCAAACCGCATGATGATAGGAATATAGAGAGGCGACCGATATAATGCAGCGACATTGATAACTCTAAAATTTCACTTTAAATCTAGGACAGGAGACCATAGAAATTGGGTAGTGGAACTCCCACCAGAGGCATGGAGAATGATTAGCCAAAAGACCAGAATTTTCATACACTGGGACAGCCACCGCTTTAAAAAGCATGTGTCTGTCCCCAAATGCTACTGGTGTTGTTGATTTGGACACACAACACACATCTGTGCCCAGCCAGAGGATACCTGCAGCCACTGCGCAGAGAACGGCCACAAGTTCGGCACCTGCCCCCAAAAAGATGAACCACCTTCCTGTACATTACAGAAGCTGCCAGCGGACAACTCACTCAGGGACAACAAGTGCCCTGTCTACATCAAAGCCAAGGGTGCATACCAAATGAAATCGACTATGGACGCATGCCTTAAATCCTTTCAACCTAAACAGGGTTAACTTTATGAAGCGATCAAAGGCCATAGCTGGTCAACTCACCAAAATAGTGACTGAAGGAAACCTAGACATTCTACTAATCCAAGAATCTTGTCCACAGCTGGGAGGTGAAAGGTTATCCTCTAGCTTATACAAAAGCTCAGGATGATAGGAAGACCCCTGGGCATGCATCCTGGTCAGGAAACCCAAATATCACAGTCACCAAAATTACCAGCTTGCACATCCTGGGCACCTGTGCCCATATCATAACCTTATTCGGTGAATTCTACGCCATTTTGCTGTATTGCTGCCTGGGGGGGGGGGAATTATCCTCCCAGTTATCAGGTATACCTGCAGAGCCTACTCAGAGAATTCCAAAATGCCAGGATCGTCATGGGTGCAGATACGAACTGTTGATCTCCAGTGTGGTTCAGCTAAACCTCAGAGCAGCGCCACAAACGGACAACGCCTTGAGGAGTTTCTGGCAAATAGTCTTTCGCCATTCTCAACCAGCCAAATAATCCAACCACCTATTCCAGCACAAATTGGGAATCTACAATTGACGTTTTACATTAGTCTCAAGATCTCTGGCCAGACACCTCTCTACGTGGATGGTCATGGAAAGATGGACCACATCAGATCACAGGGTCATAATCTTCAAGCTTCGACGCATCATAGACAACAACCAACCCGACGAACCCAACATAGATATGTCATACAGAAGGCAGACTGGCCACTCTTCCAGACAACACTAAGCAAATCAGCCCAGGCCCTCCAAATAGAAGGATTAAGCCTGGAGCAGCATCAGATTGCTGTTGTGGACCTCATCTCTGCTGCCGCAAACTGCACAATTAAAAGGGGGAACTAAACTCCAGGGACCATCCCCTGGTGGTCCCTGGAGTGGGGTCACGATGAATAAACTCGCCAGGGGAGAAGTCATCCCCACGACACTGCTGGGGACCTATACCAAGATGTGGCAGGAGAACATGAGCAAAATCTTGGACAGTATGTTCCTGGAACATTTGACTCCCTCTACACTAGAATAGCTACAACTATGTCATGATAACGATACCTACACCACCACCAATAAGGAATATCTGCTGACCTGAACAGAGCTTGACACAGCTGCATAATAAGAAATCACCGGGTGCTGACCTTCTGGAGTCCGAAATTGTCAAGAAGGCTGTCGAGACCATTCCGGAGGTGATACTCACCCTCTTTAACCATTGTCTCAATGAGGGATACTTTCCACAAGCCTAGAGAATTGCCAAACTGTGTTTTGGCTTAAAAAACCCGAAGCAACAGGACCTTCCAGAGTCATACCGACCAATAGCACTTCTTTCTGTATTAAGCAAACTCTTTGAACACCTCCTCAGAGATAGAATTGGAACCTGCTACACCACCGCAGGCCTGCAGTCACAAAATCAGTTCAGCTTCAAGAGGGGCTGCTACACCCAGGATGTCCTGTAAAACATCAGCAGAGCTGCCGAAACAACCAACGACAAATACCTACTGGTAATCACGACAGATTTTGCCGGGGCATTTTACACCCTATGGTGGGCAAGTGTCCTCGACTGACTCCGGAAGGGAACATCCCAGTCAACCTTTATAAATGCAAGACATACCTCACCAACAGATCGGTTGTCATCAAGTCCCCCCTACCACTCCATCTCCAGACAGATTTTCAGAAGTTGCCCACAGGGATCAGTCTTGGGTCTGCTTCTCTGGAATATGGTCCTCAACAGCTTTCTAAACTTAGACCTGGGCCGTATTGCATCTCAGGCATATGCGAACAACCTGATCCTAGTACCGCGGAGGACAGCAGAGCTGTGCTGGAAGCTTCAGTCACCTGAGCCATCAACACCCTACAGGAGTGGGCTGATGACAACAACCTCCACATATCCTCAACCAAGACCAGCTCAATATTGCTAAAAGGTACCCTGTACATTAGGAGACCAGCCCAAATTCGAATACAAGAAACCACCATAAAGCTCATGCAGGAATTAAAACACCTTGGAGTCATTCTAGACGACAACAACCTTTCATTCACACCCCACCTGACCTATATACAGAAGATCAGAGGACACTTCGCCCTGTTTGCAAGGATCTCGTGCAGGGACTGCGACGAACCTCAAACTATTTTACAAAACAGTATGCCACCAGTGTGTGGTACAGCAAGGCCAGACAGCTGTCAACAGAAGGAAATTAGAGACCACACAGTGGTATACACTGCTCACAATTTCAAGAGCCTGTAATACAGTAAGTACGCATGCCCTCCAGGCCCTAATGGGGGCTCTACCCCTTGACCTGGAGATTCTTTGCCGTGGCTTAACATATCAACTCTCCACAGAATGAGGAGTCAACCAACTGGACTTCAACATAGACCCCAGAAATGACTCCAAAAAAAAATTCACTTGGTCAAGAAAGCAGCCGAATTCATTACAGAAACAATCCTGGAGTTATTTAACAACTGCCTTAGTAAAGGATGCTTTCCAATAGACTGGAAGACTGCGAGTGCCAGACTCGTATTGAAAAATCCCACAAAAACCACAGGACTTTCCGTAGTCCTTTCAACCAACTGCTCTTTTATCTGTTCTTAGCAAGCTCTATGAACACCTCCTCTTCCAACGAATAGTAAAGCACTACAATAATGGGGACTCTACTCTGATAACCAGTTTGGCTTCAGAAAGGGCTGCTCAACTGTTGATGCCCTAAAGAATATACTCAATATGGCTAATAACACCAACCAGAAATACTTCCTCATCATTTCCATAGATTTTTCTGGGGCTTTTGACATGCTCTGGTAACCAAGCATCCTGGACTGACTCTGGACGACAAACCTGCCGAAGAATGTCTACAGCTGCATCAAGACATATCTCTTAGATAGGCATATTGTGGTGAGAGCCCCTTACTCTAGCCCACCACATCCACAGAGGGTGTCTCCAGGGATGTCTTGGGGACTCTGCTGTGGAATGTTGTCATGGATGAATTCCCCAACCTTGACCTTGGAACTGTACACAGCCAAGCATATGCAGATGACTTGATCCTGATGCTAGCTACTAATCTGAGGGCCAAACTAGAATCAGTTTGGCCCTCAGATTAGTAGAAACCATTCAGAAGTGGGCTTCACAAAACCATCTGTGCATTTCCCCAAAAAAAACCTAATCGGTCCTACTTAACAATACCCTGAATCTCACCAGACCTCTACAACTAAAGATTGAAGGAAAGACAGTAAAGCTCACAAACCAACTAAAACACCTCGGAGCACACCTTGCCAGGAACCTAACTTATCTGCCACATTTTAATTATCTGCACACCAAAATTAAAAATTATACTGCACAGGTAACTAGAGTGACCAGAAGGGACTGGGCCTGAAAAGGTGCACCCTCTCACTATTTTATAAAGCCATCTTCGTTCCTGCAATTACCTATGCTTCAGCAATTTGGTTTCACAAGGCAACAAGCTGTTGTTGTCAAACGTAAACTAGAAACAATCCAAAGGTCCTTCCTGCTAAGCATCACTCGAGCTTGCTGTACAGCTAGTATGCATGCCTTCAAGTCCTTGCTGGAATCCTCCCACTAGATCTGGAGATCAGACACTGCTGCATGTTATACTACTTATCCAAAGGACAATCTTCCACTTTTGTGGATTTTGCAACTGAGCCTAATACCAGTCACAAAATTGAAAAAAAAAAAGCCTGTCAACTTACCTGCAGCAAGCTTGGCAAACAAGATGATCCACCTCTAACCAAAGAGCAGATAATAAAAAAATTCTTCCCATATATCAGCAGGACTTACCCCAAAATTTTACCTCCTATGCCTAAGACTTATTTCAGCAGCACAGAACCTTCTTGGAACTGCAGTAGGCACCATCCAACTACCAAACAACGGAAAACATGGCATTCCAGGACAATTACCTCCAAAAAGCCTCCTTTTCCCAATGAAGGGGACCCCCACGATAAACAACAATCAACCATGCAAAACTGACTGGACCACATGTCCCACAGACCAACACAGGCTTCTTCAACAAACAGGAACAAAACTGGTCTCCAACCTAATGACTATCCTTGGCACTACTGCCAAATTGGACAATTATCTTGGACACTGATACTGACATAGACTACTCGGACTAGAAAACTTATGACCTTTCATGACTTATCCTCTCATTACCTTTGAGCCAACACAGACGGAGAGGCCACATACCCCTTTGTCTAAAAAGGCAACTTAGGTTAGATGATGTGGATATACCTGACTTGACTCTCGCCGGACATGACTAAACTGGATTTGATGCAATTACAGAATGACAAAGATCCAAATGGACTCAACTAGAATTGCCCTGAATGCTGGTTGAACCAAAATAGCCACATGGCAACCTGTCCATGCGCTCTTGCATGGACCCTTTTTCCACACATCCCCTTCCCTCCTTTCACATGATGGAGCCCTGTCTCCATTGCTTCTTGGGGATTCCTTCTCTTTCATCTCCACACTTCTACCTTTCCCTCCCACTCTTCAATCTTGAACCCCTCACTCTACCTACACATTTTTTTTTTTTTTTTTTTAAAGTTCCTCGCCACTGAAAGTGCAGGCAATTAGGCGGCAGAACCAATCAGAGATTTGGGATTACCTGGCTACCTCCCAGAAGTTAGTGGCGGACAATGTGGGGACCCACCAAGGGCCCTGTGGCAAAAAACCAGACATACAACACAACCCAACACTAAACTTCACAAACAATGCACAACTCATATCTCGGGCAACAGTGGGCCCCAACAGGGGTCCAATGGCTAAATGACCAGATGAACAACGGTACATGACACTACACTTAACAATATCCACACACTTTTAAATCTCTGGCACCAACAGTGTTCTGTTCCGCACAACAATGTATATTATGTGGAGATGGGGGAAACCACTGGTGCCGCTAGGCACAAAAACACTTTACACTTATAACTCATATCTCTGGCTTTTACAGAGTACTGTAGCACCACACAGAGTAAACGGTGCATATGCGGGAAACCACTGAAGGCACCCCCACCCAAACACCATGCCACTATGATGTCACTTCCCTACTCAAAGTGTCTTACTCAATGTCTAACTGTACTCACATATACAGTATTGTCACCATAAACATTTTTGAGATACGTATAATTTTGATAGGTGTCACTTCTTCCTTGGTAAGAAATTCAATCACCACTCTTTACTTGATACTGATATCTGTAACATCCAACATTTTGAACTATCCACGTGCTGCACTTACAAAACCAATCACAGCACCACTCAGTATGGTGAAACTAGACCTCTAGTGACAAGTCAGTGACACAGAATAATGTATGGTGCCACATTTCAAAGCAGAAAATTAGGAGGCATTACTTTTGTTCCAGTCCTCGTACTATGGAAACAGATTCTTGCCTGATATGATGAACATGCAAAGAAAGCCTAGAAAATAGCATATTTAAAATTACTTTTCAAATTAAACTCTGACTATATTTTTTGGCTGCTAATTAAATGCTTGCTCTACTACTTACTTTCTGGGCTTTCACTTTTTCATTTGCTAAGGCATTAAGGGTACTAGTAAGTTTTTTAATATCATCACTTTCCACTAAAAAAAAAAAAAAAATTATTTTCACATTCTATATCATAGAAATCCTGAAATTTCTTCATAACAAATTTCAAACACGAAATTGTAGCAAAATCTTTCTCCAATTTAGCATAAAAAATAAATACAATGAATGCCACTTATTATGATCACTTTGCGACACAGCTTAATTGATAGCAATAACCCATGAAACAAGAATGCAGTCAGCACTATTTATTGAGGCAGAGCAGAAATGTGTCCATAAAAACATGGAAAGAAAACACAAAAATCAAGCAATACAAAATTCAATAAAAACGAAATAAATAATGTTTCTGAAAAACCATACGAAACATTAAAAACAAATAAAGAAAAATGTTACAATTGGGATGTGGTAAATGCTCTACTGTAAAACGGTCAGATTGATAAGAATATAGATACAGTACTGACAACAACCATATGAACTGTACAAAGCAACTGCAGTAACTGGATATGCAAACTGTCAAAGTTCAATAAGAAATTAGGATGTTAAATAATCATTTCCACTGCACTTGTGCAAACCATTATAAGGCTAAAAAGTGATAACAAACTGAAGCACTGATTGCAATAGACAATGTTTTCTACTTATCAGTATATGTCTGACCGGGACTTCGTAAAACTGATAACGTTACATGAAGATGAATGATAATATTATCTGTGATCATGATAAGTGGCATACACTGTATGTAAAAAGAAAATCACACCATATATATAGTAAAACATCAATCCCAAGTACTAAACTTTAGCAGAGTACTTAGGAGTAAATTCATAAGTGTACTTTGTAAAGGAAAATTTCACAATTCTTGGAGAAAAAATGTCCCTGAAATGCATTATGTTATCAAAAGTATGAGACAACATAGGAGTATAAATTAAAGGGCAACAAACACCCCATTCAGTTTTAAGTGTAATGTAATAGGAAGTGCAGCTTACAGAGTTCAAACATGGACAAGTAATGGGTGCCACACTGGACAAGCAAATTCTGTGAAAAGTGAAGTTAACATCAAGCAGGGAATGTCTTACAAGGATGTGTATTCTACTGACTATACTGACAACCACAAAAATTGTACAAAGCAACTGCTGTGGTTTTTCTCTTAATTTATCTCTCTGGTAATTCATGTTACCAGAGAAAAATTTCTTGAATAATTTACGATGGATTTAATTTGATAAATTTTATGTAGGATATTTTGATGGATTCAATTTAAGATTAACTGTAATTTAAGATGGATCAACTTGTTCACCATCTCCAGATTCATATAAATAGTTGACGTGGGCATGAATTCTTGGAGACAAATATGTTCACAAGAAACCAGCAGATATTCTCAGCCATTCTTTCAACTTCGACCAATGTCACACTCAACTATACACATCTAGTCTTCACAAATATAAAAGCACACTTTTTTTAATATCAAAACAACACTACTGATGTCATTTGTATATCATTAAGCTTAGTAATTTGGCAAATTACTAAGCCACCGTGCAAGTGTTTTTATTTATTTGTAATTAATTTTTGATTTTTTTTTATATGGTTTCGCATACCATCTGGCAAATTTAAGTGTACCACCAGTACTACACTTACCAAAGTACAGATCACAGGTACTATTATCAAATACATAATAGGTAAATAATATGTGAAACCATATGGAGTGAAATATAGGGAAAGATTTCAGCTGACTTAAAAAAAATCTAAGGAATTGTGCCCTTAGTTCTGTTTCTATTTTCTGATAAAGTAGAAACAACAAACTTCATTTCTGTATACAGAATGTGAATTCATTTTTCCAAGGCAAAAATTCATATGTGTTAGTAAGAAGAGTGTTTTGGTAATATCATTTAGTAACTACATCAGAAGTTATTTTTATTCTGGAAATTAATATATTTTAAATAGATAAATCAAATTTTTTATTAAAAACTGCTAATAAATCAGCAAGTATACCTTGAGCATAGGTTTTTACAGAAGCTATCCATAGAGAGGATTTAAGGCCCACTGGAGATGCTCACAAGACAAGCACATACACTCTCGCTGATAAGTTTAAAATCATAGTGTATGACAAAGAGCTTTTGTTAATTTTTTTGCAATTACCTATGACAATATAGAAATGATTAATATTAACAACTATACTGATTTTTCATCAAAATATCCTCCACGAGATTTTATCACTGTCTTACACAGATGTGAAACTCTGATGACTCATTTTATAAAAATGTCTTGACTAACATTATTCCAAGCGATCTGCAAGGTCCACCACAAATTTTGTGAAGATTGGCAGACTTCACAGTCCAGATGATCCCATTGATTTAAATCAGTTGACTGGAGGTGTCCACCATAATTTTCAATACCCCCCCCCCCCATGTTGTTTAGTTGTTAGAAAGTCCCTACACAGCTTACAGCTGTGTGGCTATGCTTCCAGTCCTTGTCTTTTTATAAAATAAAATTTCTTCCATAAAGAGGCAAAGTCCAGAGGATAATGCATCTGTTCAAGAATGTTTTTATAGCATTCTTTTCTTAAAATTCCTTCAATCCTGACAATGTCACCCACTCCAGAGAAACAGATGCAATGCAGATCATGATTGGACCACTATCATGGTTTGCTTTAGGCACTAAACAATGTGACACCATTTTTAATTAGCATTAGTAGAGGCATATGATGCAAGAAAGCAAGCTTATATAGCATCAGCCAAAAAAAAACAAAAAAAAAAACCCATTCTCATTTCCCCCATCCATTCACTCCAAAAGTTTGTCTAGGTGAATTTATTTAAGCTGCAAACTTCCACAATAGATGAAAGTTTGTTCCGGCAATCAACCACCTGCTGACTAAATATAAATTTTTGCACATCTATTCTACAACTGTCTTTCCTCAATTTGAATTTATGCCCCCTCAAATGCAGAATGTGAGCAAGAGGAAGAATCCCATCAGCATTGAGCATTCTCAAACCATTCATGGCCTTATATACCTCAATCAGATCACCTCGCAGGTGCCTAGTCTCCAGACTGCAATTTGCAGAATTTAAACCTTTCTTGGTAACAGCAACTCTTTGTTCCACTTAACTCGTTCCAGCAGCTCTACATCTTTACTAAAATGAGGCCTCCAGACCTGTAGGCAGTACTCAAGATGTAGCATGACCATGCCTTACACAAGGGGATAATCACAACCTTATCCCTGCTAGCAAAATTCCTTTATAACACTGACAAGACCCCATGAGCTACTCTTCCAAACTGTTTGAACTGTTTTTAGAAAACTTCATATCCGACTCCACAATTATTCCCCAGCCTTTTTCATTCTCCACTACCCTGAGTGTACTACCACACAGCTGGTAATTTACTCTGGGGTTACTGCTTCCCACACATCGCTTTGCATTTCTCAATGTTAAACTTCAGTTGCCACCTTTTAGCCCATCTGCTCAACTTTTCCAGATCCTGTTGCAGTAGCATATTGTCCTTAACAACCCTACCAACCTTTGTATCTTCTGCAAACTTGGACATAAAGCGTCATATACCTTCATCAATATCTTTGATAAATACTGAAAATAACAATGGGCCTAACATAGACCCCTGAGGTTTGTTATTTGATTTTTAGGAGCATTAGCAACTAAGGCCATATTGCTCCGGGATATGCGGTGGTCATTCCCTGACCTTTCCGCATCCTCCGTATTTGGTGGTGATGGGCTCGAGGACCCCCGAGGGACATCACTAATAACATTAGTCCACAAGGAGCAGCGTACACTGATTACCACTCTGCCTTCTCCCACTCAACCATCCCTTTATCCATAGGTCAGTGCTTGTTATATAACAGACTGCTTCTACAGGGATGGTATACACTTAAATAGAAGGGGTGCAAGAATATTTGCTGATGGTATCAAGGCAGTGTTATGTGGGTTGGAAAACTGCTAGCAGGCATAGGTGAGAGTGATTCTTGCACTGCTTCCATTAGAATGGAGGGTGGGTGCTGGGGTTTTCAGGGAATGGTGGGTCATCACAGAACATATAAACACATGAGCTGTGTTAGGTTAACTAAGATTAAGAATAGGTGCATGTATACTTGCATGTACACCAATTCTAGGAGTATAGAAAATAAATTTGATGAACTTGAAGCGCTGGTCAAAGGTGGATGTTGGTGGGATAATAGAGACGTGGCGTCATACAGAAATAAGCAATGCAGAATTGGAATTTGGGGAGTAAAATGTGTACAGGAAGGACAGAGGGGTTCTGCTGTTAGTAAAGAAACACACAAAATCTAAGGAAGTGCATCCAGTTGACACAGATGGTCAGTGCAATGTTAAGTCAGTTTGGTGTGCGTGAACACTGGGAAAGCAAAAATGGGAGGAGGAGTGTGTTATAGGCCTAATGACTGTGATGAGTACAATGAAAAGTACAGAAAGCCAGTAAATCAGAATGTCTAAGAATGGGGGATTTTAACTTCCCAGATATTGGCAGCAAGAACTTCTTTAGTTATAAAAACTCTAAAACAGGGGGTGATGAACCTTTTTAGTACCAGGGGCAAATTGCAAGCACATAAGAACCTGTGGGGGATGCATCTTTCTTATGAAACATAATGAATCTTAAATTTTACAAATTCATAGGTAAGCATGCTATCACACTAAGCAATATTAATTAAAATGCTATAATGCAGTAATTAGCCACACAACTTAAAACAACTTATATTAAAAGACTTTTGCCCTTAAGGCTTAGGCAATTTTTTACACATAGCATTTAAGAGGACTTCGTCAGCAGGCTGTTTCAAATTTGACTGGGGCAAAATTTTGCCTGTGGGCAAGAGGTTCCCCACCCCTGCTCTAGAAGGGGATGAATCAGATTGATCAACTTGATATTGATGTTTCGAGTGTAGATGATCCTGCTAAGCCAGCTGACAATCTGAATAAGTATTTTGCATCTACATTCACACATGAGGAGTTATTCAGGAGTTGAATGTCAGAAGTTTATCAAACTGTAACAGGTTGCTTAATGATTTTTTAATCTTCCCAGACAACTGAAAGCAAAGTGGAGGTGGAATTGTTGAAGTTAAACATAAGAAAGGCACTAGGGGTGGATGAGATCTATCCAGTTATATTAAAGGAGGCGGCAAAGGTAGTAAGCAAACCCTTAACTATAATTATGAGAGCATCCTTGGACTCAGGGGAAGTCCCTACAGACTGGAGATGTGCAAATATATTGCCAATTCACAAAGGGAGATCTAAGGGTGACCGAAGGAATTACAGACTAGTTAAAGATGCATTGCAGGATCATCTCAACAAGACTGCAGTAATAATTCAGACACAGCATGGGTTTGTTGAGGGAAAGCCTTGTCTCACAAATTTAATTGGATACTATGATGTGGTTACAAAGGAACTGGATGCAAAAAATAATTTTGATATTATATGCTTGAATTTCAGGAAAGCTTTTGACACTGTTGTGCATGGAATACTACTGTACAAATTGCAGTAGTATGGTATTAAGGGCAAGTTGTTACAATGGATAAAAGGGTGGCTGAGTGGGAGAAGACAGAGTGGTAATCAATAGATGCTGCTCCTCATTGACTAATGATATTAGTAGAGTTCCCCCAGGTTTTGGTGTTGGGCCCACTGCTGTTAGCAGAGGCATATGATGCAAGGAAGCAAGCTTATACAGCATCAGCAAAAAAAAAAACACCACTTCCCATTTCACCAATCCATTCACTCCAAATGTTTGTATAGTTCTGCCTTGAAGTAATTTAAGCTTCAACTTCTACAACAACAGATGGAAGTTTGTTCTGCAATCAACCACTCGCTGTCTAAACACAAATTTTTGCACATCTATTCTACAACCGTCTTTCCTTAATTTGAAATTATGTCCACTCAGGTGATTAATCTAGGCAAGAGGAAGAATCCTATCATATGATTTTTTTTGTATATTTATCAATGATATCGATGAATATATATCAGGCTTAATGTCGAAGTTTGCAGATGATACAAAGATTTGCAGGGTTGTTAAAGACACTAATGGCAGTGTGCTACTGCAACAGGATCTAGAAAAGTTGGGCAGATGGGCTGAGAAGAGGCAATGTTAAACTGAAGTTTAACATAGAAAAATGAAAACTACTGCATATGGGTAGAAGTAACCTCAGAGTAACATACCAACTGTGTGGTACTACACTTAGAGTTGTAGAAAATGAAAAAGACCTGGGAGTAATTGTGCAGTCAACTATGAAGTTTTCTAAGCAGTGCAGACAGGCAGCAGAGCTGGTCATGGGGGTATTGTCAATGATATACAAGAACTTTGCTAGCAGGGAAAAGGTGGTGATTTTACCTTTGTGTAACGCAATGGTCAGGCCACACCTTGAGTACTGCATACAGGTCTGGAGGCTTCATTTTAGGATGGATGTAGGGTTGCTTGAGCAAGTGCAGTTGGTGAGGAGAATGAACGGGTGGTGTTATGAAGAAAGGCTTAAGGTCTGCAAACTGCAGTGTCTGGAAACTAGGCACCTATGAGGTGATCTGATTGAGGTGTATAGATGGTGTCAGGCATTGAATGGGTTGAGCAGGCTCAATTCTGATGGGATTCTTCCGCTTGATCAGATTACGAACCTGAGGGGGCATAAATTCAAATTGAGGAAAGACAGTTATAATATAGATGAGCAGAATTTTGCCTTTAGCCAGCAGGTTGTTGATTGAAGGAACAAACTTTCCATCTGTTGTTCTGGAAGTTGATAGTTTAAATAAATTCAAGGAGGAATTGGACAAGCGTTTAGAGGGAATGGATGTGTGAAATGGTTTTTTCTTTGACTGATGCCTATGTAGCAACTTGCCCTTAATGCCATACTGCTCCAACTTGTACAGATCTTCCATGGGCAGATCAAAAGCTATCCTAAAATCCAAGCATATGATATCAAAATTATTTTTTGCATACAGTTTCTTTGTGAGTGTGACCACATTGTAATATCCAATTAAATTGGTCAGACAAGACTTCCCCTTAACAAACCCATACTGTGTCTGAACTATAACTGTAGTCTTGTCTAGATGCTTCTTTCCCCAGTGACTCCATTATTTTCCATGGAACAGAAGTTAATCTAACAGGTCTATAATTATTCATATCACCTTTCGATTCCCCTCTATGAAGTGGGGAAAAAATTAGGACATCCCAAGTCCATGGGTGCCCTCATAATCATGGCTAAGGGTCTACTTACGTCCTTTGCTGCCATCCACCTCAGGTGCCTTTCTTATGCTCTTGTTTACACTCCGGCACAACCACCAAGTCAGTGGAGTTTACATTTTTTTAATTTAAAAAATTTAAAAATATAAACCTACTGAACAATAGAACAATGTTAAATACATCAAAATTTGAAGATGACAAAATAAAAGAAATTTATGGGAAAACACCACAAGAAAAATTAAAAGATATAAACTATTCATCATCTGTGGAAAATATATGGGAGAAAACTAAACAGATGACTAAAGATGCAGCTTTAGAAACCTTGGGAACTAAACCAAAACCAAATAATCCTTGGATTACAGCAGAAATTTTAGATGTATGAACAGAAAAAAGACAAATGAAAAACCTCCTAAACAAAGAAAATAGTCAAGAAAAAAGGGAAAAATATAAAACCATAAAAAACAAAATAGACAACCTATGTAAAGCTGCTAAAAGGAAATGGTTGGAAGATAAAGCAAAGCTGTGTGAAGAGGCAAATAAATGCCACGACTCTAAAATAACTTACTAGGTTATAAATGAACTCTCTAAAACATACATCCCGAAAACACTGACAATGAAAAATAAAAACAAGAAACATGCAAGAAATTAAAAAAATATGGAAAGAATATTACAAACCCTGTTCAAAGGGGAAAGAAAAAATGCTCTTGCCTTAGATAATAGAAGAGATAAAGCACCCTCAATAATAAAAGAAGAAGTTCAGGAAGCAGTTAGCCATATAAAGAATGACAAAGCACCCAGAAATTATGGTATCCAAGCAGAACTATGGAAATTCGGAGGCGATGCAATGTTAAAACAGCTCACACAGTTCTTTAATCTAATTTTATTTACAGGTAATATACCAGCAGACTGGAAAAGTGGAATAGTACCTATATACAAAAAAGGAGATAAAGAAAATTGCCAGAATTAATCACAGACTGAACGTCAGATGGACAAACATGAACAAACTCAAAAACTTATGGAAGAGCAATAAAATCTCAAATAGACTAAAAATTAAACTATATGAAACTGTCATCATACCCACAGCAACTTATGGATCAGAGAGACATGGTGAATAAATAAGAAAGAAAGGCAAAAAATAATGGCATTTGAAATGTCTAAGGAAAATCAATAAAACAAATTGGAGAGAACATAAAACTAATGAACAATTAAGAAAAGATCTAAATTTTGAACACAGTGTAATAAAACAGATCTACAAAAAAACAACTTCAGTGGTTTGGACATGTGAACCGGATGAAACAACACAGGCTGCCTAATGTAGTACTGACAGGAAGAATTGGAGATAAGAGACCACCAGGAAGATGCAAAAGAGAATGGCTCATATGCCTAAAGAAAAACACAGGCTTTCAGAGCTATCAACAAATGATAAAAGATTCAAGAGACAGACAATAATGGAGGTCAATATCTAAATAGGGACTCAACCCGTGCCAAACGGAAGAGTAGAATGATGAATCTAAATCAAAGTAAAACACAAAAGTCAAAAAGACAAGGAAATACAATTCAACTTTTGATCACTGATTGCTGCAGATTACTGCTAACCAAATGATTTGTTGTCTAAACTACTTCCAGACAGAATATCTCATAAAAAAATTTTGACCAAAAGATCTGGGAGACATCCGAGGCAGTCCATGTAATATGTGCACAAACAGCTTCTATACTATCAAGCATGTTCAGTGACAAATCTAACCAAGAACTTTATAAACAATATGGTCCTATGTCAGGTATATTTGTAACTTTTGCATTCCCACTGAAGTAAATGATATAACGGTTTTGTAAGTTCTTGCGTTTTCTCTGAAATTGATATACAGGTGACCCCCGCTTAACCCCGATAATTTGTTCCGGAAAAACAGAGCGCTAAGCGAGCGCCGCTTTCCCATAAGGTAACATATGTATTTGTGAGTTGCAGTTGGTGCCATTGGATATTGCCTAATCAATAACAAACGGTAGTGAAAAGATGCACAAATGTCGGTCAAAATATTTAATATTCAAATATTTGTACATATAAAATATTCTGCATTACGTAAGTATATAATTATGTGGTAACTACTTATGTATCAAAATTAAACTTAAAATTCCAATTAAAATCATGAATTTAATTGATCTAAATTGATTTCAGTTGATGAATTTAATTATGAAAAATGTGTCGATTTTGGGTTGTACTTTGGTCCTCTTCTTGGTAGACTAAAAGGGATTTTAATTTTAAATCCCCCGCAGCATTATCACCCAACAAAAAAAGTCAACCGATCCTTTGCCACTTTGAAACCTGGCATGTTTTTTTTTTCTTCTTTCAATATGAAACTTCTTTTAGGCATTCTTTCCAAAAAAAGTCCTGCTTCATCTATGTTAAAAACTTGCTGAGAAGAATAACACATAATACCAGTCTTCAATAATTTTAACAAGTTCTTTTTTGAAAGTTTTGGCTCCTTGATCTGCACTTGCGGCTTCTCCCTAGATTTTAAATCTATTCAACCAGCCCTTACCATTTTAAATGGTTCCACATTTTTTTTTTTTTTTTAGGTGAGTTTTCTTCAGATCATCATATTGACTAATCTCTCTCTCTCTTAATAACATTTAACTTAACTAAATTCTGCATTGGATATTATCTTCAATAAAATTAGTTAGTCTTCCCATTTCAATCCTAATAGCCGGCCTAGCCCTAGTTGCTTGCAGAGGAATAGCTATCTTTCCCGCTGCTAAAATTAATTCTTTATTTTTTTTATAATAGTTCTTACAGTTAAACTTGCAAGTCCAAAATTATGGCACACATCTGCTGGTCGTTGACCGGAATCGATTCGCTTCAAAACGTTCAATTTTTAATTTTCAAATTCAGTCTTTTTCTTACATTTATAAGGCTTTCCCTGGATTTTAAATCTATCCAACCAGCCCTTACTAGTTTTGAATGGTTCCTTTTTTTTTTTTTTTTTTTTTGGTGAGTTTTCTTCAGATAGGGCGCTAGTTACTACACTGGACCAAACCTACTGGTAACTCTCTAGGAGGCTTCCGGATCAGCTAGTGTATAACCTTGCTACCTCTACTCTGCCAGACAGTGAGTGGAGGGAGTCAGAGTAGTGTGTATGCGGGGAGCATTGTCGAGGCCACATTATGTCAAGGATCTGGGTATATTCTTACCACGTGTACGCCATATCCAAAAATTTCATTACTTCATACAGCATGTCCCACCCACTTTTTCTTACTATTGAATACACCATGAATTGTCAAACTAATAGAGCAAGCTTATCTGCAAAAAGATCTAAACCTCTCAAGCACTTCCTAATTCATTTCACAAATATATGTGGCTTCAATTCTAATCTCAACAATGTCCATTTCCACTTGCAGTCTGCAAATTCCATGTACTTTTTCTGACAGAATCCCACTTATCAGTTGATTCAACTACTGCTCATCTCAGATGCCCAAATTATTCGCTGTATGATTCCTTTCGCCTTAAAGGTGGTACTTGTGCATATGTCCTTTCTGATATTCCCTGTCAGAGACTTGACAATTTGGAATCTCCTCTCTTTGATCTTCTCTGGCTTAAAATCTCTCTACCTCATTGTGTCAAATTCATCTGTTGTCTCTCCCATTCTCCCAACTCCACTAATCACTTGGAGCTCTTTGACTTCCTCTCTTTGCAACTTGACTTTCTCCAGTCCAACTTTCCTAACAGTGAGGTAATTTTCCTTGGTGATTTTAATGTTCACAACTCCAGCTGGCTTCCGTTTTCCAGTCACACCGACCCAGCAGGTCGAGGTGCTGAGGCTTTTGCAATTACTAATGACCTAGCACAGATTGTTCATTTACCTACAAGAATACCGGACGATCCTAATCATACAGCCAATATGCTTGATTTTTTTCTCACAAACAACCCTTCTAAGTATACGGTCGAAGTGAGAGGTCCTTTAGGCACTTCAGATCACAACTTGGTGATTGTCTCTTCTCCAATGGAACCTTTATCTCATGGCTATTCCCAACCTCATGTTGTTTGGCATTACAAGAATGCAAAATGGGATGACCTGCGAGACTTCTTTTCTTCTTTTCCTTGGTCGGATTACTGTTTCAAAACTTCTGATGTCAACGTTTGCTCAGATCATGTCAGTGAAATTATTCTTGCAGGAATGGAATCCTTTATTCCCACACTCCACTTTAAAATCTCGTCCTTTATCTAAACCTTGGTTTTCCAATAAATGTGCTAAGGCTGTTCAAGAGAAGAATGTTGCATATCGTAATTGGCCTCTTTCTAATTCTTCGGTTTCATTTTCTGCCTACACCAAAGCTCGCAACAATTGTAAAGCAGTTATTAACCAGTCCAAACTAGAGTTTGAACAGGCTAAGAGTAGAAAACTTGCTTCTTGCCCTAATGGTAGCCGAGCATTCTGGTCTCTTGCCAAAGTTATTGGCCGCAACTTTTGCCCATCTCTGCTCCCACCTCTGTCCAAACCAGATGGTTCTGTTGTCACTTCAGCCAAGGATAAAGCTGACCTGCTAGCATCCCATTTTTCTTTCAACTCATGCATTAACGATCTTGGTAAAACACCTCCCACTATTCCCAACACGCTCCATTCAATGACTCCTGTGGTCTTCCGTCAAAAGGATGTCAGAAGGATTTTGAAGAATCTTGATGCTAAGAAAGCTCCAGGTCCCGATGGTATTTCTCCAGTTATTCTCAAACATGTGCTCCTGAACTTACTCCTTATTCTTTGTCCCCTTTTTTCACTTTCTTATTCCAAAGGTGTTTTTCCTTCTGCTTGGAAATTTGCTCATATCCAGCCAGTTCCTAAAAAGGGTTACAAATCCCTCCCATCCAATTATCGTCCCATTGCAATTACTTCTACTCTTTCTAAAGTAATGGAGAAATCAATTAACCGCCAACTCTTAAACTACCTAGAAACCTTCCGTCTGGCCAATGATCGCCAGTATGGATTCCGTCAGTGTTGATCCACTGGTGATATTCTAGCTTATGTTACCCATTTATGGTCTAATTCAATGGAAAGGTTCGGTGAAACACAAGTAGTTGCTCTTGACATCTCAAAGGCTTTTGATCATGTTTGGTATAAAGGTATTCTAAAGAAGCTTCCATCTGGTTTGCCAACTGTTTTTAGTAATTGGTTATCCAGTTTTCTCTCTAATCGCTCACTGAGGGTGATGGTAAATGGCTCTCTGTCATCTAACTTCTCCACTAATGCCGGTGTCCCCCAAGGTTCAGTTCTTTCCCCCCACTCTTTTCCTCTTGTACATTAATGACCTTCTTCCATTGACTGGAAATCCTATCCATAGTTTTGCCGATGATAGCACATTGCATTCCACTTTCCATTTTGAGAAATCAATCAGCTTCAACTTCTTGAAAATCTGCTACCAATTCCTTAAATGCCGATCTTCAGGTAATTCTCCAGTGGGGCAAAGACAACTTAGTTGATTTCAACCCTTCTAAAACTCAGTCTTGTCTTATATCTTGCAAAAAGGATTCTTCTGCTCCTATGCTTATCTTTAGTGACACTCCGATTTCTAGACAAAATAATATATCTCTTTTGGGGATTACCCTGACTTCTAATCTCTCTTGGCACAAGCACATTACAAATATTGCTTCCTCTGCATCTAAAAAACTTGGTTTTCTCTTTCGCTCTCGCCTTTACTTTTCTTCCAAACAGCTGCTCACTCTGTATAAATCGCAAATCCGCCCTGCCATGGAATATTGTTCCAACATCTGGGGTGGTGCCCCCAAAACCTCTCTCAGGCTTCTTGATTCCATTCAGAAGAGGGCAGTTAGGTTAATTAATGACTCATCTCTAACAGAGTCTCTGCACTCGCTTTCTCATAGACGTACTGTTTCTGCTGCATGCCTCTTCTACAGATACTTCCATGGGCACTGTTCTTCTGAATTGGCTTCTATAATTCCCGCTCTCTCTTTCAAAACAGTCCGAACACGTGCCGCCACCAGCCAATATCCATTTACTGTCCAACTTCAAACCACACATCTTCCTCATTTATTCATTCAACTGCCGTTTTCTGGAACAACCTTCCTTCATACGTATTTCCTGAAAATTACAATCTACAGAAGTTCAAGTCCAATGTCAACAAATATCTTATTTCGTCTTCTCAATCTCTAACCCAAGCATGGTACTAAGTACTATAGGTTCTAATACCTCTCATGTTTGGGGTTCACATAAAAAAAAAAAAAAGATCCTCATTTGGCTAATCTCTCTCTCTCTCTCTCTCTCTCTTTTTAATATAATTTAACTTAACTGAATTCTGCATTGGATATTATCTTCAATAAAATTAGTTAAAGGCTCTCCATTTCAATCCTAATAGCCGGCCTAGCCCTAGTTGCTTGCAGTGGAACAGCTGTCTTTCCTGCTGCTAAAATTAATTCTTTATTTTTTATAATTGTTAAATTATGGCACACATCCAGTCCTAAATTATGGCACACATCCACTTGTCGTTGACCGGAATCAATTCGCTTCAAAACGTCTAATTTAATTTTCAAATTCAGTCTTTTTCATACATTTGTAGTCTTCATACTGCATCCAGACATTGCTTTTTCATTCTTATCCGCCATTATTAACTCTACGAAAATGTAACTCCATTGGTTACATTAATTATGATACAACGTTTGAGTAAACTGTCCGTTAAGCATGATGTCTTATACTGTACTGAGTGATGACTAGACTCCGAATAAATACATATAATGCAAATATTGCAAGCAATATACTTGATCATTTTTTAAAATGTTGATCTTAGAATTACGTAACAAGTCACTGTACTGCAATTATATTAGCGTGGAAGAAAATTTTACTGAGCGTGGGAAAAGTTTTAATGCTGTTTTGCTATTCATTTTCAAGCTATTGACTCCATCAAATAGTAGTAGTAGTAGCAGTAGTGGCATGTGATGCAAGAAAGCATGTGTATGAGCTTATGCAGCATCAGCCAAAAAAAAAAAAAAAAATCACACCATTCCCTCCAAATGCCTGTCCAGTTCCTCCTTAAATATATTCAACCTATCAACTTCCACGACAGATACAAGTTTGTTCTGGCAATTAACCACCCGCTGGCTAAAGGCAAATTTCCGCACATCTATTCTACATGTCCTTTCTTAATTTGAATTTATGCCCCCTTAGGTTCGTAATCTGAACAAGTGGAAGGATCCTATCAGAATTAAGTGTGCTCAACCCATTCAAGGCCTTATACACCTCAATCAGATCACCGCGCAGGTGCCTAGTCTCCAGCCACTGCAATTTTCAGGACTTAAGCCTCTCTTGGTAAGAGGATCCCTTCATTCCACTCACCAATCTTGTTGCCCTTCTCTGTACACGCTCAAGTAAATTTACATCCTTCCTAAGGCCTCCAGACCTGTACACAGTACTCAAGGCGTGGCCTGACCATTGCCTTATACAGAGGGATAATCACCTCCTTTTCCCTGCTAGCAAAATTCCTATATATCATTGACAAAACCCCATGACCTGTCCTGGCAGCCTGTCAGCATTGCTCAGAAAACTTCATATCTGCCTGCACAATTACTCCCAGGTCTTTTCATTTTCTACCACCTTAAGTGTAGTACCACACAGTTGGTACGTTTTATATTTAACAAAATGAAATGATTTTGTTAAATATAAAATGCAATCTGTAAAAAAGCGTTATAGTGATTTGTGACAGTGTTATAGTTACGGGTTATGATATAAGAACAGCGTTATAGCTAATAAGCGTAAAGCGAACTGCGTTATAACGAGGGCCTGCTGTTATGTAAAGAAACCGGATTTAATATCAATTCATAAAAGAAATGCTCATCCGAATTGCAATTTTAATTTGCCTTTGCTGCAAAAACTGTTGAATTTTATGTCCCAGGTTCTTTCATTGAGAGTTGCAAAACTCACAAATAGCTGTCATCATGTAATTCAACATTTGAGTCTCCTCCAGAATGTTGGGATTGTTTCAATTTCTGTTTACTTATGTGATTAGAATTTTTGGCTGCATTTGCTTTTCTTCTGCTAGATTATTTAAGTCTCATTCTGGATTGTGGTTATATTGCTGGTAGTTGTTTGTCTGACTTTAATTGACTCAAAGGTTTCATTTGCTCTTAGAGTAGCCACGCATTCTACATTTAAAGTTCTTATCTGATCTATTTTAAATATTTTAAAATAACAGCCACCTTATCAAACTTTTCAATGATTGATATCTCAACTTAAAAATAAATTATACTTAAAAGTAGACAAAAAAATTTTCATAAATAAGTAGAAATATGCCGAAGAATATGAACAATCAAATCATAATATAATATATAGAACAAATCCTTCAAATAATTAAAAAAAAAAAAAAAAGAAAAAAAAAGAATATGCCAATAAAATATATGAAGGGGTAAAAAATATATTTTTGTACATTCTTTGAAACTAAGGTATCCGTAATAAAAGATTAAAAATGCACAATGCTAAAGCTAAATTTTGATTACTGACAACTTAATCATATATCATTTAAATCATATGAATACCCACATTATTATTAATATTCTTATACTGGACAACCCTGTGCTTCTTTTCCCTCCTCATTTATAAGGTAGTTTAGCCTAGTTGCTATGGCAGATATTCTGCCATAGCAACTAAGGCTAAACTACCACAGAAAGATCACACATAAAACACGGTATATGTGATTACAGTTATAACACAGATGAAAGTCTAATACACATTTCAGCTCTTTCATGGTCAAAAGTTGACCAGACATGGTCTAGAGAATGATGACAGTGATTATATTCATAAATAACTCTTGAAAAAAAAAAGTACATATGGAATAGAATATAAATAATAACTTTAACCAATGAAACAATAATACTTACTGTTTACACATAACTCTCTGAAGAGATCATCCAAAAATGGATTATAGTGTACTGATTTCTGAAAAATAAAAATAATTATTTTGATTGTAGAGTACAGCTACAATTTCATTTTAGTGATTACTGTTTTATTTCTTATTTTTAAGTTTGATATTATAAAATTTTATACAGGTAGCCCTTGATTTACGTCAGCGTTAGGTTCCTGGGGGAACAGGCACAAACGGAACCCTTTATATAATGAAGTCAATCGAAAATCACATGTTTAGGTTCTGGGCAAAAAAATTTTACCTACCACTTTGCATCAACTGTTTTATTTTATTAGCATTCTTCATAGTTGTAGTAATAGTTGATGGAGGCATATTCATAGCCCTATACACATTAGAGCGGCTTTCACCAGATTCCATCCTCAGAATATTGCACTAGGATTCAATGAACTTCTTTTACCAGACATGGCATCTCTTTATTCTATTAAATTAAAAACTTTATAACACGATTGGCAAAAACTGCACACGGATATCACTATTATTATTGTTTAATTTATTAATAGCACAATTAATAAAAAATGTTAGCGTAATAAATTTCCAACACGTGTAAATAGCGTAAACAACAACCAACGCAGTGAATGCTTCACTGCATGGACCTTTACTACCCACATACACGAGTGGTTACTTTGAGGGCGGGAATCTTTCTCATCTCTGATACAGATGCGCTGATTGTCCTAAATCACGCAAACAGTGCACGATACATAGTACAGTATAATGCTGATAAATTTTGTCTAACAATTTTAAACTTTCAATTTATAAAAAATTTGTGAGAAAAAAAAAAAGAAAAATTTGTAAAAATAAATAAAAATGGTGCTGTGGCTAGTTGTCGGTGCTATTTGCGATTCGGCACAAATTGGACAAGCACAAAACAAGGGGTACCTGTATTATAATTTAAAAAAATTTCTAATATTTAATGCTATTCCAAAAAGTGAAATTACAAATGCACATTTTATATATTTCTCCTCCAAGGGGTCAAGATTATGTTGATGGTTTAATAACAATTAAATATCACCAATTTACATTATTTAAATATATATTACTTATCCATCTGTCCACTATCTGACAAGTATCAGTCCTTGTCTACTATTTTTAAACTTTGCACATGAGGGATATAACCAGGATTACTAACATTCCCACCAGCATTAAGGTAGAACCAGAAGATTTATTGTTGCAGAACTGGATTTTGCCAAAATTAGATGCACTTCACTAACAACTGGGTCCTGATTATTAGTTCCATCAGTGTCTTAGAATGCCAAGTGGAAGCTTTAGCTATTATTACTGAAAGAATGTACATGGCAAGCCTGCAACACTGCGGCTTGCCATGTACATTGACTGCCATCATTTATAATAATTCCTATTTTATAAATTGATTCTTTTCTCTTTTTTTTTTAATGAAAACCCCAAACATGAGAAGCATTATAATCTATAGTACTTAGTACCGTGCATGCTTTGAAAGCCGAGAAGATGAAAGAAAGATTCTGCTTCCTTATTTGAAATCTACTCAAATTAGATCACAATTTAAACAAAAAAGGTCAGTTTACAATGAAATCTCACAATCTTATATGACGAGAACATTATTCTCTACACATTTATTCAGACTTATTAGTGAGAGGAAACTAAATGTTGAAAAAAATTCTTAAAAAAAAAATGAAATAAAGGGACTTCTTTTAAATGGAGATCCAAACAAGGAAGCTACTGAAATCTATAACATTAGTACCATCAGCGAGTTCAATGTTGAAATGGCAAGAAGCCACTTGTTAACACTGACATTTTGACCTTGAATGTCTATAGATAATTTTCAGGAAATACACGAGAAAAAAGACTGTCCCAAGGAACAAAACTAAAATGGTTAAATGAAGCAGAGAAAAATTTAGTTTTGTGAGTTTTTATTATGGATGTGGCAAGAATAAGCAAATTGAGAAAAGGTGCCCCAGTAAATATCAGTGGAATAGATGTGCCACAAAAACTGAAAAACTGACAATGAATAATCATTAACCTTATATAGCACTCATGTGCTAAATGAACAATGAATACAAATTCAGCACTGCCATGCTGAACACTCACAGTTAGGTCGGGCCAAATAAATTTTCTGTTTATACTACTCTGGTATGACCACATATGATCAGGGAAATTTACAAAACAGAGAATATAAGAATACTACTGTATTTAGCAGTTACAAGGACTCAAACCACATAACTTACACATACTATTCAAATGCACACACCCCACATTAGCCAGGTAATCATCTATGTGATAGGGAGTGAAGTGAATCTGTAATCATTAATTAACCTGACTGTTGCCTGCTGGAAAGTCTAGAGTTTAAGAGTGATAAGAACACTGGAAATAGCAAAAACAGTATTGGATTCAGAAGCACAAAAGAAGCTTCAAGTGCAGTAAAGTCACGATACTTTACTGCACTTATAGAAAATACCAAAGCTAGTCTGCTTAAAATGGGTATTCAGCTAGATGAGTCCACCACTGTTGATAGTTGCAGTCAGCTGTTGGTGTTTGTATAGTACGTAAAGGAGAAAGAAATTTTAGAAGAATTCTTGTTTTGTGAGCCACTGCAATTAACTACAAAAGGAATCAATATATTTAATCATATAAATGACTTTTTATGAAGCACAAGATATCGATCAATGTGATAGACTCAATTTGCACTGATGGCACCCCTGCCATGTTAAGCAAAAATTCAGGGTTTGCACATATTAAAAAAAAAAGCACCTTGTGTTACGATTATCCATCATATGTTGTACTTGCAGAAAAGAGATTTCCAACAAAATTAAGGAAATTTTGTCTACTATAGTGACTACAGTAAACTTTATCAGAGGGCATGTGCCAAATCTTCATCTCTCCCATGCTTTTTGTGAAGAAATTAGTGCTCAGCATAATGTACTTCTTTCCCATACAGAGGTGAGATGGCTTTCTCGAAGACAAATCCTAAGAAGTGTTTATGGAATGCACGAAGGAATAATTCGGTTGCTTTATAACAAAAGCAGTAATTTAGTTGACTTAAAAAATAGAACCTATCATTCACCTGGTATACATGGCCAGGCGAGCAAATGATAAATTTCAATGCAAGGATTTGGGTTGAACATGGAAACAGCAACCAGAGAGAAATTGATTGCTTTTATTTTAACTTCCAATTTGAATAAAGCATGTTGAGAAGAGAAATTTTGCTAACTTTTCTTTGCTCAAAGAATCTTTTGTATCAGAAAGTGGGGGGGGGGGAATCATCACCACACCTGAAGTTACAGAGCAGAAGTTACAATTAAGTGATTCTTTCTAAGGTTATTTTTCCACAGAAGATAATGATATTGAACAGGATTGGATACTGGATCCATTTCTTTTTAACTCTGATTCCAATAATGACAGTGATTTAATGAAAGATGATCTCATAAAATTATGAGCCAATGGGCAAATTCAAATGGAATTTGAAACAATGAAGCTGGAAAATTTATTGTGTGCTCAACTAACACCATTTCTACGACTGGCCGGCGATTCTTGTCCCATTTGCAACAACTTACTTATGTGAGATGGGATTTTCATATAAAAACCAAAGGCACAAAAGCCAAAAACTGCTCAAATGTGAATGATGACATGTGAGTGGCCATTTAAAAAAAAAAAAAAAGTGCCTCATTTCATACATATTATAGAACAGAAGCAACAGCAGAAGAGTTGCACTTGTAATTTAATTTTAATATGAAATTAAAATAGGTATATATTTCCCCTGTCATTCCAGTTTTTTGTCCTAAACTTTAAAGAGAACTGATCTGGTTTGTACACCCCCCCAATTCTATCTATAATGTTTGTTTATATCATAGGTTTAAAAAAGTTACCTAACTGATTTTTTGTAAGGGATGCGAGAACATATTTTGAGGACAAAAAGGATGCCATCTGCTGCAAAGGTAAACCACTGCTCTAGGGCCAGCATCTGCTTCTTCAGTGACTCCAATTGTTATAGTAATGCATTTAGTAGCCACTGATAAGAATGTTGCACAAAGATGAAAATAAAAAAGCCATTGTCATAAACCCGAAGAGTGGGCAGCTAAGAAATACTATATTCTGCTTATTTGTTGTTTATGTATAAACAATAAATAAGCAATGTACACAGATATAGTGAGCAAGCCCTATTTTCAACATAAATTCAATAGTTTATTAATTATAAAATTGTACAGAACAAAAGCCCAGAGCTTAAAAGCCTAACTGGAATTAAATCTCATATACTTGTCTTATACATAACAACACACTGGAATATCTCGAATCTGGAGACCTTTGTACACGATTATTGCCAGGTCTTGGAAATTTTCCAGATTTCAGAAGATCGTATATTCATAATAATAATAAAAAAAAAAAAAAAAAAAATGCATTTCTATAATGTAACTATAGGTATAACTATTAAATAACAAGACCGCACACACAGCCACTACACACCAAGCACCATCTGTGGAACAAAAGACACAGAAAATGACCTCGAACCTTTTTCCAGTTGTCAGCCAAGTCAGATTCCAACATGCTCATTCACTCTGCAGGTTTTCATTGCCTTGTGTTTTTGTAATATTCCAGAAAAATGAGAGACAAAAGAATCAAACAACGAATCTACCTCAAACTTTTAAGAAAATTAAAGAAACACCAACTGAAAGTTATGAGTTATTACATCAAGTTTATGGGAAAGATATATCAAGAGCTCACATGTCTGAACGGCATAAAAGATTTTTGGAAGGAAGAGAGAACGTAGAAGACGTAGAATGAACAGGCTGTCCAAGTATACATGAAAACTATACATTACATGAAAATTTACAGAAATTATTTTACTTTAATAGTGGAAGGCAAAAAATGGACTAGATAAGTACACTGATTAGAAGTGATCATCATTTAAGCATTAGAATGCTCAATATGAACAAATTTTAACTTAAAATTTAGGCATGAGAAAAGTGTGAGCCAAGATGGTGCCAAAAATTTTGAATGAAGGCCAAAGAACAAGAAGACTCCAAGTTTATAAAGATGTTTTGAAAAAAAACTGAAGATCCAGACTTGTGTAATTACTTGCAATGAAAGTTCAGTACAACCCAGAAACTAAAAGACAGTCAATGCAATGGAAGACAAAATAACCACCCAGACCAAAAAAAAAAGCAATGTCAAAATCAAAAATGAAAACCAGGCTTCATGTTTTCTTCAATATCAAAGGAATTATTATGGCTGAATATGTCCCACCAAATCAGATTGTCAATCAACCATACTATATTGAAATTCTAACAAGGCTGTGTAAAAAAATTAGAAGGAAGAGACCTGAATTGTCGAAGGATGGTTGGATGCTCCATCAAAGCACCGCTCCAGAACACAATGCACTCTCTGCGCACCCATTTCTGGCCAAAAACAAATCCCCATGTGAGTGTAACATGCACCCTGCTCACCAGACCTAGACCCCCCCCCGGTGACTTTTTTCTGTTCCCTAAACTGAAATGTGTACTTTGGGGAACCCATTTTCTGTCCACTGAAGGCATTCAGAAAAATAGACCAAAGTGTAAAAGGGCTTATAACAGATGACTTTCAGAAATGTTTCTGTGCTTGGAATAAACATGCGGAACAGTTGTGCAAGCCAAAGGCAATTATTTTGATGGGGATACCTTTTAAGGTACGAAATATATTTCATCATATTTATTTTATTGCACCAGTCGTTATTTAATAGCCACACTTTGTATACATGTACAGCACCTTGTTTCCTTGTACAGAAAATATACATTACATGAAAATTTACAGAAATTATTTTACTTTAATAGTGGAAGGCATAAAAAAAAAAAATAATAATAAAAAAATGCTACACAGTAGTTTCCGCTGGAATCCCAGTGTTGAGATAGTTCAAAATACAACCTTCTCCAAATGCCAACTATCAAAAAGCTGAGGATCAGACAACAATGAGCAGGAGGAAAATGGGAGATTTTTCAGAAAGAGCAGGGGATTTTAGGCAAATTTGTATATATATGTACCAACTATGTGGCACTACACTCAGGATAATGGAAAATGAAAATAGCCTGGGGTAATGTGCAGTCTGATATAAAGTTCTCTGAGCTGTGCAGATAGGCTGCCAGAACAGCTCATGACATTTTGTCAATGATATAGAAGATTTTGCTTGCAGGGATAAAGGAGGTAATTATCCCATTGTACAAGGCAATTGTTAGGCAGCATCTTGAGTACTGCATTCAGGTCTGGAGGCCTCATTTTAGGAAGGATATAATTTTCACAGAAGAGCAACGAGATTGGGGAAGAAAACAAAAGGGTATTCTAACCCTTTTGTTTTCTTACTATGTGTACATTTTAAAAAATCATAATCCTATGAGCAAATACATAGGAATGAAAGTTTACCAAGAAAGGCTTCAGTTCTGCAAACTGGTGTCTGGAGACTGCACTAGGCTTTTTTGTTTGTTTGGTTTTTAGGAGCATTAGCAACTAAGGCCATATTACTCCGGGGATATGCGGTGGTCATTCCCTGACCTTTCCGCATCCTCCGTATTTGGTGGTCACGGGCTCGAACCCCGGTCTAATCAAGAAACGTGTGCTACACACTGCTGCTCCTGCCCACCTGGCTATGGAGGTGCCTACTGCACTAGGCACTACGGGGTGATCTGATTGAGGTGTTTCAGGCTTTGAATGGATTGAACAAGCTCAATGCTGATGGAATTCTTCCTCTTGCTTAGACTTTATGCCAGAAAAGGAGGACCTCATATTGTCATTTTTTTCATACAATAGTGATTGACAGAGACGGCACAGTTCACCGGCGACAGTGCCATCCTTCCTCAATTTGAATATAGGCATATATTCAAATTGAGGAAGGATGGTTGCAGGACGGATGTGATGAAGTTTGCCTTCAGCCAGCAAGGTGGTTGATTGAACAGACTTTCATCTGTTGTTGTGAAAGTGGGTAGTTTGAATAAATTCAAGAACTAGACAAACAACTGAAGGAGATGGTACAGGTGATGTGGAAAGGGGTGTTTTTTTTTTTTTTTTTTTTTTTGTTGCTGCTTTCTTGCATCATTTCGTGCCACTATTAATACTACAAATGTGCGCGCGCGCGCGCACACACACACACACACACACACACACACACACACACACACACACACACACACACACACACACACACACGTGCCTATTGTCTTCACCATGTCTATCTGTCCATCCATCCATCCACCCAAAAATAACAACTCCCAACAGACAGATTTTCATGAAATTTTATATTTGCTAGGCCATTCCAAATTTCGTTAAAAATCTGACAAAGAGAAATACAGCAATTATTAATTCCTTTTTTCTATACAATTTTCATATAAAAAAGAAATTCAAAGATTAAATGTAATTTTAATACCATATTATTAGCTTTAGACAGTCTGTGCACACTTCACATGCATTGACTCGTTAAAGTGGTGTTGCTTATGAAGAAAGACATACACAGATGAGCCAAAACATTATGACCAGCGAGTTGTTATACAAATCGAAGCAACTGTAGGTGAACTATGGCTTGTGCGCGGGTCGGGACATGGTATAAAAAACACCTGATACTGAGCTCCATCAATCAGTGTTACTCTTGTTCTTCAGGTGGGAAAGGCAGTGAACTTCAGTGAGTTTGACCAAGGCCAAATTGTAATGGCCAGATGACTAGGTCAGAGCATATCCGAAATGGCATGGCTGGTAGGATGCTCATGGTCAGCCATGGTTACCGAAAGTGGTCCAAGGAGGGAAAACCCACGAACAGGCGGCGAGGTGTTGGACGACCATGGCTCATCGATGCTCGAATTGAGCGAAGGCTCTCCCAGATGGTATGTGGCAACAGAAGGGCGACTGTGGTTCAACTCGCTTGTAATTGGAATGCTGGTTGTTGTTGTTATTTGGTTTTTAGGAGCATTAGCAACTAAGGCCATATTGCTCCGGGGATATGCGGTGGTCATTCCCTGACCTTTCCGCATCCTCCGTATTTGGTGGTCACGGGCTCGAACCCCGGTCTAATCAAGAAGCGTGTGCTACGCACTGCTGCTCCTGCCCACCTGGTTACGGAGGCGCCTTAGAATGCTGGTGACGGGAGTAATGTATCACAACACACAGTACATCAAACCTGGTGAAAATGGGTCTGCATAGCCACAGGCCGCCCTGAGCACCCATGCTAACCACAGTTCACTGGCAACAGTGCCTACAATGGGCAAGTGAGCATCAAAACTGCACCTTCAGTGATTGGAAGATGGTCATCTGGTCCGATGCATCACGTTTCCTGTTGCACCATGTGGACGGCTGGGTACATGTGCGAGTACTAGGTACCTGGGGAAGTAATGGCGCATGGATGCACCGTGGGACGAAAACAAGCCAGTGGCGGGGGTGTCATGCTTTGGGCAATGTTCTGCTCGGATACCCTGGTTCAGTCATCCATGTGCCAGGACTCTGACGTCTACCACCTACCTAAACATCATTACTAACCAGGTACACCCCCCCCCCCCTATCATGGCAACGGTCTTCCCCTGTGGCATCTTTCAGCAGGATAATGCGGTATGCCAAACTGCCCAAATTGTTCGAGACTGATTTGCAGAACATGAGGAAGACTTCCAGGTACTGCCCTGGCCTCCAAATTCCCCAGACATCAATCCCATCGGGCATCTGTGGTTTGTGTTGGAACAACAACATGTCCCGTGGTTGAGACGCAGATGTGTGGTGTTTCAACCACGGATCTTACAGGAGTTAAAGGATCTGCTGGTTATGAGTTTTTACCAGATACCACAAGACACATTTAGAAACCTTGTAGTGTTCATGCCTCGCCAGGTACAAGCTGTTTTGGCTGCATTTGGAGGACCAACATCATATTAAGTAGGTGGTCATAACGTTCTGGCTCATCAGTGTATATACAGAGAGCAAAGAGTCTTAAAAAAAATGAGTATATAGAAGAATAATAATGACAAAAATATTAAAATACAGCCATTGGATTGTTTACCTTGTCTTATATCTTGCAAAAAGGATTCTTCTTCTTCTTCTTCTTCTTCTTCTTCTTCTTCTGCTCCTATGCGTGTCTTTGGTGACACTCCGATTTCTAGGCAAAATGATATATTTCTTTTGGGGATTACCCTGACTTCTAATCTCTCTTGGCACAAGCACATTACAAATATTGCTTCCTGTGCATCTAAAAAACTTGGTTTTCTCTTCCATTCTAGGCATTACTTTTCTTTCAAACTCTGTACAAATCGCAAATCTGCCCTACCATGAATATTGTTTCCACATCTGGGGTGGTGCCCCCCAAAACCTCTCTCAGGCTTCTAGATTCCATTCAGAAGAGGGCAGTTAGGTTAATTAATGACTCCTCTCTAACAGAGTCTCTTCACTCACTGTCTCACAGACGTACTGTTTCTAAGGCATGCCTTTTCTACAGATAAAAAAATTTTCTGTTTATACTCCGGGACGACCAAACGGTCAGAGGAGTTCACAAGATAGACAGAATACAATAAACAGCACCATATTCAGCAGTCATGGGCTTGAACCCCAGTCACTCAAGGCACGTGTACTTATGCACCCGCACGCCTGACCACTAGGCTACGGCAGCCTATACTTCCATGGGCACTGTTCTTCTGAATTGGCTTCTATAATTCCTGCTCTCTCTTTCAAAACAGTCTGAACACGTGTCGCCACCAGCCAACATCCATTTACTGTCCAACTCGGACTCAATTCAAACTCAGAGAACCAACTTTTCATCTTCCTCGTTTATTCATTCAACTGCCGTTTTCTGGAACAACCTTCCTTCATATGTATTTTTTGAAAATTACAGTCTACAGAAATTCAAGTCTAATATCAACAAATATCTTCTTTCATCTTTTTCAACTTCCAACCCAAGCACGGTACTAAGCACTATAGGTTCTAATACCTGTCATGTTTGGGGTTTTCATTAAAAAAAAATAGTTCTGTTATAAGTGTATTATTTGAAAATGTAACACCTCCTCGGATTGTATAATCACATAAACCACCTTGACGGCACAACACTGGTAAAAATGCACCAACACTTTTCTATATATATAACACCTAGATATTGCCACAAATGCTGTGGCATACTACTGATCAGTTCATCATCCCTCAAGCCAGTTTTAACATTAGAGGGCATATTGCCTGTATACTCTTCTCTCATTAATCTTTTATAATTGTGAGTAACAAGGAATGCAGCTTTTGCTAATTTATTGAGAGGAGAGTGGTGTTTTGACTCATATTCCTAAACTCTAATGGCAACATGAGTTAGAGGAGCCATCTGGAACATTTATTTTCTTTTAAAATAAATCTTCAATGATATTATATTTTATTAAATATTTATTGCTTTCTAAATTCAGAGAGTATATCATTTCTGGGTTCCAGTTTCGATGTACAGGCAGCCCTCAATTTACGCCAGGGTTAGGTTCCTGGGGGGATGGGCGCAAATGCAATCCTTTATATCACGAAGTCAATGGGAAATCACGGGATCGGGTTCTGGGCACCAAAAATTTTACCTACCCTTTTCAATACTGGTATATTTAACGCAAAGAAAGAAACTTTTTTTTAACTACAAAAGTGTTTTATTTTTAACCTTCATATATATAATAAGTACATACTTTTACATACATGTAAATCAAAAATAAATTAATACATACATAAAACATTTTGACACTGGCATAATGTCAAAAGATTTAGTTGGCTCTTAATGGTCCTGGTTGAGGATTTGCTGTTGACGGCCCTTTTTGAGAAGATTGCTTTTTTTGAAGAAAGGATCAAGTGTTGATTGCCTAGAGGGGCTAGAGGGGTAATCGAACTATCAACCAGAGCATGGCAAATTCTGGGAGCTCAAAACAGAATATTCATTGGATGGGGCAGCCATAGATTCAAAGAATATATTCCTGTCCGCAGATGTTACAGGTGTCTCCGCTTTGGCCATACCTCACATACTTGCAATCAGCGTGAATCCACATGTGGCCACTGTGCCCAAAAGGGACACGGCTATAAGGATTGTCCTGTCAGAGATCAGCCGCCAAGCTGCGCAAATTGCAAGGCTGCAAAGGCTCCACACCAACATTCCATCCGAGATACCAACTGCCCTGTCTATCTAAAAGTAAAGAGTCTTTACCAAATGCGAATAAATTATGGATAGAATTCTTTCTCCCAATTACCAACTAGAGATAAGAATTGTACAATTAAATGCACAGAGAGCAAGAGTTGTTGCAGACCAGCTGAAGATAAAGGCTGAGGAAAAACAAATAGATCTAATCCTGCTACAGGAGCCCTATGTTCGCTCTGGGGTGGTTATGGGCTACCCCTCATCATATAAAATTATCCACTGTACAAATGACCAACCATGGGCTGCGATTGTCATCAGAAACCCTGATATCACAGCAACCAAGATCACACCACTATGCACTTCTATCAGTGCCTGTGCCCAAATCATGACATCTCTTGGATCACTGTTCATCCTCTCTCTCTACAGCCATCCAGGTGAAGACATCACTGCTGCTATCTCTCTGATTGAAATGGCACTCCAGCTCCTCCCGGGTGGGCATCTACTGATAGGCATGGACTCAAACTGTCGCTCGCCACTCTGGCACAGTCAGGCACCAGATAGGAATGCCCTAGGAAATGGCTCAAGACTGGAGGACCTTATCCTCACATCAGGCTTACAAATCTTAAACCGCCCAGGACATCTACCCACTTACAGTGGCCCACTCTGGGAGAGCGAAATTGATATCACAATGGCTACGCCTGACTTAGCCAACAAACTTTCCGGCTGGACGGTCCAGGAGTCCTGGACCACTTCAGACCACAGAGCGATCACATTCTCCCTTGTTCGCTCGGTGGAACGCGTCGCATCGATTCCAAAGGACATTGTGCGTTATAACACCAAAAAAGCGGATTGGCAACGCTTCTTTGTGGAACTGTCCAGAAGGCTACCGGATGATGTTCCTCTACCGGCTTCACTCTCCCCAGATCACTGTGTACGCAATATTACTGCCATCATCAAAAGTGCCTGTGATCTGTCCATTCCGCGTAGGAGGCCATACCGCTATGCTGTCCCCTGGTGGAATACAGACCTTCGGGACTTAAGAAAGAGGGCACAACAAGCCAGGAAAACTTACCAACGTGCACGTGCCCATCTTCCCCCACATGAGGTTGAAGCTGCCCGGGAGGCATATCGGGTAGTTAGAAACATGTACACCAAGGAAATTCGTAAGTGTAAGAAGGAATCATGGCACACCCTGGTCTCTACTATTGGCAATGAAGACCCATGGGGCATCGTGTTCCGTATCGTCACCAATAGGCTGCCTAGAGGTGAGGTTCTTAGTACAACTCTCAAACCGGATGGCTCTTCAACCTTTACCTGGTCTGACTCAATAAACAATATTCTTGATTCCATTTACCCTACTGAATTTACAGCGATGTCACTGGAGCAACAGCAGTTCATCGACAGTAATCAAGCTTATCAGCCAGTGGCTACGGAACCGCCCTTCACTATGTTAGAGATGAATATGGCTCTGGCTAAAATGAAAGATGGCAAAACGCCAGGTGCTGACTTACTCGAAGTCGACGTAGTTAAGAAATTCGCTGAAGTCTATCCCACCACACTCTTGAGCCTCCTCAACAGGTGCCTTGCTGAAGGAACTTTCCCTGTACCCTGGAAGACTGCTACTCTCAAGCTGATCCTGAAAAATCCAGATAAACCGCCCCAACTTCCTGCTTCCTACCGACCAATTGCACTGCTCTCCGTTTTGGCCAAGCTTCTAGAACGACTTCTGCTGTATCGCCTTTCCATCTGCTATACCAATAAGCAACTCACCTCACCATGTCAGTTTGGATTCAAGACAGGCTCCAGCACTGAAGACGCTATACATAACTTGATTACCCAGGCCACACATACAACTTCAAAGTATACTCTAGCCATCATGGTGGACTTTGCTGGTGCCTTCGATCGACTGTGGTGGCCCAGTGTCCTTCGGAGGCTTCGGCAGGCAAACACGTCCAAAAACCTATACAATAGTCTAAAATCCTATCTCAGCAATAGAAAATTACAAATTGTAAACAAATACCAGACTATGACAAGATGCGTTCACCGGGGTTGCCCCCAGGGCTCTGTGCTTGGGCCATTCCTCTGGTCCATTGTTCTGGACGAGTTCCTGGGGTTTGACCTGGGTGGAGCCAGACCCTTAGCCTTCGCTGATGATCTTGTTCTGGTGGTGCAAGGTGACACAAGAGCGGCACTGGAAGCAAAAGCAAATACAGCTCTAGAAAAGCTCCAAAACTGGGCAGCACTCCACAACCTCTCAATTTCTGGTGAGAAAACAAAATCGATTCTCCTCAAAGGAAAGCTACAAATACGCAGGCCTCCAACAATGAAGTTAAATAACATCCCTATACGTCTCTACACAGAAGTCAAATACCTGGGAATCTACATTGACACCGGTCTTACCTTTCACTCTCATCTGAAGTACTTATCCACAAAAATCCGAAAGTATACGGCTATGATAAGAAGAGTCAGCAGAGCGGACTGGGGTTTGAAGCATAAAGCTTTGTCTCTCATCTATAAAGTGGCGTTTCTCCCAATTGTGTGTTATGGAGCCTCAGTTTGGTGTACAAAGGCTATCCTGGAAAAGAACAAGCGTAAACTTGACTCAATACAAAGATTCATGATGTTATCTATCTGCAGGGCATGTCGCACTGTCAGCACCCCTGCCCTACAGGTTATTACTGGATGCTTGCCACTCTATCTTGAGGTGATTAAAAGGGGACTTTACCATCGATTAAAGAAGGGAATTCCGACACAGTTGTTAAATCTTCAACTGCAGCTTACCAATGACCTGAAACAAGAAAGAAAACGTATCTTCACACACCTTCAAGGAATTTGGCAGCATTCATGGGAAACCACGCCCAAAGGAGAAATTACCAGAAGATTCCTCCCATCCATTGACATGACTTTCCCGAAGTCTCCTTCCTGGTTTTCACCTGGTCTGCAAGTTACATTCCTGATCACAGGACATGGGCCCTTTCAACAAAAATTGACAGCAATGGGAATTGAAAGCAATCCATTCTGCCACTGTGGCGAAGAGGAGTCATGGGGGCATCTCATGTATGAGTGCCCTGCTTACGATGATTGTAGGCTCAAATTTTTTACTGAAATCCAGGAGAACCCTCGTAACCATGAAACATACCTGCTTCAGAATGAAACAACATACAAAGCCTTAACGAGTTACGCACAAGCTGTCTTTACCATCAGACGGGCAAAGTTTGCTGAACTTAGAGCTGCTCAGAACAACGACCCTCATGTACAAACACAAACTGGGGTCGGATAGCATTTTCCCAACTGATAAAAGAGTAAGACTGAAGATTAAAATACTATGCTGGCATCATCATGGTTGGCACTACTTGAAAAGCTGACTCCCAGAGAGTGCTTGGCCTTTGGCACTCGCACAGTGGCGCCTGCCCCTGTGACTTTTGATCCCTCTACCCATCCCCTATTTCTCCTTACTCGGGTGGACTGCCTTCTCTATCTGTCCACTTTAGCTTGTTCCTCACATTCAGACCCCCCTTCCTCTTGTTCCCCAGGCCTTCTCTTCTCTTCTCTTTCTCTCTTTTTTTTTTTTTTTTTTTTTAACTTGGTCTTCGTCCAGGACGCTCAGGCGACCCTGGCGGAGACTAGCCAGAGAATAATGGGCAGCCTGGCTACCTCCTAGCGGTGTGTGCGGGCAACGTGAGGTCCCACCAGGGGCCCTGCGGCCAAATGCCAGGACACCCAACAGAACCTAACGCAATATGTCATATACAACAGACAACACTTTTCTGGCATTTACAGTAGTTCTGTATTCTTCACAGTGTACATATGGCGCAGATGTGAGAAATCACAGGTGGCGCCTGACCCTAACACTATGCACTATGCACTATGCCTAGAGGGGCTTAGAGGGGAACAGATATCCTGTGTGTTATCAGACACTCAGCCTAAAACACTGATGGATCCAATTTCTCTCTATTACAGAAGATTTAGGAGAAGTCCAGTTGTCCTGCCACCCTAAAATCCACTCATGCACACCTTCTCGATGGTAAGCCCTGTTACATCACTTAGGTGGCAACGAACGTGCAGAGTGGTTCTCTTCAAGACGCCCGGTCAGCGTGAAGAGGAAAACACCAAACCCTCCAGCATATGAGAGCACGACAAAACAAATGGCTCCCAGTCCCCAGCAGCTTTCACTCCCCCTCTTATGGCAGCGAGAGGATCAGAGTAGAAGTAGAGGGTGCTAAGAATCTCTGGGTACGACCAGGCTGCCATGCACGGAAACTGAACTTGGCCTGTTATAACGTAAGATCACTCGTCGGTGAAGACAGGATATTAGAGCTGGAAAAGGAATTAGAAAATGTGAATTGGAATATCATCGGTTTGGCTGAAACAAGAAGAAGAAATGAATCACTTATAAGTTTATCAAGTGGAAATCTGCTGTACACCAATGGAAACAGTGAAAGGAATGAAGGTGGAGTTGGGTTTCTGGTCCATAAAGATTTTAAAAACAACATTTTGGAATTCAAAAGTACATCACCAAGGGTGTCAACACTAATACTCAAGATTTCTAAGAGATACAAGCTAAAGGTTATAATGATTTATGCACCAACATCGAGCCATGATGATGAAGAGGTTGAAGAAATGTACACTGAAATTGAGTCTTCTAGATGAGCAGAAAACCCACTACACTATTATTATGGGGGACTTCAATGCTAAGGTTGGAAAAAGGCAAAACAGCGCAGAAAGAGGAACTATAGGAAATTTTGGAATTGGTGAAAGAAATAAAAGAGGTGAAAGACTTGTGGAATTTGCAGAATCTCAAGGACTGTCAGTAATGAACACTTTTTCAAGAAAAGGGTGAACAGAAAGTGGACATGGAAGAGTCCAAATGGATTAACAACTAATGAAATCGACTTCATCCTCACTAACAGAAGATATATTGTGAATGATGTTACGTCCTGAATAAGGTAAATGTTGGAAGTGATCACAGAATGGTAAGATGTACACTTGATATAGATGTAGGAAAGGAAAAAACTGACTCGAGTAAATAATACAAAGGTCTTTGAGATAACAGAGGAGGAGAAAAAGCAGTATGTACTGGAACTTAAGAACAAGTTTGAGCTTCTACAGACTGCTCCGGACCATGATATCGACGAGGAATGTTACACCTTTCTGAAAGTGATAAAGCCCAAGAAACCTATAGGGAAAATGAAATCCAAAGAAGAAAAAATTAGTCAAGAAACACTTGTCATGATGAACCGAAGATGTGAAATGGAGAGAAAGAAAAACACTGACAGAGAGAAAATTGAGTATACTGAGTTATGCAAAGCCATTAGAAAGAGACTCAGAGAGGACATAAGAAGATTTAACACAAGAAAAGTAGAACAAGCATTAAGGGAAAACAAAGGATTTAAATCAGCAGCCATGAGCAGTAATACAGAAAGACAAATGATACTGAAACTGAAGAATAGCGATGGTGTACTTATAAACAGCAGAGAAGGCATAATTCAAATAGCAGAAGACTACTATAGAGAATTATACAAGGAGCGAGGGAATAATGCCAGCAGTGAGGAAGATGGATTGTAAATTAGCAACACAAAAGACATACCCAATATTCTTCCTGATGAGGTAGAATATGCACTGAAGAAAATGAAGAATCAGAAAGCCCCGGGGGAAGATGAAGTTACTGTAGAGATGTTAAAATTGGCAAAAACTGGCAAGGCTCTTCACAAAGTGCATTAGAAAAGGTGTGATGCCTAAGCAGTGGAATAATGCAATCATAGTTTTGCTGCATAAGAAAGGAGAAAGGAGAAGAATCAGAAATTGGAAATTATAAACCAATTAGCTTGTTATCCCACATCTACAAGTTGTTCCCAAGGGTCATTACTAACAGATTAGAAAGAATACTTGATGAGAATCAACCGAAAGAGTAAGCTGGCTTTAGGACAGGATTCTCAACTATGGATCACCTTCACGTAATATCACAGCTAATGGACAAAGCAAATGAATATAAAACCATTATGCCTGGCATTTGTGGATTATGAAAAGGCATTTGACTCCATACAGCATAAGACAATGTTTTGGGCACTAGAAAGACAAGGCATAGATACCCCATATATTATGATTTTGAAGAAAATATATGAGAGTGCTACCTCCTTTATTAGACTAGACAAAGACAGTAGGAAATTTAAAATCGAGAAAGGAGTTCGACCAATATCTCCGAAGCTGTTTACTGCTGCCCTTGAGGAAGCTTTCAGAAGATTAGACTGGTCGCAGAAAGGAGTCAATGTGAATGGAGAGTACCTAAACCATTTACGATTTGCAGATGACATTGTGGTCATAAGCCACGATCCCAAAGAATTAGAGGAAAATCTTAATCAGTTATGCACAGTTAGTAAGGATTTAGGACTAAAGATGAATATGGCTAAAACAAAAGTAATGAAGAACAAGTATGCCACAGAAAGGGAAATAATGATTGAAGGAGCAGTAATTGAAAAGGTGGAGTCATATACTTATCTGGGACAAGTTATTAATGTAATAATGCTGTAATAATGATAAATGGCTGGAAGTCAGAGAAGAATAAATTTTGGATGGATAGCATTTAGGAAATATAGTCACATACTGAAGAGCAATATCCCAGTTTGTCTGAAACGTAAAATAATGAACCAATGTATACTCCCTACCATGACTTATGGAAGTGAAACTTGGGCACTCACCAAAAGAATGGAAGAGAAGCTGAGAACTACACAGCGAAGAATGGAACGAATTATATTGGGAATCAGACTGTTAGATAAGAAGAGAAACTAATGGATTAGGCAGCAAACTCAAGTAAAGGACATTCTTATCAAATCTAAAGAACTAAAATGGTCTTGGGCAGGACACATAGCTCGAAGACATGATGACAGATGGACCAAAAAAATAACAGAATGGTACCCAAGAGGAGCTGGAAGAAATCCTGGAAGATAAAGGCGGAGATGGATAGATGAGTTTGTGGGTAGTAAATGGATGGCCATTGCACAAAACAGAAGGAACTGGAAAGTTGCTGGAGAGGCCTTCATCCTGCAGTGGATTGAAAATGGCTGATGATGATGTTGATTGCCTGGATTTCTTCCTCCTTTCTTTAAGAATTTCAAAATACGGGCTCAGGGTTGATATGACACCCCCTTTTAACTGTGGCACTCCTCTCCTAGTCATGATCAATGTCACAGAGCTCATTAGTGAGAGACTCTACACTTGCAAGGATCTGTTGTAGATCACTGGTCTTCATAATTTTTAGAGGAGAGTATTCTTCTGTCTTTTCCTCCTGCTGTTGGCTAAATTTTGCAGCTAACTCTTCAAGGTCTTCATTTGAAAGAGTCTCTGCATGACTGTTCAAGAGCTCAGTTACATCTTCAGCTGTAACTTCTTCTAACCCTGCCTCTTGTGCCAGCCTGCTTATGTCTTCTACAACATTCTGTTGTGGCTTGAATCCTTCGAAGTCATGCATGAGATCTGGGAGAAGTTTACGCCACACTCCATTAAGACAATTGACAGTTACTTCTTGCCAGGCTGTGTTAATGTGATTGATGCCTTTTAAGACATCAAACAACCACCAATATTCTCTAATAGTAATGTTGGACACGTCCAAAGCTTTCACCATTTTTGTAAATGTTTGCCGCAGGTAATAAGCTTTAAAGGCAGCTATTACCCCCTGGTGCATGTTGCAAAACTGATGTTGTATTAGGGAGCATGTAGACAACATTAACTTTAAGAGGTGTTCTGAATTCACCCAGATTTGTAGGATGTCCAGGGGCATTGTCCAAAAGAAGAATAGCCTTGGTTGGTAAATTTTTGTCATTGCAGAATTTTAGAACAGTAGGGCAAAAATAGTTGGTGTACCAATTCAAGAAGACATCCTGTGTTACCCAAACCTTCTTGTTTTACTTCCAGTATACAGGCAACATGGCTTTGTTTAAATCTTTCATAACACATGGTGTTTCTGAATGGTACACCAACATTGGCTTCAATTTTAAATTGCCTGACACATTTGTCCCCAACAAAAGTGTCAGCCTGTCTTTTGATGCTTTAAATCCAGGAGTCGACTTTTCTTCATGGGCAATGAAGGTTCTTGAGGGCAACTTTTTTCAATAAAGGCCCATTTCATCAACACTGAAGATGAGATCTGAAGGGTAATCACCTTCTTGTACTATGGCCTGAAACTCTGCAGAGAATGAGGCAGCCACCTCAACATCTGCACTTGCTGCTTCGCCAGTAATTTTCACACTTCTGCATTTGGTTCTTGCTTTAAATCTCATGAACCATCCCTTGCTAGCCAAAAATATTTCATTACACTGACCTTCTTTCTTCTTTAAGTCTTAGAAAATTGACTTAGCCTTTTCAGTTATTACAGCTTGGGTCAAGGGAATGTTTTTTTGGTTCCAATCATCGGCCCAAAGTGTCAGCAATTGCTCCATTTTTTCCAAAAGCTTATTTCTGCTGTAACTAACTTGTGTAGCACTTTGAATCGATTGTTTTATTTTATCAGTATTCTTCATAATTGTAGTAACAGTCGATGAAGGCATATTCATAGCCCTACACACATTAGGGTGGCTTCCATCCTCCGAATAACCTCCATCTTATTTTCCAATGTGATAGATCGATGTGCTCTTTTCACTTTTTCATTTTCACTAGTATTCATTGAACTTCTTTACCAGACATGGCATCTCTTTATTCTAATTAAATTAAAAACTTAATAACACGACTGGCAAAAACTGCATACGGCTATCACGATTGGCAAAAGCTGCACACTGCTATCCTACTATTAATGATTATTTAACTTATTAATAGCACAATTAGTAATAAATTTCCAATACGTGTAGTTAAACAACAACCAACTGAATGCTTTATCTCCCACTTCCACAAGTGGCTACTTTGAGGGCGGGAAGTTTTCTCGTCTCTGATACGGACGCGCTAATTGCTGATGAGCTCAACTGTTTTTGATCACGTGCATGATACATAGTACAGTACGATGCCCATAAATTTTGCCTGACGATTTTAAACTTTCAATTTATAAAAAAAATTGCAAAAATAAATAAATAAGAATAGCCTTGTGGTTAGTGACCGGCACTATTGCAAATCGGCGCAAAATGAGGACTACCTGTAGTTTTATAATTTTCCACAAAAAAAAAAAAAAAAAAAAACGGATTCTTCACCTTTACATCAGAGCACTAGAAGCTATATAAATAGCTGCCAATTACCATGTGTGTGCATTTTAAAAAGTCACAATCTGTAAGTTCTAAAAATATTCACTACACAGTAAACAAGTTCACTGAATCATTACCCCACCATAATTTCGATTATACTGGATTTAGGTAGTCTGACATCCTTGTGCACATTTTTAGACTTCTTGGACCAAAAAGTAATTGCAATGTTCTACAGCTGCCCACAACTTCAGGCCCTCAAGTTACTGTTCTACTGTACCTCCATAAACCTGGTCTTGCTAATGCTTCATGAATCGTTAAATTCACAAAATGAGTAACCATCTCTTTTCTAGCAAACTGTTAATGCAATTTAGACACCTAACAAATTTCTAAATGTCATAGGAGCATGGCAAAGACTAATTCAACATGAAACCTCCACTGCATGTGATCAGCATAAATGCAGTGCTTTAACCAACACAGGAACCAAATTTTTCAATTTTCAGGCGGTTCACTGACTTACTAATTTTCCTAAACATAGTCAGAAAATGGACAGTGCCAGATAATGGACTGCCGGATTTGGGAGGTTCTGTACATAAAACCCATATAATTTGTTTTCGGTCAAATTACATAAAATAGGAAAAATAATAAATTAACAAGCTGATACCGACACACTAAATATTAATCATCAGTCACATGTAATTAAGGCTAATTAATAGCTATACTAACATTTGCTGCTCACTGACATGTATACACTTCAAAAGATACCCAAATGATCTGCCACTGACACATACTGTAATGCAGCCTTCTTAAGCAGTCAATAAATACAAGTGTTGTAAAAGCATATGAAATTAAAAACTACCTGATATTAGAGCCCTGAATACAAGTTTGCACTATTTGCAGCAATGCTTAGTTTTTTGTTTATCTTCAGTTGCACAGTCGGGGGGGGGGTGCACTATAAAGCAGGTACACAGTTTTGTTCTTTGCTAGTGTTGAGACTTAATTTTTGAAACATTTTTTTTTTTTTTTTTGAGGTTGGCCCAAAAGTAAGTGTTTATTTTTAATTATGAACTGCAAATTTTACTTTTCAACCATTATTTATTTTTAGGCAGATATTAAAATTTACACTCAACACTTAAAATTACGGCAGATGGAATTTTCTCAAATATAGATGGCAGTGCAGCTAACAACATGATTGATAAGGCAACAGCCCAAAAAAAAAAAAAAAAAATTTTTTTTTTAAACTTTACTACAATTATATTCAGAATTATAAGTAGAATGTACCATTGTATTTTCCAATCCTTACCTCAAACTGAGAAATTTTATCCACTAGTCCTTTCCTAAAACTATCAAAGTCTTCTTTTGTAGAGGGATTCATCATATCTATTGTTCCCTCACTTTTTACTTCATTTGTCCCTGCACAATTAAAACATTAAATGCTACAACCGTGCATGACCTTTTCTTTAGTTTCTAATTCACATTATTTAAATATAGAATTTTCAATATGAAAGAGTTGAGCAATATCTTTCAAATGTATGAAGTGGTTTATTGTAAAATTAAACAAACAAAAGCTATATATAAGCTGTAAGTTTTTAATTTTAATATAACCTATGACATACTACATAATTATCAAATATACAGTAGAATCCAGGTAAGGAATTTCCACATAAGAAGTTTTCTCCTGTTTTACGTCTGGTTTCTTAATTCTCATTATCAACTCCATATATTGTAATGTATTATTTTCACAAGTAAGAAGTTTCCTGGGTAAAAAGCTTTCCCGCATAAAAAGTATGCGATAAAGAATATACAGTATTATTATGATGATGTTTTCCCACTTAATACATTTTTTAAATATAGAAATTCTTTATTTTTATATTAAAAAATATTAAACAATATAAACATTTTGGTAATTGAACAAGTTAGTGCATAGCATCATTTTAGTTCATAGTAAATCACGGAAGTAGGTGAAATGGCATCGTGTTTGTTACATCTCATATTGTGAATGCCTTCACAAGTTGCCCTGATATTGTACTATCTCGAATAAGCAACACTTTTCCAGTGCAGAATACTATTGTTACTTATTCTCGGCGGATACCATCACCCAGGGGTGGTGGTATCCGCTGAGAATTGTGAATGCCTTCATAACAAGTTGCCTGATATTGCACTACATGCTTCGCCAATGGAGAAGACTAATGTTCTCGGAGGATACCATCACCCACTGCCGCCAAGAACATTAGTCTTCTCCATTGACGAGGCGTTTTTTATTTGAGGTAGTGCAATATCAGGCAACTTGTTATGAAGCATTCGCAATTCTTCGCCACTTGTTATGGAGGAATTCACAACATTTCAGCAGTGGAGAAGACTCTCCACTGAATTCTTGGCGGATACCACCACCCAGGGATGGTGCTGGTGGTATCTGCTGAGAATAAGTAACATTAGTCTTCTTCACTGGCAAAGTATTGCTTATTCAAGGTAGTGAAATATCAGGGGAAACTCAGTTATAAAGGCATTCAAAATATGAGATGTAACAAAAACAATGCCATTTCACCTGCTTTGGTGAGTAACTACAAACTTTGTAAAATAATAAGAAGAGTTTACCTCAATATAGTACGTAGAACACTTCCATATGATATTCTCCAGAAATTAAAACGAAAAAAATCGAAAAACTTACATTAGAGTAACAAATAATTAAAAACCAATTTAACAATTAAAAATATTAAAAAGAATAATGAAAATATTCAAAACAATTTTCCTAAGGAAGGAAAATCGTTTTGAATATTTTCGTTAGGTTTCTTTTTACTATGTACTATATTGAGGTAAACTCCTCTTATCATTTTACAAATATTAATATCAACATAGAATGTATTGAGCATCACAGCTCTGATTCATACTATGTAACTACAAACTAAAATGATGCTATGCACTAACTTGTTCAATTAGTGAATTTTCTGTAGTCCGAGGCTTTCAGCTCTCTAAAACCTTTTTAGTATAAACATTTTGATATAATGGAGATGACATTTGCAATTTTTTTCATCAATATCCATAACTGGATAGCGTCAACCATGTGAAGCATTGCCATTGCATTCTAACAGGTCTGAACAGTTCTGAATTACTTAGTGGATTGTTGCTGTGTTTTATTGTCATTGTGACCTTTTAAGGTATGTTGAAAGCTGAATTTATAATACTTTATTTCTATAGATTACTATTAAGTAAAATACAGTAATTATTTAAAGAATTACTGTATTTTTGTCTATCTACCATATTGGCCCTAATTATTCATCAGTTTAGCCTAATTACTGGCAGTTTTATTTTAACTGCTACTACAAATACTATTAATTATACTGATTACATTATATTATATTGATTATATGAGTATAATAATTATTAATTATACTAATTATATTATATTTTTCTAATTTAAAGGGTTATAGTTGGAAGGATGAACTCCTTTGGAGTTCATCCTTCCAACTTAGTAATGAATTTAATGAACAGAATGTTAAGCAATTAGAAATCCTCAGTTTAAAAATGTTTCCCATAGGCAGAGTAAAATATTTATAAATTCTGAAATAGTACTTAAAAATGATCTTTAAATTATGTATGTGTATCTTTTAATTTTTATTTGTGTTAATATTTCATACTCTTAGGTCATTTTTCTTTCTAAGTTTTTTCCCCTCGTAAGAAGTTCTAAACCTTCACTCCCTTGGAAAACTTCTTATCCAGGTTCTACTGTATATATTGGGAAATTGATATATATATATCAGAAATAATAAAAATTTTCAAACAGCAAAAAAATGTGACACCATAACAAAGTCAATGAAAAATATGACTATTTTTTGGATTTTTCATGCAATCGATATACAGGGTGTATCATAACACATGGAACCCACTTCAGAGATGGATTGAGGACCTAAAAACAATAAAAAAATAAATAAAAATCGGACCTAAATATACATTGGTCCGATTTCACCTTGTTTCTAAGTTACAGCCATTTTTGTGTTCCAGCAATTATCTGCTTATATTTACAGGAAATATTCAAAATGATCACCATGTGCCTGAATATAACCCTGCAAACACTTCATCACAGACCTGCTCACCTGCTCAAAAGTTCCAGGTGCTTTTCAGATTTGCTGTTCTGGTGCTGATGGGTCTACCATCATCTGAATCTTGTTTTCTAAATGAACCAGTTTCTGCAAAGCATTCATGTATTCTCTGAAAGGTCTTCTTATTTGGCACAGGACGATTAGGGAAGTTTTCTGCATAGAAACATCTTGCTTTGGCTGCATTGCATCTAGCAAGTCCATACATGAGATGCATATCTGCCATCTCACAATTAGAATAAGCCTCCATTATCACAGCAAATGCACAGTATCAAAATGTTAATAACAAGCTCCAAATTTAGTGGTGTCCTTGTCAATAGAACTAACTAAAATCACTCAAAAGAACACTGTGGAAGCATTGTTTGTAAACAGTTGAATGGAGCCAACTATGCTAACTCTGTTTGCTGGAACACAAAAATGGCTGCAACCTGGAAAGAAGGCAAAATGAGACCTATTTTTAAATGAACTTTTTTTGATTGTTTTTAGGTCCTAGATCCATCCCTGAAGTGGGTTACACATATTATGATATACTCTGTACGTACATCAATACCAGTCAAAAAATTCCTCATATTGAAATGGAGGGTATATTACAGAGGACACCACTGTCATTTTATTTTATTTTTTATCTAGACAGTTTTTCCCTATCTTCTTTAAAACATATAATTTACCTGTCATTTTAGCACCTAAGAATAAAATTCACAATGTGCCGATGTTTCATGAACTTCATAAACATAAGTTCAACTCTAGGGCATAAGCCTCAAGCTTGAGACTTGCTAATAAATACAGGAACACTAAATCAAGCTGGTTATTAAGAGGCAACTATGGTCCACTTATGGGAAATTTTTGCCATTCCCCAAACAGGGTCTTCAGTGCCAATGATTTGAGAGATAAGCATAAAACAATGAGCCCAAGAATAAAAACTTCCTTAATTTATAACAAACTGGAAAAACCATTTAATTATGGGCGAAATATAAATTTCACTGAACGTGTGCTGAAGTGGAGAACACAATACATCTATCTTAAATTTATATAAAGTGAAGCAAAATGCTAAATCAAATTTACAGTAGGCTCATTTTGTATCCAACCCTTACTTTCTGGTTACTTTTATTGAAATATACAGTTCACCTGGAGTCAAACAGTTTTACTCAGTTCTTGAACTCAACTGTTCTATACTTAGCTTCCCACTGATGAAAAGTAACTATCAGCACTGAAATGGCTATCTGGGTAAATGGTGAAATTGATTGGTGGTGACAGTCATCGATAACAGCCTGGTTGACTTGGTGTTACTATGTATTTATTAGTTTCAAAATTGAGGCATTATTAATAATAATTTCAGATAACTTTTAATTAATTTTTATTTTTGACTTATTTGCTTTTTTTATTTATTTTACTCAAAGTATTGATTAAATTTAAAATTTTAATGCATTTCTCAAGATATTTGGAAATGAGGGTGCTATGAAATACTCGTATTCTTGTTATCTTGCTTTTTGGTTCACCTGGAATAAATTTAATTCAGGTTTATTTTGGCTCCTCCTCCATCCCATCCCCTACCATTGCACAATTTCTTCATTCATTTTATTACAGTTCACTCAAATAGTTTTGCACAGTTTAATAATAAATGAGGAAGTTTTTCAATTATTGGACTCAATTTTTCTGTGCTTAGCACCCCAGTAATGAATTAACAATCAGTACTGAAAAAAAAAAAAAAAAAAAAAAAACAATGTCTACGGAGCGGCAAGTTTCCTATAAGTTGGATAATAGTCATCATTCACTACCCCCACCCCCTTCTTCAGCTTATTTTGAAAACTCATCCTAACATAATCTCTCATGCCAATGCTATAAAAATTTTGGCTAATTCTAACTCCTTTGAATCCTCCCATCCCTCAGAAAATTCTCTCCAAAAATGGTCCTTGAGGTTGTCAAAGACATTCTCTCAGATATGCCAGATAAGCTGTACTTGCTATCTGGGAGTCTAAAACGCTGATGGAACTGATATTCAAGTGACATTCAAGTCGAGTAGACCCAATTTCGGCAAAGACCAGACAGTCTGTGACAGCCAAATCCTCTGCTTGCACCTTCACGATGGTGGGACTGTTAGTAATCCTGGGTATAACCTCCATTCACAAGCACACTGTGGATGACCACATAGGTGTGAACCAACGTAAGTAGGGGTCAGGGTGTGGCACCCACACCATATGGAGGAATGCTGCCCCTTTTGGTTGGTTCACACCTATGTTGGTTCACACCTATGTAATGTTGGTTCACACCACATAGGTGTGAACCAACGTAAGTAGGGGTCAGGGTGTGGCACCCACACCATATGGAGGAATGCTGCCCCTCTGTGTTACACGGCAATACTAGGTGGTAGATGACTCTCATCAACCGGTGAAATACCACCACTTTGCTTATTGGAGGCTTGAAGTGGTGGAACCCATGTTTAGTCTCCAGAGCTAAGTTCCAGCCAACCCTTCCCCACCTCTTCCATCATGCAGTATGACTGATGACTTTTGAAGTTATGATGAACATTATGGCAAGATCCAATCTTCCTTACATTTCGAGGGTATGGCTCTAAAACGGTGTTCGCAGGCCGGCCGCTAGTTAGTACACCGGACCGAACCTATTGGTAACTCTCTAGGAGGCTTCCGGATCAGCTAGTGTATAATCTTGCTACCTCTACTCTGCCAGATAGTGACTGGAGGGAGTCCGAGTAGTGTGTATGCGGGGAGCATTGACGAGGCCACGTTATTAGCATTAGTAGAGGCATTTGATGCAAGAAAGCAAGCTTATGCAGCATCAGCCAAAAAAAAAAAAAAAACCCACTTCCACTTCACCCCTCTGTTCATTCAAAATACCTGTCCAGCTGAGCCTTAAACTTATTTAGGCTATCAACTTCCACGACAATGGATGGAAGTCTCTTCCACCAACCAACCACCCGCTGGCTAAAGGCAAATTTCCGCACGTCTATCCTACATCTGTCTTTCCTCAATTTGAATTTATGCCCTCTCAGGTGATTATTCTGAGCGAGAGGAAGAATCCCATCAGCATTGAGCATGCTCAAACCATTCAAGGCTTTATACACCTCTATCAGATCACCTCGCTGGTGCCTAGTCTCCAGACACTGTAATTTGCAAAACTTAAGCCTTTCATCGTAAGAGCACCCCTTTGTTCCATTCCCTATCTTGTTGCCCTTCTCTGTACTCGTTCCAGCAGCTCTACATCCTTCTTCAAATGAGGCCTCCAGACCTGTATACAGTACTCTAGGTGTAACCTGACCATTGCCTTATACAAGGGAATAATCACCTCCTTATCCCTGCTAGAAAAATTCCTATATATCATTGATAATACACCATGAGCTACTCTTGCAGCCCGTCTGCACTGCTCGGAGAACTTCATATCTGCCTGCATAACCATCCCCAGGTCCCTTTCATTCTCTACCACTGTCAGTGTAGTACCACAGAGTTGATACGTTGCTCTGGGGTTGCTGTTTCCCATGTGTAGTACTTTACATTTGTCAATGTTAAACTTCATTTGCCACCTCTCAGCCCATCTGCTCAACCTTTCCAGATCCTGTTGCAGCAGCATAGTGTCAGTAGTGTCTTTGACAACCCTGCCTACCTTTGTATCGTCTGCAAACTTTGACATTAAGCTTGATATACCCTCATCAATATCATTTATGAATACAGAAAACAATAATGGACCCAACACTGAGCCCTGAGGGACTCCACTAATAACATTAGTCCACGACGAGCAGTGTCCATTGATTACCACTCTCTGTCTTCTCCCCCTCAGCCACCCCTTTATCCACAGCAGCAATTTGCCTCCAATGCCACACTGCTCCAATTTGTACAGCAGTCTTCCATGTGCAACAGTATCAAAAGCCTTTCTAAGATCCAAGTATATAATATCAAAGTTATTCCCTGCATCCATGTTCCTTTGTGACTGCATCATAGTATCCAATCCAATTGGTCAGGCAAGACTTCCTCTTAACAAAACCATGCTGTGTCCGAGCTATAGCTGAAGTCTTGTCTAAAAGATCCTGCAGTGCTTCTTTAACTAGTGCCTCCATTAATTTTCCTGGAACAGAAGTTAAACTCACAGGTCTATAATTACTTGTGTCAGCCTTTGATCCTCCTTTGTGAATTGGGGTGACATTTCCACATCTCCAGTCTGTGGGTACCTCCCCTGAGTCATTAGCATTAGCATTAGTAGAGGCATTTGATGCAAGAAAGCAAGCTTATGCAGCATCAGCCAAAAAAAAAAAAAAAAAACCCCACTTCCACTTCACCCCTCTGTTGCCAAGTCCCCTCTGTTATGTCAAGGATCTGGGTATATTCTTACCACATGTATGCCATATCCAAAAATTTCATTACTTCATACAGCATGTCCCACCCACTTTTTCTTACTATTGAATACACCATGATTTGTCAAACTAATAGAGCAAGCTTATCTGCGAAAAGATCTAAACCTACCAAGGACTTCCTAATTCATTTCACAAATATACGTGGTCTCAATTCTAATCTCAACGATGTTCATTTCTGCATGCAGTCTGCCAAACCCATGTACTTTTTCTGACAGAATCTCAGTTATCGGTTGATTCATCTACTGCTCATCTCAAATGCCCAAATTATTCACTGTATGATTCCTTTCGCCTCAAAAGTGGTATTTGTGCATATGTCCGTTCTGATATTCCCTGTCAGAGACTTGGCAATTTGGAATCTCCTCTCTTTGATCTTCTCTGGCTTAAAATCTCTCTACCTCATTGTGTCAAATTCATCTGTTGTCTCTACCATTCTCACAACTCCACTAATCACTTGGAGCTCTTTGACTTCCTCTCTTTGCAACTTGACTTTCTCCAGTCCAACTTTCCTAACAGTGAGGTAATTTTCCTTGGTGATTTTAATGTTCACAACTCCAGCTGGCTTCCGTTTTCTAGTCACACCGACCCAGCAGGTCGAGATGCTGAGGCTTTTGCAATTACTAATGACCTAGCACAGATTGTTCATTTACCTACAAGAATACCGGACAATCCTAATCATACAGCCAATACGCTTGATCTTTTTCTCACAAACAACCCTTCTAAGTACACAGTCGAAATGAGAGGTCCTTTAGGCACTTCAGATCACAACTTGGTGATTGTCTCTTCTCCAATGGAACCATTATCTCATGGCTATCCCCAACCTCATGTTGTTTGGCATTACAAGAATGCAAAATGGGATGACCTGCGAGACTTCTTTTCTTCTTTTCCTTCGTCGGATTACTGTTTCAAAACTCCTGATGTCAACGTTTGCTCAGTTCGTGTCAGCGAAATTATTCTTGCAGGAATGGAATCCTTTATCCCACACTCCACTTTAAAATCTCGTCCTCTATCTAAACCTTGGTTTTCCAATAAATGTGCTAAGGCTGTCCAAGAGAAGAATGTTGCATATCGTAATTGGCCTGTTTCTAATTCTTCAGTTTCATTTTCTGCCTACACCAAAGCTCGCAACAATTGTAAAGCAGTTATTAATCAGTCCAAACTAGAGTTTGTACAGGCTAAGTGTAGAAAACTTGCTTCTTGCCCTAATGATACACGAGCATTCTGGTCTCTTGCCAAAGCTATTGGCCGCAACTTTTGCCCATCTTTGCTCCCACCTCTGTCCAAACCAGATGGTTCTGTTGCCACTTCAGCCAAGGATAAAGCTGACCTGCTAGCATCCCATTTTTCTTCCAGCTCATGTATTAATGATCTTGGTAAAACACCTACCACTATTCCCAACACGGTCCATTCAATGCCTCCTGTGGTCTTCCGTCAAAAGGATATCAGAAGGATTTTGATGAATCTTGATGCTAAGAAAGCTCCAGGTCCTGATGGTATTTCTCCACTTGTTCTCAAAACCTGTGCTCCTGAACTTACTCCTATTCTTTGCCGCCTTTTTTCACTTTCTTATTCCAAAGGTGTTTTTCCTTCTGCTTGGAAATTTGCTCATATCCAGCCAGTTCCTAAAAAGGTTACAAATCCCTCCCATCCAATTATCGTCCCATTGCAATTACTTCTACTCTTTCTAAAGTAATGGAGAAATCAATTAACCGCCAACTCTTAAACTACCTAGAAACCTTCCGTCTGATCAACGATCACCAGTATGGATTCCGTCAGTGTCGATCCACTGGTGATATTCTGGCAATTATGGACTAATTCAATGGAAAGGTTCGGTGAAACACAAGTAGTTGCTCTTGACATCTCAAAGGCTTTTGATCGTGTTTGGCATAAAGGTCTTCTAAACAAAGCTTCCATCTTATGGTTTGCCAACTGTTTTTAGTAATTGGTTATCCAGTTTTCTCTCTTATCGCTCACTTAGGGTGATGGTAGATGGCTCTCTGTCTTCTAACTTCTCCACTAATGCCGGTGTCCCCCAAGGTTCAGTTCTTTCCCCCACTCTTTTCCTCTTGTATATCAATGACCTTCTTCCATTGACTGGAAATCCTATCCATAGTTTTGCCGATGATAGCACATGGCATTCAACTTTCCATTTTGAGAAAACTTGTCCTGCTCTATCAGCTTCAACTTCTCGAAAATCTGCTACCAATTCCTTAAATGCCGATCTTCAGGTAATTCTCCAGTGGGGAAAAGACAACTTAGTTGATTTCAACCCTTCTAAAACTCAGTCTTGTCTTATATCTCGCAAAAAGGATTCTTCTGCTCCTATGCTTATCTTTAGTGACACTCCAATTTCTAGGCAAAATGATATATCTCTTTTGGGGATTACCCTGACTTCTAATCTCTCTTGGCACAAGCACATTACAAATATTGCTTCCTCTGCATCTAAAAAACTTGGTTTTCTCTTTCGCTCTCGGCATTACTTTTCTTCAAAACAGCTGCTCACTCTGTATAAATCGCAAGTCTGCCCTGCCATGGAATATTGTTCCCACATCTGGGGTGGTGCCCCCAAAACCTCCCTCAGGCTTCTTGATTCCATTCAGAAGAGGGCAGTTAGGTTAATTAATGATTCATCTCTAAAAGAGTCTCTCCACTCGCTTTCTCATAGACGCACTGTTTCTGCTGCATGCCTCTTCTACAGATACTTCCATGGGCACTGTTCTTCTGAATTGGCTTCTATAATTTTCGCTCTCTCTTTCAAAACAATCTGAACACGTGCTGCCACCAGCCAACATCCATTTACTGTCCAAAGTCAAACTCACAGAACCAACTTTTCATCTTCCTCGTTTATTCATTCAACTGCCATTTCCCAGAACAGCCTTCCTTCATACGTATTTCCTGAAAATTACAGTCTACAGAAGTTCAATGTCAACAAGTATCTTCTTTCATCTTCTCAACCTCCAACCCAAGCATGGTACTAAGTACTATAGGTTCTAATACCTCTCGTGTTTGGGGTTTTCATTAAAAAAAAAAAAAAAAAAAAAATTAAAGAACCTACCAATTATCTTGATCTAATTTATCTTCAAATAAATAAATCCTTCTACTTGAACATCTGCAAATTTCTTTCAAAAGGAAGCCTTTTGATATCGTTGTCACCACACTTGATATCTTCATTACTAAAGTTGACACAAATAACTACAACTCTAGGCTCAATTTTGCTCTTCAATAACAATATTCATTTTTGCAGATAGCAATCACAGAGAGCAGGCATCTCTCTCTCTCTCTCTCTACTCATAAACAGGTGGATTAAAAGCTAAAGAAACAGCAGTTCAGATAAAGAATTCAGTAGATTAATTTATGCTTTTGCTTAATTTCTTCAATATAATGTAAATTTAATTTTATAATATTAAAAATTTAATTCTGATAAAAGTTAATGTATGATATTTTGAAAACTTAACAATGCCATATCAAGTTCTGCACTGAATACTTCATCCGAGGGTATCGTGACACACATAAATGGCCTTATGTGATTCCCATACAAGTCAAAAGTTCATCACTCACATAGCTTGTGGAATGTATTCAAAGGTTGATTTAGATGATAATCATAGCTCAACTGACAATTCTTTTCTTTGTTCCCAATTTAAGGACTGTACCAATCTCAAATTAAAAATTGGTGCATTATCAGAAAAATCTGAGTCACTGAAGAATGCTCTAGAAACAAATGTAACTAGAAGCTCATCAGCGATTCAAGATTGCACCAATCTGCTAGGTGATGCTCTTACCCTCCAATTCAGGGCACCAGAACAGAATAATCAAATGCATACTGCTCTGCTTCAAGAGGATTTAATTTTATTATAAAATTCAATTGTCAGGAAAATGAGTAATATTTTTTGTAGTAAAGATAACTGAGCCAGAAGCATTGGTCAGGAGCAACAATTAATAGTCACCAAAAGATTTTCAGATTTTAAGTGGGGTAAAGAGAGTATTATTATTATTCATGTGGGAATATTACACATTATTAATGACATGAACTGGTGATTTGTTAGATAAATATAAAATACCAAAAAATGCCAAGAGGGTGAGAATGTTCATTCATGTCTGCAATTCTACCTAGACATGATAAGAGGGACTATATGCCTGAAATATGCTGAAAGCCTTGTGGATTAACTCAAGACTTGAGGAACCCAGCAAGGAGTTTTATTATTATTATTTATTTTTTTTTTTTAATCAGTGTGGCCTGCACTTGCAGTTAGTAAAAATTTATTTTGTAAAGACATGATACATTTGAAAAAAGGTGTCTGCTATTATTATACAACAGACTGTCGAAATAACCGAACATTCGAGCTAATGCCACACTGAGATCAGATGTTTATATACAGTGCAGATGTCTTGCAGTGCCCGAAAAAAAAGAAAGAAAAGTCTAGTCACGTGATCACTATTTGTTTACGCTCGTCATTTTGAAAATGAATTCTGTACTGATATCACGGATTATACCGGTTTTAAATTTATTTTAAATTAAAAACCCCTCACTATGGCTCCTAAAGTTAATAAACTTCATATAGAGAACAAAAGAAGAACAACATTAAAGATTAGTGACAAACTTGATAATCCAAACTATTAAATTAAGGCCACTCAACTCAGAAAGTTAATTCATATACTCATGTGTATTATTGGGTCTGTAAATTGCATTTTTCTGGCAGAAAAACCCCAATTTCTGGAGGGGAAACCTTGCTATCTACGCCTGAGACCAACTAACTCAGCCATGGAGTGAAAAAAGTCCATAAAAATTCCTCACGTCATTGACGGGATTCGAAGCCAGGCCTTTTCCACTTGGTGTGGAGAGGACGGTGATGATACCATTGTGCTACCTGTGCAGACTAAACTTGATATAATAAAGAAAATAGAATGGGGCATAAGTAGGAGTGTATTAATGGCAGAATATAACACTGGATCATCAACATATTTATGTTTTTTATGTGCAATTAATAAAATTGCATTCTTAAGCACTCTATTTCTTATTTAGCCTCATTATTTCTGCATTAAATATATTAAAAACAAAACTTTCTAGATAATGGAAAAATCAAAATGATGGCACCTTGAATCCCCGAAAGTGCTGTTATTCTGAAAGTCTACTGTAGATCAGGGGTTCTCAATGGGAGTTATATTGGCCCCAAGGGGGCAAAAAATCATGGGTATTACAATGGTTTGTGCCCTCCAAAGTTCAACCTTACCTGACAACATATTTATTATTATTTAATTTCTCTCATTGGGTTTTCCTTTCCCCGAGACAACTGATTTTTAACATATATGTAGTGTATATTGTATTAGGAGCGAATGAGAAATTTTGATAAAAGGAAGACAGCAGGGGTGATTTAATTCAACCACCTTTGCTTTTCATAGGCATTAAATGCCTAAGTGCTTTCAGAGGTAATGTCTCTACAATGCTTGACTTTTGTGCCTTTCCAACCTTTCAGAGGTAATGTCTCTACAATCCTTGGCTTTTGTGCCTTTCCAACAGCTGCGACCTTGGCTGCAGTGGCATTTTTTTTTTTTTTAAATTTGGATAAAGTAAAAGTTACATTCATCCCTACACAGCAATCAAATGCTAGGAGGGTAAATAAAACCATAACATAGCAATACAAAATCTATACTGGGTAACATAAAAGATACATAGATAAAGATACAAGGCAAAGACAGATTATGTTCGACATAAATGCTCAATATATACAGTCAGCGTCTGTCCAAGCAGAGTGCAGGGATGCTGTAGGCTGATTTGAACAGGAGAAGGAGCACAGATCATGCTAATTACATGGCATGGTGAGTGTGGTTTATTTATTTGCTCTTTTGTTTCTATGGTCAATATATAAGGCATGGATGGGATGAAGAAATGTTTCAGTCTATTGTTCCTACTTTCTAAGCGACAATTAGTATTGATTTATTGTTTCCTTGTGGAAGTTGGACACTTGATACTGTTGCATACGGAAGACTACGGAACAAACTGGAGCAGTATGGCAATAAGGGCAAGTTGCTAAAGTGGATAAAGGGATGGTTGAGTGGAAGAAGACAGAGAATGATAATCAATGGATACTGCTCTTCGGGGACTAATGTTATTAGTGGAATCCCCAGGGTTCAGTCTAGAAAAGTTGAGCAGATGGGCTGAGAGGTGGCAACTGAAGTTTAATATTGACAAATGAAAAGTACTGCATATGGGTAGCAGTAACCCCAGAACAATGTACCAACTAGGTGGATCTACACTTGGGTAGTGGAGAATGAAAAGGAGATGGGGGTAATTGTGCAGTCAGCTATGAAATTTTCTGTGCAGTGCAGACAAGCTGCAAGAGTAGCTCAGGGTGTCTTGTCAATGATACACAGAAATTTTGTTAGCAGGGATAAGGATATGATTGTTCCCTTGTATAAGGCAATGGTCAGACCAAAAATTGAGTAGGGCATACAGGTCAGGAGGCCTCATTTTAGGAAGGATGTAGAGCTGCTGGAACGAATACAGAGGAGGACAATGAGATTGGTGAGTGGAACAAAGGGTTGCTGTTACCATGGAAGGCTTAAGTTCTGCAAATTGCAGCATCTGGAGATTAGGTGCAAGGTGATCTAATTGAGGTGTATAAGGCCTTGAAAGGTTTGAGCAAGCTTTTCTGGGCAGACAAAGTCATTTGACTTAGACAGTGCTGGAGTGGTGTTGTTCTTAAGTGTTCATCATCATCAGCCATTTTCAATCCACTGCAGGATGAAGGCCTCTCCAGCAACTTTCCAGTTCCTTCCGTTTTGAGCACTGGCCATCCATTTACTACCCAAAAACTCATGAATTTCATCTATCCATCTCCGCCTTTGTATTCCAGGTTTTCTTCTAGCTCTTCTAGAAAATGGCTGATGATGATGATCACTTAAGAACAACACCACTCCAGCACTGTCTAAGTCAAATGACTTTGTCTGCCCAGAAAAGCTTGCTCAAACCTTTCAAGGCCTTATACACCTCAAATAGATCACCCTGCACCTAATCTCCAGATGCTGCAATTTGCAGAACTTAAGCATTCCATGGTAACAGCAACCCTTTGTTCCACTCACCAATCTCATTGTCCTCCTCTGTATTCGTTCCAGCAGCTCTACATCCTTCCTAAAATGAGGCCTCCTGACCTGTATGCCCTACTCAATTTTTGGTCTGACCATTGCCTTATACAAGGGAACAATCATATTCTTATCCCTGCTAACAAAATTTCTGTGTATCATTGACAAGACAACCTGAGCTACTCTTGCAGCTTGTCTGCACTGCACAGAAAATTTCATAGCTGACAGCACAATTACCCCCGTCTCCTTTTCATTCTCCACTACCCAAGTGTAGATCCACCTAGTTGGTACATTGCTCTGGAGTTACTGCTACCCATATGCAGTACTTTATATTTGTCAATATTAAACTTCAGTTGCCACCTCTCAGCTCCTCTTGGGTACAATTCTGTTATTTTCTTAGTCCATCTGTCATCATGTCTTCGAGCTAGATGTCCTGCCCAAGACCATTTTAGTTCTTTAGTTTTGATAAGAATGTCCTTTACTTGAGTTTGCTGCCTAATCCATGTGTTTCTCTTCTTATCTAACAGTCTGATTCCCAGTATAATTCGTTCCATTCTTCGCTGTGTAGTTCTCAGCTTCTCTTCCATTCTTTTGGTGAGTGCCCAAGTTTCACTTCCATAAGTCATGGTGGGGAGTATACATTGATTCATTATTTTACATTTCAGACAAACTGGGATATTGCTCTTCAGTATGTGACTATATTTCCTGAATGCTATACATCCAAAATTTATTCTTCTCTTGACTTCCAGCCATTTACGATTATTACAGCTAATAACTTGTCCCAGATAAGTATATGACTCCACCTTTTCAATTACTGCTCCTTCAATCATTATTTCCCTTTCCGTGGCATACTTGTTCATCATTACTTTTGTTTTAGCCATATTCATCTTTATTCCAAAATCCTTACTAACTGTGCATAACTGGTTAAGATTTTCCTCTAATTCTTTGGGATCGTGGCTTATGACCACAATGTCATCTGCAAATCGTAAATGGTTTAGGTACTTTCCGTTCACATTGACTCCTTTCTGCGACCAGTCTAATCTTCTGAAAGCTTCCTCAAGGGCAGCAGTAAACAGCTTCAGAGATATTGTGTCTCCTTGTCGAACTCCTTTCTCGATTTTAAATTTCCTACTGTCTTTGTCTAGTCTAATAGAGGAGGTAGCACTCTCATAAATTTTCTTCAAAATCATAATATATGGGGTATCTATGCCTTGTCTTTCCAGTGCCCGAAACATTGCCTTATGCTGAATGGAGTCAAATGCCTTTTCATAATCCACAAATGCCAGGCATAATGGTGTTTTATATTCATTTGCTTTCTCCATTAGCTGTGATATTACGTGAAGGTGATCCATAGTTGAGAATCCTGTCCTAAAGCCAGCTGGCTCTTTCGGTTGATTCTCATCAAGTATTCTTTCTAATCTGTTAGTAATGACCCTTGTAAACAACTTGTAGATGTGGGATAACAACCTAATTGGTCTATAATTTCCAATTTCTGATTTATCTCTTTTCTTATGCAGCAAAACTATGATTGCATTATTACACTGCTAAGGCGTCACACCTTTTCTAATGCACTTTGTGAGGAGCCTTGCCAGTTTTTGTGTTATGTCTCTTCCTCCCAATTTTAACAACTCTACAGTAACTTCATCTTCCCGCGGGGCTTTCTGATTCTTCATTTTCTTCAATGCATGTTCTACCTTATCAGGAAGAATATCGGGTATGTCGTATGTGTTGCTAATTTGCAATCCATCTTCCCCACTGCTGGCATTATTCCCTCGCTCCTTGTATAATTCTCTATAGTAGTCTTCTGCTATTTGAATTATGCCTTCTCTGCTGTTTATAAGTACACCATCGCTATTCTTCAGTTTCAGTATCATTTGTCTTTCTGTATTACTGCTCATGGCTGCTGATTTAAATCCTTTGTTTTCCCTTAATGCTTGTTCTACTTTTCTTGTGTTAAATCTTCTTATGTCCTCTCTGAGTCTCTTTCTAATGGCTTTGCATAACTCAGTATACTCAATTTTCTCTCTGTCAGTGTTTTTCTTTCTCTTCATTTCACGTCTTCGGTTCATCATGACATGTGTTTCTTGACTAATTTTTTCTTCTTTGGATTTCATTTTCCCTATAGGTTTCTTGGGCTTTATCACTTTCAGAAAGTTGTAATATTCCTCGTCGATATCATGGTCCGTAGCAGTCTGCAGAAGCTCAAACTTGTTCTTAAGTTCCAGTACATACTGCTTTTTCTCCTCCTCTGTTATCTCAAAGACCTTTGTATTATTTACTCGAGTCAGTTTTTTCCTTTCCTACATCTATATCAAGTGTACATCTTACCATTCTGTGATCACTTCCAACATTTACCTTATTCAGGACGGTAACATCATTCACAATATATCTTCTGTTAGTGAGGATAAAGTCGATTTCATTAGTTGTTTATCCATTTGGACTCTTCCATTTCCACTTTCTGTTCACCCTTTTCTTGAAAAAAGTGTTCATTACTGACAGTCCTTGAGATTCTGCAAATTCCACAAGTCTTTCACCTCTTTTATTTCTTTCACCAATTCCAAAATTTCCTATAATTCTTCTTTCTGTGCTGTTTTGCCTTTTTCCAACCTTAGCATTGAAGTCCCCCATAATAATAGTGTAGTGGGTTTTCTGCTCATCTAGAAGACTCTCAATTTCGGTGTACATTTCTTCAACCTCTTCATCATCATGGCTCAATTCTGGCGCATAAATCATTATAATCTTTAGCTTGTACCTCTTAGAAATCTTGAGTATTAGTGTTGACACCCTTGGTGATGTACTTTTGAATTCCAAAATGTTGTTTTTAAAATCTTTATGGACCAGAAACCCAACTCCACCTTCACTCCTTTCACTGTTTCCATTGGTGTACAGCAGATTTCCACTTGATAAACTTATAAGTGATTCATTTCTTCTTCTTGTTTCAGCCAAACCGATGATATTCCAATTCACATTTTCTAATTCCTTTTCCAGCTCTAATATCGTGTCTTCACCGATGAGGGATCGTACGTTATAACAGGCCAAGTTCAGTTTCCGTGCATGGCAGCCTGGTCGTACCCAGAGATTCTTAGCACCCTCTGCTTCCACTCTGATCCTCTCGCTGCCGTAAGAGGGAGAGTGAAAGCTGCTGGGGACTGAGGGCCATTTGTATTGTTGTGCTGTCTTAAGTGTTAAACTGTAGCTATTACAAGGATCCAGTTGATGTCAACATTGAGAAATGCAGTGCGCATCAATGGTGCATCTTTAGCAAGTGATTTATTTGTGCAGTTTTCGAACCATAGACAACCGCAAATGTAGCATACAGAACAGAAATCATTTTTCATAAATATCCTTTCAAACTCTCGATGCGTGCTCTTATGTAAATAGTAGTCGGTGTAAAGAAAAGGAGCTTGATCATTTAAATTCATCTGCTCTGCAATTGCAGAAATGTTCCATTGTACATAACTAATACTCTCTTTGGGTGCTTTATTGTTAGACGGGGAGGTATTGCTGGTTGAAGGCACAACTAAATCCAACGGTTGATTTTCTGTTTGTCTTTTACGCAATCTCAATAGTCTGTCGTTCTCGCACACTCATTGTTATCTCCATCTTTATTTTGTTAGGTTGGCTTGATCGATACTCTGAATACAAATATACAAATTGTATTGACAGCAATACAAATACTTGTATTGTTGCAATCATACTATTCAATAAATGGCTATAATCAAATAGGTAATTAGGCTACTGGCTTGAATTTCGCTAAACTCTTCCAAATTTTGATTCAGTAGTGTAAGCAGCGGGCTTGTGCACAAAACATTACATCATTCATACTAAATATTTCAGACAGAACTATGATGCTGATGATACTAATGTTGATTTGGTAGAGTAAATAGCAGGCGTGAGAATAAAACATTACACTGTTCATGACTTTGGTTCTAGCTGCTCGATTTTCAAATGGTTCTGATTTTCGTCAAAGATGTTTTCACATAAATCATCTTTCGTGAGTACAGGGTACACATGCAGTTTTGTTTTTTTTGTAAATTTAGGTGATAGTACAGTATTTCTTGCTGATCCAACGAATTTCTTGTTACATTATTTTCACAACATTTAATGTAAAATACAGTATGTCATCATTACAACCAAGAAATTTCAGAAAAGAAATTCTTAAAATAAACAATATACAAAAAAATGGGCCAAAATTCCAAATTTACTAACCTTGGGGCCAAACCAATACCATATTTCAGAATGAAAGCATGTCAATGGGTGTCACCTTTTCTATGGTTACATAAAGTAATACTACACATTATTTTTACCATAGTAACATAAATTAATGCTACACATTATTTTTACCATAGTACATACTGTATAAACATATACAAAACAATGTGTACACTAAAGAAAATATAAAAATTAATTTCATATTTATTTATGTCTTACTTCAAATTTCTAGCTGGAAAGAAATGGGGGAAAAAAAAAAAAAAAAACTATTTTAAGCAAAAGGTATATCATAATTAGCCAACATATTAGTCCTCAGCACTAATCTTGGGCCATGCTACAATGCGAAAGACAACAACGCTTATTTATAAAACAAAGGGATTTAATCACACATACCTGTTGTGTCGAAAAAAAAAAAACAAAAAAAAACACTGTTCTATATTTACTATAACAAAGAAGAGCCAACTAACTAGTTGGCTCTTCTTTATAATATCCGCAAAAAATTGAACCAAGTGCATACATTGTAAGAGAGCTTCACAAGAATCAAAACTAAAATGGCTTCCAATCAAAGCAGATAGATGCTAATGCATGTGAATAGAAACAACGTACACCACTTCCACATTACATAAGATTTTAAAGAGAATATCAATCACCTGGTAGCAGAGAGTTTAGAAGAATACTCAAGATGACTTGCTCATACGTTTTTGACCAGAAAAATTAGTTATGTAGTCCAGTGCACGGAGGTAGGTTTGTTTGTTTTTTTTGTACCCACAATGGAATTGACAGATTGCTGTCTTGTCAAATCACTACCCTCAAAACTATTCCAGTCAGAAAAGCATGTACCTCACACACACACAAAATAAAAATAACAATAAATAAAAAATAAAATGCATTTACGCATAAAACATAAACTACACCAAATGTTTTTGTATAATAATTCTCTTACAAGAAACATGCCTTGCCTCTGAATCATATGGAATATCTCGAAGAGATGTTCCATATGATTCAGAGGTAAGGTATGTTTCTTGTAAGAAAATTCTTGAAATGCACTAAAGGAGGGCATATCCTTAAGGTATGCTACTGGGAAGTTTTTGAGGATCATACAGAGAGATGACTACACTCTGACAGCAAGCTCGACATCACTCATCAGCATATTTCCTTGGCCAGCTCCATTGATAGTGCAACTTCAAAACTACATTAAGCAATGCTCATTTTAAGAAAAAATAGTGCCTATTATCTTCATTATTTATTTTGTTTATTCATTACTATTTTATTATAATTATATATAAATATAATTAATATACTTACCTTCACTAAATGGGAGATTCTGAAAGTGGTGTTCACTGGTTCTGACATACTACATACATCTAATGAAAAGATTCTGATAAACATCCAACATTTAATGAAAGATTTTCACACACTACAGTTGTTTTCTGGATATGTTGGACATCAAATTTAAAGATTTCCAAGTTTTCTTCTGTGTGAGGAGTTGTTTTGTATGTGCTTTGCTTTAAATAAACCCACAAGAAAAAAATCACAGAGGGCAATATCAAGGGGTACTACAACTTACTATCCTTTCACTGAATACACTTTTCAGCATCTGCAATGAGTTATTGGAGGTATAGACGGTAGCAGAATCTTGCTGGAAATGTCCACAGAATTTTTTTTTCTCTTTTTTTTTATTCGTTCCTTAAGACATGGTTACTATAAGTGCCTCATATATTTCTGAGTTAACTGTCTCCAAAAAGTACACAGGTATACTAATATATAAACAGTATATTTCACTGAATGTAAATAGTATTAATATTATAATCTCACATAAATTAGCTTACTTTTGTATTCAACTATATATTTAAAAGTTACAGCTTAATATCCACACAGCCTTTGTTATCTTTGTTTTATATATATTCTGAATTTACAGTTAGATATTTTGAAATTTATAAAATTTTATTTATTAAGAGATTATGGATTCACCTAGAAAGGTTAATCGTAATATGCCAAATGATATGAGTGATGACACAATTTCCAGCAGTGATTCTCCTGTAATGTCCTTTTCTTGCACTGATTGTTGTATGTATGTATACCAAGCTTTCACTAACTGATGGCCAGTTATTTATATATGAACAATGCTGGGAGGCAATAAACTTATTTCTAAACTTGACATACTGTTAGGTATGCTAAGTCTCTGAGGAAGCATGTTAATGCCCTACAACAGCATTTCCCAAAATAAAGTGTGGTCCATTGTTGGCATTCGTACTTGAATGGAAGTTGGGGGGGGGGGGGGGGAACACTGGTCCTTAGGAAGTATACAAATAATCACAAGATCCTATTATTATGTTGTAAAATCATGAATGTGGTAAGTCACAATGTGTGAACTAGTTTTGGTTTTCTTCAAAAATAAGTATAAAAACAAAGAATTTTGAACCAGAGTTAAGGTTAAAATTGTCTTCTTTTACTCTTGATATAAAGTTACTTTTTGTGATGTTAACAACATCACTGTTCACATTACTTCTCTTCTAAGCGATTTGAAAGCTATAAAGGAAATATATAATGAATTACTGTTGTAAGATTAAATAAAGAGTGAAATTTTATTATTATTATTTTTTTTATCATTTTGGGCCACAAAAAAAAAAAAAAAAAAAAACCCTACTTCCCAGCCAGCTATACATAGTTTGGGAAACACCGCCGTAGAGAAAATTCATCCTGGGGATGCATAGGGAGACAAGTGTCTGATATTATGTCAGGCTACATGTACATCCAAATCTGACCCCCAGAAGAGAACAAGGTGGTGCAGAATGCTTTAGTTCCACAGGAGGCAGTCTTAATTGGAGACCCAAACAGTAAGACAGGAAACTTCTTTATGAAAGACAGATGACATAACTAAAGCATGTCTACTAGGTGTAAAAATTGATGATATGGCAAAATTTACCAGCTGTTATTAGTATTAGTGGATGCATGGGAATATACATAGGTTAATGATTTGAAGAAGTGGTTCTCAAAGTGGGCAACACCACCCCCCCCTGGGGGCCAGTGATGTTGGAGATTACTTATGGGAGATGTGTGAGGCAAGGGGTGCAGTGAAGGAGGTGGGCTCCTCTAAGGGCATTGATTGCTTACTTACAATTGACCAGGCTAGAGTGTAGGCTAAACACCTTCCTCAATTTGTCTTTAACGTTTTACTGCTCATCACTTTCAAAGCCATTTCTTTTGATCACGTAGTTTGTATTTATGATTCGGAATTATCACAAGATAGCCAATTATTGGTAACAGCTATTGATTTTCTTATAAATTAGTTACCCTACATCTGAGTAGGTGAAGGTTTGTGCACGTTTGGTTAAATATATAAATATTTTATGTTAACAATTTCCTTCACCCGTATGTTTTCGTTAGTCAGAATGTGTAAAAATATTTTTCATGCAATATTCTTTGCTCTATATTATTATTATTTTTTTGGCTAAAACGTTAGATCAGAGCATATATTATATTTTGTGTACATCAATGTCACATGCTTGTGCCTGCAAGTTAGTTTTTCTAGAACCTATAATTATAAGTATAATTTTTTTGCTTTTGAAACGAATCTGGAGATAGCAAATTTATTGTATATTTGTCATATACAGTGCACTCCCGCTAATCCGAACCCCGGTAATCCGAACGTCCGCCTAATCCGAACACGTTTCGGTCAGCGGAGAGGAAATTTTTTAGTTCGCAAAATATATGTTAAATACGTTCAATTTAAATGGTATTAATGGTACAAAGATATTTAGAATTCCACAAAAAAAATTGTATTTTATTGTAGTACTGTACTAATACAAAATTAATAAATCAGTGTTTGACATGGCCTATTAAAACTACAGATCAATATTTATACACCAAAACAGGAACAAAAGCCATTTTTCAGAAGTAACAAACTCTGTTAATTTCTTTTGACGTAACGATGAAAATCGATTAGAAGATGCTATGTTTTGCCACCGGTTACACTCTCCCACAGCTCAGCAACCCAATATACAACATCTTTTAAGTTCACTTGTTTCATTTTCTCATGTAAAGAAAGTGAATTGGTGTTATCTTCTATCAAGGACCTAAGATATTTCTTTCTGTATGCAAACTTGATAGACTGTAACACCCCCTGGTCCATGGGCCGTAATAACGGTGTTACATTAGGCGGTAAGAAAGCTGCCTTTATATCCCCTGATGTAAACTCGGAAACGTCTGGGTGGGATGGCGCATTGTCTATGAGGAGAATGGCGCGAGGTGGCAAATCATTTTCATTGCTGAAACGTTTCACTGCTGAGACAAATTGATTATGAAACCACTCAATGAAAAGCTGTCCGTTCATCCAAGCTTTTTTTTGACTTTTGTAATGAACTGGAAGATTGTTAATGTTCATATTTTTAAAAGCGCTCTCGGCTTCGCTGATTTAATGATCATCATCAAAGGTAGCTTGTGATTTCCTGAAGCATTACTTCAAGCTATCAACGTCATTCACTCCTTATTCATTTTAAAATCTGGGGTACGTTATTCGGCTAATCCGAAATTCTGCTAATCCGAACAGGGCTCGGTCCCAATTAGTTCGGACTAGCGGGAGTCCAGTGTACCTACAATACCATGCATTCCAAAAAAAAAGCAATAGGAAATCCATCCGTAGTAACTAATTCTGTTTGTAGAGACGCATGTTTTTCTAAAATAGCATATGTTAAAGCTAAGATCTTCAACTTTTTTTATGGATTTAGCTGCAATTTATTGGTAATTAGTTATGCCATGTAAATGTTAAATTAAAAAAATAACATAATATAAATGTATTAATTTAAATGGACATTTAATTGGTCATTTATGATTCACTATTACCATCCTATACCAATGTCTTTTCTCATTTGTCTGTATTTATACATTTTATGTGCCGATTATCATAAGCACGTATTTACTTTTTAAGTTTTAGTGCTTATTTTGGGATTATTTCATTAAAATTTAATCATCAAATTATTTTTTTCAGAATAGAAATGGCAGAAGCAGAAATATCAAAGAAATATAGACAATTTAGGTTAGAATATCTGAATATAAATTTATACACAAGCACCAATAAACCAGAAGCTACCAATGTGCCTAACATGTGAAAAGGTCTTTTCTAATGAGGCAATGAAGCTTTCCAAACTGATTGAACATTTGAAGGGACATCCTGACAAGGCAAGCAAAACCTTAAAACCTGCATAAGTCACCACAGGATGTAATTAAGATGATTCCTCTCAGCAACAATTCAGTACAAAGATGCACAGGTGAACTGGCTGGAACACAGAAGCTACACTGTGCATCATAGTAAGGACAACAGAATTTGCATTACGGCTGGATAAGTCAACTTTGCCAGGCAACAGATCTTTGATTCTCACTTACGTGCACTTCATAAAAGATGAAAGTTTGCCTCAAGTGTTGTTATTTGCAAGGCAACTAAAAACAGATACTAAAAAAGAGTCAACAGCATTAGCATTAGTAGAGGCATATGATGCAAGAAAGCAAGCTTATGCAGCATCAGCCAAAAAAAAAACCTTCCACTTCACCCCTCCGTTCGTTCGAAATACCTGTCCAGCTGAGCCTTAAATTTATTTACGCCATCAACTTCCACAACAAGGGTTGGGAGTCTGTTCCACCATCCAACTACCCGCTGGCTAAAGGCAAATTTCTGCACATCTATCCTACGTCTGTCTTTCCTCAATTTGAATTTATGCCCTCTCAGGTGATTATTCTGAGCAAGAGGCAGTATCCCATCAGCATTGAGCATGCTCAACCCATTCAAGGCTTTGTACACCTCTATCAGATCACCTCGCCGGTGCCTAGTCTCCAGACACTGTAATTTGCAAAACTTAAGCCTTTCTTCGTAAGAGCAACCCTTCGTTCCGTTCACTAACCTTGTTGCCCTTCTCTGTACTCGTTCCAGCAGCTCTACATCCTTCTTGAAATGAGGCCTCCAGACCTACAGTACTCAAGGTGCAGCCTGACCATTGCCTTATACAAGGGAATAATCACCTCCCTATCCCTGCTAGAAAAATTCCTGTATATCATTGACAAGACACCATGAGCTACTCTTGCAGCCCGTCTGCACTGCTCAGAGAACTTCATATCTGCCTGCACAATTACCCCCAGATCCTCTTCATTCTCTACCACTGTCAGTGTAGTACCACAGAGTTGATACATTGCTCTGGGGTTGCTGTTTCCCATATGTAGTACTTTACATTTGTCAATGTTAAACTTCATTTGCCACCTCTCAGCCCATCTGCTCAACTTTTCCAGATCCTGTTGCAGCAGCATTGCGTCAGTAGCGTCCTTAACAACCCTGCCAACCTTTGTATCGTCTGCAAACTTGGACATTAAGCTTGATATACCATTATCAATATTATTTATAAATACAGAAAACAACAATGGACCCAACACTGAACCCTGAGGGACTCTACTAATAACATTAGTCCACGATGAGCAGTGTTCATTAATTACCACTCTCTGTCTTCTGCCACTCAACCATCCCTTTATCCATAGCAATAATTTTCCACACTGCTCCAATTTGTGCAGCAGTCTTCCGTGTGCAACAGTATCAAAAGCCTTTCTAAGATCCAAATATATAATATCAAAGTTATTCCCTGCATCCAATTCTTTTGTGACTACATCATAGTATCCAATCAAATTGGTCAGGCAAGACCTTCCCTTAACAAAACCATGCTGTGTCTGAGCTATAACTGAATTCTTGTCAAGATGATCCTGCAGTGCTTCTTTATCCAGTGCTTCCATTAATTTTCCTGGAACAGAAGTTAAACTCACAGTCTATAATTACTTGTGTCAGCCTTTGATCCTCCTTTGTGAATTGGGGTTACATTTGCACATCTCCAGTCTGTGGGTACCTCCCCTGAGGCCAAGGGAGCTCTCATAATTATGGCTAACGGATTGCTTACTTCCTTTACTGCCTCCTTTAATATAACTGGATAGATCCCATCCACCCCAGGTGCCTTTCTTGTATTTATCTTCAACGATTTCTCCTCCACTTTACTCTCAATTATTACAATATCATCTAGCTCACTGCCAGTGTTTACTTCATCTATGGCATTCCCCTTCCTGAATAACTCCTCATGTGTGAATGTAGATGCAAAATATTGATTTAGTTTGTTAGCTACCTGAGCAGGATCATCAACAGTTGAACCATAAATATCAAGTGGACCAATCTGGTTCATCCCCTTCCTTCTAGAGTTTACATAAGTAAAGAACTCCTTGCTATTTTTCTTTGCATCCCTTGCCAAAGATTTCTCGTAATCTGCCTTCGCCTGCCTAACCTCCTTTGTAACTTGGTTACAGATCAACTTATATCTATCATAGGCTTCTGTGTCACATGTTAATTTATAGGTATCCCATGCATTTTTCTTCTCTGCCATATGCCTCATTAGTTCATCTGACATCCATTTAGGCCTGAACCTTGAACAATATTTCTTAGTTGGTATGTAAAGCCTAGTAGCTTCCAAGATAAGTTCTTTGAATGCTTCCCATTTTGAGTTTGCTATTGGTAACATCATCAGTTGGTCCGACTGTATAGAATTTAAATACTGTCTCAGACCATTATAGTCGTCTTTACGAAAGCAATAACCCTTCCCTTACCCCTGATGGTAGTTACCTCCTTGAGTAAATCCCACTTCAACACACTGAGATCACTGCCACCTAGTGGTTCCTGTATCTGCAGATTCTTAATGCATGAAGAATCACTACTGATAATCAAATCAAGAGTATTGCTCCCTCTAGTTGCCTCCCGAACTTGCTGTTTTTGAAAACAACCATCCAATAAATCCACAAAAGCCTTGCTAGTGTGTGAGTGACCAACCCACAAATTCCAGTCAATATCTGGGAAATTAAAATCCCCCATTATAAGACTCTCTGATTTACTGGCCCACTCTATTTCCAAGTACAGTTTCTTATTATACTCATCAGAGTCATTAGGCCTATAGCCCACTCCTACTCTCAATTTTGATTTCCCAATGCTTATGTCACACCAAACTGACTCAACACTGCACTGTCCAGCGATGTCAACTGGTTTTACTTCCTTGGATTTTGTGTGTTTCTTAACTAATAGCATAACCCCTCCACCCTTCCTATCCTGTCTATCCTTTCTGTAGACGTTGTACTCACCAAATTCCAGTTCTGCATTACTTATATCTGTGTGACACCACGTCTCTGATATCCCAACAATATCCTCCTTTGATGCTTTGAGCAATACATCAAATTCATCAAATTTATTTACCAAACTCCTAGCATTGGTGTACACGCAAGTATACATGCACCTGTTCTTTTTCTTAGCTATCCTAACACAACCCATGTGTTTACTTGTACCTCAATGACTCCCAGCAGACTCTGAAATGTCCTGCATCTTATTTTCGAAGCTGCTGCTCATTCCAATAGAAGCAGTGCAAGAATCACTTTCACCTCTGCCAGTAGCTACTGTTAATCTATTAGTCCTTTTATCCCCCTAATCTAGCAGTTTTCCGACCCACCTAACACTGCCTCGATAGCATCAGCAAACATTCTTGCATCCTTTCTATTTAAGTGTATCCCCATCCCTGTAGAAGCAGTCCTCTCCTGTTAACAGAGAATATTTTGTGTTGTTGGGCATTCTTCATTCGGCTAGGACATTCTGTTTACTAAACATACTTGTGCAAGTGATAGAGCATCATCAATGACTAATTGCTACCGTGGGCATGTTTCTTACTTGGAAAAAAGTAGTGCCAAACGTCTTTGCCATTCGGTGTATCATTGCCAACATCTGGTTATAAAAAATCACAAAAACTGATTGCCTGCACAAGTCAATAATGCAGTGAATAAAATTAAAGTCCATGATCTCAATGATTGACTCTTGTGGGAATTCTATGTTGAGAATAATGCAGCTTTTGAATTTGCTACTTCATACGGAGGTAGCAAATTCAAAATTGAAGTACAGAAGTACTTCATTGACAATCAAAAGGCAACTGTGTGATATGCTTTTACGGTTCTTTTTGACATTGTTGTTGAGTTTTTGAAGGCATGAATGTGCTTTGCTCAGTGATGAATTCAAAGATATCAGGCATGACACTGCTTATTTATCAGAACTATTTGCAAAGTTCAATGAAATCATTTACAGTTGCAAAGAAATGAAGTCAATCTTATTAAAGCCAAATCTGACATCACTACATTTATTTCAAAGTTAACTCTATTCAAGTGCAATATAGGCCATCGTGAGCTATACCAATTTCCAAGCCTGTCTGAGCTAGAAGAGAAAGGTGGGATACAAGCTGTTGATCTGCAAGTTTTTGTGACCATTTGGATATGCTGTAAAAAGATATGTCTAAGCAATTTGGTCCTGGAGATTGTCACAGACATTCTCTCAGATATGCCAGACAAGCTGTACTTGCCACCTGGGAGTCTAAAACGCTGATGGAACTGATATTCGGGTGACACTCAAGTCAAGTGGACCCAATTTCGGCGAAGTCCGGACGGTCTGTGACAGCCAAATCCTCTGCTTGCACCTTCACGATGGTGGGACCATTAGTAATCCTGGGTATAACCTCCATGCACAAGTACATGATGGGTGACCACGACCACCCAGGTGTGAACCAACGTAAGCTGGGGTCGAGGTGTGGCGCCCACACCACATGAAGGAATGCCACCCCTCTATGTTACCAGGCAGTACTAGGTGGTAGATGACTCTCATCAACCGGTGAAATACCACCACTTTGCTTATTGGAGGCTTGAAGTGGTGGAACCCATGTTTAGTCTATAGAGCTAAGTTCCGGTCAAGCCTTCCCTATCTCTTCCATCATGCAGTATGATTGATGACTTTTGAGGTTTTGATGAACGTCGTGGCGGGATCCAATATTTCTTACATTTCGAGGGTACAGCTCTAAAACGGTGTTCACAGGCCGGCCGCTAGTTAGTACACCGGACCGAACCTATTGGTAACTCTCCAGGAGACTTCCGGATCAGCTAGTGTATAATCTTGCTACCTCTACTCTGCCAGATTGTAACTGGAGGGAGTCCGAGTAGTGTGTATGAGGGGAGCACTGTCGAGGCCACATTATGTCAAGGATCTGGGTATATTCTTACCACGTGTACGCCATATACAAAAATTTCATTACTTCATACAGCATGACCCACCCACTTTTTCTTACTATTGAATACACCATGCATTGTAAAACTAATAGAGCAAGCTTATCTGCGAAAAGATCTAAACCTACCAAGCACTTCCTAATTCATTTCACAAATATACTTGGTCTCAATTCTAATCTCAACGATGTCAATTTCCACATGCAGTCTGCCAAACCACATGTACTTTTTCTGACAGAATCTCAGTTATCGGTTGATTCAACTACTGCTCATCTCAGATGCCCAAATTATTTATTCGCTGTATGATTCCTTTCTCCTCAAAGGTGGTACTTGTGCATATGTCCGTTCTGATATTCCCTGTCAGAGACTTGGCAATTTGGAATCTCCTCTCTTTGATCTTCTCTGGCTTAAAATCTTTCTACCTTATTGTGTCAAATTCATCTGTTGTCTCTACCGTTCTCCCAACTCCACTAATCACTTGGAGCTCTTTGACTTCCTCTCTTTGCAACTTGACTTTCTCAAGTCCAACTTTACTAATGGTGAGGTAATTTTCCTTGGTGATTTTAATGTTCACAACTCCAGCTGGCTTCCGTTTTCTAGTCACACCGACCCAGCAGGTCGAGATGCTGAGGCTTTCCAATTACTAATGACCTAGCACAGATTGTTCACTTACCTACAAGAATACCGGACAATCCTAATCATACAGCCAATACACTTGATCTTTTTATCACAAACAACCCTTCTAAGTACACGGTCGAAGTGAGAGGTCCTTTAGGCACTTCAGATCACAACTTGGTGATTGTCTCTTCTCCAATGGAACCATTATCTCATGGTATTCCCAACTTCGTGTTGTTTGGCATTACAAGAATGCAAAATGGGATGACCTGCGAAACTTCTTTTCTTCTTTTCCTTGGTCGGATTACTGTTTCAAAACTTCTGATGTCAACGTTTGCTCAGATCGTGTCAGTGAAATTATTCTTGCAGGAATGGAATCCTTTATCCCACACTCCACTTTAAAATCTCGTCCTTTATCTAGACCTTGGTTTTCCAATAAATGTGCTAAGGCTCTTCAAGAGAAGAATGTTGCATATCGTAATTGGCTTGTTTCTAATTCTTCAGTTTCATTTTATGCCTACACCAAAGCTCGCAACAATTGTAAAGCAGTTATTATTCAGTCCAAACTAGAGTTTGAACAGGCTAAGTGTAGAAAACTTGCTTCTTGCCCTAATGATACACGAGCATTCTGGTCTCTTGCCAAAGCTATTGGCCGCAACTTTTGCCCATCTCTGCTCCCACCTCTGTCCAAACCAGATGGTTCTGTTGTCACTTCAGCCAAGGATAAAGCTGACCTGCTAGCATCCCATTTTTCTTCCAACTCATGTATTAATGATCTTGGTAAAACACCTCCCACCATTCCCAACACGCTCCATTCAATGCCCCTTGTGGTCTTCCGTCAAAAGGATGTCAGAAGGATTTGATGGATCTTGATTCTAATATAGCTCCAGGTCCCGATGGTATTTCTCCACTTGTTCTCAAAACCTGTGCTCCTGAACTTAGTCCTATTCTTTGCCGCCTTTTTTCACTTTCTTATTTCAAAGGTGTTTTTCCTTCTGCTTGGAAATTTGCTCATATCCAGCCAGTTCCTAAAAAGGGTGACAAATCCCTCCCATCCAATTATCGTCCCATTGCAATTACTTCTACTCTTTCTAAATAATGGAGAAATCAATTAACCGCCAACTCTTAAACTACCTAGAAACCTTCCGTCTGGCCAATGATCGCCAGTATGGATTCCGTCAGTGTTGATCCACTGGTGATATTCTAGCTTATGTTACCCATTTATGGTCTAATTCAATGGAAAGGTTCGGTGAAACACAAGTAGTTGCTCTTGACATCTCAAAGGCTTTTGATCGTGTTTGGCATAAAGGTCTTCTAAACAAACTTCCATCTTATGGTTTGCCAACTGTTTTTGGTAATTGGTTATCCAGTTTTCTCTCTGATTGCTCACTGAGGGTGATGGTAGATGGCTCTGTCTTCTAACTTCTCCACTAATGCCGGTGTCCCCCAAGGTTCAGTTCTTTCCCCCACTCTTTCCCTCTTGTATATTAATGACCTTCTTCCGTTGACTGGAAATCCTATCCATAGTTTTGCCGATGATAGCACATTGCATTCCACTTTCCATTTTGAGAAACCTTGTCCTGCTCAATGAGCTTCAACTTCTCGAAAATCTGCTATTAATTCCTTAAATGCCGATCTTCAGGTAATTCTCCAGTGGGGCAAAGACAACGTAGTTGATTTCAACCCTTCTAAAACTCAGTCTTGTCTTATATCTCGCAAAAAGGATTCTTCTGCTCCTATGCTTACCTTTAGTGACACTCCGATTTCTAGGCAAAATGATATATCTCTTTTGGGGATTACCCTGACTTCTAATCTCTCTTGGCACAAGCACATTACAAATATTGCTTCCTCTGCATCTAAAAAACTTTGTTTTCTCTTTCGCTCTCGGCGTTACTTTTCTTTCAAACAGCTGCTCACTCTGTATAAATCACAAATCCGCCCTGCCATGGAACATTGTTCCCACATCTGGGGTGGTGCCCCCAAAACCTCTCTCAGGCTTCTCGATTCCACTCAGAAGAGGGCAGTTAGGTTAATTAATAATTCATTTTTAACAAAGTCTTTCCACTCGCTGTCTCATAGACGTACTGTTTCTTCTGCATGCTTCTTCTACAGATACTTTCATGGGCACTGTTCTTCTGAATTGGCTTCTATAATTCCCGCTCTCTCTTTCAAAACAGTCCGAACACGTGCCGCCACCAGCCAACGTCCATTTACTGTCCAACTTCAAACCCACAGAACCAACTTTTCATCTTCCTCATTTATTCTTTCAACTGCCGTTTTTCTGGAACAACCTTCCTTCATACGTATTTCCTGAAAGTTACAGTCTACAGAAGTTCAAGTCCAATGTCAACAAATATCTTCTTTCGTCTTCTCAACCTCCAACCCAAGCACAGTACTAAGTACTTTAGGTTCTAATACGTCACGTGTTTGGGGTTCACATAAAAAAAAAAAAAAAAATTTGAGGATCTTACATGGATATTCTGTATTGGGTGATAAATTCATTTTCAGATACTGAGGAAGATGGAATAGTGGAAGAAGAACTAACTGAACTACAAAATGACACTGAGCTGAAGCCAAAGTTTAAGAAATTGTATCAAGAGTTTTGGTTATAGAAGTAAATTTCTGATCACCATCACACACTATATTATATAGTGGTTAAGAAGCTCATTGTTACATTTCCAACATAATATTTCAGGAAACATTTGTGATGGAGTTTATTTATGCATTGGTAATGTGCGCGCACGCACGCACGCGCACACACACACACGCACGCACACACGCACACACACACACACACACTTAGTCTAGGGGAACCAAAAAGTCTTGAAATGGTGCCATCTGGGTGGTGGTCTTTTCAATATGTGAAGCATTACTTATTCAAAGTAGTGAAATAACATGGCAACTTGTTGTGACAATATGAGATATAATTAAAATGATGCATTAAAACTATCTTGGTAGTAGAAATGTGTGCATTACCCATGCATAAATAAACTCATTCATACTCTTAGGCTTTTATCTGTTAATCTGTAAGTTTTTTTGTGACCATTTGGATATTCTATATATAGATATGTCTGAGCAATTTGAGGATCTTTTAGATCAGTGGTTCCCAAACTACTGAGATCTACAGACCCTTTCAAAAATCAAAAAAAGGTTTGCAGACCTATATATAATATATGGATGGGTTATATGCATGAGTGTGTGTGTGTGTGTGTGTGTGTGTGTGTGTGTGTGTGTGTGTGTGTGTGTGTGTGTGTGTGTGTGTGTGTAAGAAATTTGTTTTTTCATTTTTGATAATATAGCCTAAGATATATGGGTGTAACCATAACCAACAAGGCCCCTAATAGTCACTTTAATTAGCAAAGTCATACTAAATCTAATATTAACAAAATAACAAATCAAAAGTATCATAATATCATTAATGCACAAGGCTTACATTGAAAGGCATGTCAACGGGAGCTAGCGTCTCTCAAATATGCTATCAATAACAACATCAGCCATTTGTTTCTGCCAAACAAATAGTTATATGCCAGCCTCACCTTATTAATATATACTAAGTATACATAATAGCTTTAAGATCAAATATAAGATTAAAATTTAAGTTGAGATTAGCATAATATGTTAAAGGTGCAGAATATGAAACTCTGCAATAAAAATACGAACGGCCGACTGGCAAAATATAACTGCTAGCCCTACAGATAGCTTTATTCTTACATTAAAAGAAAAGCAAGGGCATAAGCCCAAGAAATAGGCAAAAGGAAAAGGCAACAGGAATAGTAGTAGCACCTCAATTTCCTTCAAATTACTCTAATAAATTTTGAGGCATAAGATACGAGAGTTAGATAGCAAATAGATAAAAGTAGAGGCAAAGACGGAAAACTACTTCGGAATATTACTGGGGGTGTAAATCCCCGTACCTTATTTTTTCTGTTTATACTCCGGCACGACAACCAAGTCAGTGGAGTTTACAATAAATCGTCAATACAAATATTTATCGTATTTAGTAGTCAGGGGCTTGAACCCCGGTCCACTCAAGGAACGCGTGCTATGCACTCTCGCTCCTGACCACTGGGCTACATCTTAGTTGGGTTCCTGGTAATTAGTTGTGTAAAAAAACTTGTACCATTCCAACTAAGATTAAGACTTAAATGCATAAATGAATGCCATAGTAAAAGCTAGTATCAAGCACCGCAAGACAATCTTACAAGAAAATGCAAAATTTTTACCGATACATCAGAGCTTACAAAACGTGGACTGACCTGAGCTACAACGAGAAATGAAAGAAAGTTCAAAGCTCCCCCTACTGACATATGCGATTAAAGAAATAGCATCCACCAATTAGAAGCGATATGAACAAAGGCAACCACCGGACAAGATCAAATGAAAAAAAAATAATAAATAATTTATTCCTTCCCATACAACAACTATGGGTAGAACTTTTTCCGAGTGCAATACACAGATAAACAGTTTTATGAGAAATGGCTAATATATATATACACACAAGCTCAACATAAGACATCTTTTTAGTGAAACCTCAAATTCTTAACTATATCTTGTGGGCAAATATTGACATGCCATAATTTTATAGCAATAAAAATAGCTCTACTTAGATACTTAAATATAAATTTAAGAGGGAAACCATTTTTACATAGCTTGTTGATAAATTCGGTCAGTGAAGCTAAAATATTAACTCGACTATTACATATTCTTATTATTCTTAATCCTTGCGATATAATTATATTGCTATGAATTCTATGTGAGATGTTTGAACGCCAATATGTGAAATTTATTGTATCAAATTTAAAATCTGTATGTTTGTCGTAAACATTCGTATCAACCTTCCCAGCCGTAATTTTAATATTAATATCTAGAAATGTGGCAGCTATAAAACTATCATTGTTGGTACGTTCAAGCTCCAGATCTGAAGGATAAAAAATAGCCATATCTTGCAGAAAATTTGGCTCATTAATAGCAACAAGGTCATCAATATATCTATAAAGTATGGCACTGTTATTAAACTTACTTTCAAAGTGGTGCAAATATAGATTGGCCACAATACATGAACTACACGCATCCATAGCTATACTCGGATGTTGCCTATAAACCGCACTTCCATTGACAATGAAACAATTAAATAAACATAAGTCTATTCAATTATCCCAGTAATATTTATCGCAAGGGATAACCCTATAATAGGCATTATAATATTAATTCAAAACCTCTCTTAAATTATCGTGCGATATACTAGTAAACAGATTTTTGAAGTCATAAGTACCGATATGGCTAATGTCTGCAGTATTGGTATTAAGGTAATCCAAAACCTTTCCATTATTTAATATAATCTGTGTCTCCTATCTTACCCAATACAATTTTTAACAAAGATTCTAGCTTTTTATGTGGTACTTCTATGTAACTATCTCTACAATTAGTTATAAACCTAAATGCAACGTGGGACTTATGAAATTTAGGGATCCAATGCACGTATGGAAATTTAGTGTTATAGCAGTTAAGTTTTAACCTTTTTCTCATAGCAATCAGTCTTTTGCTGGTAATATTACTGTTAGTATCCACTATCTTATACGTGGTACTGTTGTTAAGCTCATCAGTCAAAGATGCAGTATAAAACCTTTTTACAAATAATCCCATAGTTGTTGGCTGTTTTGTCAACCATGATTATAATAAATCTTGATTGCAAATCTAATAACTGCTCTTTAATTAACTTTAAATCGTGGTGAACTTATAATGAACCTGTTTAAACAATGCCTCGTATGCAAGGCAAGTCCACACAGGAAAGCCTCCACTGGTATGAAGTATTTGTATGCTAATTTTAGACCAAATTGTACTAGATCCATATGGACTTGCTTACAAATTTGCTAAACACTAACCCTGAAACAGGGCCTAAATTTAAAATCATAGGATAACAACCTCCTAAGTTCTATTTGCTTGACAATGCTCAGGTCTCCTGTTATTATATGTTTATCGACATAAGATTGATCTGCGGCAAATGGAATAAGCGAAGTCCATCATTCTCTGTAATATTCAGCTTTATAGCCTCTTGCTTATAATTACAGACTTTTAGTCCAATAGGCTTAACATAGCTGAATCTAGTTCCAATACTAGAATTAGATAACAGCAGTGCATAGTTAAAATGGTTTAGAATCTGATCTAGATTTATGCTGTCTAAAACCTTATTTAAAAATTTTAAAACTTATGAAATCCTTTGAGCCTACTTTTACATTTCTCAGTTTAAACTTAAAAATATCCAATAATAAATGCCCAGATCTGATGGCATTAATTCGTCCTAACAATTTTACTTTTCTATTGTTTATATCATTTAGATATTAGAGATTTTAGTTCTTTTGTATTAATATTGGTCGCTATGTGTTCTGCCTGTGTCTTGACATCTACCAGGAGATGCACATTGCTAACAATGATTATGATAATTGTACTTTCCTTCGGCTTATAATAAGCACAATTTTGTCTTTTCCATAGGGTCACTATTAGTTCTTCTATAAAGTGGAGTTTTGTTATAGGTATTTTAATTTGCAATTTTACGGCCAATAGTTAATATGAGTTTTTACACTGCTAAAGGTAATAAGATACTACGTCGGTCGCATAGGTTAAACTGTACTGCAGTTTCCATTGAGGCTCTGCATGAACCGATAAGTGACTTTACTGGCAAGTAGCATTAGATGCTCTAAATTCTAATGAGGCATCCGACTTAGTGTTGCCCGGAAGAGTTGATTGTAACAATAACATGCAGAAATGTTCAGTAATGTGCAAAGGACATATTAATGATCTTAAGTTTAGAAGTTTTGGTAAAGAGCTCTGTCTAACCTGTCCAGTTATGAACCCATTGCAGTTGGATACTGCAGTGGGTTCATAACTGGTTTAGAATAGCAGTTCAGAACAGTGGGTTCAGAATAACTTCCCTGATTTTTGCCATGCTAGTGGGGTTGTCTATCTAATCAAATGTGGTGAATGCGGGGCATAATATGTAGGACACATAGGAGGGACGTTGCATCTGAGAATCAATGTTTGTAGATCTCATGTCAGGTCTTTCAGAAATAAAAATGATATTGAGCTGCAACACTTTCAAATTCATAACTTTAATAACAATTCTATCTCAATCTTTGCTATTGAAGGTAAATATAATGATAGGCTGAGTTTAGAAAAACTTGCACATTCTTAAGCAAAAATCAATTTATCCATATGGATTGAATAGCATGTTTAATGGACATTGCTCTGCTAATTACAAGCATGAACAATGTATATAAAGTACTTTCCAATTGGTAAAAACAGTGGCGGTTAGACATAATAGTCATAAGGGTTTTCAAGATAGTAGCAATAAGGATTTATGTAAAGCAGATATGGTAGGTAATTTTTCAGATTTGATAAACACTTGGGATCAACCTGTTATCAGTATTGAGACTATTCGTGATATGGTGTTTGGAATGAAAGTTAGCTGATTGAAGGCATTGCTTAAAGTAAGCAGAGATCATAAATTTATAAATGCACACCTGGAGCATTTATATTTTTAAAATAAATATATTTTTTTAAAATATTTTTTAAAAATATATTTTTAAGTTTAAACTGGGAAATGTAAAAGTAGGCTCAAAGGATTTCATAAGTTTTAAATAAGGTTTTAGACAGCATAAATCTAGATCAGATTCTAAACCATTTTAACTATGCACTGCTGTTATCTAATTCTAGTATTGGAACTAGATTCAGCTTTAAGCCTATTGGACTAAAAGTCTGTAATTATAAGCAAGAGGCTATAAAGCTGAATATTACAGAGAATGATACCCTTTGCTTATGCCATTTTCCCGGAGTATCAATCTTATGTCAATAAACGGCATAAACATATAATAACAGGAGACCTCAGCATTGTCAAGCAGGTAGAACTTAGGAGGTTGTTATCCTATGGTTTTAAATTTAGGCCCTATTTCAGGGTAAGTGTTAAGCAAATTTGTAAGCAAATCCATATGGATCTAGTACAATTTGGTCTAAAATTAGCATTCAAATACCTGTGGAGGCTTTCCGTATGTAGACTTGTCTTGCATACGAGGCATTGGTTAAAAGGGTTCATTGTAAGTTCAAATGACATGATAAGGACAAGATGTTTGATTTAAAGTTAATTAAACAGCAGTTATTAGATTTGCAATCAAGATTTATTATAACCACGGTTGACAAAGCAGCCAACAACTATAGGATTATTTGTAAAAAGTTTTATATTGCCTCTTTGGCTAATGAGCTTAACAACAGTACCATGTATAAGATGGTGGATACTAACAGTAATATTACCAGCAAAAGACTGATTGCTATGAGAAAAAGGTTAAACTTATCTGCTATAACACTAAATTTCCATACGTGCATTGTATCCCTAAATTTCATTAGTCCCCTGTTGCATTTAGGTTTATCACATCTTGTAGAGATAGTTACGTAGAAGTATCACAAAAAAAGCTAGAATCTTTGTTAAAAATTGTATTGGGTAAGGTAGGAGACACTAAGATTATATTAAATAATGGAAAGGTTTTGGATTACCTCAATACCAATACTGCAGACATTAGGCATATAGGTATGTATGACTTCAAAAATCTGTTTACAAGTATACCACACAATAATTTAAGAGAGGTTTTGAATGAATATTATAATGCATATTATAGGGCAGGGGTGTCCAACTTAATTTGTGATGCAATCTACTTTTTTTTATTCAAAATGTGCCGCTATCTACCACTCAAGAATTTCATTGCACATGATTAAAAGAGTTAATCAACACATACTGAAAATTGTTGTTTATAAATTTTAAAATTAAATATAATTCAGAATTCTTATTTTAAATTAACATATATTTATATTTTTAATTTATGTGAAGTTTGTGTCTTCATGTCATCTGCCAAGCTTTCAAAATCAGGGATATACTGTGATAAGGCCACCTGTAAAGAATCTTCTGTATGCAAGTCCGTAAGATTAGAACTATTCTTCGTCTTTGTTTGTTTCAAATATGAAAAGGCCAATTCACATAGATATGTGGAACCAAAACAGGAATTTAAAAGTTCACTGCATTTTTTTACATTTGGGTACTTCTCTCGGCAAACATATTTCCAAGTCTTTTTCTGATGATCTAGCTTTTAGGAAGACATTGTTTCTCAATGTAATTTTATATAATTTCATTATCAAGCAATATTTTCTCCATGTGAAAAATCTCAGCGATTTTTTCTGCAATTTGTTTCGTATCTAAGTCGATATTAAATGGATAAAAATGTATTGAACAATGTCTTCAATGGTTTTAAAATCATCCACAACTTTCTCAATTTCAGAAACATATTTCTCACTATTAAATTCAAAAACAGGATTTCACATCTGGTAAGTATTTGCTTGGCACACTCACGGTCCTGAGCTGGATATCATCATTCTTCTCTTTCTTGGTGATTTCCTTCTACTCTCTCTCTCTCTCTCATGGTAACTCAGAAATTTTTTTTGGCTGGTTTTTGGCATAAACCTCAGGCTTCCTTGCACCATATGGCTAATAATAATAACAATAATGATAAATTATATTTTTGCAAATGATCTTGCATACTTGCAAAATGTTAGAATTTTTTCTTTGTGATCCTTAGCCGTTGCCAAATATTGATATTTATATGCAGAAATACTACTAATCATGTCACCCACATTTTTATTTTTTCCAAATTCAGATCACTTTAATTTTCTGGTAAAATCTGACAAAAAAGCCAGATCACACAACCACTTTGTATCTTGTAGCTGCTGATAATCATCTCCCCTTTGATCAGCAATTTGTTTAAAATTTCATTCAGCAAATTTCTAAATCTCTGTAGAAACTTACTCCGACTCAGCCGCTTCACATCTGTGTGTAATATCAGATCTGGTTCATTTTCATCAAATTGTATTTTGAAATGTCTCCTTTGAAGAGATTGTCCTCTGATGGAATTCACAATTTCGAAAGCTATGTCCATAACATTTTTAGTATTTAATCTTTTTCTGGCTAACACTTGTTGGTGGATGATACAGTGGTAACTCAATAAATGTGGGAATTTGCCATCCTTTTGGCACAGTGTGATGAATCCATTAAGATGACCGGTCATTGCTTTAGCTCCATCTGTTGTTATTGACACGAGCTTAAATAGTGGTAATTTAATTTTTTTAAATAAAATTTTTGAATGCGTTAAATATATCAAGACCTCTAGTTCTTTCTTTTAACGAAACCACATCCAGCAGTTCTCTAGTGGCAGAATCATCGAAAACCATACGAATAAAACGAGCAATTGAGCTGTATCACTGACATCTGTAGATTCAGCCAGTTATAAAGAAAAGGACACGCAATTAGCCAATTGAGCACCCAATTGTTCACTCACATTTTTACTCATTTTTTCGATGCACTGCATCGCAGTATTTTGAGATAATTGCAGATCTTATCTCGAAATTCGACACATACATTGCTCTCCACCACGTAACTGTGTGAATTTTCACTAGCCAACCCTAGCGGCTGCGTGGCGACAAGAGTAGTCACGTGCTTCAACGGATTTGTAAGAAGCGTATGCAGTGGGGTGCATAATAATAATAAACATTTCGATTTTGACTAATCTATTTTTTATATATATTTAAAATTTGTTGTGACGTGATCAACCGAAATTAAAGCCGCGATCGACTGGTAGATCGGGATCGACTTGTTGGCCACTCCTGTTATAGGGTTATCCCTTGCGATAAATATTTACTGGGATAATTTAATAGACTTATGTTTATTTAATTGTTTCATTGTCAATGGAAGTGCGGTTTATAGGCAACATATGGGTGCATAGCTATGGGTGCATGTAGTTCATGTATTGTGGCCAATCTTGCACCACTTTGAAACTAAGTTTAACAACAGTGCCATACCTTATAGATATATTGATGACCTTATTGCTATTAATGAGCCAAATATGGCTATTTTTTATCCTTCAGATCTGGAGCTTGAATGTACCAACAATGTTAGTTTTATAGCTGCCATATTTCTAGATATTGATATTAAAATTACAGCTGGGAAGGTTGATACGAATGTTTACGACAAATGTACAGATTTTAAATTTGAGACAATAAATCTCACACATTGGCATTCGAACATCTCACGTAGAATTCATAGCAATATAATTATATTGCAAGGATTAAGAATAATAAGAATATGTAATAGTCGAGTTAATGTTTTAGTTTCACTGACTGATTTTATCAACAAGCTATGCAAAAATGATTTCCCTCTTAAATTTATATTTAAGTATCTAAGTAGAGCTATTTTTATTGCTATAAAATTATGTTTTTATATAAAATTATGTAAAATTTCATATAAAATTATGTTTTTGCCCACAAGATATAGTTAGGAATTTGCAGTTTCACTAAAAAGAAGTCTTATGTTGAGCTTATGTATATAAATATATATCAGGCACTTCTCAAAGAACTGTTGATGTGTGTATTACACTCTGAAAAAGTTGTACCCATAGTTGTTCTATGAGAAGGAATAAATAAATTATTTTTTTTTTTTTTTCATTTGATCTTGTCCAGAGGTCGCCTTTGTTCATATCGCTTCTAATTGGTGGATGCTATTTCTGTAATCGCATGTAGAGGGAGCTCTGAACTTTCTTTCGTTTCTCGCTGTAGCTTGGGTCAGTCCACGTTTTGTAAGCTCTGACGTATCAGTAAAATTTTTGCACTTTCTTGTAAGATTGTCTTGCGGTACTTGATATTAGCTCGAGGGAAACTGAGGCGCTATTACTATTCCTGTTGCCTTTTCCTTTCATCTATTTCTTGGGCTTATGCCCTTGCTTTGCTTTTTCCTGCCCATTATGCTACAGAAACACTCGTATAAATATTCTAATAATGTAAGAGTAAAGCTATCTGTAGGGCTAGCAGTTATATTTTGCCACTCAGCCGTTCATATTTTTATAGTGAGTTTCATATTCTGCACCTTCTGCATCTCAACTTAAATTTAATCTTAAATTTTATCTTAAAGCTATTATGTATATTATATTTAGTATATATTAATAAGGTGAGGCTAGCATATAACTCGAGAAACAGATGACTCATGTTGTTACTGATAGCATATATTGAGGCGCTAGCCCCAGTTGACGTGCCTTTCAATGTAAGCCTTATGCAGTAATGACATTTTGATCCTTTTGATCTGTTATTTTGTTAATATCAGATTCAGAATGACTTCCCTAATTACAGTGACTATTAGGGGCCTTGTAGGTTATGGTTACACGCATATATCTTAGGCTATATTGTTAAAAATGAAAAAACAAATTTCTTATATTTTCGCAGGCGTATGTAATGTTAAATCAAATCTAATGGCATTAATTCGTCCTGACAACTTTACTTTTCTGTTGTTTATATCATTTAGATATTAGAGATTTTCTCTCTTTTGTATTAATATATACAGTAATACCCCGACTTACGCAAACTCGGAGTTACGCGGTTCTTGATTTTTTCGTTTGGTGTATATCTAAAATTAGCTTACCAGTGATTTGGAAGTCAAATCATAAAGCTTGGGTGACAGCTTCCGTTTTTGAGGACTGGTTTGGTCACCACTTCATACCCGAAGTCGAACAAATTATTGCAAATCTAAACAGATTCCATTTAAAGTGATGCTTCTTATAGACGATGCACCCGGTCACCCTCCTGCCACCCTAATTAATTTCGACCAATGTGTGAAAGTTGTGTTTTTGCCTCCAAACACAACCAGCTTGCTTCAACCGATGGACCAGGGAGTCATCAAAACATTCAAGGCTTACTACACGAGACGTTCGTTTTCACGTCTGAATGAAGCTATGAGACAAAATAGTGAGATATTTGTTAAAGACTTTTGGAAACAATTCAATGTTTTAGATGCCATAAGAATCATTGAAGAATCTTGGGATGAAATTCACAAAAAAAACATTGAATGGTGTCTGGAAGAAACTTTGTCCATTTTTTTTCAAAAACGAGACGAAAACAATGCCAGAAACTGATCATGTCGCTCATGTGATAAAAGAAGTTATTAATCTTGCCAGGCAATTAGATTTGGAAGTCAATGGTGATGATGTCAACGAGCTGTTGGATTCACATAGTCAGGAGCTGACAATGAATGAGCTCATAGAGATGCGTGAGCAAAACGTCACTGAAGTATCTGACACTTCAGACCCAGTTCCACCAGAAAAGCACATGACAATTGCAACCTTGACAGAAGGTCTCAGCTCAATTGAAAAGGGCTTAAAAATTTTAGAAAACATAAGACTCTAACAAAGAACGCGTTATAGCTACAAAGCAAGGAATAAAAAAATTATTAGCTTGCTATGAAGAAATTCTGCGTGAAAAAAAGAAAGGTGCTGTGTCGTCAGACGAATTTGTTAGAGTTTATGAAGCCATCAACATCAAAATAACTTTTTTACTTAACTCATTTATTTTTTTAATACATATTTTGTATTAATATGTATAAAGGGGCTTAGAGGGGAACAGGTATCCTGTGTGTTATCAGACACTCAGCCTAAAACACTGATGGATCCAATCTCTCTCTATTACAGAAGATTTAGGAGAAGTCCGGTTGGCCTGCCTCCCTAAAATCCACTCATGCACACCTTCTCGATGGTAAGCCCTGTTACGTCACTTAGGTGGCAACGAACGTGTAGAGTGGTTCTCTTCAAGACGACTGGTCAGCGTGAAGAGGAAAAGACCAAACCCTCCAGCAATGAGAGCACAACAATACAAATGGCCCTCAGTCCCCAGCAGCTTTCACTCTCCCTCTTACGGCAGCGAGAGGATCAGAGTGGAAGCAGAGGGTGCTAAAAATCTCTGGGTACGACAAGGCTGCCATGCACGGAAATTGAACTTGGCCTGTTATAACGTACGATCACTCATCGGTGAAGACAGGATATTAGAGCTGGAAAAGGAATTAGAAAATGTGAATTGGAATATCATCGGTTTGGCTGAAACAAGAAGAAGAAATGAATCACTTATAAGTTTATCAAGTGGAAATCTGCTGTACACCAATGGAAACAGTGAAAGGAGTGAAGGTGGAGTTGGGTTTCTGGTCCATAAAGATTTTAAAAACAACATTTTGGAATTCAAAAGTACATCACCAAGGGTGTCAAGACTAATATTCAAGATTTCTAAGAGGTACAAGCTAAAGATTATAATGATTTATGCACCAACATCGAGTCATGATGATGAAGAGGTTGAAGAAATGTACACTGAAATTGAGAGTCTTCTAGATGAGCAGAAAACCCACTACACTATTATTATGGGGGACTTCAATGCTAAGGTTGGAAAAAGGCAAAACAGCACAGAAAGAGGAACTATAGGAAATTTTGGAATTGGTGAAAGAAATAAAAGAGGTGAAAGACTTCTGGAATTTGCAGAATCTCAAGGACTGTCAGTACAGTAATACCCCGACTTACGCTACCCCGACTTACGCGAACTCGGAGTTACGCGGTTCTTGATTTTTTTCGTTTGGCAACGCTGCCGCCCACTATCTTCAAGGTCGTTTTTCATATGTTATCGATATACGGTGCGACGGCGGAGAATGAGAGCGAAAGATGAACAAAATTCAACTTTGTTGCTTTTATGTTTTTTATATCAGTGAAGGGGAAACACATTTCACCATAATAACGTAAAAACCAACACAGTTCCAGCTATCGGTATAATCGCAAATGCAATTAGATCGAGTTTACTACCAGTTTATAACAGATTTCACTAGCAGAAACGCAAGTGGATTTTTATTGTTTTATGGTAGTAACCCTTAGAAATGTGAGGTGTTAATAGTGTATCTCTGCTTTTATGGTGTTGTTTATTCAGTTGCTACATGCACGCAGCTTTGTTTATGCGTATCAAGCGTGCCTCCTCGTTTTGTAATTGTGCTTTACTCCCTAAAAATGAGTAAAATACTTAATTAAAAGGTGTGAAAAGGAAGCGTCCTGGTAAAGACACTGCAGATTCAGAGAGAAAAAGAAAAGCAATTATCGATAAACAGAGGCGGACTGGGTCAAAAATTCTTACCCGGGAAAATTTATAGTGGCCTCATACTATGGTTTATGGCCAAAACCACACTGGCCCACCGGGGTTTCCCCGGTAAGGCTTATGGCCAGTCCACCTCTGTCGATAGAGAAAAAATATGAAATTGTGAAACGCTTTGAGCGAAATGAAAGACCATGTGATATTGCACGTGCTACAGGCCTAAATGAAGCAACGGCGAAAAGCACATGACAATTGCAAACTTGACAGGTTGAAATTTGAAAAGGGCTCAATTGTAAAGGGCTTAAAAATTTTAGAAAACTTTGACTCCAACGAAGAACGCGTTATAGCTACAAAGCAAGGAATAAAAAAAATTATTAGCTTGCTACGAAGAAATTCTGCGTGAAAAAAAAGAACGCGCTGTGTCGTCAGACGAATTTGTTAGATTTTATGAAGCCATCGACATCGAAATAACTTTTTTACGTGTCATTTGTTTTTTTTAATACATATTTTGTATTAATATGTATAAAGAACTGCAATTTGATTAATATTTTTCTTCTAACCTAGTGTTTTTGTTAGTCCTTGGTCCCAATTAAGCAAAATTTATATGTATTTATATGCAAAGTTGTACCCCGACTTACGCGAATTCGACTTACGCGATTTTCGTCAGACCCACCTATCGCGTAACTTCGGGGTATTACTGTAATGAACACTTTTTTCAAGAAAAGGGTGAACAGAAAGTGGACATGGAAGAGTCCAAATGGATTAACAACCAATGAAATCGACTTCATCCTCACTAACAGAAGATATATTGTGAATGATGTTACCGTCCTGAATAAGGTTAATGTTGGAAGTGATCACAGAATGGTAAGATGTACACTTGATATAGATGTAGGAAAGGAAAAAACTGACTCGAGTAAATAATACAAAGGTCTTTGAAATAACAGAGGAGGAGAAAAAGCAGTATGTACTGGAACTTAAGAACAAGTTTGAGCTTCTGCAGACTGCTACGGACCATGATATCGACGAGGAATATTACAACTTTCTGAAAGTGATAAAGCCCAAGAAACCTATAGGGAAAATGAAATCCAAAGAAGAAAAAATTAGTCAAGAAACACATGTCATGATGAACCGAAGACGTGAAATGAAGAGAAAGAAAAACACTGACAGAGAGAAAATTGAGTATACTGAGTTATGCAAAGCCATTAGAAAGAGACTCAGAGAGGACATAAGAAGATTTAACACAAGAAAAGTAGAACAAGCATTAAGGGAAAACAAAGGATTTAAATCAGCAGCCATGAGCAGTAATACAGAAAGACAAATGATACTGAAACTGAAGAATAGCGATGGTGTACTTATAAACAGCAGAGAAGGCATAATTCAAATAGCAGAAGACTACTACAGAGAAATATACAAGGAGCAAGGGAATGATACCAGCAGTGGGGAACATGGATTGCAAAGTAGCAACACATACGACATACCCGATATTCTTCCTGATGAGGTAGAACATGCATTGAAGAAAATGAAGAATCGGAAAGCCCCGGGGGAAGATGAAGTTACTGTAGAGTTGTTAAAATTGGGAGGAAGAGACATAACACAAAAACTGGCAAGGCTCTTCACAAAGTGCATTAGAAAAGGTGTGATGCCTAAGCAGTGGAATAATGCAATCATAGTTTTGCTGCATAAGAAAGGAGATAAATCAGAAATTGGAAATTATAGACCAATTAGCTTGTTATCCCATATCTACAAGTTGTTCACAAGGGTCATTACTAACAGATTAGAAAGAATACTTGATGAGAATCAACCGAAAGAGCAAGCTAGCTTTAGGACAGGATTCTCAACTATGGATCACCTTCACGTAATATCAGAGCTAATGGAGAAAGCAAATGAATATAAAACACCATTATGCCTGGCATTTGTGGATTATGAAAAGGCATTTGACTCCATACAGCATAAGGCAATGTTTCGGGCACTGGAAAGACAAGGCATAGATACTCCATATATTATGATTTTGAAGAAAATATATGAGAGTGCTACATCCTTTATTAGACTAGACAAAGACAGTAGCAAATTTAAAATCGAGAAAGGAGTTCGACAAGGAGACACAATATCTCCGAAGCTGTTTACTGCTGCCCTTGAGGAAGCTTTCAGAAGATTAGACTGGTCGCAGAAAGGAGTCAATCTGAACGGAGAGTACCTAAACAATTTACGATTTGCAGATGACATTGTGGTCATAAGCCACGATCCCAAAGAATTAGAGGAAAATCTTAATCAGTTATGCACAGTTAGTAAGGATTTTGGACTAAAGATGAATATGGCTAAAACAAAAGTAATGATGAACAAGTATGCCATGGAAAGGGAAATAATGATTGAAGGAGCAGTAATTGAAAAGGTGGAGTCATATACTTATCTGGGACAAGTTATTAGCTGTAATAATGATAAATGGCTGGAAGTCAAGAGAAGAATAAATTTTGGATGGATAGCATTCAGGAAATATAGTCACATACTGAAGAGCAATATCCCAGTTTGTCTGAAACGTAAAATAATGAACCAATGTATACTCCCCACTTATGGAAGTGAAATTGGGCACTCACCAAAAGAATGGAAGAGAAGCTGAGAACTACACAGCGAAGAATGGAACAAATTATATTGGGAATCAGACTGTTAGATAAGAAGAGAAACACATGGATTAGGCAGCAAACTCAAGTAAAGGACATTCTTATCAAAACTAAAGAACTAAAATGGTCTTGGGCAGGACACATAGCTCGAAGACATGATGACAGATGGACTAAGAAAATAACAGAATGGTACCCAAGAGGAGCTAGAAGAAAACCTGGAAGACAAAGGCGGAGATGGATAGATGAAATTCATGAGTTTTTGAGTAGTAAATGGATGGCCAGTGCTCAAAACAGAAGGAACTGGAAAGTTGCTGGAGAGGCCTTCATCCTGCAGTGGATTGAAAATGGCTGATGATGATGATGATGTATAAAGAACTGCAATTTTATTAAATATTTTTCTTCTAAACTAGTGTTTTTGTTAGTCCTTGGTCCCAATTAAACAAAATTTATATGTATTTATATGCAAAGTTGTACCCCGACTTACACGAATTCGACTTTTTAAGCGATTTTCGTCGGACCCACCTATCGAGTAACTTTGGGGTATTACTGTATGTATTTATGTATGTATGTATGTATGTATATATATATATATATATAGTAAAGAATAATTGTATTAAGAAGCTAATTAATGCAGTGTCCCTGATCCATAAGCTATGTTATCTTCTTTTCTGTACAGGCACATTCCACCCCCATATTAATTACTTTATATATACAGGGTGATTCACTACCAGTGCGACAAACTTGCAGGAGGTGTAGGGGGCACAAAGACGAATCGGAACTACATAGCATTGCAGGGTCCGAAATGCCTTTGTCATGCGGTAGAGGACGTTGAACAGGAGGTCGCTGGAAGTCAGCATTTGGGAACTGTTTCTGTTGAAGAAACCAAGTAGCAAAAGTCCTTCGGAGTGGATAATCCGCAGGCTCCAATGATTGGACGCGTTGCAGATGGTATGAACTCATTTGGTTTGTTAGTATCCTCCATACAGTGGATTGGGAAATACCCAATCGTTGGCCTATCGCTCGAGTACTCGTACTCAGATTGCCTTCTGCAAGAAGTAGGGCATTCTCCTCATTGTCTGGCGTCCTCGTCGTTCGCTCTCGATTCATGGTAAACAACCAGTCTCACATAGCCTTCTGTGCACACGTGCAAAAATCGTGCAAAGAGCGCGCCTGTGCGGGAAACGTTACTGGTACAAGCGCAGAGCGGCGCGCCCATTACAGTCCACAGCTCCATACGCGAGGTGCATGTCGGCCAGTTCAACATTTGAATACTTGTCCATCCTACTGCCTCGGGAACCGGTTCGCAAATGCTGACTTCCAGCGGGATCGCTGTTCACGCGACCTCCTGTTCAACGTCCTCTACCGCATGACGAAGGCATTTCGGACCCTGCAATGCTATGTGATTCCGATTCGTCTTTGTGCCCCCTACACCTCCTGCAAGTTTGTCGCACTGGTAGTGAATCACCAGTTTCTATCTTCTTTTTCGTACAGGCACATTCCCCACCATATTGATTCGTTCAAGGTCCTAACTATAGGAACGGGTTTGCAACCCCGAACTACCCGAGCCCAACTACTTACCTCTACGTCATTCATCTTTCTGCTTTACTAGCCACTACTTCCTATGTCCTGTGAGCTGTTGTTGTTGTTCTTATTTGGTTTTTAGGAGCATTGGCAACTAAGGCCATATTGCTCCGGGAATATGTGGTGGTCATTCCTGACCTTCAGCATCCTCCGTAGCCCATTTGGTGGTAACGGGCTCAAACCCCGGTCTAATCAAGAAGCGTGTGCTATGCACTGCTGCTCCTTCCCACCTGGCTACGGAGGCGCTGTCCTGTGAGCCATTAAACTACAGAACGCAATGTGCGGGACACTGCTTTCTTACTTTACCCAATCTATTTTCTGCCTTAACAAAATTTAGCTGCTTTTCACTGCTATTTTGTAAGCTATTATATTTCTCAACTATCCTGGGCAGTTTGGACATCATGTATTTAACTGCATTCATCACCACTTATTTCATTTCAATCTATACAGACACCATACCATAATTATTATTATTATTTTTTTTCTTCACACCTAACGTTAGGAGCCGCTAGCGTACCCACACATAAATATACCGGCACGCCGTCATCTCGGTCATTTGGTCAGTTTTACATAGTAACGGTAAGTCCCTTTCTTCCTGCCCATTCCGATATTCATTACTTTAGTTTTTTCAATTCTTTTCATTTGCTTTTGCAAGGTCATCCATGATTTGTATGCACCATGTAACATAACCACTTTTATTGGCACAATCTATTAGACTCTTACAGCAAAAAAATTTAAAAATTTTTAATATTTCTTTCGCAACATGGCAACCGCTCACGTGCACCACAGCATACAGAACATGTCGGAAACAGAAGCAAGAACATTGCTGTCTTTTTCATAATTTCTGTGGATGACCTCTGATGATGACACTGAGATTGTGAAAGACACCGCAATGTTATCTTATTTTGATTGCCTTTTCACTTCTTATCTTTATTTTTAATTTCCTGTCTATTTCTTCTTCTTTTTCATCCATATATCGTTCACAATGTATACCGTATATTCAATAGGTTTAAATCAAAATCTTCTTCACACTTTCTACACACAATATACTTTATATATATATATGTATATAATATATAATTCTAATTAAATTCAAATGAATCAAAAATTAGACCACAGAAATAAGTTGAAAATTAAGTGAAAATAAAAAATAAGGATAGTAGAGCACCTTCTTTGCTCTACCGGTCTGCCACGCTACTGACATACTTTCATTTCTTTTTACTGAAACATAAAATTACAATTATATATATATAGTAGAAGTAAATTGCAATACCTGAATTATATGTAAAAACTACTGAAAAAAAAAAAAAAAAAAAATGACTGAAAGTAAAAAGTAAAAATGTCAGGACGAATTAATGGCATCATGTTAGATTAAACATTACATACGCCTGCGAATATAAGTTTCTATATTTACATTTTTAAACTATATAACCCAATATTAGTGCACGACCATGGCCAAAAAGGGAACCAAAAATCCACCATAACTAGCAAAGTCATACTTAATCTAAAATTAACATAATAACAAATCAAGGTTATTTGATTATGATGCTAATTATGATGCTAAGCACTTTATATACATAACAAATCAAGGGTATTATGATGCAATTACTGCATAAAGCTTACTTTGAAAGGCATGTCAACTTGGGGCTAGTGCCTCTCAATATATGCTATCAGTAACAACATGATTACAACTAAGATTAAGCGACTTAGATGCAAAAGTGAAAGCCATAGTAAAAGCTAGCATTAAGTATCACAAGACAATTTTCTATAAAAATGCAAAAAGGCAAAGATTTTACCTATTTATTGTTGGCTCCAACGTATCAGTAAAATCTTTGCCTTCTTGCATTTTTCTAGAAAATTGTCTTGTGATACTTAATGCTAGCTATTAGTATGGCTTTCACTTTTGCATCTAAGTTGGTTATGCACGGAGGAATGCTTTAGAAATCCTAAAGTGATGTATAAGCTAGAGGTTAGGTGTTAAGAATCAATCTGACATGGAATTTTCCATGTAGTATAAACAGGTTGTATGTGCTAGCAAGGCAACACAGTTCCTGTCCACGAAACTTTGAGCCTTTTATAGGACCTCTGCTAAATTATCAATCTTATTTCCACTTAGAACATGGATACCGAGAACTTTTTGCTCAATTCCTCCTTCATATATGAACAATCACTAATCTACACGAAGAAATTCAAGACTAACACTTCAAAAAGCCTGTGCAGAATGGGTCAAAAGCAGTGGATTCAAGATGGCATCATATTTTGCACCTGCAGCACCTCTCTGCAGCCTCTTATTGCTGAAGCTTATAAGCAAAAATGCCAACAAGCAACATGCCACTTGCTGTCAGTGCATAGTTCTCTTTTCACACAATCCTCAAAACTTTCCTGTACAATTCTGAAATATAATTTTTACCAACATTTGCTAACCTAATTACGAACTAGGTGAGCAGCAGATGTTTTAGTAATTATAGAGAAGTGTCAGGTACAAGATTAGGTTCTTGATGTATATTGGTCATATATGCCGTGAAGGTTAATATACCTTATGCAATGCTTGGCTCACTGGCTTGTAGAATATATAATTATTAGAAAGTGTTTAGTGCCAGTTTAGCATTCTATGTATATATTTATTGTTGTCTTATATTCTAATTAAATATAAGTTTTGCTATCTAGTTCTTAGAATCAAATTTTTTACTAGTGTCTACTTTCCTTGTCACATTACACCAATGAGATAACCTTTGGAACCTGACAAAAAACATGGAAGCACTTGGTAATGTAAATCTTCTTTAATTGTTGTGCATACATACACAAAAGGTGTACAAAACCAATACATTACATTAACACTACCCTTTTTTTTTCTATTATAACATTGTATGTATGGGAAAACTGCACCCAATTTATAAGCAAACAAACAAAGGAGATAGCGTGCTTTCTCCTCCCACTGCAGGGTTGGGGGGGGGGGTCTCAATAGGCCAACTTTCCATCAGCATAAAAAACACCAGTTACTAAAGAGTTTAATGAAATTACAGCCAGACAGAGATCTCTTTAAAAAGATATTTCTGGCATCTTGGAAGGTGATTTTTCTAAGATCTCTTGGAAAACAGAAAATGCTTTAGAAACAGCATACATAGTATCTTCAACAAAAAGGAAGTGGTTAATGAGATAGGGTAACATAGTAGAAAAGATACAAGGAAGAAATTGTAACAAGTGTCTTATGAGTTTGGTTTAAAAATCTTTTTGCACAAAGATAAAACAAAGTATACATATCAGCATGCACAATAACTGAAATCAATTATTCACTACAGATAAAAAGACAGAAATCCTATCTGAAAATTGAAGATGTAAAAATGAGGATCAGACTACCATTCTGTTCAGGCTAAAATCATTTTTCCCACAGTTTAAAAGAACCCAGGAGCGATTCACCATCTTGGAAGATGGTGAAGAAGCATTTTCCCCCAGATACAAACTATACCTATTAGACCAGAAGAGTATTAGAATGCTGTATACACACACAGGAAAGTAAACTAAATTGAAAGGAAAAGAGATCGATGAAAGATACCTATCTCTAAAGAAAAGCATCCATTAAGTGGCTAAGTGAAGTGCTGGGATTGAAAGAAAGCAGACAAAGGGGAACCTTTTGCTGGGCCAAGGAGAAAGGCAATAGTAAAAAGAAAAAAAGAATATCAAAAATAAATATCCACTAAGAATTTAATTTAAAATTTCATAAGAGTTATCTCTATCTTCCTCCATAGGATTGCTTCTCTTCTAAACTCTCCAAATTTGACCCCTTTTTTCTTGTTAAACACAGTTCAAAATTTAAAATGATTAAGACACACTGGAAAACGTTTAACATGAAAAAATATTCTGATCCCGACAAAATGCTATGTGATTTCATACATTTATTTTCTATTAACATGAAACAAAAAACGCTTAACATGAAACGATTTTGCATCTCAGAACAAAAAACTATAACGGCTGCCGCATTGTCACTAAATTTTTACTGTCTGACTTTATTACTCAACTTTCTATTGACTAGGCCGACATCTAATCATAAACAATATGTAGATAGTACAAGGATTTTGCTTGCCACACACCACCCTTATCATTTTAAACAAATGATTACCTGTTGGCAGGTAAAACATTTCATTTACAGTCTTGAAATGAGTGACACGTACACTATAAAGTGGTGAATTTAGTGTTTAGTAAAAAATCTGTAAATTTATCATCCTCAATTGTGCAATGGAAAAATCAGGGTGCAAACAAATCGCTATTTTGCTTAAAGTTAAAATGGAGTTGCTTAAAGTAGATGTAGAGGATTCTTCAAAAACAGACATTTGTAAAAAGTTCGGAATCGATAACTCTACGTCTTCGGCAATCATAAAGAATAGAGACCAACTTACCGCAATGCAATATGTGCAATATGTTTGAGCCCGGATAGGAAATGGATGAGAACAACCAAACACGAAGATCTGGAGGCTGCACTGCTTGTTTGGTTCAAACAAGCTAGGTCTCAGAATGCTCCAATATCGGGACCTCTGGTAAATAAATTTGATGAATTTGAGGTATTGCTCAAAACATCAAAGGCAGATATTGTTGGGATATCAGAGACGTGGTGTCACACAGATATAAGTAATGCGGAACTGGAATTTGGGGAATACAATGTGTATAGAAAGGATAGACAGGACAGGAGGGGAGGAGGGGTTATGCTATTAGTTAAGAAACACATAAAGTCCAAGGAAGTGAAGCCAGTCGACATCGATGGACAGGGCAGTGTCGAGTCAGTTTGGTGTGATATAAGCATAGGGAAATCAAAATTGAGAGTAGGAGTGTGCTATAGGCCTAATGACTCTGATGAGTATAATAAGATATTGTACAGGGAAATAGAGTGGGCCAGTAAATCAGAGAGTCTTATAATGGGGGATTTTAATTTCCCAGATATTGACTGGAATTTGTGGGTTGGTCACTCGCACACTAGCAAGGCTTTTGTGGATTTATTGGATGATTGTTTTCTACATCAGCATGTTCGTGAGGCAACAAGAGGGAGTAATACTCTTGATCTGATTATCAGTAGTGATTCTTCATGCATTAAGAATCTGCAGATAAATGAACCACTAGGTGGCAGTGATCACAGTGTGTTGAAGTGGGATTTACTCAAGGAGGTAACTACCATCAGAGGTAGAGGGAAGGGTTTTTGTTTTCGTAAAGGCAACTATGATGGTCTGAGACAGTATTTAAATTCTATACAGTGGGACCAACTGACGATGTTACCAACAGCAAACTCAAAATGGGAAGCATTCAAGGAACTAATCTTGGAGGCTACCAGGCTTTACATACCAACTAAGAAATATTGTTCAAGGTTTAGGCCTAAATGGTTGTCAGATGAACTAATGAGACATGTGGCAGAGAAGAAAGATGCATGGGATACATACAAATTAATGGGTGACATGGAAGCCTATGATAGATATAAGTTGGTCTGTAACCAAGTCACAAAGGAGATTAGGCAGGCAAAGGCAGACTACGAAAAATCCTTGGCAAAGGATGCAAAGAAAAACAGAAAAGAGTTCTTTACATATTTAAACTCAAGAAGGAAAGGGATGAATCAGATTGGTCCACTGGATATTGATGGTTCAACAGTTGAGGATCCTGCTCAGGTGGCTAACAATCTAAACGAGTATTTTGCATCTACATTCACGCATGAGGAGTTATTCAGGAAGGAGAATGATCTAGGTAAAGTAAACATTGGCAGGGAGCTGGATGATTTTGTAATAACTGAGAGGAAAGTGGAGGAGAGATTGTTGAGGATAAACATAAAAAAGGCACCTGGGGTGGATGGGATCTATCCAGTTATATTAAAGGAGGCAGCAAAGGAAGTAAGCAAACCCCTAGCCATAATTATGAGAGCTTCTTTGGACTCAGGGGAGGTACCCATAGACTGGAGATGTGCAAATGTAACCCCAATTCACAAAGGAGGATCAAAGGCTGACACAAGTAATTATAGACCTGTTAGTTTAACTTCTGTTCCGGGTAAATTAATGGAGGCACTGGTTAAAGAAGCACTGCAGGATCATCTAGACAAGAATTCAGTTATAGCTCAGACGCAGCATGGTTTTGTTAAGGGCAGGTCTTGCCTGACCAATTTGATTGGATACTATGATGTAGTCACAAAAGAACTGGATGCAGGGAATAACTTTGATATTATATATTTGGATCTTAGAAAGGCTTTTGATACTGTTGCACATGGAAGACTGCTGCACAAATTGGAGCAGTGTGGCATTGGAGGCAAATTGCTGCTATGGATAAGGGGATGGTTGAGTGGCAGAAGACAGAGAGTGGTAATCAATGGACACTGCTCAACGTGGACTAATGTTATTAGTGGAGTCCCTCAGGGTTCAGTGTTGGGTCCGTTGTTGTTTTCGGTGTTTATGAATGATATTGATGATGGGATATCAAGTTTAATGTCCAAGTTTGCAGATGATACAAAGGTTGGCAGGGTTGTTAAGGACACTACTGACGCTATGCTGCTGCAACAGGATCTGGAAAGGTTGAACAGATGGGCTGAGAGGTGGCAAATGAAGTTTAACATTGACAAATGTAAAGTACTACATATGGGAAACAGTAACCCCAGAGCAACGTATCAACTCTGCGGTACTATACTGACAGTGGTGGAGAATGAAAAGGACCTGGGGGTAATTGTGCAGGCAGATATGAAGTTCTCTGAGCAGTGCAGACGAGCTGCAAGAGTAGCTCATGGTGTCTTGTCAATGATATACAGGAATTTTTCTAGCAGGGATAAGGAGGTGATTATTCCCTTGTATAAGGCAATGGTTAGGCCACATCTTGAGTACTGTATACAGGTCTGGAGGCCTCATTTCAAGAAGGATGTAGAGCTGCTGGAACGGGTACAGAGAAGGGCAACAAGATTAGTGAATGGAACAAAGGGTTACTCTTACGAAGAAAGGCTTAAGTTTTGCAAATTACAGAGTCTGGAGACTAGGCACCGGCGAGGTGATCTGATAGAGGTGTATAAGGCTTTGAATGGGTTGAGCATGCTCAATGCCAATGGGATTCTTCATCTTGCTGAGAATAATCACCTCAGAGGGCATAAATTCAAATTGAGGAAGGACGGATGTCGGATAGATGTGCGGAAATTTGCCTTTGGCCAGCGGGTGGTTGGTTGGTGGAACCGACTTCCATCACTTGTTGTTGAAGTTGATAGCCTAAACAAATTTAAAGCTCAACTGGACAGGTATTTCGAACGAACGGAGGGGTGAAATGGGAGTGGTGTGTGTTTTTTTTTTTTTTTTTTTTTTTTTTTTGGCTGATGCTGAATAAGCTTGCTTTCTTGCATCATATGCCTCTACTAATGCTAATGCTAATGCTAATGCTCTATTAATGGAAAAAAACGGATGGTTTGCAATTCAAATGAGGATTGAATTCACTGGGAATCCACCAGACTGGTTGGAACGTTTCAAGAAAAAAAAAAAAAGGCATCTTTTTTAAAATGTTTGCGGTGAAGCAAATCAAGTTCACCGACTATGACATCAGATTAGCTGCAGTCTTTCCCACAGTGCTTGAAGAATATAGCGCAAGAGACTTTAATGCAGACGAAACAGGGTTGTTCTATCGCTGCTTACCTGATAAAACTTCATCATTTAAGGAACAGCAGCATTCTGGCAGCAAAAAAGTCCAAAGAGAGGATAACAGTAATGGTGGCTTGCAATTTGGACGGATCTGAAAAGCTGCCCTTATTCGTTATCAGAAAGAGCATGAATCTGCGCTGTTTTAAAAATGTAAAAAAAAAAATAATAAAATACAAGATGAGTACATGGCAAACAAGAAGGCATGGATGACCATGACAACATTTACTGATTGGCTTTTGAATTTAGATAAGCTTTTATGCAAAAAGTTGCCATGGTTGTTGATAATTGTCCAGCTCACTCTGAAGTGAGATTAAAAGCTATAAAGCTTATATTTTTGCCTCCAAACACTACAAGCATTTTACAGCCTTGTGATCAAGGCATAATACAGAATTTAAAATTTTATTACCAAAAACAATTGCTAAGAAAATATTTGGCCGCAATTGAAGCAAAAGAAGATTTCTTTGTCAACTTGTCAACTTATTGGATGCATTGCATATGCTGCTTGGAATCTTGTAACACCAAAGACTATCGAAAATTGCTTTCGTCATGCAAGATTTTCCAAAATGACGGATTTAATACCTGCTCAAGAGTCTCAAGACAATCAAGAAGCTGAACCGATATTCAGTGAAATGTTTGCATGTGTTTCATCTCATTCGGTATCTTTGGATGAATTTGTCATAGTTGATACTAATTTGTGTACAGTGCCTATTTTAACAGATAGTGATATTTTGGACGTTGTACGGCCTACAGAAGTGGATCTGAAGATAGTGATGATAATGTAGATAACGATTTGTTACAACATCAAAAGTGCAAAAATTGATAAAAAGTATGCGCAGATATTTAGATGTACATACGAGTGGTGAAATGAACCAAATGATGGACGATATTGAACAATTTGTAGATAATAAGATAAATAACACGGTGCAGAAAAAGATATCAGATTTTTTTACAAAAAATTATTAACATTTTTTTTAATTTTTACATATTATATGTGTTTTTTTATCTGATAAAGTCAATGAAAATGTTAAGTGTTAAAAAATTGTGTTTGTAAAATGCCCCTTGTGTAGTGTTATATAGTGCATAAAATGTTAAATTGTTTAAACATATTTTTGTTACTTCCAAATAAAATGCATGGAAAAAAATACAGGCAGTTCCTGGTTGGCGAGTTTTTGCTTTACTAGTTCCCGGGTACTTTTGATTATTACGACATCAAAAATATTGATGAGTTTTTTTTTTAGTTTACTTCTTTTAACATGAAAAAATATTTCTGTCATCATAGTTTTGTGTTAAACAATTTCTACTGTATATAGGGTGCCTCCGTAGCCAGGTGGGAAAGAGCAGAAGTGCATAGCACACGCTTCTTGATTAGACCAGGGTTCGAGCCCGTGACCACCAAATACAGAGGATGCAGAAAGGTCAGGGAATGACCACCGCATATCCCCGGAGCAATATGGCCTTAGTTGCTAATGCTCCTAAAAACCAAATAACAAAAAAACACCACTGTATATACTACATTAAAATCAATTAAATGGCTTAAATTCTCTAAGCCCGTGAATGCTTAGACATCCCTTGGGTCATAGCTGAAAATCCCAACCCGATCCCAGACCTATCCAATACACCACACAACCTCGAGAAATTGAAAACATTGTGTCAAAGTTTTTAAAATAAACGCCATTAAAAATCGCCGTTATATACGATAATAAAATTCTTTAAAATTACTTTCCTTCCTTTGTCTAATGGGAAATCCCTCCTTATGCAATTTTATTTGTCCAAATAATGTAGGTATTTTGTTTGTACGGCTTTTAGATTTTTTTAATTGGGCCATGGAAATAGTCTTTTTTCCTGTAGTCAGTGAGAGATGTGTTGTATCATTTAACTAGATCTTCAAATACTGAGATATCAACTTCTTGATAAGTTGTATTGTCTGATATTACATTGTTCAGTTTTTTCATGTAATCTGTTTTATTCAACACAGCTATTGTGTCCCCCTTGTCCACTTTCTGAATTATTAAGTCATTATTTTCCCTTAATTTCCTTAACCCCAAACTTTCGTTCTCAGTTAATCTTGGTAAACGTGGATCCCTTGTATCGTTTACAACCATGTTTATCTATTGTATTTTAAAAGGTCCTTATTCGGTATATCTTTAAAGCAATATTCTAACTCAACTACTACTGCGTGTTTTTTGGGGAGTACCCATGGAGGTAAATTGTAATTTAATCCTTTATTCAACAGCTTTATTTGATGTTCTGATAATTTGTACGATGATAAATTTATCATGATGCTTACCCCCCCCCCCCAATATTCACCATATTCTTCAGAGGAGACTGTAAAACTCTTGTCCCTTGTTTGTGTGCATGCACGTTTTGCTGTATGGGTAATTGTTCATAAGCAAGCAAGCACGTTGCATTGTGAAGTTGAAGGTAGGTGGATAGTTCCATCTGTCGTCTCCTCTTGACACATTCTAATTCCACTATTAAAAAGAGATAAGATCTGATTCCCCATAACAATAACGTTTTAACCTTAATAGTGTTTGTAACTTGTTTGAATGACTAGTTTTTATTTCCATAGATACCGCTACTTTCTTAATTCTATAAATGATTTCAACTACGTCCAGTCATTAACATGTAAACATTTTCTTATCCTATCACGTAATTGTAGTATCTGTCTGAAATCAGTGATAAAGATCCGAGATTCGAGACGCTAGTCTAATAAATTTTGTGACATAGTCGACGCTAGTCTTCTTATACCTGAGATTTTCTGCTTAAGGTTAACTTTAGTGAATTTTGGTGTTATTCCTTCTGCCAAACAATGTTTCAAAAAAGAAATATGTTTCTGAGCTTCATATCTTAAAACTCTGTAAGCGTGAACTAAGTTATGCAAGCAATCTCCCATATTCACTATGTCTTAACACGGTCAACTCTAAATTTAATCAACAGTGAGAGAGAGAAGCAGATGAATTAGTCAATGTAATATTAAATCAAGTAAACTTTCTATTAACCAAGAGCAATCAATGCTCAATATATCCTATGTAGAATTTTATTATTGTATATTAATATATTCATGAATTTTAAAGCCATTTATTTTAAAAACTTTGACACAATGTTTTCAATTTCTCAAGGTTGTGTGGTGTATTGGATAGATCTGGGATTGGGTTGGAGGTCTTTGGCTACGATCCTGGGGATGTCTAAGCATTTATGGGCTTAGAGAACTGATTGATTAATTGATTAATTGATATTAATGTAGTATAATATCTTAATTATTTTAAATTTTGAACCGTGTGTAACAAGAAAAAAAGGGGTCAAATTTGGACAGTTTAGAAGAGAAGTTACAGTAACTCTTATGAAATTTTAAATCAGATTTAGACATAGGACATATCGAGCATTGATTGCTCTTGGTTTATAGAAACTAAGAATTTAAATGAAGAAGAAGGATATAAGAGGATAAATAAGGAAACCAAACAGAAAGTATTAGATAAGAAAAACGAAGGAAGGGGATTAGCATGCAAGAGGACTGATAGTAAAATAGGACATAGTAAATAAGCATAGAATATATTGAAAGCAATGTGAAAAATACCTAAAGAAAATATAAACATAGAGGTGGGCTACATATCATGAAGGTCAGTTAAAGAACAGAAGGAAAATTAGAGTTCCTTAATCCAGAAGACAATGCTCCTCACCAGATGGGACAGGAAGTCCTGATCAGTGTCTAAAAGCCATTACACGTGTTGAAGGTGCCAAAAACATGTAAAAGCTACCAGACCAGGAAGAACGCATGCAAAAAACTACTTACTAATCTGATACAAGGGATCAGTTCAGTAAGCAGTATTCCAAGAAAAATTAAGTTTATACAACATTGATCTTTAATAATAAAAAAAAAAAAAAAAAAATGCAGAAATTACAGGGAAATTTTAAAACTCAGTGATGAGAATATGGGAAGAATTTTAAAAAACAGACTGGGGGATGAATAGAAAGCATGAGGGGAAAAAAGAAGAAGAAGGAAAAAAAAAAAAAAAACAGTGGAGGAACAACATGGCTGTATAGTTGTAAAGTCATGCATGGATAATATCTTTGTCATTTATCAGATTATACTGAAAAGTAGGAAAAGTGGCAGAAGCCAATCCACTCTGCCTTTGTTGACCTTGAAAAAGCATACATCTCCCATACTGAACTGTTTAAAGCACTGGAACAAACAAAGATTAACAGAAATCTTATGCTCATCAATCACTTTTACAGTAAAAACAGATTCAAAGTAAAAGTTGGTAACAAGATATCTAGAGCCTTTGACGACTCACAAGGACTCAAATGGCACTTCTGTTCATCACCTATTCTATTTAAAATATTTGTTGAAAATGTAATGAAAGAATAAAATGCAACAAAATGGAAATTAAGATAGGGAAAACTAATCTAATCACTTTTTTTTTAAAGATGACCAAGTTGTTATTTCAAGTGATAAAGATCTAAAGTAACAATGAAAAATTTACAAGAATGCTACAAAAGAAACAGTATGAGAATTAATTTAGAGAAAACAGGATATACCAGTAAGGAAGAACAATTAAATAGAAATCTTGAAACTGATTCAAAAATAATATTAAGGACAAAAAATATAAGTATCTAGGATCAATAATCCAAGAAGAATTTATTAAATCCTCAGTGCATCTGCACTGAGGATTTAATAAAAAATAAAAAAACAGAACTAATAAAACTAAGATAAAAAGAAGCATTTTAAATTCAGTGGTTTGGACCACAGGGATTGCTAATGAAAATGAAAGAAAAATATCAACAGTGAAGAGTGTAATCATATATGAATGTGAAGCATGGACAGTAACTAAAAAATTTTGGAGAAGAATAAATTCTGTTTAAATGGATTATTAGAGGAAATGCTATCAGATAACAAAAACTGTTAAGGCGAGAAATGAAGAGTCATTTTGTCATAAGCAGATCTTCAGGATAGAGATGATGGAAGAAAGGAATCTCTGAATTTAAGCAATTTCAGATTCTTGTTATTTTCCTATTCCTTAAATGGAAAGAATAGGAAGTATAACAGGGATTTGGAATTAATCTTGTTGTTATGACCAGCACCATGCAAGCTACTATAGCTACGAAAAGCTAATACTGGCCAAACATTACATGAAATTCTTGTAAGAACATCAAAAAGGAATACATCATTTATAAACACAATGCATAACTTCAATTATATATATATATATGACTAATCATCAAAGATTACTTACTTACCAAAGGCTTCTTTAGCAAGTTCTAAATCTGCATCTTCTTGTAATTGCTGTTGTTTTAATTTTTCTGCATAGATCTCTTCTGGTGTACTCATTTTATCAGTCTGTTTGTCAGCACTTTCCTTGAAAAAAAAAAAAAAAAAAAAAACTCTTAATATTTTCAATGTTTTTATAACTATAGACAAGTTTAATCATGTATTATTTGGTACTTTATAAATTTTATTCTTAACATAATTTTCATAATAAAACATGTATAAGCCAACAAAATTATTACTACAGACAATCTCAAAATTATTTCTCAAAAATTAAAAATTATTCATTTTCTGGAATGTAGCTTAAATAGGGCAGTAAAAGTTGGTAGTAAGTTGGTCTGTCTCTATGCTTTTAACTGATCATATGAGGTATCCACAAAGAAAGTAAGATAATAACTGCAACACAACAAAAGACAAAGCATATGACAGTATATACAGAAAACTGAACTGCAGTTTTAGTGGAAAGAATTTCTTGTTATTCTGAATTTATTAATATTAATGCTGTTAACTCTCTTTGAAATTTTAATTTTGATGAAGTGAGAACTTTTCTAATCAAAGTTATACTACTGTACATACAAACAAAAGTATGCTTTGAACAACTGCATTGTTTCATCACACTGCTACTAGAAACAAGTTTTTCATCACTTACTGTATTTCACAAAGAAGAGAGGAAGAGTTCTAAAAATAGAAATAAAAAAAATAATAATAATAAATGAAATAAATAAATAATAAAAAAAATCCACTTACCTGTGTTGAACTGCTAGATATTTTGTACATTTAAACTTATTAAATTAACTTTTGTGAAGCTCACTCAGCACTTCGCATAGATTATTAAAAAAAAGATAGCAAATGAGAGAAATGCATATAGCTTGTATGTAATCAGGTGATGCACTGACATATGGTATTATGAATAAAGCAGCTGCCCAAGCAGCTGTTTTTAATTTGTTTTTAAATCAGCAGCAGTAGTAGCGGTAGAAGTCACCTGACAGGTGACTCAAAAATAATGATCACATGTTAACTGGTGATTAAAAATCTGAATATGTTTCTACCTTCCTAAATATAAACAAACTTTCACTGCAGTCATCTCTAAAATGATTTTTTACAGTTTTGCAGAATAATTGAGTGTGAGAACTGTCAGGTGACCCACCCACAACATTTATAATTTTGTTTGTAGTTTCATGTTATTTGTTTTTTTATTGAACTTGCTTACATGTTCAATAAATATCTAGTCTTATCCTAGTTGTTTTTGAAAATTTTGTTATCTTTATGTATTAAAGATGAGAACATTCCATTCCATTTTCCATTTATTTGTACACACAATTATTACATATATATATATATATATATATATATGTGTGTAACCATATAAATTAGAATAAGGATTAAAAGTAATGCCAGCAGTACGGCAAGACAAGAGCGAAAAGGCAAAATTAAAACTAAATTAAAATCAAGCAGGGAGGGAAGAGATGGGTAACAAGAGTAAAAATATTGCGATAGAAACTCTACAATAAAACCACTACAATAAAACAAAACAAAAATAGACTGACCATTATGACCCATCTCGACAGAGGACCACAAGGCCAATAATGGTCAGGGAATCGCTGCATTTCAAACGCTAAACAAATCGCTGCAAAGGAGAATCGATAGTAAGATCAGTCCGCCACACCGATCCCCAGATCGAACCGCCCATGCAGGGAATTGAACAGCGGTGGTCCTGATGCTGATCTTACGATCGATTCTCCTTTGCAGCGATTTGTTTAGCGTTCGAAATGCAGCGATTCCCTGATTATTATTGGCCTTGTGGTCCTCTGTTGAGATGGGGCATAATGGTCAGTCTATTTTTGTCTATTTTTGTTTTGTTTTATTGTAGTGGTTTAAATCTCTGTTTGGTGATATTTCACATAATTTGGACCTGGTGCCCGTCAGAGGAGGCACCGTTAAATTTCTATTTAATTGGCTTTTAAATTTCAAAGAATTATTATTCGTATATTTAAATTTTCTAAATTAATTTAAGAGTTTCTGCTGCAATATTTTTACTCTTGTTACCCACCTCTTCCCTCCCTGCTTGATTTGAATTTAGTTTTAATTTTGCCTTTTCACTCTTGTCTTGCCGTACTGCTGGCATTACTTTATTTTATTTTTATTTTAATCCTTATTCTAATTTATATGGTTATATTTCAAGCATCATGTAGAGGAATATGCTTTTTGCTGCCGCTGATGTATGCTGTACCCTCCTTTTTATATTTTTTATTATGAAATATTCCGTTTTCCAAGTATTTCAACATTATTTAAATATATGTATAATTATATATATATATACAAGAAGATATTCTTGTGTATATATATATATATACAAGATATTCTTAACATTCTCGTTACACATATATAAGACATTATATTATATATGACCTCCTGGTGCACTGCATACGTGCATCCCAGAGTAAAGGGTGGCTCCTAGGCAAAAGCCTATCTCCAATTAGTTCATCTGTTTTGGCATAGAACCACAAAAAATCTAGCCTAAAAACATGTGTGGGGTATTTTACCACTGCCAATATAAGACAGCTGCTGCCCGGTGCCCTTCTCTAGGCCCAACTTTATGTTATGCATTTGTGCCAAATGCACAAGTCCCGCACCCACCGGATGTAGTGCAATACATCCGGTGGGTGTCAACAAATGAATTACTAGTGGAGAACTTCCACATATTATTATCACTACCACCGAGAAACAGTAATTATTATGTTAAACAGATACAAAGGGTACTAGGAAAGTTTTGCAATATGACGCAACAATGAATCACAGGAAGCTGCTTGTTGCTGCATGTTGAGACATGTTCATACGTGCATAGTAGCCGCCGCGCCAAGTCGATGAGCTCAGTTATTCATTAGTAGTGAGAGTGTAAAGTGCTTGCGATGGCATCGTGGTCTCGAAATGAGATAAGGACAGTTTTGCGGTATAATTTCGTGCGTGGTTTAACCATAGACCAGTGCTTAGAAGAAATGACTCTTGCACTAGATGATGATTGTCCACATCGTACAACGATATTCAGGTGGTATAGAGAATTCCAAAGGGGAAATTTCACTCTGGAGGATTCTGAGAGGCCGGGAAGGCCACGAACGTCAGTTACGGAGGAAAACGTTACTGCTGTGAGGAAAATGCTTGACGAAAACAGGCGAGTGACCTACCAACAGATAGAGGATACTTTGGGCCTAAATGCACCAGCAATTCGTTCGATTCTGCAAGATCATTTGCACGTGAAGAAACTTTGTTCTCTCTGGGTGCCGCATCAACTGACTGAAGAGCAGATGACACGACGTGTGGCTTGGTGCCGGGAGATGTTAAAGTTTGATAAGGGACAATCTCGGTATGTGAACAACATCGTGACAGGTGACGAGACTTGGCTGTACTATTACGATCTGCCGACCAAGGCTCAAAACAAGGTTTGAGTCTTTGATGATGACGACACACCCGTAATTGTCAGAAAATCCCGATCTGTAAAGAAGAAAATGATAGCTGTATTTTTCAAATCGAGTGGAATTGTGGAACGTGTCGTTTTGGACACGCAGAAGACAGTCACAGCTAAGTGGTATACTGAACAATGCCTGCCTAAAGTCATTAGATCTATGAAGAACCTGTGGCCAAAGTCAAGAATGGACACCTGGTACCTCCATCATGATAATGCTCCAGCTCACCGCGCCAAAGCCTGCACCGAATATTTGACCACGACAGGACTGAAACTTCTCGAGCACCCTCCCTACAGTCCAGACCTTGCTCCCTGCGACTTTGCACTGTTCCCGCATGTGAAAATGAAGCTAAAAGGGAGGTGGTTTTCCAGTGATGAGGACCTTCTACGGGCTTGGGACAACGAGTGTGCTTTACTCCCTAGTGAAACTTGGCAGAACTGGTTTAAAGATTGGTTTCGGAGGATGGAGAGGTGTATTGAATGTAGAGGAAATTACTTTGAAAAAATTAAATAAACAAAGCTGTATTGCAAAACTTTCCTAGTACCCTTTGTATATACAATACTTTTTTTAAATATGCTCAGCGTCTCTGAATTCCTGAGAACCAAGAAAACAATATATAACATACAATGGACAATTAACAACACTGTCTGTCTGCTGGAACTTTCAAATCTGTCAACAAGCACAATGAGATAGCTACTAAATGATTCTCATAAACTGTTTCACAGAAACCAATCTTTACTATAACAATTGGCATAAATCTTGTAAATAACAATTGACAAAAATCAACGCAACATTAATCAACATAAATCAACACAATAACAATCCATATAAGTCAACACAATAACAAGTAACTTAAATCTTCTGTTTACACATAAACCTTTTGTCTTTTGGTCATTTGTGAAGTCGATTCACAGAATAAGCTGAGTCCTCAATATGAAAACTGATCTTGAGAAGGTTTTCAGAGCAGTAAAGTTATTATGGTCTTCAACTAAGATATTTACATTGTTCTCCAATAAGTTTGGAACCACAGACATTAAATCCACTCTAGGTTGAGAGTATAATGGACAGTTCAGAAGTACATGATCCACGCTCAAATAACTTAGCCCGGAGGGACCCATGCCCTGTTAGCAGATAAGTTGTTATCAAAAAGGCCTAAACCACAAAATAACTCAAGGGGTTGTTGAGAATTCCACTTGTGCAACATACTTTCTTGTTACAAGCCCAAATTCGCTCTCATCCCATCTTTTTTGCCAGACAACAGTAAATTCCTTCCAAAGCCTTTTCTTCTCCCTTTTAAAGTTGCTGCCTGGGTCAGTCGTAATTCCAAGCATTGTCTTAGACTATCCTTTTTTTAGGTAGTAAATCAAACCCCGAAAAGCAATATATGAATCTACAGAAATCGTACCGCCAAGTATTTGGAGTGCGTAAAGATGAGAACAGGAAACCAGACATTATATCCAGATGTCATTACACTGCAGGAAGCAAGATAATATGTAGTTTAAAATTTTGTACCCTGTGAAGCATGCCAAATTTGAAATATACTTTGAAAAAAATTTAAAATGGAAACAAATAATGATCTAAAATATATATATATATTTAATTTTTAAAAGTATCTGTACACACAATAAGCAGAAATGCATGTGTTTAATTTGTGAGTGAAAAATGGAAAAGTTTAACAGATTCATGTTTACATTTTGTCTAAAAAATTTGTTTCTTAACTTTCACCGAAGTTAATATTTCTTTTGTTTTTTTAAATAAAAATTGTAAGAAACAGCATTTTTAAATCATTAATTTTGTTTTTTAATTCAAATGTTATATAAAATAAGAAATAAGAATTGCAATCCATTAAGAAAAGATGAAATAATGGAATTCTCCAAGCTGAATACAAAAAACCCAAATTTTTTTCCAGAAATTAAAAAGAAAGTTGGTCACCTATCAGATGACAGCCACTGCTTTTGCAACATTTGGTCGCCGCCACCATCAGGCTTAAAATATAAAGATTTGGTAGGGTCTAATTGAAGGGATGGATTGTAAATGAAACAGTGTCATTGAGAAGATTCTAACATTTGTAACATAGTTTAAGACCTGAGAAAATTTTTATTTAAAATAATAAACTTCCAAATAACCAAAAAAAAAAAAAAAAAAAAAAATCATCACCAGATAGTTATATTTTTCAATGGCATCAAATAAAGTTAAATAATTTTATTTGAACTCATGTAAAGATAATTATTTGAAAAAAAAAAAAAAAAAGAAAAAAAAGAAAAAAAAATGTTATCTGAAATAATGTGGCTCTCAAATAACTTCTACAATTGTTAAAATAAAATAAAATTTATTCTTCACTTAACTTCAACCCAAATAATCTACAACAAACACTTTTGAATATTTATATATGTATGCAAGCAGTTTCTTTACTCAAACACAGGACAAAAATTAAACTGAAACTTGCCTAAGAATGATAAGGAAGGCAGTGTAAATATGGGTGGATACACGGACTAATAGATTAACAGTAGCCGCTGGCAGAGGTAAAAGTGATTCTTGCACTACTTCTATTGAAATGCAATTGAGCAGCAGCCTGGAAAGCAAGGCAATGGGAATTTCCAGGACTGTTGGGAGTCATAATGGAACAAGTAAATACATGGCTGTGTTAGGGTAACTAAGAGTAGAAACAGATGCATGTATACTTGCATTTACACCAATGCTAGGAGTATAGTTAATAAATTCAATGAGCTTGAAGTGCTAGTCAAAGCATCAAAGGCAGATATTGTTGGGATATCAGAGACATGGTGTCACACAGACATAAGCAGTGCAGAAATGGAATTTGGGGAGTACAATGTGTACAGAAAGGATAGACAGGACAGGAAGGGAGGAAGGGTTATGCTGTTAGTGAAGAAACACACAAAATCTAAGGAAGTTCATCCAGTTGATGTGGGTGGACAAATACAATGTAGAGTCTGTTTGGTGTGACATAAGCACTGGGAAAGGAAAAATGAGAGTAGGTGTGTGTTATAGGCCTAATGAATCTGATGAGTATAATGAGTAATTGTGCAGAGAAATAGAGTGGGCCAGTAAATTAGAGGTGTCGTATAATGGGGGATTTTAATTGACTGGAATTTGTGGGCTGGTCACTCACACACTAGCAAAGCTTTTGTGAATTTATTAAATGATTGTTTTCTACAGCAGCATGTTCGGGAGGCAACTAGAGGGAGTAATACTCTTGATCTGATTATCAGTAGTGATTCTTCATGCATCAAGAATCTGCAGATAAAGGAACCACTAAGTGGCAGTGATCACAGTGTGCTGAAGCGGAATTTACTCAAAGAGGTAACTACCATCAAATGTAAAGGGAAGGGTTTTTGCTTTCGTAAAGGTGACTACGGTGGTCTGAGACAGTATTTAAATTCTATACAGTGGGGCCAACTGATGATGTTACCAACAGCAAATTCAAAATGGGAAGCATTCAAAGAATTAATCTTTAAAGCTACCAGGCTTTTCATACCAACAAAGAAATATTGTTCAAGATTTAGGCCTAAATGGATGTCAGATGAACTAATTAGACATGTGACAGAAAAGAAAAATGCATGGGATACATATAAATTAACATGTGACACAGAAGCCTATGATAGATATAAGCTGGTCTGTAACCAAGTTACAAAGGAGGTTAGGCAGGCGAAGGCAGATTATGAGAAATCTTTGGCAAAGCATGCAAAGAAAAACAGCAAAGAGTTTTTTACTTATGTAAACTCTAGAAGGAAGGAGATGAATCAGATTGGTCCACTTGATATCGATGGTTCAGCTGTTGATGATCCTGCTAAGGTAGCTAACAAACTAAATGAATATTTTGCTCGACATTCACACATGAGGAGTTATTCAGGGAGGGGAATGCCAGAGGTGTATTCAACTCTGGCAGTAAGCTAGATAATCTTGTAATAACTGAGAGTAAAGTGGAGGAGAAATTGTTGAAGATAAACACAAGAAAGGCACCTCGGGTGGATGGAATCTATCCAGTTATATTAAAGGAGGCGGCAAAGGAAGTAAGCAAACCCTTAGCCATAATTATGAGAGCTTTCCTGGACTCGGGGAGTCCAGGGAAGTACAGTACCCATGGACTGGAGACGTGCAAATGTGACCCCAATCCACAAAGGAGGATCAAAGGGAGACACAGGTAATTACAGACCTGTTAGTTTAACTTCTGTTCCAGGGAAATTAATGGCACTGGTTAAAGAAGCACTGCAGGATCAACTAGACAAGACTTCAGTTATAGGTCGGACACAGCATGGGTTTGTTAAGGAGAAGTCTTGTCTGACTAATTTGATTGGATACTATGATGTAGTCACAAAGGAACTGGATGCAAAGAATAACTTTGATATCATATATTTGGATCTGAGAAAAGCCTTTGATACTGTTGCACATGGAAGACTGCTGCACAAATTGGAGCAGTGTGGCATTGGAGGCAAATTGCTGCTATGGATAAAGGGATGGTTGAGTGGGAGAAGACAGAGAGTGGTAATCAATGGACACTGCTCTTCGTAGACTAATGTTATTAGTGGAGTCCCTCAGGGTTCAGTGTTGGGTCCATTGTTGTTTTCTGTAATTATAAATGATATTGATGATGGTATATCAGGCTTAATGTCCAAGTTTGCAGACGATACGAAGGTTGGCAGAGTTGTTAATGACACTAATGACAGTACACTGCTGCAACAGGATCTAGAAAACTTGAGCAGATGGGCTGAGAGGTGGCAAATAAAGTTTAACATTGACAAATGTAAAGTACTACATATGGGAAGCAGTAATCCCAGAGTAATGTATCAACTCTGTGGTACCACACTGACAGTGGTAGAGAATGAAAAGGACTTGGGGGAAATTGTGCAGGCAGATATGAAGTTTTTCTGACAGTGCGGACGGTCTGCAAGAGTAGCTCATGGTGTCTTGTCAATGATATACAGGATTTTTTCTAGCAGGGATAAGGAGGTGATTATCCCTTTGTATAAAGCAATGGTCAGACTACACCTTGAGTATTATATACAGGTCTGGAGGCCTCATTTTAAGAAGGATGTAGAGCTGTTGGAATGAGTACAGAGAAGGGCAACAAGATTAGGGAATGGAACAAAGGGTTGCTCTTACGAAGAAAGGCTTAAGTCTTGCAAATTACAGTGTCTGAAGACTAGGCACCTGCAAGGTGATCTGGTTGAGGTGTATATATAGCCTTGAATGGTTTGAGCATGCTCAATGCGGAAGGGATTCTTCCTCTTGCTCAGAATAATTGCCTGAGAGGGCATAAATTCAAATTGAGGAAAGACGGTTGTAGGATAGATGTGTAGAAGTTTGTCTTTAGCCAGCAGGTGGTTGATTGCTGGAACAAACTTCCATCTGTCGTTGTAGAAGTTGATAAATTAAATAGATTCAAGGCAGAACTTGAAAAACATTTGGAGCGAGTGGATGGGTGAAATAGGGTTTTTTTTTTTAATTTTTTTTTTTTTTTGGCTGATGCTATATAAGCTTGCTTTCTTGCATCATGTGCCTTTGCTAATGCTAAATGAGGAAGTGATGAAATATGTACAGGTAACCCTCGTATAACATGGTAGTTTGGTTCCTACAAAATCTCGTGTAATGCAAAACTGTGTTATACGGGAATAAGAACCAGACAAAAGAGGGGGGGGTTACATTCCAAAAGCTAAAAATACACTATTATTTAAAAAAAAAAACAGCTCTGATTCAATTTGTAACATTAAATTTTAAAGAAGTGTAGCGTTTGGTGTCTTTGAGGACCAAAGTATTACAGAGACAAAAAGGAAATCACTGATACTACAGGTGTGAACCACGAGAAAATTATGTACCAAGTGTACATAATGAGTTGCTGCCACTCTACTCTGAGACTAATAGCGTCACTGATAATGTCACAGCGGCAGCCATTAAAAATGTCTTTACCACAGAAACTCATTATGAAACTGGTACATTAAAATAAATAAAAAAAGTATTGCTGCATTATTTTTATTGAAAAAATAATTTCAATGAATGGAATTTTTCATTGTACTAGTGTACAATGAAATAATTTGTATAAAATATATTATAATAACATTAAAATTATTGTTCTATGGTAACTGAAATAAGATATATAATTTTGACACTCAAATGATTTTAATTCTCGAGTGAATATTCCATCGATTGTCATTCCATTACATGTAGTATTTACAAAAGTATTTGATTTTATATCTAAATTGAAGACATCTTTCATAAATTTAAAAAACTTCTTTCCAGCCTCAGAATTTAATTCTAGATTGAAATCACCAGCAAGAACTATAGGTATACGATCCAGTGGCTCTTCCAATAATTTTGCCCTTCAATGGAATACGGCATCAAATTCTTGTTTATGAATTTTTGAATTATATCTAATGACATCCCTGGAGTGATGTATATGGCAAAGATGAAAATAGATTCACTATCGAATTTGCACAAAGATCCAGAAATATCTCCTATTTCATCTGATACTGCTGTCGCATTGCCACTATTATGCTGTGCAAAGATATGTGGTGTATTGATGATAGTTGAACCTTCACATTGATATATCGCAACACCACCACTAAGAACATCCAACCTTTTAAATTGAGTCACACACTGGAATGGTTTAAGTAATATAGGTTCATCATTATCCAACCATGTTTCACTTAATATTTTGGATTGCTGTAAGATTGTGTCCATTTCGATATCTCGAACATGGGCCCGTAAACTTTATACATTCATTGACAATATAGATATAACACTTTGTATGAAATCTTGCAGTTCATCCTGTAGCGACAGTAGCTTATTATTTTTCAAGCAATCTAGATTAGCATGAAGTTCTATATTAGCTTTGCCTCGGTGAAATGTGAAATCGTCGTGGGGATTTGTAATATATAAACCTTGCAATGAGGTCGCTTGAGATAATGCCGCGTATACAAGTTGCTGTTGTTGATCTTTCTCATAATTATATACAACTTTGTCGAAGGTCCCTCCTTGAGATTTACGTATAGTCAAAGCACAAGCACATACTAAAGGAAATTGTATACGTCTACATATTAATTAACTATTGTTCAATGGAATCGTAGTTGATTGTTTATCTTTCACATATTGTTTATAACGAGATTGAAGGTTGTCCAACCAACCTTTTAAATTGTCCTATTTTTGACTCAGGAAATTTCATCCATACTCGTCATTCTCAAATTCAAAATATACTAAAGTACCGATTGCACCGTTTACCAATCCATCGACCACATCTATATTTGTAGTAATCATGTATGGTTTTCCTTTCAATAATGGTAGAATGTATGGAAGTCCTGCAGTTTCGGTTACTGACATTTTACGAATTTTATTTCGAATCCCTTGCGGACATAAATTAGTAGCATCTTCTTTGGTAACAAATCTCGATTCTATAATTTTAAGTTCATCTGGTAATAACGCTTCTCCATTGCCTATTTTTGTAAGAATTTTAGAAAATGTCATATTAGATCGTCAAACAACTTGTACTAATTCATGAAATTGTAGTGAATGCCATAATTCTGGAGCAATCTCTAATGACTTGTTTATAAATTCTTTCAATTCCAATGTAGAACAAGTAATGTTAGCTGTTATTCCTGATTTAAATGCAATTTGCAAATTTTCTGCGGTACGCATTTGCATAATTTTCATTGCCATATATAGCGGGGAGTTACTCCATGATGATCAGATCTACGAATTTCACTCGATGCCAACATAAAGGGAGTAATTTTCAATCCATTTTTAAATTTTCGTGCATGTCCCAAATATATAGCTGGTAAAGAACGTTATTCTGCATGTATATCAAATATGAAACTTGTTGGAGATGATTTTTGATCCGGTGCTATACATAAATATTTATCTTCAGACCATAATAATGTTTGTTGTTGAATTAACAATAGTTCATCATCATTGTTGACAGGTTCCACAATTTCATCTGAATTGTGCACTATCATCATTTGTCCCCAAGAAATCGTCACTCACTTTTATGCCGTAGAATTTATACAAAGGTGAATTTATCAAATACTGTAACCATACTTTCACTATTCTCTTCTGCACTCATCCTTGTAGATATGATGATTTATGTATGAGTCTTCATTTTATATGTAGACTTAATGGCATAATCGTCATCTAATTCTCTAGGTAATTGATGAACCATCGTATTTACGTTAACTGGTAGATTTATTACTTGTCCAATGATCCCACATTGTCCATGTTCATAATGTAAATGACAAATTTGTATAAAGGTAATATCAAATGCTCAGTTACAACATCCAGTGGAGGCAAATGAGTAGTATATGTTGGATATATAAATCCATTTCACGTGGTTATAGTTGGTATCCATCCCTCTTTTAATGAAGTACGACACTTATTACACATCATGAAAGTACTCACTTCTTGTAAATGAAATTCATTTTGAAGTAATTCATATGAAGTTGTTGGAAATGGTTTCAAATCTAATTGAAACCATAAATTATCACAAACATTACAACTAAATCCAAATGGATTTTTGTATACTAGTTTTTCAAACCCACTGTCAGCTCATGTAGACACTATAGGGATGTAATCAGGAATCTCATTATTAGCCATTTCTAATTTTGCTTTTTTTTGTGCATGATATTCATTCATTCTGCTGGAGTTTTAGATTCCTGTTAAATATTAGGCATAATAGAACTCTGTGGTTGACAAGTATTGGGCATAGTTGGTATCTCTGTGGTTGAATTTCATTATTATTCAGAATAGTTTGAATTTCTAATTTTCTTTTCTTCCGTTCACGATATTCCTTCATTATTTCAGCTTGAGTTTTTTTGGGTGCAGTTTGAGAATTCCCAGGCATAACGAAACACTCTCGTTGAATTTCATATGGATTCACAATTCTGTCCAACTTCTCTTTCTTTCACAATATTCCTTTGAACGCTGGGCTGTAGATTTTGGCACAGTCACTCCCATATTAATCATTATGCTAATATAATGATATAACATAGTGTGTCACTGTCCAATTGTACTTGTTGTGTCACTGCAACTTGTTGCATACAATTGAGTTTTCTTGGGAGCACATGTTGTACTTGTTGCATCACTGCAGCAACAAGTACAACGCATGTGCACTGAATTTCATGATGATTTCTAGGTAATGTAACGCTTTTTTCCAAATGAAAATGCCAGTAAAAATGATTTTAATGTCAAAATAACTATCGGAAACTTAATTTTTATGGTAGCAATAACTTAATATTTTAACTTTATTTTTATAGTAGTAATAACTTAATATTTTAACTTTATTTTTATAATATTAGTAACTTAAATAGTAATAATTGAACAAACATCTTACCTTACAAACTATGATACTTATATGTTAGATAACGTACGTTCATTTAATTTTCTTCCTCTTCACTGCTGCTAAGCACAATCTCTTCTGCGGCATTTAGATTTAATGTACCTTCTGCTTTCTGTCACAATTTGAGTCACAATATTTTATGGTCTCAAACAAGCACAAGTTCAATAGCACAGAACCCAGGGATCTCCCAACAAAATACAGTGGACCCCCACTTAGATATAAAGCACAAATTTAACTTTATTACCTTACCAATTAACAAAGTTAAATGATATGTGAAAATCGTAAGACTATTTTCCAGTTAGCAAAATAAAAATAAATTTATGCTTATGTACATAGCTTAATTAATACGTACTGTAACATGTACATACTAACTAATTGATGTAAAATTTAAAACAGTAAAAATGATAGCAATTAATCACAAAGGACACGACGCACACAAGTGAGATATGGAGTAATGAGTTCTGAAAATTTATTTATGCTTTTTATATGATAGGACCAACATTTCCTCAAAGACTAAAATCCGACTCTTCCGGACTTTGATCCTGCCCATTCTCCTTTACGGATCGGAAACATGGATTTGTCTCAAGCTAGATTTAAACAAACTTGAGGTATTCCAAATGCGATGCCTGCGGCAGATCCTGGGCATCACTTCGCGACCACATCGCTAATCATACCATCCGTGCCAGATGCCAACAGCAACCAAATCCAGAAGCAAAGGCTTAGATGGTTTGGCCACGTATGTAGAATGGGCGCGAATAGAATACCATCCACACTCCTTTGGAGACAACGACCCACCCAATGGAGCATTCAACGGACCGCGCCTAGGAAAACATGGGCCAAGCAAGTGGAAAATGACCTGAAGAGCCGACGTCTCGTAACGCATGGTTTGTTTGTTAGTTTGTTATTTGGTTTTTAGGAGCATTAGCAACTAAGGCCATATTGCTCCGGGATATGCGGTGGTCATTCCCTGACCTTTCCGCATCCTCCGTATTTGGTGGTGACGGGTTCGAACCCCGGTCTAATCAAGAAGCGTGTACTACGCACTGCTGCTCCTTCCCACCTGGCTACGGAGGCGCCTCGTAACGCATGGAAGAACATCACAGAGCAAGTCCGAAACCCTGCGGCACCTACAGCAGCGTACTGGTTGCGTGGCCAATCGCCTCCTCCAGCCGCCAGCTAAGGACCAAAGAAGAAGAAGAAGAATTATGATCACATTTTTGTAAAAAAAAAAAAAAAAACTGATTAAACATGCTGTTCAATGATTTTTTTATGCCTAGATTTTGAAAATAATTCTTAAAACTTCACATACACAGCTTCTACAAATACAAGTTTTTGTGTTTACGTATAATAATACTATATCTTACTACAATTTAGGGAAGGTAATAAATAACACTGATCTGTTGAATTACAAATTATAATGTTTGCATGTGTTCACAGATGGTATTTAATGTTGAGGGTTAACAGGTTCAACCTTGTCTGTCTATCTGTTTGATTCCCATCTCTCTCTCAGTAGGACATTGAAAGTTGTAGTGCGAGTGCAGTTATCAGCATATTATTTGTTTCTTCTGTGTTTTGCTTAACATTGCATTGTTAAAATGTTTAAGCAGGAGCAAAAGAAGTCTGAAACACTGTAACAGTTTCTGCTATGTGTGTGGACTGTTAACAACAAAATCTCATATTAAGAAAATTTACAGTATTACTAAATGTGCACATCCTTTGCACTTTGGTTGCAAGATTGGTAATCAGAACAAACTTTGGTTTCCTATATATCTTACCACACCCCATACACCATCCATCCAGACACCTACATATTTACAAATAACCTTTATTTACAGGAAATCTAATAATGTGTGCTGAAACCTTTAGCCTTTATAAACAGCCTCTAGCCTCCGTAGAATACTCTCTAACAATTTTTTTACAAATGTCCTCCAATATTTTCCATTATTTGGCCTTCAAAGTGGCGACCAGTTCAGCTCTTGTTTTTTGAGCAGTCTTTCCTCACACACACCCGATGATCCAATTCATCCAAGGGGTTCTTTATAAGATTGAGGGGAGGGCTCTGGGCTGGCCAGTCCAACTTTGATGCCTATAAAACTTATTTTATAGGGATCAATTACAATGTGGGTAATATGACATGGAACATTGTCCTGTTAATACAGGTATGATCATTCACTGACATACTACCAGAACATAGGTGTCACATTATTCTTCAGGATGTCTAGAAAGACCTCAGCATTCATGGTTTTGTCCAAACAACCAAGGTTCCACACCAAACCTTGACAAACAACCCCAGACCATCATGCTCCCTCTGCAAAACTTCATTGTCAGGACAATGTAGTCCGGCAGATAGCTTTCTCCATGCATTCACCACACTCTGGCACAACTGTCACACTGGTAGACCATGTACTGTGAATAGTCACTCCAAAGCACAGTTTTCCACTGGCCTATGGCTCAAGAACAGTGGGCATTACAACAAACCTGTTGACATCTGACATTAGTTAAGTGATTAGTGGCACAAGTGTGGTAACCCATATTATGTGACATCTTGTACACTGTACTAGTGCTAACATGTCCTAATCATCTCATTGGGTGCCTGTGTATGTGCTGCAGAAATGTCAACTTGCATTCTGAGCAGACTATTGTTTTCGGGAGCCTCCTGTCCCATCCCATCAGCTTCAGAAGGTTTCTGGAATCATTCCTTGACTATTTCAGCACTAGTCTGCTTCCGTTTGGAGATCACATCAATTGTCAACCTTGGGATCTTTGGTGCTGTTGAAAATGTCACATACAAACCAACTGCTTATGTGGCATCCTATTAACATTCTGTGCTGAAAGCCTGTTACTCCGCTGATTGCGGCACCTTGCATTCACAATCAGACTACTGCCTCCTGGAAGGGAGGATATTTATAGTTGTGCCTGACATGTAGTGTAGTGCTTTGTTAGGACATGAACAACTATCAATGGGGGTAAGGTCCAGATATTAATTGTAAGGAAGCAGATGTGCTGTATTACCAGCACCACAAATCTGCAACATCTGAGGTTGTGGCTAACTGGGAAAATTAAAACTATTCCTTTTGCTCTTCATATGGTGTAACAAGTATCATGCAACTACACTGATGATTGCTATTCTGCACTGCAAAAATATCAGAGATGTCCAGAAAAAACAAGCACAGCATCAAATATGCTAACATATCTGAATTAGGCCTGTTTCCCCATAATGAAAACCTGTTGACACTATATCTCCCAAAATCAATGGAAAAAGAAAGCAGTGATGAAATTGGAAAAATTCTTAAGTTACAGACTAATCTACTCTGCTGAACCATCTACTTCAAGAGATTTGGGAAAACCAGCCAGAAAATTACAACATGCCACACTTAATTAAGCAGGAAGAGCTGAATGACTTAAATCACTTTGTGATTTAAACTTATCTGAAGAACAAGCAGAACTCATTGGTTCTAGGTTACAACTGTGAAAGTTACTTGAAGCAGAACTAAAATTATAGTATATTAAAAACACAGTGTTTTCAAAATATTTTGTTATGAAACACAGTATGTGTTTCTGTAAAGATACTGCCTTCTGAATGAACTAAGCATTAAACACAATCCAAATGAATTTATTGATGCCTTAAAGTTAAGTTTAAAGCAGTTTTGCCGCACAACAGAAATGCATTCCCATTAGTTCCTTTTATTCATGCTGTTGACTTGGACCACTTAAAAGCAATCATAAAAGACTTCCAAAAATGTTTTGATCAGCAGCAGGTACAATATGGTTGCAGCTTACATGAAGAATTTTAACAATGTAAACATTCATCAATGAATAAAATTAATTTTTGCACATTCATCAAACTTTCTGATCAGAGTTTGTAAAGATATTATTGTTAAAAAACGGATTCAAACAATTTTTATGTCAGGACATATCTCACATAAATCTTCTGGTTATCTCTGTTGTCATGCATTTTTGGAATATACCTTCTCATTATACCATTATATTATGGGAAAATCCCTTCCCATTTGTGCACTTTCACCTTAAAACTACATTTGAAGAATGCATGATGTTTGAAAATTGGGAGGTTATTTTGTGTATGCATGTGCGAGTTGAATTGTGAGATGTGTGTGTGTGCGCGCATGGGTGCGTGTGCACCCACATGCACCAACACATCAATGCATGATTTTGTATTCCTGAATACAAAATCATGCATTAATGTGTGTACCTTTTGTACCTTTTTTGTTAATAAGCCCTGTAAACATAATAGCATTAGTAGTAGCAAATGATGCAAGAAAGCAAGCTTATTAAGCATCAGCAAAAAAAAAAAAACCCCTTCCCACATCGCCTATCCATCCCCCTCCAATAGTGTCTAATTCTTCCTTGAATTTATTCAAACTACCCATTTCTACAACGTCAGATGGAAGTTTGTTCCAACAATCAATCACCCACTCGCTGAAGACAAAAGTCACACATCTGTCAAGTTTGCCTTCATCCTTCCTCAATTTGAATTTATGCTCTCCCCACATGTGTAGTCTCAGCAATGAGCTTGATCAAGCCATTCAAAGCCTTAAACATCTCAATCAGGTCACCTCAGAGGTGTCTAGTCCCCAGACACTGCAAACAACATAGAGGAATACCTCTCTTTGTAAGACTACCGTTTTGTTCCCTTCCAATCATTTTGCCCTTCTCTGCAAACGATCCAGCAGATCTACATTCTTTCTAAAATAAAGCCTCTGGACCTGTATTCAGCACTCAAGATGCAGCCTAACTATTGCCTTGGACATTGGGATAATCCTGCATTTCATTGACAAAAACCTTATGAGCTGTGCTAGCAGCATATCTGTACTCTTAGAATTTCATATCTGAATGCACAATTATCTCCTTTTACTGTGGTATTTAGTACCACACAGTTGGTAGTACATTAATCTCAGATTACTGCTACCCATATGCAGTGCCTTGCATTTGCCAATGTTAAACTTCAATAGCTATTTCTCTGCCTAATAAATAACGCATTATGTACAGTCGGTCCTTGTATAACACGTGTTTGCATTACACGAATTCGATCATACACGATTTATAAATAGGGGAACGTTATCTTATATAACACGAACCGAATTCGCTTATACACGATTCGCCTTTGTGTTTACAAGAAATGGCAGTCGAATGCGGAATCACCCCAACTGAACGCAACACGATAGGAACAAAGATTCTGAAAATGTATTTATGTGTTTTATATCAGTGAAGGGGAAACACATTTCACCATAATAACGTAAAAACCAACACAATTCCAGCTATCGATATAATCGCAAATGCAATTAGATGGAGTTTACTACCAGTTTATAACAGATTCCACTAGCAGAAACGCAACTGGAAATTGTTTTTATTGTCTTATGGTAGTAACCCCCAGAAATGTGCTTTAGTAAAATGTGAGGTGTTAATAGTGTATCTCGGCCTTTACGGTGTTGTTTATTCAGTTGCTACACACGTGCAGCTTTGTTTCTGTGTATCAAGCGTGCCACCTCGTTTTGTAATTGTGCTTTATTCCCTAAAAATGAGTAAAATACTTAAAAGGTGTGAAAAGGAAGCGTCCTGGCTAAGACACTGCAGATTCAGAGAAAAAAAAAAAAGAAGCAATATCGATAAACAGAGGCGGACTGGGTCAAAAATTCTTACCCGGGAAAATTTGTAGTGGCCTCATACTACGGTTTATGGCCAAAATCACACCGGCCTCCGGCCCACCGTGGTTTCCCCCGTAAGGCTTATGGCCAGTCCGCTTCTGTCAATAGAGAAAAAATATGAAATTGTGAAACGCTTTGAGTGAAATGAAAGACCATGTGATATTGCACGTGCTACAGACCTAAATGAGGCAACGCGGAGAATTACAAAGAATGCAGAGAAAATAAAAACAACTTTCATAGCGGGAACAACTCAAAGTGTAATTAAAATCCATTAGATTAAGACACAAAGAATTGGAAGAGATGGAACGGCTGTCATCTCTTTGGATAGAAAATCAAACAAAAAGCAAGTTTGCTTACGATAGAAGCAAAAGCATTAGCAATATTTTATTACGACTTACGTATTATAATTTATACTTACGTATTATAAAATACGTAAGTATTTTATTACGACTATTTTATTTAATATAATAAATTTTTTACGAATAAAATACGTATTTTATCCGTAAAAAATACTTTTTTAGTATTAAAAAATACTAAAAATACTTTATTATAATATAATATTATTTTTATTACGTATTTTAATCGTTATAAAATACGTAAGTATTTTATAACGATTAAACGATAGAAGCAAAAGCACTAGCAATATTTTTTTACGTAATAGTCATAATAAAATACGTAAATATTTTATTACGATTATTTATTGTGTTTGGTAATGTTTTGGTTCCAAATGTGTGTTCAATCTTGAGTGGTCGGCACCTAACCCTACTTTTCCCATAGGGCCTGTTGTTTATATTGCACGATTTTGCATTGCACGAGGTTTTCTAGGAACGCAACTATCGTGCTATACGAGGACAGACTGTATTACTTAATTATGTTTTGCCACTGTATATAACACTAGTTGGCAAAAAAAAAAAAAAAAAAAAAAAAAAATTCATTCCCTGTTAAAATTCGGGATGATTCTTGTAGATTTGATGTTGCTGAATTCAAATATGGCAACCATGTTGCTGCAATACCCACCAATTTTAAGGGAGAAAGGATTAAAGTCAAAAACTAAGTTTCTATAAAAATAACATTTCATATATTTTAAGAAAATGTTACATACAATACAAAATATTGAACAATGGCTCTATTAACCTTATTCTATTTACAAAAAATGTTTATCTGATAAAAAAAAAAACAAACAAACTTATTTTGTCATTTTTTGCCTTTTATAATTGTCCATTACTGTCCCACGTATGAGATTCCAACAGTGTGACAAAATATTTGGACTCCATTTTCCATTGTATCTTTTTTTCCATTTGAGAATCTTGGTGAAAACTTTTATCGTGTTCTTTGGACACAGCTCTCAAGTTTTCAGAAAAAAAGTCTAAATCGGACTTTAAGAAATAAAGCTTTAATGGGCATGTTGCATCCCAACTCTTTGTACACTAAAATTAGCTTATCCACAATTTCACTGTAATTTTGTGATTTCCCATTAACGTTCCGGCAGACAATTTCCAATGCCTTCCAGGCTCTCACTTCTATATCATTTAATTTTTTCATGAATTCCTCATCTTGGAATAGCAGTTTGATTTGAGGCCCCACAAAAATTCTCTCTTTCATCTTGGCCTCACTGACTTGAGGAAACTTTTGCCTCAAACAGGAAAGTCCTTTTTTGTCCATCGCTTTCACAAATATTTTTATCAAACCTAGCTTGATGTGCAATTCAGGTAAACAGATTTTTTACTTATCCACCAAAGCAGGATGTGCTACATTTTCTGGCCTGGTGTACTTTATAAACGGTTTGGCCATTTTTTTTATCATGTAGTGGCATTCCTTCAATCGGCTGAAGGAATGCCACCACAAGAGAGTTTATATAAATACAAACTCTTATTTTATCATCAAAAGCAAAGGGGTTCCAGTTGGCTGTATACAACCCGTGTGCTTTCAAATGGTAAATTATTCTACAGAGGCATATTGCTAATCCTCTTGTTTTGTGGTTGTTTGTTAGGTACATTGTCAACAATGTACCTAACCACTTTTTCCCAAAGCATTTAATGTGCACTCTTAGACTGTTGTTGTTGTTGTTGTCAGTCATTTTAAGAAAGGCAAGCTGGAAAATATCACCAGGCAAGCTGGAAAATATAGAAACACAATTTTTAAAAAATAAAAATAGGTAAAATTAGTTATGTAAATTATACATTTAAAAATAAATGTATTTTTATATGTAAAATATATTTACGAGATCATACATCAACACCAGGCAAGATGGAAAATGCAGAACACAATTTTTAAACAAAAATAGGAAAAATTAATCATGTAAATTATACATATAAACATAAGTAAGTGTTTAACATACTTTTTGCTGGAAGAGTTAGGTGAGGTAAAAATTGGCATCAAAAAACGTTGTGATTGAAAGTTTAACTTTATTTTTAATTTATAGTATAGTCAATTAATCAATTAAATTTATTAACCTTATTAATTTTCATTGTATTTAAAAGGAAATCATGCCCCAGAGTTGAGCAGCAAAGCAACGTGCAAAAAGTAGCAGTAGTGCTGTGGCTCAGGGGAGAACCGAAGGAGGCAATTCTCCAACACATCACAGCCTAAAAAAATGTACAACTTGTGAAACGTTTGTGGACTTTCAGGAACAGGATATGATCTAGCTAAGGAGGATATCTTTGTGTGTGCTAGGTGCAGAGTGTCAAGAAATTAGGCATCAATTCAGTGTTCTGATGGGCGTCTATGAGAGTTTGAACAGTAGGGTAGATGCAACCGAAGGAATTACTCTTATGCATTAGGCAACACAGAAACAATCTTCAAAGCAGATAGTTATTGTTGGTGACTCTATCATCATGGAGTCAGGAAATATATTGTGCAAAAAGGATAGGTGTAATAGGACCAGGGTATGTCTGACAGGGGAAAAACATGATTTTGTAGAGCAGATATCATCTTTAAAAGACACAAAGGGTGATATTGTTGTACACGTTGGCACTAATGAATTTAAAAATAGGAGATCTGAAGACTTACTTAACAAAGTACAGGTCAATGTTGAAAAAAAAGTCGTAGGTTAAATTTGAAGGTAGGGGTCATGCTGTTAGTTAAGAAACACAAAATCTAAGGAAATGCATCCAGTTGACATGGATAGGCATTGCAGTATTGAGTCAGTTTGGTGAGACATAAGCACTGGAAAAGCAAGCAAAATTGAGAGTAGGAGTGTGTTATAGGCCTAATAACTCTGATAAGTATAATGAACAACAGTACAGAGAAATAGAGTGGGCCAGTAAATCAGATTGTCTTATAATGGTGAATTTTAACATCCCAGATATAGACTGGAACTTGTGGGTCACTTGATCACTTGCACAGTAGCAAGGCTTTTGTGGATTTATTGGATGTTTTCTACAGCAGCATGTTTGAGAGGCAACCAGAGGGAGTGATACTCTTGATCTGATATTCAGCAGTATTTATTCGTGCATTAAGGATCTGCAGATAAAGGAACCACTAGATGGCAGTGATCACAGCGTACTGATGTGGAATTTACTCAAAGATATAACTACCATCGGGGGTAAAGGGAAGGGTGTTATCTTTGGCAAAGGATGCAAAGAAAAATATTAAAGGCGTCTTTACTTATGTAAGCTCTAGAAGGAAGGGGATGAATCATATTGGTCGACTTGATATCGATGGTTCAATTGTTGATGATCCTGCTGAGGTAATTGACAAACTTAATGAGTATTTTGCATCTACATTCACATATGAGAAGTTATTAGGGTAGGAGAATGCCAGAAGTTTATCAAACTGTAACAGGGAACTAAGGCGCCTCCATAGCCAGGTGGGCAGGAGCAGCAGTGCGTAGCACAAGCTTCTTGATTAGACCAGGGTTTGAGCCCGTGACCACCAAATACGGAGGATGAGGAAAGGTCAGGGAATGCCCACCACATATCCTCAGAGCAATATGGCCTTAGTTACTAATGCTCCTAAAAAAACAAATAACAACAACAGGGAACTAAAAGATTTTGTAATAACTGAGAGCAAAGAGATCTATCCAGTTATTAAAGGAAGCAGTAAAGGAGGTAAGCAGGCCCGTAGCAATGATTATGAGGGCATCCTTGGACCCAGAGCAAGTCCCCACAGACTGGAGATGTGCAAATGTATCACCAATTCACAAAGGGGGATCGAAAGGTGACACAAGCAATTACAAACCTTTAGTAATTGTGCCGGGGAAAATAATGGAGTTATTGGTTAAAGAAGCACTGCAGTATCATCTAGACAAGACTGCAATTATAGTTCAGACTACTACCATCACTGAGAGCATGGGTTTGTTAAGGGGAAGTCTTTTCTGACCAATTTGATTGGATACTACGATGTGGTCACAAAGGAACTAGATGCAAAAAATAATTTTGATATCATATACTTGGATTTTAGGAATGCTTTTGATACTCTTGCACAGGGAAGACTACTGTACAAGTTGGAGCAGTATGGCATTAACGGCAAGTTGCTGCTGTGGATAAAGGGATGGTTGAGTGGGAGAAGACAGAGACTGGGCATCAATAGACACTGCTCTTCGTGGACTAATGTTATTAGTAGTGTCCCCTAGGATCCATGTTGGACTCTGTTATTTTCTGTATTTATCAATGATACTGATGAAGGTATATCAGACTTAATGTCCAAATTTGCACATGATACGAAGGTTGGTAGGGTTGTTAATAGCAATAAGGACAGTATGCTACTGCAACAGGAGCTGGAAAAGTGCAGATGGGCTGAAACGTGACAAATGAAGTTTAACATTTACAAATGCAAAGTGCTGCATATGGATAGCAGTAAACCCAGAATAACATACCAACTGTGCAGCACTACACTCAGAGTAGTGGAGAATGAAAAAGACCTGGGGGAAATTGTGCAGTCAGATATGAAGTTTTCTGAGCAGTGCAGACAGGCTGCAAGAGCAGCTCATGGGCTCTTGTCAATGATATACAGGAATTTTGCTAGCAGAGATAAGGAGGTGATTACCCTTTGTACAAGGCACTGTTCAGGCCACACCTTAAGTACTGCATACAGGTCTGGAGGCCTCACTTTAGGAAGGATGTAGAGCTGCTGGAACAGAGAAGAGCAACAAGATTGGTGAGGGGAACAAAGGGTTGCTCTTACCAGGAGAGGCTTAAGTTCTGCAAATTGCAGCATCTGGAGACTAGGCACCTGCAGAGGTGCCTAGTCTCCACTATTGCTGAGAGTGATCTGATTGAAGTGTATAAGGCCTTGAATGGTTTGAGCAAGCTCAATGCTGATGAGATTCTTCCTCTTGCTCAATTCTACACCTGAGGGGGCATAAATTCAAATTGAGGAAAGATAGTTGTAGAACAGACGTGCAGACATTTGCCTTTAGCCACTGGGTGGTTGATTGCTTGAATAAACTTCCATCTGTCATTTTGGAAGTTGACAGCTTAAATAAATTCAAGGCTGAACTAGATAAACTTTTAGAGTGAATTGATGGGTGAAACGGAAAGTTTTTTTCTTGGCTGACGCTATATAAGCTTGCTTTCTTGCATCATATGTCTCTACTAATGCTAATGCCTTTTTAGTGTTCTTTAAATAGAAATACAGCAGCTTTGCATTTTATAATCCGTACAACATGCAAATAATTTTCCATATACAAACATAACACATGATAAACCATTTAAACAGCACACTATTGCCAGAAACGGTCACTGCAAAAATTCTCAAAATAAGAACCAAAGATATAATTTGCCTTTATACTGGCATTTTTCCATAAACTTAAGAATAATGGCATTTTTCCATAAACTTAAGAATAACAGAAAAATAAGAAGTTTAAATTTTCTACCATTATATATTCACCAAGTCTTGCTGCTCGCAACCCACAGGGAAATTTCCCAGTCATCTGATCACCCCTAGTACAGAGAAGATTATTGAAATGAGGTTTTCATTTCAATTCACCATCTTGAGACAAAATTACCACTCAAATTATAATTATCACATTTACAGTTCATTCAAAACACTTTTCAGCATGTATAAGAGTGTCTATGATTTTCTAGATAAAGTGTTTACTTTGAAAATCAGATTTCAGTCAACAAATTTTGACAGTATCAATAGTATAACCATATACATTAAGAATGTAAATATCACCACTCTCACTACAAATTGGATATTTTAAATAATGATTATTTCACTGCTGACCAGAAGGAAAAAATCCAAAACATTCATATGCAAAGGATTATTTTGAATGGTTCTAACCATTCAACATATCCTTTGCAACTACCGTATTTCCCCATGTATAAGACGCACCCTTTTTCGAAAAATTTGGGGTATAAAAACTGGGTCGTCTTATACAGTGGGGTTGTAGATTTTTTTTTACTTGCATTTCCCGCTTTTTCGCGCTTGTTGCCTTTGCGCTCAATGTTTCACACTTGTTACCGCTATATTAGGTTACGTTTTGCCACGTTCTGCCCAGAAATGGCTCAGAAAAGATTTTCATACAGTGCTGAATTCAAGTTAAAAGTGATCCAGTTTGCAAAAGTGAATGGAAATCGTGCTGCTGAACAAAAGTTTGGTCCTCCTCCAACTGAGAAAACAATCCGAGACTGGCTAAGGGAAGAAGAAACCCTACTGAAAACGCCACAGCAGAAGAAGGCCATGAGAGGCAAGTCAGCAAAATGGCCTGATTTAGAGAGGGAATTGAAGATATGGATTGAAGAGCAAAGGGCAATTGGAATTCCTGTGTCCACAAAGATGGTTCAGCATGAGGCAAGAAGAATTGCTGATGAAAAAGAAGTTACTGATTTAAAAGGAGGACACAATTGGTGCTTCAGGTTCATGAAACGAAATGGACTAAGCATGCGTACATGCACCAGACTCGCCCAAAAGATGCCTGAAAGCTATGAGCAGAAGGTCCTTGAATTTCATCGTTTTGTCATTCACTGTCGGAAGACACATCAGTTTGAGTTGGGACAGATTGCAAATATGGACGAAGTCCCCCTTCAATTTGATGTCCCAAGTAACAGAACTGTTGATAAGAAGGGGGTAAAAGCTGTAACTGTGAAGACAAGTGGACATGAAAAGAGTCATTATACAGTTGTTCTAGCTTGTTGTGCCGACGGAACCAAGCTGCCTCCTATGCTGATTTTCAAAAGCAAAACAATGCCAAAAGAAGACATTCCTCGAGAAGTGATTGTCCACGTTCATGACAAGGGTTGGATGGATCAGGATGGGATGAAGATCTGGTTTGAGAAAGTTTGGAGCAGGAGACCAGGTGGGCTCTTACGCAAACCTGCCCTATTGGTGCTTGATCAGTTCAGGGCACACATAACAAAAAACACAAAGAAGATTGCTGCAGAGCAAAAAACAAAACTTGCCGTCATACCTGGAGACTTGACATCCCAGCTCCAACCACTTGATGTCAGCATTAACAAACCCTTCAAAGCTGCCATGAGAGACGAGTGGAACCAATGGATGAAGTCTTCTGTGGACAATTTGACACCCGCAGGAAGAGTGAAGAAACCAACTATAGGAAAAGTTTGTACCTGGGTGAAAAGATCCAGGGATAATATCAAGATTGAGATCATTGTCAAGTCATTTAAGAAGTGTGGCATTTCAAATGCCATAGATGGAACTGAGGATGGGGCAATATATGAAGACAGTGATTCGTCATCAGACACAGATGAGGACAAGCTAATGGATGGGAGTTTTGACAGTGATGAGCAGTTGTATGAATTTTATGATGAATAAAACTTGAGTTCAATAACTTTATGTAATACATTTTTTTTCAAATTTTGGGCCCTAAAAATTAAGGTGCGTCTTATACATGGGGATATACGGTACTTAAAATATCAAAGTAATTTTTTTTTACTAACTACTATGCTTTTTTCTTATGTGGAAAGAAACACACAAAACCAAGTAAATTATGCTTAGCTATATTGCAAAGTTACACCAAGGCACATTCCTCAAATTAAAAATTCAATCAGACAATAGGCAACATTTCAAAGATAATTAAGCTGTAAAATAATGAGGTTCTTGAACAATGATTTTTTTATTTATAATTTGTCATTTAACAAAAGTATTTAAAAAATAATAATTAAAAATTACATACTCTGGCTTTCTTTTCTTCTAATTCTCTCCTCTTCTTTTCTTCCTTTTCTACTATTATCTGACTTAAACTTTTTTTCTTTTTGACTTGTGTTGCTATCAGTAAAATTAAATTTATACTGATCACAATTGATAATAACATTTTATTATTCATTAAACTAATTATTTTTCTCCTTTAACATAAAAGACAATTTCTTTTAAAATCCAACATTTTATAAGGATTACGCAAATAGGTTTATTCTTTGTCAGATTAGTTTTAACAAATGCAAAATATGTTGCTAGTGCAGCTCATGGAGTTCTGTCAATGATATGCAGAGAAACCTCTCTAAACCAGACACCACTAGATCAGAAGAAAAGTGTCCAATATATGGCAAGGACTGATTTATAAAGGTCTGTGTAGTAAGTTCCAATATTCTAAAAACTGAAATTAACTGTAACTGGTTACAGGCACAGAATTTTTTTTTATTATCATTGTAATATGAGTTTCATTTAATTAACTTTTACACAACCTACAGTAAACAAATAATTAACTTTTAGTAAAAATGATGGCTTTGTTTAGAACATTTCATTTTCATTATGGATAACACTGGTTGGCAAAAAAAAAAAAAAAAAACAACATTTTTTTGCTCCCTGCTAAAATTTGGGGTGATTCTTGTAAATTTTATGTTACTGAATTCAAATATGGCAACCATATTGCTCTAAATAACACCCATAAATTTTAAGAGAGAAGATATTAAAGCCAAAAACTAGTAAAAAAAAAAATTTCACACATTTTAAGAAAATGTGTGAAATGTTACATACAACACAAAATATTGAACAATGTGTCTATTACTGCAATAATTAAAGACCAACACCAGCCAGGAATTAAAAATTTTACTATAAAAATAAAATATACAGAATATAATGAAATACTGTGATACACTATCGGAAGACTAAAATATTACAATAAAATAAACTACGATAAAACGTTAAAAATGTAGTTAGCAATAAAATTATCTAAAATAAACTGGATTAAAAGCGATAAAAGCTGAAGCTTTCGGAGACTGCTGTCTCCTTCTTCAACAGATTTTTGCTCCCTGCTAAAATTTGGGGTGATTCCTGTAGATTTTATGTTGCTGAATTCAAATATGGCAACCATATTGCTCTAAATAACACCCATCAATTTTAAGAGAAGGAGACATCACTGTTGAAGAAGGAGACGGCAGTCTCCGAAAGCTTCAGGTTTTATCGCTTTTAATCCAGTTTATTTTAGATAATTTTTATTGCTAACTACATTTTTTAACGTTTTATCGTAGTTTATTTTATTGTAATATTTTAGTTTTCCGATAGTGTATCACAGAATTTCATTATATTCTGTATATTTTTTTTTATAGTAAAATTTTAATTCCTGGCTGGTGTTGGTCTTTAATTATTGCAGTATGGAATTTCCCGGCCCCATAGGCCTGTTTGAAGAAATGGGTCTATTAACCTTATTCTATTTACAAAAATGTTTACCTGATGAAAAAAAACTTATTTTGTAATTTTTTTACCTTTTATAATTGTTCATTGATGTCTCACGTACAAGATTCTAACGTAGTCTGCCAAAATATTTTGACTCCATTTTCCATGGTATCTTTTATTCCCTTTGAAAATCTTGGTGAAAACTTGCACCATTTTCATCGGACACCACTCTCAAGTTTTCAAGAAAGAAGCCTAAATCGGAATTTAAGAAATGAAGTTTTAATGAGACGTTGCATCCCAACTTGTTAACGACAGTAATCACAGTATGCTACTCCAACTGGATCTAGATAAGTTGGGAAAATAGGCTGAGAAGTGGAAACTGGAGTTTAACATTGACAAATGCAAAGTACTCCATATGGGTAGCAATAACCAAAGAGAAACATACCAACTGGGTGGTACTACACTCAGGGAAGTCAGATGTTTGTTATTTGGAGCATTAGCAACTAAGGCCATATTGCTCCGGGATATGTGGTGGTCATTCCCTGACCTTTCCGCATCCTCCGTATTTGGTGGTGACGGGCTCGAACCCCGGTCTAATCAAGAAGCGTGTGCTAAGGACTGCTGCTCCTTCCCACCTGGCTACGGAGGCCCCACTCAGGGAAGTGGAAAGTGAAAAAGACCTGGGGGTAACTGTGCAGCCAAATATGAAGTTCGCTGAGCAGTGCAGATGGGTTGCCAGGGCAGGTCATGGAGTCTTGTCAATGATATATAGGAATTTTGCTAGCAGGGACAGGGAGCTGATAATCCTGTTATACAAGGCAATGGTCAGGCCACACCTAGAGTACTGTGTACAGGTCTGGAGGCCTCATTTTAGGAAGGATGTAGAGTTGCTAGAACGAGTACAAAGAAGGGCAAGATTGGCGAGGGGAACAAAAGGGTGCTCCTACCAAGAAAGGCTTAAGTTCTGCAAATTGCAGCACCTGAAGAGTAGGCACCTGTGAGGTGATCTGATTGAGGTGTATAAGGCCTTGAATGGGTTGAGCAAGCTGAATGCTGATGGGATTCTTTGTCTTGCTCAGACTAAAAACCTGAGGGGGTCACAGTTTCAAATTGAGGAAAGATAGTTGTGGAATAGATGTGCGGAAATTTGCCTTTAGCCAGCGGGTAGTTGATTGGTGGAACAGGCTTCCATCTTTTGCTGCGGAAGCTAATAACCTAAATAAATTTAAGGCTGATCTGGACAGGCATTTGGAACGAATGGAGGGATGAAATGGAAGGGTTTTTTTTTTTGGCTGATGCTGCATAAGCTTGCTTTCTTGCATCGTATGCCTCTACTAACTCTTTGTGCACTAAAATTGGCTTATCTGCAATTTCACTGTAATTTTGTGATTCCTCATTGCTTAAAAAGTTCAGGCAGACATTTTCCAATGCCTTCCAGGCTCTCATTTCTGTAGCATTTAATTTTTTTTTGTGAATTCCTCATCTTGGAATAGCAGTTTGATTTGAGGACCCACAAAAATTCTGTCTTTTATCTTGGCCTCACTGACTTGAGGAATCTTTTGTCTCAAACAGGAAAATCCTTTTTTGTCCATCGTTTTCACAAATATTTTTATCAAACCTAGCTTGATGTGCAATGGAGGTAAACAGATTTTTTACTTATCCACCAAAGCAGAATGTGCTACATTTTTCTGGCCTGGTGTAGTTTCTGAATGGTTTGGCCATTTTTTTTTTTTTTTTTTATCCTGTAGTGGCACTCCTTCACTCAGCTGTCCCACTCACATAAAAAGCAGCAGTATTTAGTGTATCCACCTTTCAACCCAGTCAGCAAAGCCACCACTTATAGGTTGCCACATATATTCCATTTGCATTCTTGATAGCATATTTTTTGCAAAAAAAAAAAAAAAACTTATAGGTTCTCGTACGGTTCCTTTCTGTGAATTGCATGGGCTAATGGTATCAATGGATACTTATTTCTATCTATTATGGAGTAAAACTGCTTTCAAACTGACCTTGGATGAATCAATGAAAAGCCTCTACTGCTCGGGGATGTGGTCCAGAATGTAACTCTTTCATTAATTACTGTTGGACATTGCTGCAATAAACCAAAGCATCATCCAGGGAGTAACAGGTCATTATGTTAGATTGCCTCTTCCTATAAAAAGACACCTTGACACACTTTTTCAAGAAGATTCCACTGCTGAAGTGGTGATACTACAGGGTGGGTCTCGGTAAATATTAGAACAAAAGAAAAAGGCGATAGTCAGAACTGATGCATGGCTACACAATTTATTTATGGCTGTAAAATTTACACAAATTGCAATTATTAATACACCATAAACCATGTCTATGTCTTGAATATAACATCTAGCAAATGACCTCCATCGGCGTCGATGCATTTCTGCAAGTGCTCCTGGATGCTCTTCATGATATCCTGAATCATTTCCTGGGGAATGACCTCAATCTCTTCTCGGATTGACGTCTTCAAATCCCCAATACTGTGTACCCACCGGGAGAAAACTTTGTCTTTGAGACAAAGAAAAAAGTCTGGGCTGTAAGGTCTGGAGACCTAGCCAACCACGGGACATCCCAAAATCGCGAGATCAGTCGATGTGGAAAGAACTGCTTCAGCTTAGCCATCGGGGTATGGGCTGTGTGGACTGTAGCCCCATCTTGCTGGAACCATGTCGTGTGGAGAATACCTTTTCTCCATACTTCTGGAACGAAAAAGTTATCAATCATGTTCCCATACCACTCGGCGTTGACAGTCACTGTGTGTTCTTCATAGTCTTCGGAGTTTCCACCGGCCCCACAATGTCGGTGGAAACTCTGATAGCACACACCACACGACGACCTTTGGGCTACTGTGTGGTTTTCATGAAGAAGGTGCAGGTTGCTATCTGCCCAATAATGGAAGTTTTGCTTATTCACAAACCCGTTAAGATGAAAGTTCGCTTCATCAGACATACAGTGGTACCTCGACATACGAGTTTAATTCGTTCCGTAACCTTGCTCGTATGTCAAATTGCTCGTATCTCAAAGCAATTTTCCCCATTGAAATTAATTGAAATGCCATTAATCCGTTCCAGCTCCCAAAAAACCACCTCAGTTGTTTTTGTTAAGTGTTTTTGAATAAGAAAAATGTACTGTATTTACAAGAAGAAACATTTATTTATAAATAACAAATACATATTCTATAGAAACATAATAAAAGAAAAGGTGAAGTGCTTACGGAAGCGTATAATTTTCGTCATTGGTCTTCGCTTTTTTTGTCACGCTTTGCTCATTTTCACCTGCAGATCGTTTAAAAAAACTGTCCAAGGAGGTTTGTTTCTTCCTCCCTTTCAGGATATTGCGGAAATGTGTTAGGCAAGTTTCGTTGAACAACTCCGATGCACGACCAGTTGCAACTTTTTCGGGGTGATTTTTATCCATGAACTCTACAACTTTCTCCCACATTCCCAAGATCTCCTTTATATTTCTTGTAGAGATAACCTTCTCCATCTCTGGCTCCTCTTCAAAACTAATTTTTCGTTGAACCACCATATGCTGCTGCGAATGTAGATCGTGTAACTCCTCGGTTGTCAACTCCTGAGTCTGTTCCTCGACAAGTTCGTTCACATCTCTCTCATCCACCTCCAGACCCATGGATTTTCCCAGAGAAACAATCTCCTCTACCACTGACACTTCGGGTTCCAATCCTTCGAAAGCCCTTTCAGCTACAGCCTCAGGCCACAGCTTCTTCCATGCAGATATTAAGGTCCTCGTTGTAACACCCAGCCAGGCCTGATCAATAATTCTTAGGCATATCACGATGTTGATTTTTTTTTTTTTTTTTTTGATTTGGTAGTTGTTGGCGCATCGGCTTCTGTGGCCATATTGCACCTCCAAAGGTTTTTGCAGTACAGTGATCCAAGCCCGAGGCGGGAATCGAACCCGCGACCTTTGGGTTGCCGGGCAGGTACTTTACCCACTCGGCTAGCCCGGTCGGCATCACGATGTTAAAGTGGTCCTTCCAGAACTCTCGAAGGGTAAGGTTTGTGTTCTCCGTCACTTCAAAGCAGCGCCGAAAAATGTGCTTGGTGTACAACTTCTTAAAATTAGAAATCACCTGCTGATCCATGGGCTGCAGGATAGGAGTGGTGTTGGGTGGTAGGTAGAGAACCTTTATAAACTTGAACTCTTCGAGTAAATCATCTTCGAGATTTGTTGGGTGAGCAGGGGCATTGTCGAGGACGAGAAGGACTTGCATGGGTAGGTTGTTTTCCTGTAGATATTTTTTAACAGAAGGGCCAAACACCAGGTTTATCCACTCCACAAAGAATTTCCTGGTGACTCCGGATTTGCCCTCCACATAACTTGTAGTTTTTCTTTTAAAATCTTATGTGACTTAAAGGCTCTGGGATTTTCCGAATGGTATACTAGCAGAGGCTTGATTTTGCAGTCGCCACTCGCATTGGCGCAAAGTGCTAGAGTTAATCTATCCTTCATGGGTTTGTGACCTGGCATCGTCTTCTCCTCTGCCGTTATGTAAGTCCTATTCGGCATCCTTTTCCAGAAAAGCCCTGTCTCGTCACAGTTGAAGACTTGCTGAGGGATGTATCCTTTGGCTTCTATCAGTTCGGAAAACGTTTTGATGTAAACCTCAGCTGCCTTCACATCCGAACTTGCTGCCTCACCATGCCTGACGACGGAGTGAATGCCGGTCCTTTTCCTAAAGTTGTCAAACCAGCCCCGACTGGCTTTAAACGAGTCTTCCGATTCCTCGTTTGTGGAAGTGTGTGGGATCTTCTTCAGAAAATCACCGTAAATCGCTCGTGCCTTCTCACATATGATACTTTGAGTTAAGAATCCTCCTTGAAGCTGCTTCTCTGTCACCCACACCATCAGTAGTTTCTCCATTTTCTCATGGAGAGAGAGGTCCGGAGCTTAGAAATTATTGTAACGCCCTTGGCTGGCGTTATACCCTTTATCAACTTCTTCTGTTTAAGCACAGTACATATCATTGATGTGCTACGCCCGTACATCCTCGCCAAGTCAATTACTCGCACACCTTGCTCATGTTTTTCTATGATTTCACGCTTTAATTCAATAGACATCATCTTCTTCTTCGGATCCATGGTTATAAAAATAAATTTGATAATGTTTTGTAAATGTACAAAAAGCAAAAAACGCGAACCCAACTTATCAAAAATGCTACGAAAACGAGGGAAACAAGCACACAGACTGAGGTCTAGTCTGAGGTGGGAGAAACTGTTAGACGCTGCACACGACCCCAACATGCGCCCCGCATGTTGGGGTCGTGTGCAGCAGTGTAGTGTGCGATTCCTCGTATCTCAAATCTTGCTCTCATCTCAAAGCAAAATATCGGTCGCTCGGCGGCTCGTATCTCAAAACACTCGTATATTAGGGCACTCGTATATCGAGGTACCACTGTAACCAGAGAAGTGAAAATTAACTTGTCTTGCTCCAATATCTCAAGGAATTTTGTGCAGAAGTCTCGCCTGCTCACTTTATCTGCCAGCCGTAGCTCTTGAAGTTCCAACTGTACAACTTGCAATTTGTACAGTTGGAACTTTAAATCAAATTTCACAATCCGATGCAGGGAACAGCGACACGTGTGCAGTTTTCTTGCATGGCGATGAACTAATTACCGGGGACTTTGCTGAAAAGCCTCACGGACTCATTGGACATTGTCAGGCATATGCACTGTCTTTTGGGGCCCCTCATGCTTCTTATCGGTGACTGAACCCATTTGTCACCACTGTTTCACTAACTTTATATCATCCTTCTGTTAGGAACATGGAAATGGCAGTCGTTTCCAAAGCACAACTCACGCTGCATGGCTATAACACTCTTCTCACGCACATAGGCCTCAACAGTCTGAATACGCACCTGCACCAGCCGATGACTCGTGGTGAACTAAATGGCATACTTTTGTGTTCTTCTGTGATTGGGCAAGACAGGTGGCACCACCACACTTTCCTATCTGCAGGGTTGCCACTTGTTATTTACTATTTACTGAGACCCACCCTGTAGTAATTGAGCCTTGGTTTTTTGGAGAGGTCCAAATCTCTGACCAAATTGTTCAATTAGATTTGAAAAGTCTAGATCCATACTCGTTCCAGGTTCTTCATCTTCTGGAGACTCCTTTTCCGAGCCTGAATCAGAGTCAAGTCCATAAGTTTCTGGTGTAACTTTTGCTTGACCAATCAGAAATATTGGTCAAGCAAAAATAACAATCATTTATGTGGTCTCAAGGTTCCCCCACCATATCACCAGAACAGCAAAAGGCATTGATTTATAGCTAACTCTAAGGCATCCTGTCAAAATCCTGTTGATACAGTCAGAATGAAATTCTCCTTTTTTTCGTCTAACAGTCTGCTGGCTATCCAAACCAAGCAAGGTGGATTTTCATTCATCAGAAAATAAAAAAAATTTTACCTGTTCCTTAGACCAACTAGCATGCTCTTTTGCTCACTAAAAATGCTGGGCTTTCAATTTTTGCATCAAAAGTGGCTTTTTTCTTGAGTGACATGCTACTAATCCCGATGAGAAAAAGCATTACTTGCCCAGTAGTACTTGACTTTACTATTGTATCCTCCTCCACCCTTGCTTTTTTGAGATCTGTCGATGAGGATCTTATATTTCGAACACACAGATAGACCAGAAATCTGTCTTGCACTGCAGAAGATATTCGTGGAATTCCACTTCCTTTCTTTCTGTTTAGACTGCAAATTTCTGATAATTTTCATAATAAATGTGCCACTGTTGACTAATTACAGTGAATCCTTTTAGCTATTTCATGCATAGGAATGTCCCTCTGCATTCAACATAGCAGCAACACTTTTTCTAAGTGGTATTAATTGTGAAACTTAGCCATTGTAATACACACAATATTGGGCTCATGGTGTATGCACTGTATTTATACTGCCACTGGGGTGACGAAATCATGCATGGCACATGACACAATATAGGAGAGCTTGCTAGAAATGGATGATGTAATAAGGTAATACTGTCACAAAACATATATGATGTATTGCCAAATTTCACAGAAATTCAATGAATTTTACAAGTAATGCAAATTTTTTTTTTTTTTTTGGATCACCACTGTAAAAGTGATAGTTCTCAATTTATGTTAGTTATTTCAACTCAGTCTGTGCTCCTAAGTATTAAAAGTACATTTCTCTTGAGAACTCACTGAACCTAGCATTTTCTTTTTCTCTGATAATGGACAAATTTGACCTTCATACTGTCATAGGTGGGGTGACCAAGCAACCCGAATTTTGCGGGACGCCATTTATTCCGATTTATCACATAACCTAAAATAAACAATAGAGAATATAATAATAGATCATACTAAATATCATTAACTAGCATAACGTGATTGTGTATAGAAAGTTTAAATAAAATAGATCTCTATTTACATCTTTGATGTTTATTTCTATTAGATTTCTGGACACAAACAAAATCCAAGGTTCTAATTGGCACGTGCGCTTGTGCTGCCACATCGCAATATATATGAAACACATTAGTTGACATGTATAGATAACGTGGGGGTCTGCCATAAAATATAAGGTATTTTATAATCTGATGTACCAATGAAAAAATCCTGGTTTTTTTTTGTTGTCTCTCGATTTTTTAAGGTCGATATCCCGAAATTGGCTGATCAAGAGTTGGTCACCCTAGTCATAGGATACCTATAGGTGAAGGGTTGGTATGGCTCCATCTACCATGGCAAAAAAGGTCCTGCAGTATTCAAATGGGGGATCAAAGATGACATCTGAAACAGGAATGAATACCAGCTAATTGCTAAGAAAATACAGATGCAATACACAATGATGGAAAATTGGCAATTATCAATCTATGAAATGTTGGGTTTTAGGTGCATCAGCACAATTATCAATCTAATGAACGTTGGATTTCAGCACTGTCAGTTATTGACTGCAGACCAATTATTAATCTACAAAATGTTAGGTTTTTAGGTACTTCAGAGTAATTATCAATCCAATGAACAATGGATTTCAGCATCTTGGACCATATTTCACCACTGTGAGTTATTGACTGTAGACTTGTGTGTTCACAGGCTGATTTACATGTTGTGTGGACTAAACCCAGAATAATTCATTGGGGAGGGGAATACTCCTCCACCTGAGATCAGCAAACTACAACCTTGACTGAAGAGTCCTTTAAACTCCTCCAGCCATAGATGGGAGGCGAATCCATACTTCTACAAAAATTTATACATCTTGCCCATATTGCTCCGGGGATATGCAGTGGTCATTCCCTGACTTTTTCGCATCCTCCGTATTTGGTGATCACAGGCTCGAACCCCAGTCTAATCAAGAAGTATGTGCTATGCACTGCTGCTCCTACCCACCTGACTACAGAGGTGCCATTCATTATTGAAATTACATCAATTCACAAATGTCATCAATTTCATCTGTCACAGCTGTCACGTGTTGTGCGAAGATATGCAATGTACCGATAATAGTTGAATCTTCATGCTGGTATATAGCTACATCACCATTATAAACATCGGGTTTCTTTGTATTAAGTCATACAATGAAATGACTATAATAGTACACAATCATTATTATCTACCCAAGTTTCACTCAAATCTTATATTCTATTCTGTTGTAGGACGAAGTCAGTTTTGATTTCTCATGCATGACAACATAAATTGTACACTCGGTGATGTTACTGAAAAAATCTCTCTTATGAAGGAAATCTTGTAATTCACTTTGAAGAAAAGTTAAGTTATTCCTTTTTAAATGATTTATTTCCATAGAGAGTTTAACATTACTCGATCCCTTTCTGTGGTAGAATGTAAAATCATTACGAGGATTGGTTATATATAAAATCTCCAATGAGGTCACACGAGATAATGCTACATTGGTGCTGGCAATCTTTCTCATAACTGTATACCACTTCATCAAAGGTTCTGCCTAGAGATTTGTTTTTGATTTATATTCATAATTTATGATTTTTATTTTTGAAGATTGCCCTCTATTTTTTTCTCCGGAAATTTCATCCATACTTGTTTGACAGTTTCATCTTCTTTATACTCTATATACTGTAATGTACCAATAACATTACAGGATATAGAGTATACAATGTCTATATTTGTGGTAAACATATACGGTTTTCCCTTTAACGAGAGAGTATATATAGATCTACTGTTTCGGTCTGCCATTTTATGAATTTTATTTCTCATACTCCTCAACTGTTCTTCAGAATTATATCTTGGTACACATCCTGGTTAACAACTTTGCACATTCCTTCCTGAGTTAAAACATAATTACTATAGTTATTAAAAATGTTATTCTTTGAAAACAACCGAATACCATGAGGATATAAACGGCACGCATCTTCTTTAGGAATAAATCTTGATTCGATAATTTTGAGTTCTTTGAAAATTAATGCTTCTCCACTACCCATTTTCTTAAGTAATGCTGAGAATGTACTATCAGATTGTCATACACAACTGTACAAGTTCATGAAACTGTAATGAGTGCCATAATATCAGAAAACAAATCAACAAATTCTTTAAAGTTTATACACAGCTGTTGCATGCACAGGAAGTAATTGGTGTAAATCTCCTATAAAACATATGTTCACCTCTGAATGAGAGTTCATGAATTCTTGTTATCTGCTTTGGATGCATTTCTATAATCAATAACAATTATGCCCTTATCATACTATCATCAATTACAATAGCATGTACATGTCAAAACTTCCTTTTGAGATGTACATGCTATTGTTGGAGTATTTCATTAGCAAGTGGCTGATTATTTGACCCCCTGGATCGTTTACTATTGTTTTCACACAGGGTGTTTCAGTTAAACGTTTCAGAACTTCTAAGAGGGGTAGGGTACATCCTGACAACTCGAAATCATATACCAATGGGCAGAATCGAATATTCCGAGCTTTAGTGCAGGGAATCTTAATTTTGCACAAGAACGCCAAGTTAGTAGGATGGATGATTACACGAATGCAGAGTTAGCCGATATGCATTTGGCGTACGGGGCTGCAAATTGTAGTGGGCCAGCCGCACAGCGTTTGTACGCGGAACGATATCCGACGAGGCGTATTCCCAGTCATAATTTCTTTGCAAGACTGCACCAGAGGTTAGCTGAGAGAGGTTCATTTGAAAGAGCTGACAGGGACAGGGTAAGAACAGCACGGACTCCAGCCGTCGAACAGAATGTGCTGCAGCATGTACAGGGGAATCCAAGAACGAGTACACGAAGTCTAGCAAACGCAGTCGGGGTTTCCCATTGCAGCATCTGGAGGATTCTCCGAGAACAAGACATGCATCCGTTTCACGTGCAGCATGTCCAGACACAGCAACCGGAGGATTATGCACCTCGTATTGCTTTCGCACAGTGGTACCTTGGAAAATGTGCTACAAATCCCCTTTTTCCTGCTGAAGTGTTGTTTTCCGATGAGGCATCCTTCACAAGGGAAGGAATTTTCAACACGCATAACGACCATATCTGGGCGGTCGAGAACCCGCATGCAATACAACGTCGTGCAGCACAGATTCGATTTTCGGTCAATGTATGGGCCGGTATTATGGGAGATCACCTCATCGGACCTTACCTGTTACCGTGTCGTCTAACCGGACCTATCTACTTGATCTTTCTGCAGCAAGTATTGCCACAACTTTTGAGAGATGAACAGATTTCTGCATTGACGCAACAGACAATGTGGTTCCAACACGATGGAGCCCCTGCCCATTATAGCGGAGATGTTCGTAACTACCTGGATGTCACATTTGGTCAACAGTGGATCGGACGTGGTGGTCCCGTGCGTTGGCCTGCTCGGTCACCCGACCTATCATGTCTTGATTTTTATTTCTGGGGTCATATGAAATCGCTAGTTTATGACACCCCTGTTGACGATGCTGAGGAGCTGGTTGCAAGAATCGCAGTAGCTGCCGAAGAAATTCGAAATTCGCCTGGAGTATTCCAGAATGTTCGGATGTCCATGCGTCGGAGATGTGAGGCGTGCATTGTAGCCCGTGGAAGAAACTTCGAACACTTACTTTAATCCATGTACCTTTTGCTTCTTTTCATGTATTATTAAAACGATTTCTCACTTACGGTCTCTTTTCTTTATGGTGCTTCTGTGTACAACACCGCTTCAGGAAAGCATTTCCGACCCCACATTGCTATATGATTTCGAGTTGTCAGGATGTACCCTACCCCTCTTAGAAGTTCTGAAACGTTTAACTGAAACACCCTGTATATACTTTCAACAAGAAATTTTTTTTCAATAATGATGGAACTCACACTATATTTGTCTCTTATATTATACACTTTAATATCATTACATAATATTCTCCAAAGGGACTATAATTTTTTTGATTTTAAAAATTGAGAGTATATTTTCAACAACATATGGTGGTCATAATTTCTCTAGTATATCAAAATCTAGATAATATAAATAGCTTACATTTATCATTTTCATATATATTCTCAACAGGAAAATTTTTTTCCATAACAATGGAACTCTCACACCTAGTAGTAATAATAAAATATTTCTAATGCTAACCAAATAAGTTTACAAAATCTCTCTCTCTCTCTCTCTTATATTAAAAACTTTTATACCATGTATTGTATCTCTAATCTTGTTACTGTATCACAGCTGTTACAAACTGAATTCATTCTACCATCCCCCTAACATGAATGATAAATCATTCCATCTTTTCTTTGTAACATTTTTTCAAACACACAAAAATTCAACTAACCCTGCTAAATACATTATCAATATCAAAAACAAAACAAACAAAAAAAAAAAGCCTTAAATATGTTGTTCAATGATTAATTCAAATCAAAATTTTCTTATTTATTCTTTGCATACCTAAGTCCTATTTAGTCTGATATTATCAAAAATTGAATGGTGACAACTTTATCAGAGACCAGTTCATCTATCCAAACACTGATCATATAACATTTCACAAAAAAAGGACAGTGTGTGATGAACATTAAGAGAAGAAACTGCAACCTAGTAGTAAGAAGCAATAGTAATAATAATAAAATATTTCTAATGCTAACCAAATAAGTTTACAAAATTTCCTAACCTTTCTGTTCTGTAAATTCCTCTTCTGCATTCTCTGATGCCTCATCATCATCCCAATTATCCTAAGAGTGAAAATAAAGTAAATCTCATAATTAAGGGAGTTGAGGGGGGGCGGACTTTCTTATCATTAAGAAGCTGATATATTACTCAATCTCAGAGCTTTCCAAAGTGAATGTCAACACACCAAGGTTGTCCTTGGTGTGTTGACACACATCATGTCCTAAATGGTGCTGTAAAATTGTGGCATCATATCAGCATAGTTTTCACTATAATTTCCTTTCACTGAATGCAATAATATAACTGACAGATTAAAATACAAATACAGTTGAACTCATGGTTATAATGATTACCTCAATATAGTGCGTAGAACATTGTTCTACACACTATATTGAGGTAAACTCCTCTTATTATTTTACTAATGTTACTATATCTATATAATATCGATGTAGATACCATAGACAACTCTCAATCATTGTGTGAAAGGCATCATTTCATCTGTATTTCATATTGTGCTCATCCTTCACAATGAGTTACCAAGTATTGCACTACCCCGAATAAGTAACACTTCACTAATAGAGAAGACTATTGTTATTTATTCTCGGTGGGTGCCACCACCCACACAGACTGTTTCAAAACCAGTTGGCTTTTCATCGGTGGGTGCCTTTCACGCTATGATCGTAGCTTTTCTTTAAGAGTTATCTATGGTGTATCTACACCGATATTATATAGATATAGAATCTTAAAATATTATGCATTGTTGCATTTAGTTCATTTAAATAAATATGTTACATATGGAAATCAGGAATGGTACCGCGTGACCACGCTTAAAGAGAAGCTTGTCTTACCCCAGTAAAATAAGCTTCTGTTACATATTTTTGTATTTGTTATGTATTACCACATAACCAGCATCTCTCTTCTCCCAATGGCTGAATAAATATCATTAGCAGGAAAATTATTTTTATGTATAGAAAGATAATAAGCATGGTTATAACAAGATTTTGGCTACTGCAAGCAAACAGAGATGATTAAAAATTATGTATTTCATGAGTAATATTTCAGTTAAAGCAATCATAGTAGTTAAGAGTTTCACAAGTATAACGAGCAAGTCTTTAAGCCATTAACATGAGCAGTGACTGAACTGCTATACAAGAGACTAAAATCTATTATTGCTTTGCCCATTTATGACATTATCCCTTATCTCTTTTGCCCGTTTATGACATTATCTCTTATCTCTTTCCACATCCCTGCCGACAGAAATTAATAACCCTTTCAATGATTCTCAGAATCTCTTTTAGTGCAGAACGCTACCTCAAACAGCATACTGTAGTCCTCATTCCAGTGCCATAGTAGAAATTCCTGAGAAGACCTCATGTGATGGAGGTGTTGAAAGCCTACAGAGGCTCTAAGGGTTACCAGTAGCAGGGGGAGATACAGAACACACTGTCTCGTCTGAATAGAGAAATGTCCCACATTGCAGTTCATGTCCTTTGTCTTTTTGTTTTCTTTCCCTATCTCTTAATCCTCTTTTGTATCTCTTCCTTATTGATAGGGAGAGAAATTACCCGGCAAACTAACCAATGAAATTTTTTTGTATCAGTATAAAACATTCAGCTTTCAAATTGAGTGCAATTTCAAATCTTTATGTGTGAACATATCTTTTTAAAACTTGAAACGAACACTTGGAACTTTTAAAAACAATTTTGATTCTGTAGTTTTGGTTTTTGTTGTGCTACAATTCAGTATTTTTTTAATTTTTTTTTTAACCTTAAAATGGCAGAAGAGAAAAGAAAAATTTTGACAATCAGCAAGGAAGTGAAAATTCTTCGTGACTTAAAGAATGGAACAAGCAACGCAGGCAAAAAGTTAAGACTGAAGTCATTAACTGTCAACCATTTAGAAAAAAATCTGGAAAGAATTACTAGTGTTTTTGAAAAAAACATCATTACGATAAAGATGTGTAAGTGTGATAAAAGAGAACTGGACAAGGCTTTTTTGTGTTGTTTTACAATGCAAAGAAATTGCATTCCTATCAGTGACCATCTACTGAAACTACAAGCTGAAAAATTGGCTCATCAACTTGGATATGCAGATTTTGTTTGCAATAACAGATGGCATGAGATTCAACAAAAGAAATAATATTGTCTATTATTATTATTAGCCATATGGGACACGGAAGCCTGAGGCGTATGCTGCACCAGCCAAAAAAAAAAAAAAAAAAAATTCCCGAGTTACACTGAGAGAGAGTCTAAAGTAGAAAGGAATCACCAAGAAAGAGAAGCATGATGATATCCAGCTCAGGACCCTGAGTGTGCCAAGCCCACACTCACCAGATGTGAGCCCCTAGGGTGATTATGAGAAGATACGTGGCAAATCTGGTGATGTTAACGACAAAGTGAGTAATGACTGGATTAAAAATGTATAACCAGATACAAGAAAAGGTTTCTGTGAAAGTGACATTTTTAATGTTGATGAAGCCGATATGTTTTATAGATTGCCCCTCTACATGACCCACAAGTTTAAACGCAAAAAGTGCACAGGTGGAAAATTTATCCAAAGAGCAACTGACTGTTCTGATTTCTTCAAATATGAGTAGAATTGAAAAAAGAAAACCCTTAGTAACACGCAAATCAAAGAATCAAATTGTTTTAAAAACATTAAAAATCTTCCAGTAATATACCAAGCTAACAAAAAAAAGCCTGGATGACACCATCCAATTTTGAAGAAATGCATAACTGGGAAAACAGCATAAAAAAAAAGTTTTATGATTTTAGACAATTTCCCATCACATTTCATTCTTCTCAATCTAACCAACATCAAACTTGTTTTTTTACCACCACACTCAATTTCTGCTCTCCAACCTATGGATCAAGGTGTTAGATGCTTTAAATGCCATTTTAGAAAACTTTTGGTATTGAAAACTATAGAATCCATTGAAAGAAAGGAAAAAATTCAAATTTTAGCTCTTGATGCCATCTGATCATGAGCAAGGCATGGGAGAAGGTAAAATCACAGACAATCAAAAACTTTTAATAGGGCAGGACCGTGGCCCATGGAAGTTGATGAAGACACTGAAGAAAATGATGACAATATTCCGTTAACAATGTGGTTGCAGAAACATAAATTGGATACTGGGTAAGCACATATGGACAAAAACCTTGTGAGTGCCAACACAACAACAGATGAGGATATTCTTGAAGTTATAAGAAAAAAAGATAGGAAAAAGGTGGTGGTGACAGTCAATGTATTGTTGAGAACAGAGGCACAAACTGCTTCAAAAACTCTTTTTTTGTTTTATGAAACCAATAACATAGATTCCGAATATCTCAGTAAAATGAAAGACATTGCTCATAAATTTCACCTTAAAAGAAATTTGAAACAAACAACACTGGAAGACTTATTTAAAAAATAAAAGACTTTTTAATAATGAAATTATTTTTATTGTGAATTTATAGTGCATAAAAATATCAAATAAATTGTTAATCAGGTAATCATGAGCTAGATTATTCATTGTTGTTTTATTCCCTTTTTCACAAGTAAAATTTATATAAATGTGAGTGTGTATGTGATAAATGTAGTTGAGTAACAGCAAAAGCAACATATAACCACAAAAAAGGATACAAGTAACGGTAATAACAATCAATAATCTTTCGTCCCTTGAATCTCATTATAACCAAGATTGACTGTATTGATTAATATATTAAAAATTTACAAGTAAGAACTAAATGCACAAGGCATAATATACTACGAACGTGCAATTTACTACAGAACTATCAGTGTAAATAAACAATTTATTCGTAATAGCAAACTGCAGTAGTAGTGTGAATGGCATCAATTTAATTGTATCTCATATTGTGACTACCTTCACAACGGGTTCCATGTATTGCACTACCTATGGGGAAGACTATTGTTACTTATTCTCAGTGGATACCACCACCCACACAGCACCGCTTCGAGGCATGTTGGCCTATCATCGGGGGAAGGGTAGGTACCCTGGTGTTGCAATCATGCCAACCCAGTTATGAAGTATAACTCCACAATATGAGAGATGTCAAAAGGTGTACATAGTAATATTACCAGTGCCTTGTGCATTTATTTCTTACTAGTAATATTACTATATACACCTTTTGGCAACTCTCATATTGTGGAGTTGGTTTCAAGCTTATGCTCCTACAAGTAGGAGCATAAGCTTGAATAATTTGAAGGGAATAGCCACTTAATAGCACAGAAAACAATTCTTTCAGTAATATTTTCTACTTTTATGGTTGAATCTGTTAGTCTTTTGTTGGTTAGGAACCCAATTCACCACGCTGTCCATTATTTGTTCCGAAGTACAGACAAAGCCCATCTCCTAGTTTGGCCAATCTTCACCTTTTCTTCAAATCTCACATAAACCGATGATGTCCTAAATGATGTTTTTCACCTTTTGTAATAGTTCTTCTAGGTGTGAGTCTACATTCATGGGCCAAATGTTAAGTGTTCCAATGTCTAAAGTCCAAAGGCAGCATGATTGAGCTCAGTGATTCTTAAACATCCTTTGCCATTGAGCTGGTCTTCCCATCACCATAGGTAGTAGCTTGGAGAATGAGGGAAGGGACCGTAATCTGCCATGCTGATTAGGTACAGGTTGGCAGATTTTGGAACAATTTAGTCTGTCTTAGCTTTGATCAATCCATCATGGCTGACCCTGCTAGGAGTATTACACTTCCAATGGCACAGTTTTCAGATTCACCAGCATGTGCAAACACTCCTGCCATAATAAGGCATCGATCCATTGGAGTGAGTTGAGGATTATACACTGAGAGAGATACGTTGAATAAAGTTTATACCCTGCACTAAAAAATGGATGACAAAAAAGTGAGTGGTACAAATAAATTAAAGGCAGAAGTAGACAAATTGGAGGAGATGGAAGGCAATATGGAAATGTTCTTTTTTTTTTTTTTCGCTAATGTTGTTAAGGTTGCTTTCTTGAATCATTTGGTACTACTAATGGTAATAGACTTTAAGGTTTGGAGGGGGGAAATTTTAATATCCCCTCAAACTTTAAAGAACCAAATCGAGTCAGCATAACAATGGGGGATCAGATTCATGGTATGCCACAAATTCTTGAATGGAAAGTGCCGAGAGCATAGAAGCATTGTCACGACACAAGCAACATGATTCCCTATGTTCCACTTTTCCAATTGTTGTCTCCAAACAGCAATTGCTGTATAAATGCTTATAGTAATCTAATTCACTGTTTGACCATACGGGACAAATTCATAATGAACAATTAACCACAAGTCAAAAACATCTGCAACAGTGTTTGTGGAGGGAAGTTTTGCAAACTCCAGAGTAAATATCACCTGGCAGATGCCGCTGGAAGATAAATGGTGGCAGACAAAAATCTACATCACCTTAAAAAAAAGTAACATTTGTAGTGAAACGTATAAGATATTGTTTGATTACAGTCATTTTGTTTGTTGCAAAGCAGCGTCAGATACCACTTCTATTGCGTCAGACAATAATTTCAAGGTATTGTATCAACTGTTTCTATAAATACGCACATTTCTGCAGCCCACAACACACTATTTGCAAAAATTCACAAGTGATGCAGATTTTTTGTCGACACCAAGCAAAAGTAAACGACACCGGCACCAGGTAAGGTGCTGGTTTACTTGGAACCATTGCTTCATTTGATAACTCTTCTAGGCAAATAAGACAATATGGGGCAAGGAAGAGAAGAATTATCGGAGAATACAAATCCATATTTGATATATTCCTCGTTACATTGGCTAAATTCCCAACCAGTCTGGTTGGGAATTTAGCCAATGTAACGAGTGTGACACACTAGTGTGTCACAAGCAGACTGGTTGGGAAGGTCTAACCTTTGTATTGGTAATTAAGCGTTATATTGTGTTTGGTAACTTGTACTGCAGTATGTAGTAAAGAAATTCTAGTGTTTTAATTTTATTAAATAGATATCACAAAAGTTAAAATAGTAAAAAAAGTTAAAATTATCTATTATAATTAACTTAACTTTCCAAGAATAACAGTATGGTATAAACTCGATATCGTAATATGTACATATTTAATAACATAAATTTGATGCTGTAATATGTATTATTACTGCATAACTTTGCAATAACATTATTGCATAGTGTTATTATTGCATTTAAGTATATTAGTTTAGTCGAGTATTCTCAACTAACTTGAATTTGAATGGAAATCATGTCTCAGACAGCAAAGCAAAGGGCTCAAAGTAGTTATGCTGCAACTTGGGGGAGAACTGGAGGGGGACAATTATACTCTGAATCATGGCCTTATAAAATTTACTACTTGTCTGATGCCTTTCTTTGTGTTCAACACAAAGAGTGAGGATACTAGGTGTCAACTCAGCATTCTGAATGAAGTTTATGAGATCTTGAAGAACAGGATGAATGCCCTCAAAAGGACTGAAGTGGATGCCCATCGAGCTCTCAGCTGCCCACCTCAATGCCAGAGCTTGCATTTGAGTATCAGGAACCACAGCAGAATGCACTGGCTCCACAGGAGGTAGTTATTGTCAGTAAACTGGGAAATGTACTGTACAAAAAGTATAGATGAAATAGGACCAAGTATGTCTGCCAAGGAAGAAAAGTTGATGATGTTGTAGAGCAGATATCTTTTAAGAGCACAAAAGGTGATATTGTTGTACACATTCACACTAATGACATTAAGAAAAGATCTGAGGACTTAACAAGTACGGGGCAAACTAACAAAAAGTTGTAAGTCAGGTTTACATTTGAAAGTATATGCAATTCTGCCCAGACACAACAGGAAGGAGTACATGATGAGAGCCCTGTCAATTAATTCAGCCCCAGAAAGATTTTGCAAGGCTCATAGAGTAGAATTTTTCTCAGCATGGTCTCTGCTTATTAACAGGAGAGACTGCTTCTAGAGGGATGGGACATACTTAATTAGAAAGGGTGCAAGAATATTAATACTATTAAGGCAGGGCTAGGTACATCAGAAAACTGCTAGCTTGGAGGGAATACACAAAGTAATAGTTTAATCTAGCCGTAGGCAGAGGTGAAAGTGATTCTTGCACTGCTTCTATAGGAACATGCAGTAGCCCGGAAAGCAAAGTCCACTGTGAATCGCCATGGAACAAGTAAATATATGGGCTGTGTTATGGAAACCAAGAGTAAGAACAGGTGCATGAATACTTGCATATAACACCACCAATGCTACAAGTAAAAAAATTTTATGAATAAAAATTAGTAAAATATAATGAAAAATTTATGAATTTGAAGTGTTAGTCAAGTCATCAAATGCAGACTCTGTGAGGATATCAGAGACAAGGGATGCAGAATTTGAATATAGGGAGTACAATATGTACAGAAAGGGCAGACAGGATGGGGGAGGAATTAGGCTCTTAGTTAAGAAACATAAAATCTAAGGCAGTGCATCCAGTTGACATGGGTGGCCAGTGCAATATTGAGTCAGTTTGGTGTGACACTGGAAAAGCAAAAATGAGAGCAGGAGTGTGTTACACATCTAATGACTAATTAGTATAACTAACAACCGTACAGAGAAATAGAGTGGACCAGTAAATCAGGTATTATGAGGAGGGGATTTTAACTTTCCAGGTATTGAGTGGGACTTCGGTTGCTCACTCACATACTATCAAGATTTTTGTGGATTTATTGGATTGTTGTTTTTTACAGGCAGCATATTAGATCTGATCTGATTATCAGCAATGGTTATTCATACATTAAGAATTTGCATATAAAAGAACCACTAGGAGGCAGTGATCACATGTACTGATGTGGGATTTACTTAAAAAATGTGACTGCTATCAAGGGTAAAGGGAAGGGTTTCAGGAGACTACAGTGGTGTCAGATAGTTTTTAAATTCTATACAATGGGAATAACTAATGATGTTACCAACAGCAAATTCTAAATGGCGAGCAATAAGGGAAATAATTATGGAAGCTCTTAGGCTTTTCATAGTAACTAAGAAATACTGTTCAACGTTCAAGGCAAGACCTAAATGGATGTCAGCTTAACTAATGAGTCACACAGCAGAGAAGAAACACACATGGGGCGCATATAAATTATCAGGGGATACAGAAGCCTATGGTATCTGCCTTGATTGCAGACTATAAAATAGTCTGCAATCAAGTCACAAAGGAGGTTAGGCAAGCCAACACAGATAATAACAAACCTTTGGCAAATCTTTGGAAGTAGAGGGATGAATCACACTGATCCACTTAATACTGATGGTTTAACTGTTGATGATGCTACTCAGGTTGATAATAAACTGAATAGGTATTCTGCATCCACATTCACACATGAGGAATTCTTTAGGGAAGTGGATCCCAGAAGTTTATCAAACTAACAGGGAGCTAAATGATTTAATAATAATGGAGAGAAAAGTGAAAAAGAAATTGTTCGATTTAAACACAAAAAAAAAGTACCTGGGGCAGATGACATTTATCCAATTATATTAAAGGAGGAACACCAAATTCTTAGCCATAATTATGAAACCATCTTTGGATTCAGGGGTGTTACTGTGGACTGGAGATCTGCGAATGTATCCTCAATTAAAAAATGGAGATCAAAGGCTTATGTAACACCAGCCAAAAAAAAAACACAAAGAATAAAATAATAATAGAAAGAAAATTTAAAAAAATAAATAATTAATAAAAGAAAAGGAAAGGAAAGGAAATAGACAATCTATGCGTTTCACTCCTCTCTAGGTAACTATCCAGCTGACTTCGAATTTCCCCAAACTGTTAGCCTCTGCCACCCATGTAAGTAACTTATTCCAGTAATTTATAACTTGCTGGCTAAAATAAAACTCCCTCTGCAATCCAGTCTAAACATCTCCCCCGTAACTTGAATTTATAGGCACTAGTTCTAGAATCATTTATAACCGTGAAAATTTCATCCTCATTCATTTTACTTATGCCTCTCAGAGCCTTAAACACCTCAATCAAGTCTCCTCACAGGTGCCTAGTTTCCAAGCTCTGCAACCCACATAAAGTCTTTCGTCATATGGATGCCCTTTTGTCGACCTCACCAGGCAAGTTACCCATCATTGGCCCTTACAAGAAGCTCAATGTCTTTCTTTAGGTGCAGTCTCCATACTTGAACACACTATTCCAAGTGTGGTCTAGCAACAGCCTTATATAACAAGATTATGACATTCTTATCTCTACTAGCAAATGTTCAATAAATTAACGATAGGACACCATGGGCCTTCCTTGCAACCTGTCTACAATGCTTGGAGAACTTAGTGTCCAACCATATCATAACGCCCAAGTCCCTTTCCTCCACTACTGGCTTTCATTCAACTCTACCAAATGTATAAGTTATTTTGGGGTTACTGTTCCCCAGATGTAATATCTTAAACTTTGCTTGATAAAAGCATAGCTGCCATTTTTCTAATCATCCCTGAAGTCTATCTAGGTCACTCTGAAGAAGCTCTGCTTGGCGGTGATCATTAACTACTCTACCAACCTTCACATCATCTGCAAAATTTAGACATCATGCCCTCTATACCTTCATCAATGTCATTTATGAAAATCAAAAACAATAGTGTTCCTAAAACTGATCCATGGGGAACCCCACTTCTTACATCAACCCAATCTGACTGAAGTTTAACACTAACAAATGTAATATACTGCATATGGGTAGCAGTAATCCCAGAATAACGTACCAACTGTGTGGTACTACACTCAGGGTTTTTTTTTTTTTTTTGTTAGTTATTGGCGCATCAGCTTCTGTGGCCATAATGCACCTCCCAAAGTTTTTGCATTTACTCTGATCCAAGCCCGAGGCGGGATTCGAACCCGCGACCTTTGGGTTGCTAGGCAGGCACTTTATCCACCCAGCTAGCCCAGTGGGCACACACAGGGTAGTATAGAATGAAAAGGACCTGGGGGTAATTGTGTAGTCAGATATAAATTTTTTTGAGCAGTGCAGACAGGCTGCAAGTGTAGCTCATGATGTTTTGTCAATGATATACAGAAATATTGCTAGAGGGATGAGGTGATCATCCCCTGGTATAAGGCAATGGTCAGGCCACACCTTGAGTACTGCATACAAGTCTGGAGGCCTCATTTTAGGAAAGATGTAAAGCTGCTGGAATGAGTACAGGGAAGGCCAATGAGATTGGTGAGTGGAACAAAGGGTTGCTTTTACAAAGATAGGCTCAAGTTCTGCAAACTGTAGCATCTGGATACTAGACACCTTTGATATGATCTAATTGAGGTGTATAAGGCCTTCAATGGTTTGAACAAGCTCAATGCTGATGGGATTCTTCCTCTTGCACAGATTACTAACCTGAGGGGACATAAATTCAAATTGAGGAAAGACAGTTGTAGAACAGATGTGCAGAAATTTGCCTTTAGCCAGCGGGTGGGTGATAGTTGGAACAAACCTCCATCTGTTGTAGTGGAGGTCAACAACTTAAATAAGTTCAAGGCAGAACTAGACAACATTTGGAGTGAATGAATGATGGAAATGGGAAGGGGTTTTTTTTTTTTTTTTTTTTTTGGCTGATGCTATATAAGCTTTCTTTCTTGCATCGTCTGCCTCTTATAATGCTAATAACTATTCATTACAACCCTCTGCCTGTCCTGCTATTCATCTAAGGATTTTCCCTGTGATTCCAACCTGTTACAGTTTATAAAGAAAAGCAAAGACATGAGTAATTACATACCTGTTAGCTTAACTTCTGTTCATTGGTTAGATGCTGGATCACGTACACAAGACTGCAGTTGTACTTCAGTCACAGCATGGGTCGTTAAGGTCGATGTTGTCTGACCAATCTGATTGGATACTATGATGCAGTGACAAAAGAACTGGATGTAAAAAATCCCTGCTGAAAATCAGGTTAAGATTATTACTTCGTCTAGTTACTTCTCTAACATTCTGCTGTAGAAAGCAGTCATCAAATAAATCTCCAAAACTCTTACTAGTGCATAGACCAACCCTCAAGTTCCAGTCAATACCTGGAAAGCTAAAATCCCTCATAACATATTCTGATTTACTGGTCCATTCTATTTCTTTGTATAGTTGTTTGTTATACTCATCACCATCATTAGACATAACATATTTGCTTTCCCAATATGTCACACCATTGACTCAACACGGCTCTGGTGTACACCCATTTCGTTTGGTGCACTAATTTAGATTTAATGTGATTCTTAACTAAGGAAATGAACTCCCCTCCCCCATCCTCTGTCTTTCTTTATGGAGTTCGCCTATGGACGTCATGGAGTGAAGAAGTGTATCCATTCACTCCTCTTGATTGTAGATGGTTGAAAGATGATCCTCTGTCCAGACAGAGGATCACTGTTGGAAGTTCAGAAGTTAATAGCAGCTTCTAGCTTTTATTTTGATTATTATTATGGTTCCTGTAGCATTATCAGATGTTAGCCGATAAGCAGAACAAGGTGAGTGGAGTTCTTTTTATTTCTATACAGTTTTTATTAAGACATGGATATTCCAAATCGCTAAGTGGTAGCAATCGAGAGATCAGTTTCAGCCAACAATGCTGCCATATAGGGAGCTGCCTGCTTCATTGCAAATCACAATTGCCGTGCCCACACCTTGCTAAAAGCTGAATTCAGCATAGAAGTAAGACTTTTTTGTAATAGGTGTAGCGAGCTTAGATTTCTTTTTTTTTTTGCAGTATTTCATAGAGCTACTTATGCGACAGAATCGGCAGGAATTTCCCTCCCACGTGTGAACTTAGGTTGTTGAGAATTTGTCGTCCACGAATTGCCCTTAGATTCCTTTCAAAACACTGACCCTGATATATCAAAACCCAAATAAGTCAAAATTGAAGCATCAAAAGTGCAAATTGTGACAAAAATCAGTCGATACTGAAATTGACAGATTCTGCGGCTGAGCCTCAGGTAGGCTCATCAGCAGCCTGCTTAAAACAAACTACTATTTAAAACAATGATTCCATTAATAACTCGGATGATGAAGATAGCAAACCTAGACCAGCCTTCAGCAAGGAAAACAGAATGAAGATTAGATCTAAACCCCAAATTATGACTACACAACAAAAGAGAGAGAAAGAATATTGTAATAATAAGGCCAACAGAAGAAAGCACACTGGACTCCAGTGAAGCTATTAAGTGAAGCAAAAACCCTGGAATCTCAACTCTAGATTATAAAAATCAAAGTAATAAGGAAAACAAGAATCGCAGGGTTGTTGATTGAAACAGCAATCAAGGAAGATGCAGGAAGGATAAGAAACAACCCAGAGGTCACAAATTTGGGTCTCAAAACTGAGAAACCAAAAACCAGAGGACCCAATATTCTGATTTTTGATCAGAAAAGGGAAAAAAGTAAGAAAGAAATGACTGATGTTTATACCAAAAACTACCAAGATTATATACCCACAAACCAGTTTAATTCACTTTAAAATATCTCACTAAATTCAAATCTGCACAAACTTGCAACTAGATACTAGAACTGCTCCCCAAAATGTGGCAGATGGTAACAAAACATGAAAGAACACATATAGAATGGGGCAGCCACAGGTATAGGGAACATTTCCCTATACCAGTGGAAGTTTGAGCACACTTCCCATGCTTGCTCTCAAAAGGAGAGCCCTTGTGGCCATTATGCAGTACAAGGACATGATTACAACCAATGTAGAAAGGGCCAACAAGCAAAATGTGCAAATTGCAAATCTGTTGGGCTGGCATTCAACCATTCACTGAGGTACTCTAAGTGCCCGATCTATATGAAAACAGTAAAACAGCTCAAACAGAAAATTAAGGATACTCTTCATAATCATACCAATTGCCAGGCTTTGAAGTTCCTAAAGTTAAATGCCCAGTGTGCAAGCAAAATGGTACTAGTGATCCAGGAGTCCTACATCCATAGTGGCAGGGTGCAGGGATACCCCCAGAAACTACAGAATCATTGAGGCCACCATGGATATGGCATGGGCAGCTTGTTTGTTTGTTTGTTTTAGAGTTTTATGGTGCATTAGCATCTAAGGCCATAATGCGGCAAGTCAAGCATGGGCAGCAACAGTTATCTGAAACACAAATATCACAGTTACTAAGATCAATAGTTTATGTACCCCATTGGCAGTATATGCACAGATCACCTTCTGGGATCCTTCCACATTAATCAATGTATTGTAAACCGAATCAAAACATAGTCCGTTCTATCCAATACCGTGAAACAGCTCTAAGTGTGTGTTCTTGAATCTGGGTGACTCACAGGCATAAGCCCATCTCTACATAGTGAGGAAACTCTACATAGCGTGCCTGAAAAAGTATATAAAAGAAAAATGGAAGATTAAGCGTGTGTTCTGTTGTGTTGTGTGTCAGGCCACTTCCCCACCAGGAAGCAGCCAACATCTGGTGAGCTGCTGCCTGGTGCCCATCCCTAGGCACAAGGAGCCAGGCCCGGATCTACTTTCACTGTATGTGCATATAGCACAAATCTTGCATCCACAGGAAGTAGTGCAATACCGGTAGGTTCCTGCAATCTCCTTCTCAGGTTGTCCAAACCTGAGAGCCTGGGGGGAAAAAAAAAGTGGTAGAACCCATTTTAATTAATCAATTTTAACCACTCATACAAACCCTTCAAATGAAAAGCCTGTAGGAGGTAAACAATTTTGAATAGAATTATACTGAACATTAAAATATTTCCATAATACTAATTTTGAAAACCCAAGTAACGGTCGTTAAGATTAATAAAAGAACAGTGCAACCAGGAAAATCTGGCAACACGAGATGTTAACATAATTCACAGTTCACAACCTAGCCAAGTGTCAAACTCAGCCCAGTTCAAACATTCACAAAAGCTCCACTGTAATAATCTTCTTGGAAATACTCTGGAAGTTAGCATCCATCAACTATCCAGTTAAGTCCATAAGCAGTTGAGGATATGCAGGCCCTAGGCAAAAGTTATTTTGGGGCCCCTGTAAAAATGTTTATTATAAAACTTCCTACTTTAACAGTAAAAAAGATGGGCATAGGGCCCTCAGAAAATTAGGATTACACAATCAATATAAAAATGTAAAGCAAATAAATCTGCATATATTTCTAAGGAAATATATACAAATCTGAACATATCGGCGGCATGTGCATTTTGACTAGAAGCTATATTACAATTTGAAAGTATATTTTATTTGCAAATTTTATAAGGAACATGAGCACTCATGCTCGTCATTACACTACTGGATATAACTAATTTTGGCTATGTCCATTGCAATTTACGGGCCCCCTCAAAGTATGGGCCTTAGGCTTATTTATGATAGGCCCAGATTGTCTGATATTCTCGTTGGTAAATGAACAATCTGTGCGAGGTCATTAGTAATTGCAAAAGCCTCAGCATCTCAACCAGCCGGGACCATGTGACTAGAAAAAGGAAGCCAGCTGGAGTTGTGAACATTAAAATCACCAAGGAAAATTACCCCACTGTTAGGAAAGTTTGACTGGAGAAAGTCAAGTTTCAAGGAGAGGAAGTCAAAGAGTTCTAAGTGATTAGTGGAGTTGGAAGAACAAGAAAGGCAACAGGTGAATGTGACAGTATGTGATAAAGAGATTTTAAGCCAGAGAAGATCGAAAAGAGGAGATTCCAAATTACTAAGTCCCTTACAGGGAATACCAAAACAGACATATAAAGGAATCAACCAGCGAATAATTTGGACAACTGAGATGAGCAGTAGTTGAATCAACCAATAAGTGGAAATGGACATCATTAAGATTAGAACTGCAACCACATATATTTGTGAAATGAACATCATTAAGATTAGAACTGCAACCACATATATTTGTGAAATGAATGAGGAAGTGTTTGGGAGGTTTAGATCTTTTCGCAGATAAGTTTGCTCTGTTAGTTTGACAATTAATGGTGCATTCAATAGTAAGAAAAGTTAGGGGTACATGCTGAATGAAATAATGAAATTTTTAGTTATGACGTACACATGGCAAAAATATACCCAGCTCTTTGCCATAATGTGGCCAAGTGTATAATCTCGCTGCCACGAGATTATACACTAGCTGATCTGGAAGCCTCCTAGAGTTACCAATAGGTTTGGTCCGGCGTACTAACAAGCAGCCGGCCTGTGGATACCGTTTTAGAGCTGTACCTTCAAAATGTAAGGAAGATTGAATCACACCTGTCCATCATAACCTCAAAAGACATCAATCATACAGCACGATGGAAGAGAAGGGGGAGGAGTTACCAGAGCTGTGCTCTGGAGACTAAACATGGGCCCCACCACTTCAAGCCTCCAATAAGCAAAGTGGTGGTATTGCACCGGTTGATGAGAGTCATCTACCACCTAGTATTGCCTCGTAATACAGAGGGGTGGCATTCCTAAGTAAGGTGTGGGGCTCTACATTGAGTGATAGTGTGTATGACAGTCTATGCTCTTTTGCAGCACTCTGTCACATCTGAGTTGGCAGTTGTAATTGACAGCTCCTGTTTGTGCATTTGGTACTTTATACATATATATGTATAAAGTACTTTATACATATATATGTGTGCTGTCCTATTCAGAATACCATATTGAATGGGATAAGTGCCTGAAAATAGAGAATGAACGAGAATGTCCTATAAGCGTTAACTGTTGTATCTTGAACATGTATATATATAAAAAAAAAATTTAATTAGCTATTCTTGCAGATTAAGTTGTATAAACATGAGTGAATGTTAGGTCACTTGTGTAAACCAATGCAATGACCAAATGAATGTTTATGATTTGTATAAAAAAAAAAAACAGTAATGTATTTAGGTGGCACTTGTGTCCTCTCTGTCTGTATGATGAAAATAGATGATAAATGTGTGAGAGAATGTTGTTATATACTGTTTTTCAGTCTGCCTCTAAACATGTATATTAAAATAAAAAATAAAAAAAGCATAATTGTGTAAATGTAAGTAAGACAGGCATGCAACTGGGCTGAGTGCACATAAAGTGTGTGCTCTGTTCTAATAGGTCCCCCAAATTAGACTTCAGTGGAGGCAACCTACCAGGAAATCCCCTGTGCCCTGCTAACCTCATGTTTCCCTCTTCTGAGACATGACGTGGGATTTGCTGACAGGAGCTTCAGCTGGCCTGGCCAGTATGGAATTAATAACAGAAGCACTGCATGTCCACAATGCGATCTCCTTCTCCTCTCCTCTCTCCTTCTCCAGTCTCCCTTCACCGCCTCCCATCCCAACCTTTTCGCCTGGTGGACTCTAACATCACAAATCTTTTCCTGCTCTCTTAACAGTACCCCCAGTAGAGAATGGGCTTCTTCAAAAGTGGTGCCCCTCTATCTCTAACTTCCTATTTCCAGGTAGAAAATCTTCCTATCATCCTTCTTTATCTTCATCTGTTCCTCTCCCCCTCATCTGTCTCTCCCACTCCCTTTATCACTTTCCAGAGTGGGTTTTTTTTTTTCCCTTTTCCGGGGCCCTTCTCAGGCACTGTCCAGGTTTTATCCCTGCCAGAGACCTTTCTATTCCCTACTATACCCAGCCTGCCTCCCTGGGGCAGAGGACAGGCAACACAGAATCCCACTAGGTTTTTTTTTTTTTTTTTTCTTAGTTGTTGCCACATCAGCTTCTGTGGCCATAATGCACCTCCCAAAGTTTTTGCATTTTTACTCTGATCCAAGCTCGAGGCGGGATTCAAACCCACGACCTTTGGGTTGCCAGGCAGGTACTTTACCCACCTGGCTGGCCCAGTCGGCATCCCACTAGGTGCCATGCGGCTAAATCAGTGGAGGAACAACACAACACAAGCCAACATGTCTCTGGCCTTTACAGAGTTTGTACTGCAACACAGAATATACAAACATGGAGTTTGGGGGGCCTCCTCCCATTGCCGCTTAACAATTAACACAAAACACTATGTCCTTTCTGTATACACATTGTACTTCTCATACTCAAATTCTGCATATCTTATGTCTGAGTGACACCATGTCTCTGATATCTCCACAGTCTGCATTTGATGACTTAATCAGTATTTCATTATGTTCACCATCCACAAGAATAACTCAGAATTTTTATTTTAACATTTATTATAAGCTGTATTTTTATATTCTAGGGGAGTCACAAGGAAAGTCTTTTACAACTTCACATTGTTAAACCATTTACTGAATTCAAACACAACTTGATTACCATTAAGTTTTTTTTTTTTTTTTTTTATGTAAACCGCAAACACGAGAGGTATTAGAACCTATAGTACTTAGTACCGTGCTTGGGTTGGAGGTTGAGAAGACAAAAGAAGGTATTTGTTCACATTGGACTTCAACTTCTGTAGACTGTAACTTTCAGGAAATACATATGAAGGAAGGTTGTTCCAGAAAACAGCAGTTGAATGAATAAACGAGGAAGATGAAAAGTTGGACAGTAAATGGATGTTGGCTGGTGGTGGCACGTGTTCGGACTGTTTTGAAAGAGAGAGCGGGAATTATAGAAGCCAATTCAGAAGAACAGTGCCCATGGAAGTATCTGTAGAAGAGGCATCAAGAAACAGTACGTCTGTGAGACAGCGAGTGGAGAGAGACTGTTAGAGATGAATCATTAATTAACCTAACTGCCCTCTTCTGAATGGTATCAAGAAGCCTGAGAGAGGTTTTGGGGGCACCACCCCAGATGTGGGAACAATATTCCATGGCAGGGCGGATTTGTGATTTATACAGAGTGAGCAGCTGTTTGGAAGAAAAGAAGGTGAGAGCGAAAGAGAAAACCACGTTTTTTAGATGCAGAGGCAGCAATATTTGTAATGTGCTTGTGCCAAGAGAGATTAGAAGTCAGGGTAATCCTCAAAAGAGATATATCATTTTGCCTAGAAATCAGAGTGTCAATAAAGATAAGCATAGGAGCAGAAGAATCCAATCTGGGAGATATAAGACAAGACTGAGTTTTAGAAGGGTTGAAATCAACTAAGTTGTCTTTGCCCCAATGGAGAATTACCTGAAGATCGACATTTAAGGAATTGGTAGCAGATTTTCGAAAAGTTGAAGCTGATTGAGGACAAGGTTTCTCAAAATGGAAAGTGAAATGCAATGTGCATCATCGGCAAAACTATGAATAGGATTTCCAGTCAATGGAAGAAGGTCATTAATATACAAGAGGAAAAGAGTGGGGGAAAGAACTGAAACTTGGGGGACACCTACATTAGTGGAGAAGTTAGAAGGCAGAGAGCCATCTACCATCACCCTCAGTGAGCGATCAGAGAGAAAAATGGATAACCAATTACCAAAAACAGTTGGCAAACCATAAGATGGAAGCTTGTTTAGAAGACCTTTATGCCAAACACGATCAAACTCCTTTGAGATGTCAAGAGCAACTACTTGTGTTTCACCGAACCTTTCCATTGAATTAGTCCATAAATGGGTAACATAAGCCAGATTATCACCAGTGGATCAACACTGACGGAATCCATACTGGCGATCACTGATCTGATGGAAGGTTTCTAGGCAGTTTAAGAGTTGGCGGTTAATTGATTTCTCCATTACTTTAGAAAGAGTAGAAGTAATTCCAATGGGACGATAATTAGATGGGAGGGATTTGTCACCCTTTTTAGGAACTGGCTGGATATGAGCAAATTTCCAAGCAGAAGGAAAAACACCTTTGGAATAAGAAAGTGAAAAAAGGCGGCAAAGAATAGGAGTAAGTTCAGGAGCACAGATTTTGAGAACAAGTGGAGAAATACTATCGGGACCTGGAGTTTCTTAGCATCAAGATTCGTCAAAATCCTGACATCCTTTTGACAGAAGACCACAGGAGGCATTGAATGAAGCGTGTTGGGAATGGTGGGAGGTGTTTTACGAAGATCATTAATACATGAGTTGGAAGAAAAATGGGATGCTAGCAGGTCAGCTTTATCCTTGGCTGAAGTGACAACAGAACCATCTGGTTTGGACAAAGGTGGGAGCAGAGATGGGCAAAAGTTGTGGCCAACAGCTTTGGCAAGAGACCAGAATGATCGGCTACCATTAGGGCAAGAAGCAAGTTTTCTACTCTTAGCCTGTTCAAACTCTAGTTTTGCCTGGTTAATAACTGCTTTACAATTGTTGCGAGCTTTGGTGTAGGCAGAAAATGAAACTGAAGAATTAGAAACAAGCCAATTACGATATGCAACATTCTTCTCTTGAACAGCCTTAGCACATTTATTGGAAAACCAAGGTTTAGATAAAGGACGAGATTTTAAAGTGCAATGTGGGATAAAGGATTCCATTCCTGCAAGAATAATTTCACTGACACGATCTGAGCAAATGTTGACATCAGAAGTTTTGAAACAGTAATCCGACCAAGGAAAAGAAGAAAAGAAGTCTCAGGTCATCCCATTTTGCATTCTTGTAATGCCAAACAACACGAGGTTGGGAATAGCCATGAGATAAAGGTTCCATTGGAGAAGAGACAATCACCAAGTTGTGATCTGAAGTGCCTAACGAACCTCTCACTTCAACTGTATACTTAGAAGGGTTGTTTGTGAGAAAAAGATCAAGCGTATTGGCTGTATGATTAGGATTGTCCGGTATTCTTGTAAGTAAATGAACAATCTGTGCTAGGTCATTAGTAATTGCAAAAGCCTCAGCATCTCGACCAGCTGGGTAGGTGTGACTAGAAAACCGAAGCCAGCTGGAGTTGTGAACATTAAAATCACCAAGGAAGATTACCTCGCTGTTAGGAAGGTTGGACTGGAGAAAGTCAAGTTGCAAAGAGAGGAAGTCAAAGAGCTCCAAGTGATTAGTGGAGTTGGGAGAACGGTAGAGACAACAGATGAATTTGACACAATGAGGTAGAGAGATTTTAAGCCAGAGAAGATCAAAGAGAGGAGATTCCAAATTTCCAAGTCTCTGACAAGGAATATTAGAACAGACATATGCTCAAGTACCACCTTTGAGGCAAAAGGAATTATACAGTGAATAATTTGGGCATTTGAGATGAGCAGTAGTTGAATCAACCGATAACTGAGATTCTGTCAGAAAAAGTATATGGGGTTTGGCAGACTGCAAGTGGAAATGGACATCTTTGAGATTATAATTGAGACCAAGTATATTTGTGAAATGAATTAGGAAGTGCTTGGGAGGTTTAGATCTTTTCGCAGATAAGCTTGCTCTATTAGTTTTACAATTCATGGTGTATTCAATAGTAAGAAAAAGTGGGTGGGTCATGCTGTATGAAGTAATGAAATTTTTGGATATGGCATACACATGGTAAGAATATACCCAGATCCTTGACATAATGTGGCCTCGCCAATGCTCCCCGCATACACACTACTCGGATTCCTTCCAGTCACTATCTGGCAGAGTAGAGGTAGCAAGATTATACACTAGCTGATCCGGAAGCCTCCTAGAGAGTTACCAATAGGTTCAGTCCGGTGTACTAACTAGCGGCTGGCCTGCGAACACCGTTTTAGAGCTGTACCCTCAAAATGTAAGGAATATTGGATCTCACCACGATGTTCATCATAACCTCAAAAGTCATCAATCATACTGCACGATGGAATAGATAGGGAAGGGTTGAGCGGAACTGAGCTCTAGAGACTAAAGATGGGTTCCACCACTTCAAGCCTCCGATAAGCAAAGTGGTGGTATTGTACCGGTTGATGAGAGTCATCTACCACCTAGTACTGCCTGGTAACATAGAGGGGCGGCGTTCCTCCATGTGGTGTGGGCGCCACACCTCGACCTCTGCTTACGTTGGTTCACACCTGGGTGGTCACCCACCATCTATTTGTGCATGGAGGTTATACCCAGTCCCACCATCGTGAAGGTGCAAGCAGAGGATTTGGCTGTCACAGACCGTACGGACTTTGACGAAATTGAGTCCACTTGACTTGAGTGTCACCCAAATATCAGTTCCATCAGCGTTTTAGACTCCCAAGTAGCAAGTACAGCTTGTCTGGCATATCTGAGAGAATGTCTGTGACAACCTCAAGGACCAAGTATCACAAATACAGATTTCAGAGGCCATAATAATTTTGCCCACCCCAATCCCAGTCAGAAGTACGTAAAGGCCATCTCCAATATTTGGAGTCTATAGTAATCTATAGTCTTCACATACTGCGTGGTGAACAGTGATGCTCTCTGTTTCATAACCACTGCCATATGAAATTGATATTTTGAGATAAATGAGTTTTACACAATAATTTCACATAATGATGGTCATAATTAGACCTGTTTCTATGCCTAGCTACACTAAAAATTTGTGAACATTTCTTCGGATACTTAGCCATTCATGATGCTTCAGGAAAAGGACTAACGGAATCTATATTAAAAATGTTAGAAACAAACAACATCAACCTAAGTAACTGCCGTGAGCAAGGGTATGATCGTAATGTGAAAGGTAAATGTAATGGTGTACAAGCAAGAATTTTACAAGAAAATAGAAGAGTTTTTATGTTCTGCGTGTCACGCATAATTTAAATTTAGTTGCATCTGATGCAGCACATTCTTCAACAACAGCAGAATTATTTTTTGGAGCATTGCAAAGATTATACACGATTTTCACTGCTTTACCATGTAGGTGGGATATTTTAAAAAGGCACATAAAAATTACTGTAAAATCTCTAAAAGAAACAAGATGGGAAGGAAAGATAAAAGCTAAGGCAATATTATATTATATTACCTGTTAAGGCAATATGATATCAGTTACGGGATATTACAGCTGCATTAAATGAAATCAAGGAACAGGCCAAAAGAAAAGATGCAAAATTGCAGTCTGAAATACAAAGTTTGTTAACGGAAATTACTTCTTTTAAATTTATTATGTGTAGTTGTTTGGTAAGAAATATTGACTATTAAAAATAAAGCCATGCAAAGTAGTAAAATTGATATGAACACTGCAATTATATTGATAGAAGGTGCTCTTAGTCAGCTACATAAATTTAGATCAGGATTTAAATTGTGCATGAATAAAGCTATAGACCCGGGGGGGGGGGGACCTGCATCCTTAAGCCCACATGTGGCCTTTTGGAGTACCAGTTGCGGCCTTTTGTCTATTTCTCTCAAATGCAAAATTCTTGCATTTGGTGACATAACACCAAACTCTAAATATTTTTAAGGTAAATTTTATCTAGTCTCTTTTTTTTTATATATCATTATTCTCTTTATATAATTTAGTTTACAGTTACGCCATACATTACCAAAAGAAACAAAATGCATAAAAATATTGGATAGATCGATAGAGGACAAAACAAAGTAAAGAGGTAAAATTATTTATATCAATAACTGTGTAGTTAGCGAGAGGCCTGTCAGTGGCAACTCGGTAATTGGCAAACTGGCAACCACCCAGTGATTCGTATCACAGGCCTGAGAGCTTCTTAAGAAAGAACTGTAACATGTTAAAGAAAATGTATGTTGCATGCCTTAAATAAAATGTATGCATTGCCTTTTCTAGTTAAGGAAAATAATAATTAATTATATATTAAAGTAAATACAAAATAAAGCATTCACAAACTTTACAGAATATTATTGTTTTCCATGTAGATGATATGGCATTACTTCCACTTGAAACTGAACTTCATCTGGCAATTGCCTTACTTATTAGTGATGACTCATCTCGCTGACTGCTATCAATATCAGTTGACATTCCACTCATTCTCCCCGGTGCCATCGGTTTCCAGTGCTTGTTTTCTTTAAAACTGAATCTTCAATCAATCTGTGTATTTCATTTTTAATTTTTACTGGTAACCCAATTATGTCAAAAAATAAGAAAAGAGCATTAAAGGAAGAAATGAGAGTATTCGATGAAGAACGGGAATTTCAGTATTACGTTGTTGCAGTGAAAGATAAAATTGTTTGCTCTGCAATGCCATATTGGCAACAGTGAAGAAATACAATGCATATCAACATTATGTGACTCATAAGGACAACAAATATACTAAACTATACGGAGAACCTTGAAAGTCTGCACTTAAGAAAATGAAAGATGGAAAGCAACAAGTATTCAAAACTACGTCAGGACAAGGAACTGACATCACTGAAGAGACATATAAAGTACCATATATACTTGGAAGAAGAGGCAAGCCATTTAGCGATGTGGAAATCATAAAAGAATGCATTGTTGAAGTTGTGGGATGTTTAGATTCAGCTAAGGTTAAGAAGTACAAACAACTACCTCTTTCAAGGAGGACCATAACTAATTGGCAACAAGTAGCCTGTAATATAACAGAACAGCTTCATGCAATATGTCAAAGCAAAGACATTTATTATTTGATTGCCTTGGATGAATCCACCGACATTACTGGCTTTGGGTGATGTTACTGCCAAGACACGTGGAATTGACATCTTCACCATGTTCAAAAAAAATGCTGTGAAGCAAAACTGATTTTATATAATTTAGTAAGTGTATGCACAGATGACATACCTTCCATGAGAGGAAAACATGAAGGATTTGTTGATTACTTTGATTTCCTTTCACTATATTCTTCATCAGCAGAATCTGTGCACCAAATCTACTGTTTTAATTGACACATTAAATAAAGTTATAGGTATTGTAAACTACATTCGAGCAGCAAATACATCATGACATCGCTAATTTCGCAACATGCTTCAGCTTGATGATGAAACATTCAGCGTGGATCTGCCATATTATTTTAAAGTTCGCTGGTTGTCCCAAGGACAAATACTTGTCAAACTTTTATATTTGCAAAAAAAATCACAAGCTTTTTTTGATGAACTGAATCAACAGTGTGAATGTCAAAAGCGGAATTCTGCAGAGATATTGTATTTTTGTATGATATAATGTCAAAGCAAAATGATCTGAATATTTTTTTGCAAGCTAAATTTATATATGATATGTGGCTTAAAATACAGGTATTTAGGAAAAAGCTGACCTTTTTCAAAACCTTGCTTACCCAATCAGAACTTTCAGCTGAACACTTTATTTTTATCAGCTGAACTGATAAAAGTAATTAATGAAGGGGGATACACACAAATCATTAAGAAATGCAACATGAAGAAATACACAACTGTTCTAGACTCCCTGATTGAAGAATACAATTAAAGGCTTGTGATTTTAAGAAAAATAATCTCATACTGAAACTAGCTTTTCAACTATACCTGATTGATGTCTCCAAAGCACCTGATGAATTAATTACAGATGGAATTAATTGAGCTCTCAGAAGATAATATTCTGAAGTCTCTATTTGATGTGAAGAAGGATCCTCTTCAAATATGAAAAAATGCTGTTGAATACCAACATTGATTGAGCTCTCAGAAGATAAGTCAACATGCTCGTCGGATGCTATCTCGTTTTGGCACAACCTACTGTGGTGAATCAACATTTTCATATATGACACAAATAAAAAGAAGCTTGAAATCTCAGATGACAGATATTCACTTGGAGGACCAATTAAAATTATGCTCAATGATGTTGGAACCAAATATCAGACTATTGTCTGGCATTAAGCTGTCGCAAAAAAGTCATTAAATGGTTTGTTGTCTAAGTTCATCCATTCCTAGTTTTGTTATCATCTTTGCTAAACAAATAAATAAATGTCTTTGCTAATTTTTTTTGTTTAAATTCCTCATATAATAACAGGCTGTAATTAAAATTGTAAGTATGTCTACAAAAATATATATATTTTTTATTTTTTTGGATACAGTAGAACCCCTGTAATCCGGACTTGACAGAACCACACTCAGAACGGATTAGTGAAAGTCCAGATTAACCGGAAGCTATCTTTAACGTAACAGTTTTTATTTAAAGTTCCTAAATAACAAAATTTTAACTAAATTGGTTTTTATATTAATTAATAAAACAATATTTTACAGTAAAAATTATAAAAAGTAAAAGAATATGGTAAGTAAACAAAATACAGTAAACCCTCAATTTAATGGACCACGATATAACGGATTTTGGATTTAAGGATCAGACAAATAATAATACAGTAATGTACATATTAATCTCGACCATATTAATTTTTTTTAGGTTATACAAAACTTCAGTGTTATTATTAATTAAAAATTAATAATAATTACCTATTTCTATTATTGTTTTGATAATTACCTACTTTTATTTTTATAATCAAATTCAGTATTGTAGTTGCAGAAATTGTAGTCATAAAATTGTTTTTTTATTCTTTCTCAAAACGTGTTCAAACAGCTGTTTTCCCAGATTGCAGATAAGAGCAGGCAGTGACTTGCAAGCTGAACATGACTCGGGACACTAAACTCCAGGTGTACCGACTTGCTTTGTTTCGGTTTCAGTCTGCCTCAAGCTATTGTGCGGTCAGGTAGTATATGGAGTGTTTCTGTGATTTCTGAATTGTGACTTTATTTATTAAATAATTTTGTAATCCTTACAATTTAAACTGGCATCAAGTGATAGAGGAGTTAAAAGAAAGCGTGTGAACTTAAATATAGCACAGAAATTAGAGCTAATTGAGAAATTAGAACAAGGCATCTGGTATTATTGTATCAAGAGATATTTCGTGTAGTTCCAAATAACTTTTACGGCATAAAAATTACGGCGTAAAAAAACAAACTTTCTGATATTCGTAAATCAAAGGCCAAATTGCAACTTTCCTTTGTATAAAACATGCTTTTGCCCTTAACTTCTTATAATTAATGAGGTTGGTTGTGGTTGGACATTTCCGAAATAAATTCCGGCTTTAATTTTTGCTTTCTTTGCTTTTGTGCATTCCTCATTCCACCAGTAATTATAATGCTTGCGACCAGGGGGATTTGATACCTCTACTGTGTCCTTGGCCACTTTTAGATGTGACGTGATGTAATCTGTTATATTATCAGTATTCTGGAGCTAGATTTTTTCCTTATCAAGAAAGATTGATGATCGAAATTTTTCCCAGTTTGCACGAACAAATTTCCATTTCCTGCAGAGTTTGTTTGAAGGAGTCTTTTATATTAAAAAATTGCATATGATTGGAAAGTGGTCACTGCCTATAGGATCATTTAAAACGTACCACTCTATGGTCAGAACCAGTATTGGAGAACAAATTGAGAAATCTATTGCTGAGGTGTGTCCAGTTGGGAGTTGTATGTGAGTGTGTGCACCAGTATTGAGTATGGTGAGGTTTTGTGCCTCTAGAAAGCGTTCAACAAATCGACCACGTGTGTCTGGTTTAGGATCGCCCCATAAGGAGTGGTGCCATTAAAATACCCTAATATACAGAGAGGCAGAGGTATCTGTATGAAGAGATCTTTAAGATCTTTTAAACAGTAAGTATGGTTTGGTGGTAGGTATATTGAGATAAGTGTTATTGAATTATGGAGAGTTATATGAACAGCAACAGCTTCTATTTCAGTTTGAAGTGGAATATGTTTAGTTGGGATCTTTGAATTTATCAGGATTGCTACACCACCATGGGCAGCAATTGCTGTATTACGATCTCTTCAATAAAGGCAATAGTTCTTTATCGAAGGAGAAATTTGCGAGGTTAGGTAAGTTTCCTGAAAACAAAGGGCAACTGCAGAATATTGGTTAATTAGATCATGGATATCATCTGTGTTGGACAAAAGCCTCTACAGTTCCATTGTAAAATACAAGGCATTATTTGTGTTTAATTGATGGAGCTGTATCTGACTGCTTTTTGAAGGTTACTGGCTTATGACATTCCAATTTAGGTTTATCTTTTTTGGAGAAAACTGGCCGACCTGTGTCCATTTCTTCTTCTGCAAGGATTTCTAGAAGGGGATCTTCCTGTATGGTGTGCCATCTGTGTCCATGGTTGTGTCCTGAATATTTTTCACTACATTTGCATTTGAACTATGAGATATGGTATCTATGACTGGAATAGGAGATGCCGGTGGTATTGTCAAAGGAGTATTATTTGCCTGGTCAGAGAATTTGGATTGTTGCTTAGAAAGAACATTTCTAGCCCAATCAGAAATTGATTTGTTAGTGGGAACTGTTACATTAGTTTGAGTGGAGACTGTTTGATACTTTTTTACAGCATTGGCATAGGTCATATTTTTGGTTATAATAGGTGCAACTACTTTTCTCACTTCTTGGTAACTGACTTTGTTCTCAACCTTGTATTTTACTATTTTTTTCTCGGTTTTCCACTTTTCACATGTCTTAGAATATGCAGGATGGTCACTTTTGCAATTTGGGCAGGTCATTTTTGTAACTGTAAATTCACTTTGTATGTGATCTGAGGACCCACAGTTGGAGCAGACAGGAACTCCTCTGCATACAGTTCAGTTTGTGAGTGGCCATACTTTTGGCATTTATAACATCTTAAAGGGTTTGGAATATAGGGGTGGATTCGGCAAAGTAAATAACCTGCCTTTACAGAGGAGGGTAAGTTGGGTGTATTGAAGGTGAGAATATTTCTGGTAGGTGTAAGTTGATTATCTCTTTTAACCATTATTCGTCTTGCTTCAATTACGTGTTGTCTCTGCAGCTCTTGAGTTATTTCTTCATCGATGACATTTATCAGATCCCAACTGGAAATCACACCCTTAGATGAATTTAGGGTTGCTATTTTTGGTTTTGGTTTGTTTTTTTTTAGGAGCATTAGCAACTGAGGCCATATTGCTAAGGGGATATGCGGTGATCATTTCCTGACTTTTCCGCATCCTCCGTATTTGGTGGTCACGGGCTCGAACTCCGGTCTAATCAAGAAGCGTGTGCTATGCACTGCTGCTCCTGCCCACCTGGCTACGGAGGTGCCCATTTAGGGTTGCATGAGGAGATATTTTTACTGGAATGCCAGCAAAGCTTGTGAGTTGTAACAGCTTCTCGGAATCTGTGGCTTGTGGTTTCTACTAGTAAGTCTCCTGATTGCAGTCTCTTCACCGTCTTGGGAGATCCTGCAGTAACCTCCAGATGTTTCTGAATGACAAAAGGAGACAATTTGCTAGTAAGTAAGTGGATGATTAAGAACGATGGGCAAGGTTGCTCCATCCAATCAGTCTTTTGTCTCTTTGGATTATCATTCTCAATATCCTGATGGTCTGTGTTTGCCATGTTTGCTCTTTTTAGCCCTTGACAAGAGGACTTATCTACCAAAGTTTCCGGCCCTGCAACGGGGAGGCAGGAGCAGTGCCGATTGGAGGCCAAGCGGTTAAAGTGTTAGTTGGTTAGTGACCTAGAAATATGGATAAAGAAATAAAGGTGGGTTTCCTTTCTGTGTTCTTTGGACTTTTCAAGTATAGAACAGTTTTAAAAATAGGACTCTAGAGAAATGTAAGAACTTAAAAATAACTTTATTCGCCTTTGAAGAGCACTTTGTAAATCGCACAAATATCGCTTGGCCTCGAAATATGCTTGGCTCCTGGGGCCTTAAAGGTTGTTGATAGTGTTATTTCATTAAAGAAGGTACTACAACAGTATGAAGCAAAATCAATAACTAGATGCTCAAAGCATTGGAGTGCAAACAGTTGACAAAAATACGGACATTCACAATGCATCTGCCAACAAAGGCAATGTAAGCATCTGTGTTAATTTACGCAATTAGCAAGTTTGAAATTTCTAAGAAATACAATAAAAACATTTTTTATTATTATTGGTTACTCATTTACTTTTGTTCAATATTTTGTAAATGAGTTCAGCAAATCATAATTAATAAACTGTTGTTTTCAATTAAGCTACCTACCTCTTTTTTTCCTTAAGTACAGTAAACCCTCGATTTAACGGACTAATATAGGGGAAAAGGGATGTCCATTAATGCTGAAAGTCCGTTAAATCGAATGTAACCTGGGGGGGGCATATTTTATTGTTCTTAATGTAAAAAAAAAGCTTTAATACAATATACGGTATGTACAATATAAAATTATGTTGCAATTTGGCCTTTGATTTATAGATATCAGAAACAGTTTGTTTTTTACGCCATAAATTTCACAAACACGTGCTGCGAGATGCCTTGTTCTAATTTCTCAATTAGCTCTAATTTCTGTGCCACATTTAAGTTCACACGCTTTCTTTTAACTCCTCTATCACTTGATGCCATTTTAAATTGTAAGGACTGCAAAATTATTTAATAAATAAAGTCACAATTCAGAAATCACAGAAATGCTCTGTATACAACCTGACCATACGATAGCTTGAGTCAGACTGAGACTGAAAACAAAGCGAGTCGGTAGACCTGAGTGTCCGAGCCATGTTCAGCTCGCAAGTCAACGCCTGCTCTTACCTGTTATCTGGGAAAACAGCTATTTGAACACGTTTTCAGAAACAATAAAAAACAATTTCCTGAATTTGATTATAAAAATAAAAGTAGGTAATTATCAAAACAATAATAGAAATAGGTATTATTATTAATTTTCAATTAATAATAACACTCAAGTTTTGTATAACCTGAAAAAAAAATAATATGGTCAAGATTAATATGTACATTACTGTATTATTATTTGTCCGGTCCATTAAATCGAGGGTTTACTGTACTGCTAAAAATGTAATACACATAGTTAAAAATCTTATGATACTATGAATTTCAATGCTCCTAAAAGCATCACATCCTACACCTCTAGTTTAAAAAAACGAAAGGGCACTCTTTCACTGTGAAACACAGGAATAAGAAATACAACACAAAATCAAATATAGCCACCAAGAGACAAATCAATAATTTAAAATCTACCATTTATTTAAAATTGGACCTAACTTTTTAATAATGCTAACTATCAAAAAGGCATTACCAAAAAAGTCGGGTCTGGCTATGAGCTATGGTTGTAAATTTTAAATTATTGACTTGTCTTTCTGTGGGTATATATATATATATATATAAAAAAAATATATATATATATATATATATAAAAAAAAATATATATATATATATATATATATATATATAAAAAAAAAAATATATATATATATATATATATATATATATTTTTTTTTTTTTTTTTTTTTTTGTTAGTGCATTGGCTTCTGTGGCCATAATGCACCTCCCAAAGTTTTTGCATTTTACTCTGATCCAAGCCCGAGGCGGGATTCGAATCCGCGACCTTTGGGTTGCTGGGCAGGCACTTTACCCACCTGGCTAGCCTGGTCAGCAGGCTATATATGAACTGACTTTGAGCATCTAGTTACATTTCTTATTGTCATGTTTATAGTGATGGGGGTGCCCATTTGTTTTTATTACATCCTGCACCCCAACTAGGAGTGCAAGATGTTTCTCAGAGTATTAAAATTCGTAACATTGTAATATTTTTAACTCTGTGCAAGTGCTGATTTTAACAGTAAATGGGGGGAGGGAAGCAATACGTAAGTCCTTTCATTTATATAAAAGCATTCTTAATTTCTAAGTATAGTGGATTATATCGTCTTTTCATCAACTGTTTATATTAAAAAAAAAAAAAAAAATGCCCCACCCTCATACCACAGAAGCACACCTGTTCAATTCAGGGTATGGGCAATACAGAATAACACAATTTTAGTTATTCACAAAGCATTTTACCCCAAAACATTTCACTATGAAAACTAGTCAATAATGATTACAAAATTAAATACTACTATGGCATATTAAAGGGAACTGTTGGCAAACTGCACCAATTGCAAAGTGGAGGAGAAATTGTTGAAGATAAACACAAGAAAGGCACCTGGGGTGGATGGGATCTATCCAGTTATATTAAAGGAGGCAGCAAAGGAGGTAAGCAAACCCTTAGCCATAATTATGAGAGCTTCCTTGGACTCAGGGGAGGTACCCATTGACTGGAGATGTGCAAATGTGACCCCAATTCACAAAGGGGGATCAAAGGCTGACACAAGTAATTATAGACCTGTGAGTTTAACTTCTGTTCCCGGAAAATTAATGGAGGCACTGGTGAAAGAAGCACTGCAGGATCATCTAGACAAGACTTCAGTTATAGCTAGGACACAGCATGGTTTTGTTAAGGGGAAGTCTTGCCTGACCAATTTGATTGGATACTATGATGCAGTCACAAAAGAACTGGATGCAGGGAATAACTTTGATATTATATACTTGGATCTTAGAAAGGCTTTTGATACTGTTGCACATGGAAGACTGCTGCACAAATTGGAGCAGTGTGGCATTGGAGGCAAGTTGCTGCTATGGATAAAGGGGTGGTTGAGGGGGAGAAGACAGAGAGTGGTAATCAATGGACACTGCTCATCGTGGACTAATGTTATTAGTGGAGTCCCTCAGGGTTCAGTATTGGGGCCTTTATTGTTTTCTGTATTTATAAATGATATTGATGATGGTATATCAGGCTTAATGTCCAAGTTTGCAGACGATACGAAGGTTGGCAGGGTTGTCAAGGACACTACTGACACTATGCTGCTGCAACAGGATTTGGAAAGGTTGAGCAGATGGGCTTCGAGGTGGCAAATGAAGTTTAACATTGACAAATGTAAAGTACTACATATGGGAAACAGCAACCCCAGAGCAACGTATCAACTCTGTGGTACTACACTGACAGTGGTAGAGAATGAAAGGGACCTGGGGGTGGTGGTGCAGGCAGATATGAAGTTCTCTGAGCAGTGCAGACGAGCTGCAAGAGTAGCTCATGGTGTATTGTCAATGATATATAGGAATTTTTCTAGCAGGGATAAGGAGGTGATTATTCCCTTGTATAAGGCAATGGTCAGGCCACACCTAGAGTACTGTATACAGGCCTGGAGGCCTCATTTCAGGAAGGATGTAGAGCTGCTGGAACGAGTACAGAGAAGGGCAACTAGATTGGTGAATGGGACAAAGGGGTTCTCTTACGAAGAAAGGCTTAAGTTTTGCAAATTACAGTGTCTGGAAACTAGGCACCAGCGGGGTGATCTGATAGAGGTGTACAAAGCCTTGCATGGTTTGAGCATGCTCAATGCTGATGGGATTCTTCCTCTAGCTCAGAAAAATCACCTGAGAGGGCATAAATTCAAATTGAGGAAAGACAGATGTAGGATAGATGCGCGGAAATTTGCCTTTAGCCAGCGGGTGGTTGGTGGGTGGAACAGACTTCCATCCCTTGTCGTGGAAGTTGATAGCCTAAATAAGTTTAAGGCTCAGCTGGACAGGTATTTCGAACGAACAGAGGGGTGAAGTGGAAGTGGTTATTTTTATTTATTTATGTTACTTTTTTTTTTTTTTTTTTTTGGCTGATGCTGCATAAGCTTGCTTTCTTGCATCAAATGCCTCTACTAATGCTAATGCTAATGCTAATGCTAATGCTAAAGTAATGTTGAATGCCAAGTGCCAGCAAAATTTAAATATAAATATCAAACAAAAAAATAAAATAAAATAAAAAATACAAAAAGATATAAGGCAGGTGAAAGCCCAAACCCAATGATTGAATTTATAAAGAAAAACAAAAGGTTCATAGGGAACCACAATGATCACTTCTCCACAGAGGCATCAGCCATGTACCAATTCCCTAAAACTTGCATTTCTATCATAGCCTACTAACAGCAAAAGGTCCATGCCCCTACATGAACAAAAATAGATATGAGGGATGTCTTAGATATGGTTAACCAAATGACTAGGAAGAAAATATAAATTCCCATATCAACCAAAGCCAACAGATAGGCCAACAAACATGCAAATATGCAATGTAACTAACTAAAGTTACACAGAAAAACACAGATTAAAAAGTTTTTAAATTAAAAAAATCCAAATTCAAAAACAGAAAACAAACTTATCAACACACCAAAATGGGATAATCTGGTCAAGCAACCCACTGGGTTTGGTGGAGGGGTTCCTGGTTGGTTTCTGCTTGTTTCTGGTAACATCTGCACCATTCTTTAAGCAGGCTTCTGTGCTTGCCTGGATGAGTGCAGTCGCCTACTCATGTATTTTGTATTTTAAATTTTATTTTCATTTGGTTGTTTCATTTTTAATTTTTTTCTGGCACGAAAGTGGCTGTTGGCATTTCTTAAGCATTACTTATTCCATTTTGCAACCCTTTAATGTAGTATAATAGCATTAAATTTTATGAATCATTATTTGAATACACCACGTTTAAATAAATATAGAAATTCATTCATCAAGAAATTAGCAATTATGAAATAAATATAAATCGTGTATTTGGTTCATATCCTAAAGATCGAATAGAGAGTTTACTCCCAATTAAATTTGCTTCAAACGTCCAGATTAATAAATTGAAAGTCTGATCTTCAGTATTCGTGTGTATTCCATCAGCGTGTATGTGTGTGCCAATAGTAGTACTGACAAAAAAAAGTTCCAGAAGTTAAAATTACCTTAACATCATCTTCCTCGTCCTCTCCTTCCCATCTGTCACCCAAAACGGGTTTTGTGAAAGATGGTGGCTGGAAGTCTTCACTTTCTGGGAAAAAATAAAGAAATAAATAAACAAAAACATTCGATAAATTGATAGATATAATATACTGAACAGAAAGAACGAAGTAAACAATGCAAGAAGAAAATTAATTTCATTTTAAGTTCAGAAAACTATTAACCCCAATCTCCGGCAGACATTTTGAAGTTCACGTCGTTAGAAAATAACGCAACAATCACGTGTATTCCAGAAACGTGAACTAGTTTTGGAGAAATCGAAGAATGATATTTAATACCGGTAGATGGCAGAGTAGATGCAAAAATATTTAACAGGAAAACATTGTTAAATGGCATGACGAAGCCTCACTTGGAATTTTAAACGAGAGAAAAACTAAACAGAGTAATCACATTGTGAAAAATTTCATTTGTCAATACGAACAGCAAACGACAAAAACAAAGAAAGAAATTAAAGATTGCAATAGCATTAGCATTAGCAAAGGCACATACTGCAAGAAAGTAAGCTTATATAGCATAAGCCAAAAAAAAAACGCTTATTTCACCCATCCACTCGCTCCAAATGTTTGTCAAGTTCTGCCTTGAATCTATTTAAGCTATCAACTTCTACGACAGATGGAAGTTTGTTCCAGCAATCAACCACCAGCTGGCAAAATGCAAACTTCCACACATCTATCCTACAACCGTCTATCCTCAATTTGAATTTATGCCCTCTCAGGTGATTATTCTGAGCAAGAGGAAGAATCTCATAAGCATTGAGCATGCTCAAACCATTCAAGGCTTTATACACCTCTATCAGATCACCTCGCAGGTGCCTAGTCTCCAGACACAGCAATTTCCAAAACTTAAGCCTTTCTTCGTAAGTGCAACCCTTTGTTCTAGTAGTAGTAGTAGTAGTAGTAGTAGTGGCACTTGATGCAAGAAAGCAGTGTAGGAGCTTATGCAGCATCACCCAAAAAAAAAAAAAAATCACACCATACCCTCCAATTGCCTGTCCAGTTCCTCCTTAAATTTATTTAACCTATCAACTTCCACAACGACAGATGGAAGTTTGTTCCAGCAATTAACCACCCGCTGGCTAAAGGCAAATTTCCGCACATCTATTCTACATCTATCCTTTCTTAATTTGAACTTATGTCCCCGTAGGTTCGTATTCTGAACAAGTGGGAGGATCCCATCAGAATTCAGCGTGCTCAACCCATTCAAGGCCTTATAGACCTCAATCAGATCACCGCGCAGGTGCCTAGTCTCCAGCCACTGCAATTTGCAGAACTTAAGCCTCTCTTGGTAAGAGGATCCCTTCATTCCCCTCACCAATCGTGTTGCTCTTCTCTGTACACGCTCAAGCAAATCTACATCCTTCCTAAAATGAGGCCTCCAGACCTGTACGCAGTACTCAAGGCGTGGCCTGACCATTGCCTTATACAGAGGGACAATCACCTCCTTTTCCCTGCTAGCAAAATTCCTATATATCATTGACAAAACCCCATGACCTGCCCTAGCAGCCTGTCTACATTGCTCAGAAAACTTCATATCTGACTGCACAATTACTCCCAGGTCTTTTTCATTTTCTACCACCTTAAGTGTAGTACCACACAGTTGGTACGTTTCTCTGGGGTTACTTCTACCCATATGCAGTACTTTGCATTTGTCAAGGTTAAACTTCAGTTGCCACTTCTTAGCCCATCTGCCCAAATTATCTAGATCCTGTTGCAGTAGCACACTGCCATTACTGTCATTAACAACCCTGCCAACCTTCGTGTCATCTGCAAACTTCGACATTAAGCTTGATATACCTTCATCAATATCATTGATAAATATACAAAACAACAGTGGCCCCAACACCGAACCCTGTGGGACTCCACTAATAACATTAGTCCACGAAGAGCAGCACCCATTGATTACCACCCTCTGTCTTCTCCCACTTAACCATCCTTTTATCCATTGTAGCAACTTACCCTTAATACCATTCTGCTCCAATTTGTACAGTAGTCTTCCATGCGCAACAGTGTCAAAAGCTTTCCTGAAATCCAAGTATATGATATCAAAATTATTTTTTGCATCCAGTTCCTTTGTGACCACATCATAATAACCAATCAAATTTGTCAGACAAGACTTTCCCTTAACAAACCCATGCTGTGTCTGAATTATTGCTGCAGTCTTGTCTAGATGATCCTGCAATGCATCTTTAACCAGTGACTCCATTATTTTACCCGGAACAGAAGTTAAACTAACTGGTCTGTAATTATTCGTGTCACCCTTCGAACCTCCTTTGTGAATTGGGGATACATTTGCACATCTCCAGTCCGTGGGAACCTCCCCTGAATCCAAGGATGCTCTCATAATTATGGCTAAGGGTTTGCTTAGTTGCTTTGCCGCCTCCTTTAATATAACTGGATAGATCCCATCCGCCCCAGGTGCCCTTCTTATGTTTAACTTCAACAATTTCTCCTCCACTTTGCTCTCAGTTATTACAAAATCATTAAGCACACTGCTACAATTTGATAACCTTCTTCCATTTTCAAACTGTAATGATTCCTCACGTGTGAATGTAGATGCAAAATACTCATTCAGTTTGTTTGCTATCTGAGCAGGATCATCAACAGTCGAACCATCGATGTCAAGTGGACCAATCATATTCAGCCCCTTCCTTTTAGAGTTTATATAAGTAAAGAAATCCTTGCTGTTTTTCTTAGCATCTTTTGCCAAAGATTTCTCGTAATCCGCCTTTGCCTGCCGAACCTCCTTTGTGACCTGATTACAGACTAGCTTATATCTGCTACAGGCTTCTGCGTCGCCTGATAATTTATATGCATCCCATGCATTTTTCTTCTCTGTCACGAGTCTCATTAGTTCATTTGATAACCATTTAGGCCTAAACCTTGAACAATATTTCTTCATCGGTATGAAAAGTCTAGTAGCTTCCACGATTAATTCCTTGAATGCTTCCCACTTAGAATTTACTGTTTGTAACATCGTCAGTCGATCCCACTGTACAGAATTTAAAAACTGTCGGAGACCACTGTACTCGCCTTTACGGAAGCAAAAACCCTTTCCTTTACCCCTGATGGTAATTAAATCTTTAAGTAAATCCCACGTCAGTACACTGTGATCACTGCCACCTAGTGGTTCCTTTATCTGCAAATTCTTAATACACGAATGATCACTGCTGATAACCAGATCAAGAGTATTTCTTTCTCTGGTTGCCTCTCGAACATGCTGCTGCAGAAAACAATCATCCAATAAATCCACAAAAGTCTGACTAGTGTGTGAGTGACCAACCCACAAGTTCCAGTCAATATCTGGGAAGTTAAAATCCCCCATTATAAGACATTCTGATTTCCTGGCCCACTCTATTTCTCCGTACAATTGTTCATTGTACTCATTCGAGTCATTAGGCCTATAACACACTCCTACTCTTATTTTTGCTTTTGCAGTGCTTATGTCACACCAAACTGACTCAACAGTGCACTGTCCATCTATATCAACTGGATGCACTTCTTTTGATTTTATGTTTTTCTTAATTAACAGCATAACACCTCCTCCCTTTCTGTCCTGTCTATCCTTTCTGTACACATTGTACTCCCCAAATTCCAGTTCTGCATTCCTTATATCTTTGTGACACCACGTCTCTGCTATCCCAACAATATCCGCCTTTGATGTCTTGACCAACACTTCAAATTCATCAAATTTATTTACTATACTTCTAGCATTGGTATACATGCAAGCATACATGCTCCTATGCCTATTCCTTATTACCCTAACACATCCCATATACCCAACTATTCCAGGATGACTGCCATCTGTCCCTGAAACCCCCAACACCCCTCGCTCCAGGTCGCTTCTTATTCTAATAGAAGTTGTGCAAGAATCACCTTTACCTCTGCCTGCGGTTACTGTTAAACTATTAGTCTTTGTATCCCCCCAAGCTAGCAGTTTTCCGACCCACCTAACACTGCCTCGATAGCATCAGCAAATATTCTTGCACCCTTTCTATTTAAGTGTATCCCATCCCTGTAGAAGCAATCTCTCCTGTTAACAAGTACAGTCCAGGCTGAAAAAAATTCTACCCCTTGAGCCTTGCACAATCTTTCCAGGGCCGAATTGATCGACAAGGCTCTCATCATATACTCCCTCCTATCGTGTCTGGGCAGAATTGCAGACACTTTTAAATTCAACCCTAATTCTCGGCTTTTTTTCAACAGTGACCTGTACTTGTTGAGTAATTCTGCCGGTCTCCTACTCTTAATATCATTAGTGCCAACGTGTACAACTATATCACCTTTTGTGCCCTTGAAAGATGATATCCGCTCTACAACGTCATCAACCTTTGCCCCTGGCAGACATACCCTGGTCCTGTTCCACCTATCCTTTTTACATAGCATGTTCCCCGTTTCCCTGACAATAGAGTCACCAACAACTAATAGTTCCTGTGGGACCAGCGCATTCTGCCTTGGGGGTTGCCGCTGTGTTGCGTGATGACCAAGTGCAAGCTCTGGCGTTGATGTGGGCAGCTGAGAGCTTGATGAGCCCCTCAATTTATTTCCTTCGAGGGCATCCACCCTGTCCTTCAAACTCTCATAGGCCCATAACAACGCTGAGTTGTCGCCTGATTTCCTTACACTCCTTACATCGCGCACACACAAAGACATCCCCCATGGCAATATCATGTTCCGTTCCAGAGAGTTCGGCAAACATTTCACAAGTTGCACATTTTTTTAGGCTGTGACGCGTTGGAGAATCGCCCCCCTCAGTTCTCCCCCGAGTCACAACACTCCTGCCACTTTGTGCCCGTTGCTTTGCTGCTCTAGTTCGGGGCATGGTAGTTTAAATTAATAAAATCAATAAATTAAATGTCAGTAGTATTTGAATAGAAACTATGAAATAGAAACAGTGAAACGTATTACTATATAATTATAAGTTAGAGCTACCGCAATTAAAAAATTTGAATTCCCTACAAAAACTTTGAATTCCCTATATACAAAAACAATGGCTACAAAAATCGAACAAAAATAACGGTTTTACTTATCGTAAGTAAAATCCACAAAAACTCTTTATCTAAATTAAAATAAAAAATAACCAGCGTAACTATAACTATATGACTACGTATTAAGTACAATATAAAACAACAATCATGTAAATAAAAGGCAAACACTTATCGTTTTTGCGGAGCCTGTTCTGTTCACTAATCTTGTTGCCCTTCTCTCTACTCGTTCCAACAGCTCTACATCCTTCTTAAACTGAGGCCTTCACACCTGTATATAGTACTCAAGGTGTGGCCTGACCATTGCCTTACACAAGGGGATAATGTATATCATTGACAACACACCATGAGCTACTCTTACAGACCGTCTGCATTCCTCAGAAACTTCATATCTGCCTGCAAAATTTCCGGAAGGTCCTTTCTTTTCATTCTCTACCACTGTCAGTGTGGTACCACAGAGTTGATACGTTACTCTGGGATTACTACTTCCCATATGTAGTACTTTACATTTGTCAATGTTAAACTTCATTTGCCACCTCTCAGCCCATCTGCTCAACTTCTCTAGATTCTGTTGCAGCAGTGTTCTGTCATTAGTGTCATTAACAACCCTGTCAACCTTCATATCGTCTGCAAACACGGACATTTAGCCTTATATACCATCATCAATATCATTTATAAATACAGAAAACAACAATGTACACAACACTGAACCCTGAGGGACTCCACTAATAACATTAGTCCACGAAGAGCAGTGTCCGTTGATTACCACGCTCTGCCTTCTCCCACTCAACCATTCCCTTTACCTATAGCAGCAATTTGCCTCCAATGCCACACTGCTCCAATTTGTGCAGCAGTCTTCCTTATGCAACAGTATCAAAGGCTTTTCTAAGATTCAAATACATGATATCAGATTTATTCTTTGTATCCAGTTCCTTTGTGACTACATCATAGTATTCAATCAAATTATTATTATTATTATTATTATTATTATTATTATTATTATTATTATTATTATTATTATTATTAATGGCCATATGATACAAGGAAGCCTGAGGCTTATGCTACACCAGCCAAAAAAAAAAAAAAAAAAAAAAAATTCCCAAGTTACCCCCTGAGAGAGAGAGAGAGAGAGAAGTAGAAAGGAATCACCAAGAAAGAGAAGAATGATGATATCCAGCTCAGGACCCTGGGTTTGCCAAGCCCATACTCACTAGATGTGAGCCCCCGGGGTTAAATTAGTTAGTTAGACAAGACTTCCCCTTAACAAACCCATGCTGTGTCCGAGCTATAACCTGGTCTTGGATGGCGAGCATGAATCCTTCAGTCTCGGGAAAGAGCGTCACGCTCGTGAGCCATACATTGGAACCAATTTTATCTATGTGATCTTAACATTAGCATTAGCATTAGTAGCGGCTTTTGATGCAAGAAAGCAAGCTTATGCAGCATCAGCCAAAAAAAAAAACACTTCAACTTCACCCCTCTGTTCGTTCGAAATACCTGTCCAGCTGAGATTTAAACTTATTTAGGCTATCAACTTCCACGTCAAGGGATTGAAGTCTGTTCCACCAACCAACCACCCGCTGGCTAAAGGCAAATTTCCGCACCTATCCTACATCTGTCTTTCCTCAATTTGAATTTATGCCCTCTCCTGTGATTATTCTGAGCAAGAGGAAGAATCCCATCAGCATTGAGCATGCCCAATCCATTCAAGACTTTATACACCTCTATCAGATCACCTAACTGGTGCCTTGTCTCCAGACACTGTAATTTGCAAAACTTAAGCCTTTCTTCGTAAGAGCACCCCATCTTGACGGAGATCATTGTAATGTCTGCCATGGAGTGTCTTCTCTGCCCATCATTCTTTCTTTGTTTGTACCTCATGGTTGGGGGAACTCCTCGCTTAGGTTGAGTGGGGTATACCGCTTGTCTATCTTCCTTATGGCTTGGTGGTGTGCTCCTGTGTGTTTCTAGAAGCAATCCTTCAGGTTAACTATCGCTGTCCTCTGTTGGTCAATGAGGTATATCAGGCCCATTCCTCAGTTTAAGTGCAGCATAAGCCTCAGGCTTCCTTGCACTATATGGCTAGTAATAATAATAATAATAATAATAATCTATGCTGTCTCATTGCTAACATACTCCTTCAGGGTCATAGATTGGACTAACACCGAGCTGGAGAATACCATGAAAAAAACAAGGACAATGATGACCAAGAGCCTTCAACACCATCCGATATCTGCCGTAGAGACTAAGAATTGGCCGGAAAGAAGGAGGAAGGGGCCTGATGGACTTCATTTAGCAACAGAAGACAGCGATAGTTAACCTGAAGGATTGCTTCCAGAAACACACAGCAGCACTCTACCAGGCCATAAGGAAGAGAGACAAACGGTATACCCCCACTCAACCTAAGCGAGGAGTTTCCGCCCAACCCTGAGGTACAAAGCAAGAAAGAAAGAAAGATGGGCAGAGAAGACACTACAATGATCTCCGTCAAGATCACATAGATAAAATTGCTTCCAATGGAAAGCAATTTTCCAATTACTCACGAACGGGACGCTCTTCCCCGAGACTGAAGGATTCATGCTCGCCATCCAAGACCAGGTAATCAACACCCGGAAATATAGAAAATACATCGGCGAAGAGCCCGGAGTGTTCGAAGACACATGTCGACGATGTCACCTTGCCTCAGAAACGATCCAACACATCACTGCCGGATGAAAGGTGATCACCCAGACTGAGTACACTTATAGACACGACCAGGTAGCCAGGATAATACATTAGAAGCTAGCAAGGAAATACCAATTGGTCGAAGAAAGTGTACCGTACTACAAGTAGGAACCCCAGGCAGTACTAGAGATCCCAACCCACAAGCTGTCCTGGGTCCGCACCATAATAACGGATAGGAAAATCCTGCACAGCAGACCGGACATAATCCTTGTGGCCAAGAAGGAAAAAGCTACCTATCTGATTGACATAGCGGTATCCAATACAGGCAACCTGCAGAAACCCCATGGGGAAAAAATTAGGAAGTACACTAACCTAAGAGAGGAGATCAAAGAGATATGGCATATGCAACAAGTAACGACCACAGGTATGGTGCCAAAGACCCTTCATAACAGCCTAGCAGCAATAGGCCTCCCAGCGAACACCTACAAGGAACTCCAGAAAGTCGCAATCCTGAACACTTGTAGGATAGTCAGAGATTTCCTCGACCAACAGTAACACCAGACATAACAACAACCACTTTGTGTACTTGGTAGCAATACCCGTCACGAGGTGGAACCCCTAATCAGGGAGATAAAATATAAGAGAAATAATAATAATAATACTAGTTGACCAAAGAAAGTACGAACCCCAGGCAGTGATGTGGAACATGCAAGAAGTATCAACCGTCCCATTCATCGTGTCAACCACCGGTATGGTACCAAAGACTCTATATAGCAGCCTAGCAGCAATAGGTCTCCCAGAGTACACCTACAAGGAACTCCAGAAAGTCGCAATCCTGAACACCTGTAGGACAGTCAGAGATTTCCTCGACCGACAGTAACACCAGACATTACAACCACCCTGTGTACTTGGTAGCAGTACCCGTCACTGAGTGGAATACCCCAATCTTGGTAGCAGTAGCCATCACGGAGTGGAATCCCCCAATTCTCCGAGATTGGGGGTTCCACCTCGTGACAGGTATTGCTACCAAGTACACAAGGTCGTTGTTGTTTTGTCTGGTGCATTAACCCTTTTATTATTATTATGGCTATTCTCATGATAATATTAATAATAATAATAATAATAATAATAATAATAATAATAACGAAAGACAAGGACAATGAGGACCAAGAGTCGCCAACACCACCCGAAGTCAGCAGTAGAGAGACTAACAATAGCTCGGAAAGAGGAAGGAAGGGGCCTGATAGACCTGACAGAATAACAGAAAACAGCAATTGTTAACCTGAAGGATTAATTCGAGAACAACACAGCATTACTCCACCAGGCCATAAGGAAGATAGATAAATGGTATATCCCACTCAACCTAAGCGAGGAAACCCCTCCCGCCCAGACAGTACAAGAAACGAAGTTAGAAAGATGAGCAAAGAAGACACTCCATGAAAAGACACTACAATGACCTCCATCAAAATCACATCGACACCACTGCTTCCAATGCATGGCTCACAAGCGAGGCGCTCTTCCTCAAGATTGAAGGAGTCATGCTGGCCATCCAAGACCAGGTAATCAACACCAGAAACTATAGAAAATACATTGCAAAGGAGCCCGGAATGTCAGATGACACAGGTCGATGATGCCACCTGGCCTCAGAAACGATTCAACACATCACCGTGGTGTGCAAGGTGATCACTCATACTCAGTACTCTCATAGACACGACCAGGTAGCCAGGATAATACATCAGAAGCTAGCGAGGAAATACACTTACATGAATTGCATTAACACTTATCCCTTATTTGTTATCACTACTTATGATTGTCCTATTGCGACTGACAATCTTTTTTTTTTGTAACATATGAAAAAATCTCCAAAGCTTTTAATCTCTCAACCACTATACATCTCAATGTCTCCAAATCATCTACACCCGATGAGCCAAAACATTATCGGCATGTTCGAGAAGCAACTAGGGGGAGTAATACTCTTGATCTGATTATCAGAAGTGATTCTTCATGCATTAAGAATCTGCAGATAAAGGAACCATTAGGTGGCAGTGATCACACTGTGCTGAAGTGGGATTTACTCACAGAGTTAACTACCACCAGCAGGGGTAAAGGGAAGGGTTTTTGCTTTCGAAAAGGCGACTACGATGGTCTGAGACAGTATTTAAATTCTATACAAATTTTGATAGAACCTAAACCTTCATAGAACTTAGATGAACTAATGAGACATATGGCAGAGAAGAAAAATGCATGGGATACATATAAACTATGATAGATATAAGCTGGTCTGTAACCAAGTCGCAAAGGAGATTAGGCAGGCAAAGGCATATTATGAGAAATCCTTGGCAAAGGATGCAAATAAAAACCGAAAAGAGTTCTTTACCTATGTAAACTCTAGAAGGAAAGGGATGAATCAGATTGGTCCACTGGATATTGATGGTTCAACAGTTGAGGACCCTGCTCAGGTGGCTAACAAACTAAACGAGTATTTTGCATCTACATTCACACATGAAGAGTTATTCAGCAAGGGAAATGCCAGAGGTAAAGTAAACACTGGCAGTGAGCTAGATGATTTTGCAATAACTGAGAGGAAAGTGGAGGAGAAATTGTTGAGGATGAACATAAAAAAGGCACCCGGAGTGGATGGATCTATCCAGTTATATTAAAGGAGGCAGCAAAGGCAGTAAGCGAACCCTTAGCCATAATTATGAGAGCTTCTTTGGACTCAGGGAAAGTACCCATAGACTGGAGTTGTGCAAATGTGACCCCAATTCACAAAGGAGGATCAAAGGCTGACACAAGTAATTATAGACCTGTGAGTTTAACTTCTGTTCCAGGAAAATTAATGGAGGCACTGGTTAAACAATTCAGGATCATCTAGACAAGATTCAGTTATAGCTCGGACACAGCATTGTTTTGTTAAGGGAAAGTCTTGCCTGACCAATTTGATTGGATACTATGATGCAGTCACAAAAGAACTGGATCCAGGGAATAACTTGGGTATTATATATTTGGATCTTAGAAAGGCTTTTGATACTGTTGCACATGGAAGACTGCTGCACAAATTGGAGCAGTGTGGCATTGGAGGCAAATTGCTGCTATGGATAAAGGGATGGTTGAGGGGGGTGAACACAGAGAGTGGTAATCAATGGATACTGCTCATCGTGGACTAATGTTATTAGTGAAGTCCCTCAGGGTTCAGTGTAGGGTCCATTGTTGTTTTCTGTATTTATAAATGATATTGATGATGGTATATCAAGCTTAATCCCAAGTTTGCACACGATACAAAGGTTGGCAAGGTTGTTGAGAACGCTACTGACGCTATGCTGCTGCAACAGGATCTGGAAAGGTTGAGCAGATGGGCTGAGAGGTGGCAAATGAAGTTTAACATTGACAAATGTAAAGTATTACATATGGGAAACAGCAACCCCAGAGCAACGTATCAACTCTGTGGTACTGCACTGAGAGGGGTAGAGAATGAAAAGGATCTGGGGGGTAATTGTGCAGGCAGATATGAAGTTTTTTGAGCAGTGCAGACGGGCTGCAAGAGTAGCTCATTGTGTCTTGTCAATGATATACAGGAATTTTTCTAGCAGAGATAAGGAGGTGATTATTCCCTTGTATAAGGCAATGGTAAGGCCAGACTGAATACTGTACACTGGTCTGAATGCCTCATTTCAAGAACGATGTAGAGATGCTGGAACGTAGTACAGAGACGGGCAACAAGATTAGTGAATGAACAAAGGGTTGCTCTTACTAAGAAAGGCTTAAATTTTGCAAATTACAGTGTCTGACGACTAGGCACCGGCGAGGTGAGCTGATAGAGGTGTATAAAGCCGTGAATGATTTGAGCATGCTGAATGTCGATGGGATTCTTCCCCTTGCTCAGAATAATCACCTGAGAGGGCATAAATTCAAATTGAGGAAAGACTGATGTAGGATAGATGTGCAGAAATTTGCCTTTAGCCAGCGGGTAATTGGTTGGTGGAACAGACTTCCATCCCTTGTTGTGGAAGTTGACAGCCTAAATAAATATAAGGCTCAGCTGGACAGGTATTTCGAACGAACGGAGGGGTAAAGTGCAGTTTTTTTTTTTTTTTTTTGGCTGATGCTACATAAGCTTGCTTTCTTGCATCATATGCCTGTACTAATGCTAATGCTAATTATGACCAGCCAGTCATTATAGAAATCGAAGCAACTGCAGATGAACTACGGCGCGGGTCGGGACACGGCATAAAAATCACCTCATACTGAGCTCCGTTAATCAGTGTGTTAAGCTAGTTTGACAAAGGCCAAATTGTAATGGCCAGACGACTGGGTCACAGCATATCGGAATCGGCACGGCTGGTGGGGTGCACACGGTTAGCCTTGGTTAGTACCTACCGAAAGTGCTCCGAGGAGGGGAAAACCCACGTACCGCCAGCTAGGTGTTAGACGACCACAGCTCATCGATGCTCGAGTGAGCGAAGGCCCTCCCGGATGGTACGTGGCTACGGAAGAGCGACTGTGGCGAATCTCGCCGGTAATTAGAATGCCGGTGACGGGAGTAATGTGTCACAACACACATAGTGACATAGTATTTTTTGAGAGGCAGCACCGGTGGTTTCGCACAACGCCGCATTTGAATCTCTTGTGAAGTAAGACAGTACTGTCAAGGCCAGATAGCATATTATTATTATTATTATTATTATTATTATTATTAGCCATATGGTACAAGGAAGCCTGAGGCTTATGCTGCACCAGCCAAAAAAAAAAAAAAAAAAAAAATTCCCGAGTTACCCCCTGAGAAAGAAAGAAGGGACAGGAGGAGAGAGAGAGAGAGAAAGGGAGAGAGAAGTACAAAGGAATCACCAAGAAAGAGAAGAATGGTGATATCCAGCTCAGGACCCTGGGTTTGCCAAGCCCATACTCACCAGATGTGAGCCCCCGGGGTTATGTTCATGTTTGCTTAGTGCGGGTTATGTTGTTCATCTGGTCGCTTAGCCTAGGGTCTTTGGAACACCACAGACCGCTAGTTACCGTCACTGGCACTGGGAGCCTGACCAGGTAAGTGGGAAGAGAACTCTGGCTGGTCGACCCCGAGGTTAGCCTGAGCTTCCCAGGGAGGGCCAAAAAATATAAATAAATAAATAAATAAAAAAATAATAATAAATAAATAAAAAAATAAAATAAAATTAAAAAAAAAATAAATAAATAAAAAAAAATAAAGAAAAAAAATAAAAATAATAAAAAATAATAATAAAAAAAATAATAAATAAATAAATAAAATAAAAATAAATAAAAAATAAATAATAATAATAATATATATATATATATATATATATATTAAAGAAAAATAAAAAAAATAAAAAATAAATAATAATAATTTTTTTTTTCTTTTTTTTTCCTTCCTTTTTTTTGAAATAGGAGAGGGGGTGAGAGATTGAGAAGAAAGAAGGTAAGCAAAAGAAAGAGGGCTACCTCAGGAAGAAGAGAAAAGATTGTGAGGTCAAGTGACCCACAAAGTCAGGTTGCCTAATAGCATGACCCTGCATTTGATAAGTCAAATGCCAGTCCCACTCCCAGAGGAGTATTTATGTGAGTTCCTACACAAGTAGGAAAATCAGTATTGTCCTACACCTCGAAGAGAAGAGGTGCCAGCAAGTGAGTGGGTCCCACACTGGGCAAGAGCCCAGTGTCAGCAATTTAATCTTCTTCAGCCAAGGATGACTTGTAGACAATGAGCAGTGTCCCACACTGGGTAGAGGACTTGGATAATCTTCTCTTAGGGGATGAGAGGAGGCACATGGATCCATGAAGCTCAAGGATTGTTTGGGGTTCTTGTGTCTACTGTAGAAAAGTCCTTTTTTGGGTTGGTGGGTTTGTCAGATAGCTTCCTTTGTGAACGTCGAGCGATTCCTGTTAGGTCAGGATAAAGATTAATATCCTGTTGGTGTTATCTTTGATTCCATTCAGGATATGTTCTGTGAATCGAGTTTTGGGTTCATTATAAGATGGGGGTGCGCTGAACAGTTTGCTGTAGTTGAATTTGACGCATTTCAAATACAGTCTGGGCAAAGGTAGTGAAGGCTTTGTAGTTGGTTTCGTCAATTATGTAGAGATGTTCCTGCCCACTGGGTATATTTCCAGTTCTGGTAATTAGGAGACTTCTGGGTAAATCATAAAGAGGGCAATTATACATGAGGTGAATCCAGTCTTCATTGTCACCACATGTGCAGAGAGGAGAATCGGTGAAACCCAGGTCATGCAGCTTGGCCCGAAACGATCCATGACCAGTGAAGAAGAACGAGACGTGAAGGCCTGGTGAGTACCACGGAGGAGGTTTTGGTGCAGTTATCATAATTTGTGGAAGAAATCTTTTAGTTGTTTCACCTTTGGCTGTTTGCTCCCAAGATCTTTGCCAATGCTGGAAGAGCTTAGAGTAAATCTGTTTCATTTCGTTTTTTGGATCATTAGCTAGATCGAGTGTTATATCCAGAATGGTGGTGGGAATTCCTCTCTTTATGCGGTATGCAAGGCCGCGACGAATAACCTCCAGGTCCAGAGGAAGAGTACCTGCATGGCAGGATTACTGACTGTGCAGCAAGCTCTAGTCACGGTGAGTAGGATATTGCGTTGAATTGAATGTAGCTTTGCTTTATTACGTGCAATGATGGCACGACGGAACCATACGGCTGCACCATAGCACACAGCTGGTAAGAAGATGGTTTTGTAAAGTAGCATGAGAGTCCTGCTCTTCAAACCCCAGTCTGCTCTGCTAATTCTTAAGATCATGGCAGTATAACGACGTATTTTGTTGGAGAGGTAATTAAGATGAGGTAAGAATGTTAATCGGGAGTCGAAGGTTACTCCTAGATATTTTAGTTCTGTTTTGAGTTGCAATGTCTGCCCAGAGATTTTAATTTGGGGCGGTCTTCTTATGTCCAAGGATCCTTTGAGGAGGATAGTCTTCGTTTTTTCCCCAAAGATGACTAACTTGTGGTTGTTTGCCTAATTTTGGAGGATCGTTAAGGCAGGGGAGGCAATTTGCTCAAGCTGAGTTCTAGAATCAGCTTTGATAAGGAGAATGACATCATCAGCATAAGCCACGCAGTCCACCGGACCTAGATCCATAAGAAGAAATTCATCTAGTATTAAGTTCCAGAAGTAGGGCCCAAGAACTGAGCCCTGTGGACCCCCTCTAACAACTGGTCTGGAGGTTTTCTGAAAATTTGTTTGAACGGTTACTGAGCGGTTGAAGAGGTAGTTCTGGAGACAGCGGTAGAGGTTGAGTGTCACAACACACAATACATCGAATCCTGCTGAAAATTGGGCTGCGTAGCTGCAGGCCGCTCCGAGTGTCTATGCTAACCACCGTTCACCGGCTACAGCGCTTACAATGGGCAGAGTGTATTTAGTGTCAAACAGTACCAGGGGTTTCCCGCATCTCCGCGTAGTATACATTATGGGGAGCGCAATATGGCTGCTACCTACGTCGGACACGTTGTTCATCGCTCCGCCATTTTAGTTAATAACATGGGGATTAAATATGTTTCCTCTCAGGAAAAGTACATTAATTAAATTTTAAACGCCAGTGGATTCTCCAGGTGAGAAACTTTTGTGTTTGTTTGGGCTTATTAGTTGAATACAAGCGTTTTCATCTGTTACTTTTGTTTGCCAGACGGTACTGGTCACCAAGATCACGTTAGATCACTCATTGGTGAAGACAGGATATTAGAGCTGGAAAAGGAATTAGAAAATGTGAATTGGAATATCATCGGCTTAGCTGAAACAAGAAGAAGAAATGAATCACTTATAAGTTTATCAAGTGGAAATCTGCTGTACACCAATGGAAACAGTGAAAGGAGTGAAGGTAGAGTCGGGTTTCTGGTCCATAAAGATTTTAAAAACAACATTTTGGAATTCAAAAGTACATCACCAAGGGTGTCAACACTAATACTCAAGATTTCTAAGAGGTACAAGCTAAAGATTATAATGATTTATGCACCAACATCGAGCCATGATGATGAAGAGGTTGAAGAAATGTACACCGAAATTGAGAGTCTTCTAGATGAGCAGAAAACCCACTACACTATTATTATGGGGGACTTCAATGCTAAGGTTGGAAAAAGACAAAACAGTGCAGAAAGGAGAACTATAGGAAATTTTGGAATTGGTGAAAGAAATGAAAGGGGTGAACGACTTGTGGAATTTGCAGAATCTCAAGGATTGTCAGTAATGAACACTTTTTTCAAGAAAAGGGTGAACAGAAAGTGGACATAGAAGAGTCCAAATGGATTAACAACTAATGAAATCGATTTCATCCTCATGAAGATATATTGTGAATGATGTTACCGTCCAGAGAAAGGAAAGGAAAAAACTGACTCGAGTAAATAATACAAAGGTCTTTGAGATAACAGAAGAGGAGAAAAAGCAGTATGTACTGGAACTTAAGAACAAGTTTGAGCTTCTGCAGACTGCTCAGGGCTAAGATATCGACGAGGAATATTGCAACTTGCTGAAAGTGATAAAGCCCAAGAAACCTATAGGGAAAAAGAAATCCAAAGAAAAAAAATTAGTCAAGAAACACTTGTCATGATGAACCGAAGACGACAAATGAAAAGCAAGAAAAACACTGACAGGGAGAAAATTGGGTATACTGAGTTATGCAAAGCAATTAAAAAGAGAATCAGAGAGGACATAAGAAGATTTAACACAAGAAAAGTAGAACAAGCATTAAGGGAAAACAAAGGATTTAAATCAGCAGCCATGAGCAGTAATACAGAAAGACAAATGATACTGAAACTGAAGAATAGCGATGGTGTACTTATAAACAGCAGAGAAGGCATAATTCAAATAGCAGAAGACTACTATAGAGAATTATACAAGGAGCAGGAGAATTATGCCAGCAGTGGGGAAGACGGATTGCAAAGTAGCAACACATACGACATACCCGATATTCTTCCTGATGAGGTAGAACATGCATTGAAGAAAATGAAGAATCAGAAAGCCCCGGGGGAAGATGAAGTTACTGTAGAGCTGTTAAAATTGGGAGGAAGAGACATAACACAAAAACTAGCAAGGCTCTTCACAAAGTGCATTAGAAAAGGTGTGATGCCTAAGAAGTCGAACAATGCAATCATAGTTTTGCTGCATAAGAAAGGAGTTAAATCAGAAATTGGAAATTATAGACCAATTAGCTTGTTATCCCACATCTACAAGTTGTTCACAAGGGTCATTACTAACAGATTAGAACGAATACTTGATGAGAATGAACCGAAAGAGCAAGCTGGCTTTAGGACAGGATTCTCAACTATGGATCACCTTCACGTAATATCACAGCTAATGGAGAAAGCAAATGAATATAAAACACCATTATGACTGGCATTTGTGGATTATGAAAAGGCATTTGACTCCATACAGCATAAGGCAATGTTTCGGGCACTGGAAAGACAAGGCATAGATACCCCATATATTATGATTTTGAAGAAAATATATGAGAGTGCTACCTCCTTTATTAGACTAGACAAAGACAGTAGTTAATTTAAAATCTAGAAAGGAGTTCGACATAGAGACACAATATCTCTGAAGCTGATTACTGCTGCCCTTGAGGAAGCTTTCAGAAGATTAGTCTGGTCGCAGAAAGGAGGCAATGTGAACGGAGAGTACCTAAACCATTTACGATTTGCAGATGACATTATGGTCATAAGCCACGATCCCAAAGAATTAGAGGAAAATCTTAATCAGTTATGCATAGTTAGTAAGGATTTTGGAATAGAGATGAATATCGCTAAAACAAAAGTAATGATGAACAAGTATGCCACAGAAAGGAAAATAATGATTGAAGGAGCAGTAATTGAAAAGGTGGAATCATATACTTATCTGGGACAAGTTATTAGCTGTAATAATGATAAATGGCTGGAAGTCAAGATCAGAATATATTTTGGATGGATAGCATTTAGGAAATATAGTCACATACTGAAGAGCAATATCCCAGTTTGTCTGTAACGTAAAATAATGAACCAACGTGTACTCCCCACCATGACTTATGGAAGTGAAACTTGGGCACTTACCAAAAGAATGGAAGAGAAGCTGAGAACTACACAGCAAAGAATGAAACGAATTATATTGGGAATCAGACTGTTAGATAAGAAGCGAAACACATGGATTAGGCAGCAAACTCAAGTAAAGGACATTCTTATCAAAACTAAAGAACTAAAATGGTCTTGGGAAGGACACATAGCTCGAAGACATGATGACAGATGGACTAAGAAAATCACAGAATGGTATCCAAGAGGAGCTAGAAGAAAACCTTCAAGACAAAGGCGGAGATGGATAGATGAAATTCATGAGTTTTTGGGTAGTAAATGGATGGCCAGTGCTCAAAACAGAAGGAACTGGAAAGCTGCTGGAGAGGCCTTCATCCTGCAGTGGATTGAAAATGGCTGATGATGATGATGACTTGTCACCATGCCGCTCTAAACAGTGAAATAGAGAATGCATCCAATTATTTCTTGCTGCCTCGCTTGGACCCAGCTCTTGACTGGGGAGCTGATCTGTAACAGTGTAATTTTGGGCAAAGATGCTCCAACAATTCCCAAAGATTTCCGTGTGGATACAACGAAGAGAACATGACTTGGTTCCCCCCTTCCATAAACATTCTATGATGGAAGGCGATCTCCACAATTACTGCTCCTACGGAAAAACAAATCTCATCTTCGTGCTCACAACCCCTGAAAACGAAGGAGAAAGTTGCCCTTGTCCTCTATGGGTGTTTTCGTGAATAGTTGTTCCCCCTCCCACATGACTGTGGGGAACAGCCTAAATCTTCTTTAGTGCACAAAAATTCACCAAATTGGGTTACGAACTTGTAGCGGGTGTCTTTCAACACCAATAACAAAGCCCTATCGTACCAACATCCGTTAATTAGTGTGTTAATCAGCGGCTTAAGCTAGTTTGACAAAGGCCAAAACGTAATGGCCAGACGATTGGATCATACAGTCTCGGAAATCCGAATTTACCTGGATTATCTGAAATTATCCCAACATGCAGAGAAAAACTGAAAAAGCCCAAACAACGACGCAGGAGACCAGCAAGGATGACGTTACAGTCATAGAGCATCACGAAGGGCTGGCGGATCGCGGCATGGGAATTTCTCTGCCATAAGAAAAAATTATAAATCCACTATTCTCAAGTTGGAGCGGGAAACCCGCTCACAAACCGACATGAGAGAATTACAAGAGACCCACGCGTCGCAACGGGATTCCACCGAGGAGAAACAAGAAGATTCGCCATTAGACCCAACGCTGCCTGAGGGCACTGTCCATCAACAAAAATTGATCCTGCGAACCGCCCTTGAAAACCTATTGAAGAAGCAGTGTAGCAAAGTTATCACAGGATTAAGAGCTGAAATAGTTTCTCTGTGGACTAAACTGGAAACAATATTGGACCAAACCTACCTGGAAAATGAAAAAATAACGGCCAGGCTCAATGCCTATCTGGAAAGTGGGGTAAACAAAATGCCACAGCGCCCTCCCACTTTTTCTGAAGCGCTGAAGACAAACACTGCCAAAGCAACAAACAATACAAAGCCAGAGAGCATGTAGCAACGACAGCACTGCTTCCGTTGCTGTCGCTTCGGACACTCAACCCACACATGTGCCCAAACCTTGACCTGCGGCCATTGTGCAGAGAAGGGGCACAACTTTTTAAACTGCCCCAACATGGAACAAGAGCCAACGTGCGCAAACTGCAAAAGCCTGAAACTCCCACACACCCATTCCATTCGTGACAGTAAATGCCTAGTATACCTTAAAGCCAAGAGTACCACCAGCAGTGAATTGAATATGGGGTCGTTGCCTAAACAATATAACCACAAGTGCATCAAGTTCAAGCAGATCAATGCGCAGTGGGCCAAAGCTGTGGCAGGCCAGATACGAAAAAAAAAGGCAGATGAAGAAAACTGCGATATCATACTGATACAAGAACCCTATGCGGTAGCTAACGAAGTGCGGGTATACCCGACATCCTATAAAACTGTCCAGGCGGACGGCGAAACACCCTGGACAGCCATTCTAGTTAGCAACCTGAACCTAACGGTCATAAAGATCTCAAAGTTATGCTCGAGGTGGGCCTCCTGTGCGCACACCATCAAAATTGATAATAAAAAAGACTTGTCCCTCAAACCACATCAGTTTTCATCTTCTCTTGAGGACTTTCAAAGAACATAAAACAAAAACCAAACACCCCAGCCTGAAAAGTAAGCTCTGGGTCCAACCAATATTCAACTCTCGTCTGGAAACCACACCTACAACAAAAACAAAGTGGAACGCCCAAAGTTCAGGACCCCTGGCAAATAGGCCCACAGACAGTGCATCGTCAGATAAGGGAAGACCGGTGGTGCAGGTTGACAGGTTAGAACATCAGGAATTCCCAGAACTCTAGTTCTAAGGGAAATTATTAATCAAGAAAGAGAGGCAAACCATCCCCCACCAGCAAATGAAACACAAAAATGCTCCCAACTTCCAGAACAGCATCTGTGTGCTGTTTTGACTCCATCAGGTGCACACCTGCAGTAGCAAAGCAGAAGATACAATGACGAAAAATAACAATTACGTTAATAAAGAGGATATAACTGACTCCCTATCATCTATAAATGAAACCACATCACAAATTAAACGTGACGTGGTGGCCTATATCACCCATGAGGCAAATAACATAACAATGTCTGCCATAAACTTTATTATGGATAGATGGACTGAAATGGAAGCCATAACAACAACTCTCATCATAGAAAATGAGAAATTAAAAGTAAGAGCAGAAGAATTCAGAAAACAAGTTCTCTACCAAGAATGCCATATTCAAGTCCCATTGGACTCCGCTAAGAAGACATATGATACACAGTGCAACAGGGATTGAACACTGTGAAGTGTAAAAGGTACTCTAACTCTGTTGTTTCACCACAACTTGCAGTAGACAACTATATTCTAAGACAGCCTAGATCAAATGAACAGCATCAAACTTCCCAGACAACTCCAAAACAAAATGTATTGATCATACGTGCCACAAATAATTGCAAAATGGAAAACAAGTAATGAAATCAAAAACACAGAGAGAATAGTACAGAAATGTTAAAATTAGATCTTTAGGCACAATTAAGAATAAAGGCATTGTTCTGGAAACCACTAGCTCTGATGATCTAGAGAAGATTGCATCTTCTGAGACAATTATAAAACAAGGTCTCTCTACAGCCAAGCCGAAGATGAATGATTCCACGAAACTTGTGTATGATGTTCCCAAAGATGATATCATATCTGACATATACCATAAGAACCTATAGAATTTTGTCTTCAGATTTGATGAAGTCAAAGAATCCATCAATCTCAGGTTTAATACAGGATCTAAAGCCAACTTAACAAATTGAGTCATTGGCTTCCCTGCAAAATTTCTAAAATGTCTTTTTGAACAGGACAGACTTTATCTTGGGTATCAAGACCATAAATACCGTCGGTTTACAATAGTGAACAAGTGCTTTAGATGCCTGGCTTTCGGTCATTCACCCCACAACTGTAATCAAAAAGTTGTGTCGTGTGGTCATTGCGCCATGGGAGGACATGTATACGCAGACTGTCCTCAAAAACAGGATACACCAAAATGCATCAACTGCAAGAGGCGTCATAAGGATTACGATCACTCTGTAAAGGACACTTCATGTCCAGAATACATTAGAGCACTGGAACAGACTAAAACAAGAACCATTAATGAGTAACATCAACCAGACCTCTGCCCTTAATTCAACTTTCCCTATCCATCAGAATATTACCATACTGCAACTGAATGCTCCAAGAATGTCACACATGAAGTCCGAGTTGCCATCACTGAGTATTCCTATGATTTGCTCTGCTTACAAGAACCCTATTTTTCCAGAAGTCTCCATGGACACAAGTCAAAATTAATGGGTTTCCCAATTTCTGCCCTGATCATGCATGCTGACGCAGAACATCCAAAATCTGCAATAGTGGCATTTAACACCTCACTTGATGTAACAGCTATTTCTTCTCTGTGTAGACCAAATGCTACATGTGTACAAATCTCGTCACTTTCTCATACTTTCTATTTGGTGTCACTCTACTGTCCTCCATCTGAAGATATCCAAATCTCCATGAAATATCTAGATTCTGTCATTGAAAAACTATGCTCATTACCAATCATTATAGCTACAGACTCCAATTCCAAGTCTCCATTATGGTTTAGTACCTCCACTGACCACAGAGGACGACAACTGGAGAACTTCATACTGGCAAATAACCTGTACATCCTAAATAAATCCAATCAACCCAATACCTTCTTCACAATAAATGGTGACCTGACTCTCACATCGACCTGACACTCACAACTGCAAACATCACTAACAAAATATCAAACTGGGCTGTGATTGAGTATCTAACATGTAGCGACCACTGTGCAATTTCATTTAAACTAACCACAAATTTACAGAATCGGAGGTAACCTCCTCAGGACTTGAGAAGATTTGCTATAAAGCATATAAAATGGCGACTGTTTTCGGAATCAGTTAAACATGACTTCCGTGATGAAATTTTAGATTCATTTAATCAGCTTAATGCCGAAGAACAAGCCTTCTATATCCAAACTGCCCGACTACGAGAATTCTCGACTAGGAGAATAGCTCCAAAAAAATCGTCTGTTCCCGGGTGGAATCCCCCATCTACCGGTTTTAAGAAGACGTGTTCACAGGGCAGGGAAACTGTATCAACGACGACGCTCTTGGCTCCCAATGAAGTACAAAGACTCAGAAATGAATACAGAACCATAAAACATCAGTATAATCTCGAAATCTCAAAGCAAAAAATCGCTACCTGGCAGTCTTTCGTCTCCACTGATTTCTCTCCTACCAGATTTGGGAAAATTCTACGAACGACTACTCGCCCCAAGAATCTATGATCTTTTCCAAGCTCAAGATATCTTTTCACCTCACCAGTATTGATTCATTAAGGGCAAGTCTTGTGAAGATGCACTTCTTGCGTTAAAAAATTACATCCAGAATTCCACATCAAAATATGAAATGGCCATTTTCATAGATTTTGAAGGTGCTTTTGAATCCCTCTGGTGCGAGAGTGCCCTCGCAAGCCTTCGGAACATCTCATGCTCCGTTCAGTTGTACCAAGCTATCCGAGCCTACTTTGATCACAGATCTATACAGGTTACTTCAAAAACCTGCAGCATAGCACGAGCTGTCAATAGAGGATGTCCTCAGGGCTCTGTTCTGGGGCCGCTCTTCTGGAACATTACACTAAATACGTGGCTAACCAGACAGTTCGATTTTGTTACTCCATTCCCATATGCTGATGACCTTGTCATTGTCTTTTCAGGCAACTCCAGGCAACAAATTCAAGAAGAGCTTCTCCGGTCTTAAAGGATCTCATTAAATGGGCAACTGTCAACAAACTTAAAATATCTCCATCCAAAACCCGACTCATGATCTTTAAGGATCAACTAAATATCCATTGTCCTCCTATCTTGAAAATAGCTAACAAGCGAAAACCATATGTCAAGCATTTAAAACATCTTGGTGTTATCTTTGATGATAGACCCAATTTTGCTCTCCACATAAACCACCTAATAGATAAAATCAAGAAATTTACTATGGCTATTGTTCGGATTACGAGAACCGACTGGGGCTTGGACGCAGATTTCTTCTCTTATACAAGGCAGTATTCATACCTACTGCAAGCTATGCTGCTCCGGTTTGGTATGGCAGAATTAAGAACGTCAAACTGAAATCGAAACTACTCTCCTTGCAAAGATTCGTGATTCTTACAAGCTCTGTGCTTGGAGAACTGTCTCAACTGATGCTCTGCTGGTTATAGCTGGAGTATTACCTCTGGACTTGCACATTTTACATCGTACCTTCTGCTACTTTCAAAAACATCAGACCTCCATGGAATTCTATGGAATAAAGAATGATGTCCTTGTAGACACCAAAGCTGAAAAACCCCGGATTTGGTCTGCTTTAACAAAAATTTGGCAATTGGAATACAACCCCCTAAAGGCAGAACTACATATAAATTTATACCAGATATTTCCTTTACTGCAAGAAGAAAAATTCCCTATGGTTCTCTTCAAACCTCTACACATCATTTATCATAACTGATCCTTGAGGTTGTCACAAATATTCTCTCAGATATGCCAGACAAGCTGTACTTGCTACCTGGGAGTCTAAAACGCTGATGGAACTGATATTCGGCTGACACTCAAGTCAAGTGGACCCAATTTCGGCGACGTCCGGACGGTCTGTGACAGCCAAATCCTCTGCTTGCACCTTCACGATGGTGGGACTGTTAGTAATCCTGGGTATAACCTCCATGCACAAGTACATGGTGGGTGACAATCCAGTTGTGAACCAACGTAAGCAGGGGTCGAGGTGTGGCGCCCACACCACATGGAGGAACGCCGCCCCTCTATGTTACCAGGCAGTACTAGGTGGTAAATGACTCTCATCAACCGGTGAAATACCACCACTTTGCTTATTGGAGGCTTGAAGTGGTGGAACACATGTTTAGTCTCTAGAGCTAAGTTGCGGTCAAACCTTCCCTATCTCTTCCATCATGCAGTATGATTGATGACTTTTGAGATTATGATGAACTTCGTGGCGAGATCCAATATTCCTTACATTTCGAGGATACAGCTCTAAAACGGTGTTCGCAGGCTGGCCGCTAGTTAGTACACCGGACTGAACCTATTGGTAACTTTCTAGGAAGCTTCCGGATCAGCTAGTGTATAATCTTGCTACCTCTACTCTGCCAGATAGTGACTGGAGGGAGCCCGAGTAGTGTGTATGCGGGGAGCATTGTCGAGGCCACGTTATGTCAAGGATCTGGGTATATTCTTACAACATGTACGACATATCCAAAAATTTCATTACTTCATACAGCATGTCCCACCTGCTTTTTCTTACTATCGAATATACCATGAATTGTCAAACTAATAGAGCAAGCTTACCTGCGAAAAGATCTAAACCTCCCAAGGACTTCCTAATTCATTTCACAAATATACGTGGTCTCAATTCTAATCTCAACGATGTCCATTTCCACTTGCAGTCTGCCAAACCCCATGTACTTTTTCTGACAGAATCTCAGTTATCGGTTGATTCATCTACTGCTCATCTCCGATGCCCAAATTATTCGCTATATGATTCCTTTCGCCTTAAAGGTGGTACATCGCGTATGTCCGTTCTGATATTCCCTGTCAGAGACTTAGCAATTTGGAATCTCCTCTCTTTGATCTTCTCTGGCTTAAAATCTCTCTACCTCATTGTGTCAAATTCATCTGTTGTCTCTACCGTTCTCCCAACTCCACTAATCACTTGGAGCTCTTTGACTTCCTCTCTTTGCAACTTGACTTTCTCCAGTCCAACTTTCCTAACAGTGAAGTAATTTTCCTTGGTGATTTTAATGTTCACAACTCCAGCTGGCTTCCGTTTTCTAGTCACACCGACCCAGCAGGTCGAAATGCTGAGGCTTTTGCAATTACTAATGACCTAGCACAGATTGTTCATTTACTTACAAGGATACCGGACAATCATAATCATACATACAATACGCTTGATCTTTTTCTCACAAACAACCCTTCTAAGTACACGGTCGAAGTGAGAGGTACTTTAGGCACTTCAGATCACAACTTGGTGATTGTCTCTTCTCCAATGGAACCTTTATCTCATGGCTATTCCCAACCACACGTTGTTTGGCATTACAAGAATGCAAAATGGGATGACCTGCGAGACTTCTTTTCTTCTTTTCCTTGGTCGGATTACTGTTTCAAAACTTCTGATGTCAACGTTTGCTCAGATCGTGTCAGTGAAATTATTCTTGCAGGAATGGAATCCCTTATCCCACACTCCACTTTAAAATCTCATCCTTTATCTAAACCTTGGTTTTCCAATAAAGGCTGTCCAAGAGAAGAATGTTGCATATCGTAATTGGCTTGTTTCTAATTCTTCAGTTTCATTTTCTGCCTACACCAAAGCTCGCAACAATTGAAAGCAGTTATTAATCAGTCCAAACTAGAGTTTGAACAGGCTAAGAGTAGAAAACTTGCTTCTTGCCCTAATGGTAGCCGAGCATTCTGGTCTCTTGCCAAAGCTATTGGCCGCAACTTTTGCCCATCTTTACTCCCACCTCTGTCCAAACCAGATGGTTCTCTTGCCACTTCAGAAAAGGAAAAAGCTGACCAGCTAGCATCCCATTTTTCTTCCAGCTCATGTATTAATGATCTTGGTAAAACACCTCCCACCATTCCCTACATGCTCCATTCAATGCCTCCTGTGGTCTTCCGTCAAAAGGATATCAGAAGGATTTTGATGAATCTTGATGCTAAGAAAGCTCCAGGTCCTGATGGTATTTCTCCACTTGTTCTCAAAACCCGTGCTCCTGAACTTACTCCTATTCTTTGCCGCCTTTTTTCACTTTCTTATTCCAAAGGTGTTTTTCCTTCTGCTTGGAAATTTGCTTATATCCAGCCAGTTCCTAAAAAGGGTGACAAATCCCTCCCATCCAATTATCATCCCATTGCAATTACTTCTACTCTTTCTAAAGTAATGGAGAAATCAATTAACCGCCAAATCTTAAACTATCCAGAAACCTTCCGTCTGATCAATGATCGCCAGTATGGATTCCGTCAGTGTCGACCCACTGGTGATATTCTGGCTTATGTTACCCATTTATGGACTAATTCAATGGAAAGTTTCGGTGAAACACAAGTACAGTAGTTGCTCTTGACATCTCAAAGGCTTTTGATCGTGTTTGGCATAAAGGTCTTCTAAACAAGCTTCCATCTTATGGTTTGCCAACTGTTTTTAGTAATTGGGTATCCAGTTTTCTCTCTGATCGCTCACTGAGGGTGATGGTAGATGGCTCTCTGTCTTCTATCTTCTCCACTAATGCCGGTGTCCCCCAAGGTTCAGTTCTTTCCCCCACTCTTTTCCTCTTGTATATCAATGACCTTCTTGCATTGACTGGAAATCCTATCCATAGTTTTGCCGATGATAGCACATTGCCTTCGACTTTCCATTTTGAGAAACCTTGTCCTGCTCAATCAGCTTCAACTTCTCGAAATTCTGCTGCCAATTCCTTAAATGCTGATCTTCAGGTAATTCTCCAGTCGGGCAAAGACAACTTAGTCGATTTCACCCCTTCTAAAACTCAGTCTTGCCTTATATCTCGCAAAAGATTCTTCTGCTCCTATGTTTATCTTTAGTGGCACTCCGATTTCTAGGCAAAATGATATATCTCTTTTGGGGATTACCCTGACTTCTAATCTCTCTTGGCACAAGCACATTACAAATATTGCTTCCTCTGCATCTAAAAAACTTGGTTATCTCTTTTGCTCTCGGCGTTAATTTTCTTCCAAACAGCTGCTCACTCTGTGTAAATCGCAAATCCGCCCTGCCATGGAATATTGTTCCCACATCTGGGGTGGTACCCCCAAAACCTCTCTCAGGCTTCTTGATTCCATTCAGAAGAGGGCAGTTAGGTTAATTAATGATTCATCTCTAACAGAGTCTCTCCACTCGCTTCCTCACAGACGCACTGTTTCTGCTGCATGCCTCTTCTACAGATACTTCCATGGGCACTGTTCTTCTGAATTGGCTTCTATAATTCCTGCTCTCTCTTTCAAAACAGTCCGAACACGTGCCGCCACTAGCCAACATCCATTTACTGTCCAGCTTCAAACCCACAGAACCAACTTTTCATCTTCCTCATTTATTCATTCAACTGCCGTTTTCTGGAACAACCTTGCTTCATACGTATTTCCTGAAAATTACAATCTACAGAAGTTCAAGTCCAATGTCAACAAATATCTTCTTTCGTCTTCTTAACCTCAAACTCAAGCACGGTACTAAGTACTATAGGTTCTAATACCTCTCGTGTTTGGGGTTCACATAAAAAAAAAAAAAAAAAAACTGGACATGGCTCTTTCAACTCCAAACTCTTTCACTTCAGAATAAGCAATACCGATTCTTGCCTTTGTCTCCAACTGGAAGACTGGAACTACCTGCTTTATAACGAGTAGGAGATCGGCGGAATTACTTAACAAGTTCAGGTCACTGATGAAAAAAAGTCGTGAATTAGGGTTGAATTTGAAAGTGTCTGCAATTCTGCCCAGACACGATAGGAGGGAGTATATGATGAGAGCCCTGTCGATCAATTCGGCCCTGGAAAGATTGTGCAGGGCTCAAGGGGTAGAATTTTTTTCAGCCTGGTCTGTACTTGTTAACAGGAGAGACTGCTTCTACAGGGATGGGATACACTTAAATAGAAAGGGTGCAAGAATATTTGCTGATCTATAACTCCGGGGGCTTACATCTGGTGAGTATAGGCTTGGCAAACCCAGGGTCCTGAGCTGGATATCATCATTCTTCTCTTTCTTGGTGGTTCCTTTCTACTTCTCTCTCTGTCTCTCAGGGTAACTCGGGAAATTTCTTTTTTTTGGCTGGTGCAGCATAAGCCTCAGGCTTCCTTGTACCATGTGGCTAATAATAATAATAATAATAATAATAATAATAATAATATCGAGGCAGTGTTAGGAGGGTCGGAAAACTGCTAGATTGGGGGGATACAAGGATTAATAGATTAACAGTAGCCACTGGCAGAGGAGAAAGTGATTCTTGCACTGCTTCTATTGGAATGAGCAGCAGCCTGGAAAATAAGATGCAGGATATTTCAGAGACTGCTGGGAATCATTGGGGTACAAGTAAGCACATGGGTTGTGTTAGGGTGGCTAAGAGGAAGAGCAGGTGCATGTATACTTGCGTGTACACCAATGCTAGGAGTCTAGTAAATAAATTTGATGAATTTGAGGTATTGCTCAAAACAGCAAAGGCAGATATTGTTGGGATTTCAAAGACGTGGTGTCACAGAGATATAAGGAATGCAGAACTGGAATTTGGGGAGTACAATGTCTACAGAAAGGATAGACAGGATCGGAAGGGAGGAGGGGTTATGCTATTAGTTAAGAAACACATAAAATCCAAGGAACTGAAGATAGTCGACATCGCTGGACAGTGCAGTGTTGAGTCAGTTTGGTGTGACATAAGCATTGGGAGATCACAATTGAGAGTAGGAGTGTGCTATAGGCCTAATGACTCTGATGAGTATAATAAGAAACTGTACAGACAAATAGAGTGGGCCAGTAAATCAGAGAGTCTTATTATGGGGGATTTTAATTTCCCAGATATTGACTGGAATTTGGGGGCTGGTCACTCACACACTAGCAAGGCTTTTGCGGATTTATTGGATGATTGTTTTCTACATCAGCATGTTCGGGAGGCAACTAGAGGGAGTAATACTCTTGATTTGATTATCAGTAGTGATTCTTCATGCATTAAGAATCTGCAGATAAATGAACCACTAGGTGGCAGTGATCACAGTGTTCTGAAATGGTATTTACTCAAAGAGGTAACTACCATTAGGGGTAAAGGGAAGGGGTATTGCTTTCGTAAAGGCGACTACGGTGGACTGAGACAGTATTTAAATTCTATACAGTGGGATCAACTGATGATGTTACCAACAGCAAATTCAAAATGGGAAGCATTCAAAGAACTTATATTGGAAGCTACTAGGCTTTACATACCAACTAAGAAATATTGTTCAAGTTTAGGCCTAAATGGATGTCAGATGAACTAATGAGGCATATGGCAGAGAAGAAAAATGCATGGGATACATACAAATTAACACGTGACACAGAAGCCTATGATAGATACAAGTTGATCTGTAACCAAGTTACATAGGAGGTTAGGCAGGCGAAGGCAGATTACGAGAAATCCTTGGCAAAGGATGCGAAGATAAACAGCAAAGATTTCTTTACTTATGTAAACTCTAGAAGGAAGGGGATGAATCAGATTGGTCCACTTGATATCGATGGGTCAACTGTTGATGATCCTGCTCAGGTAGCTAACAAACTAAATGAATATTTTGCATCGACATTCACACATGAGGAGTTATTCAGCGAGGGGAATGCCAGAGGTGTATTCAACTCTGGTAGTAAGCTAGAGAATCTTTTAATAACTGAGAATAAAGTGGAGGAGAAATTGTTGAAGATAAACACAAGAAAGGCACCTGGGGTGGATGGATTCTATCCAGTTATATTAAAGGAGGCAGCAATGGAAGTAAGCAAACCCTTAGCCATAATTATGAGAGCTTCCTTGGACTCAGGGGAGGTACCCATGGACTGGAGATGTGCAAATGTTACCCCAATTCAAAAAGGAGGATCAAAGGCTGACACAAGTAATTATAGACCTGTGAGTTTAACTTCTGTTCCCGGAAAATTAATGGAGGCACTGGTTAAAGAAGCACTGCAGGATCATCTAGACAAGACTTCAGTTATAGCTCAGACACAGCATGGTTTTGTTAAGGGGAAGTCTTGCCTGACCAATTTGATTGGATAATGTGATGCAGTCACAAAAGAACTGGATGCAGGGAATAACTTTGATATTATATACTTGGATCTTAGAAAGGCTTTTGATACTGTTGCACATGGAAGATTGCTGCACAAATTGGAGCAGTGTGGCATTGGAAGCAAATTGCTGCTATGGATAAAGGGGTGGGTGAGGGGGAGAAGACAGAGAGTGGTAATCAATGGACACTACTCATCGTGGACTAATGTTATTAGTGGAGTCCCTCAGGGTTCAGTATTGGGTCCTTTATTGTTTTCTGTATTTATAAATGATATTGATGATGGTATATCAAGCTTAATGTCCAAGTTTGCAGACGACACGAAGGTTGGCAGGTTTGTCAAGGACACTACTGACACTATGCTGCTGCAACAGGATCTGGAAAGGTTGAGCAGATGGGCTGAGAGGTGGAAAATGAAGTTTAACATTGACAAATGTAAAGTGCTACATATGGGAAACAGCAACCCCATAGCAACGTATCAACTCTGTGGTACTACACTGACAGTGGTAGAGAATGAAAGGGACCTGGGGGTGGTTGTGCAGGCAGATATGAAGTTCTCTGAGCAGTGCAGACGGGCTGCAAGTGTAGCTCATGGTGTATTGTCAATGATATATTGGAATTTTTCTAGCAGGGATACGGAGGTGATTATTCCCTTGTATAAGGCAATGGTCAGGCCACACCTAGAGTACTGTATACAGGCCTGGAGACCTCATTTCAAGAAGGATGTAGAGCTGTTGGAACGAGTACAGAGAAGGGCACCAAGATTAGTGAATAGAACAAAGGGGTGCTCTTACGAAGAAAGGCTTAAGTTTTGCGAATTACAGTGTCTGGAGACTAGGCAGCAGCGAGGTGATCTGATAGAGGTGTATAAAGCCTTGAATGGTTTGAGCATGCTCAATGCTGATGGGATTCTTCCTCTTGCTCAGAATAATCACCTGAGAGGGCATAAATTCAAATTGAGGAAAGACAGATGTAGGATAGATGTGCGGAAATTTGCCTTTAGCCAGCGGGTGGTTGGTGGGTGGAACAGACTTCCCTCCCTTGTCGTGGAAGTTGATAGCCTAAATAAGTTTAAGGCTCGGCTGGACAGGTATTTCGAACGAACAGAGGGGTGAAGTGGAAGTGGTTATATTTTATTTATTTTACTTTAATTTTTTTGGCTGATGCTGCATAAGCTTGCTTTCTTGCATCAAATGCCTCTACTAATGCTAATGCTAATGCTAATCACTGTTCTCTTTATGCTGACCTACGGAAATACCTACAAGACTTTATAAACAACTTCTCACCTGGCAACGAAAAACATCTAGTAGAATCTGCCTCACACGTTAGAATACTACAACAATTGCTTCTGATTTATTTGCTAGAAGATAACTTCTGTGGGCCAATCCTGCTTCAGCTTCACCTCCTTGAGTGCCTCCAGCACCTCCAATAAGGTCAGCCTCAACAGTGAGATGTGTCTTGGAAAGAAAATATATTGTCACCTTGAATAGCTCTTAGAAGATCACATAGATCCAGTTTTTTATTTTTATTTTATTATGATTATAATAAAATCCCCCAGGATTGCTGGCACGCACTGGTATTGCACTGCCTCCAGTGGGTGCAGGATTTGTCCAATCTTAGACAATTCACTTTTGTTTTATTTTTTATCTATTTTTTTTAAATTTATATATATATATTTTTTTCTCTTTTCTTTTTTTTTCTCTTTTTTATTTTATTTATTTATTTTTTAATATATTTTATTTTTAATTTTTGAATAATTTTTTTTCTTTTCTTCTATTTTCTTTTGTCTAGAGAAAATAGAAGAAAGTCTGGACAACTGTTTTTTTTTATTTATTTATTTATCTTATTTTATTTTATATAATTTTACTTCACCATCATTTTATTTATTTATTTTATTAGCAATTTCCTTTTTTTTACTTTGTATCTATACATATATTTTTTATATTATTTTACTTTTTTTAATACTGTTTTATTTTATTTTAATTTTTTTAAATTAATTTTTCTATTTTTTTTTTTTTATAGATAACCAACGTACAGGTCCTGCAGGACATGCACACGGAACGGGACCTGCTCAAAACCATCATCAGCAGGAAATGCAAATACTTAGGTCACATCGCTAGGAACCAACAAAAATATCGCAAACGCCGTTCGGCAGCATTAAAGAAGAAGAAGATTTTTTTTATTTATTTTTTTCCTACTCTTCTCTATAAATTTTTATCTTATTTTAATTTTTTATTTTTTTTAATTAACTTTTTTTTTTTTTTAATTATGATTTTATTTATTAATTTTTTCCTCTATGCTGGTATCCTAAGTTTTGGTAGCTGTGGGTACGGGATTTGATGGCACCCACTGGTTTAGCACTATATCCACTGGGTGCAGGACTTCGCCCTCTTCAGGGCAGACAAAGATTGTAATGGTCTATCTTCACTTGGCTAAGGACATATCTAGTTGTGGCACACCACCTCGTGGTGTAAACGGGCATCGGGCACGCTTTCCCAGAGTTGCCTGCTCGGTGGCGAAGTGGCCAGAAACAATTAAACAACACATAATACACACAAACATAACACTACACGTTTCTGGCCGCTCTACAGAGTTTTGTATCATCACAGAGTAACAGGGCGGAGATCAACTTATGGTCCTGGAGCCGCTATACAGAAGATACTATACATGTCTACATGTCTACATGCGCGTACATCATCTCTGCCCTTGGAGATTTCTATATCATATCTCTCTACTGTCGACCGGACGAGGACATTCTCCCAGCAACACAGTACCTGAATCAAGTTGTGGCAGAGCTCCTAGGCTCCAGAATTCTAATCTCCGCTGATCTAAACTGTCGTTTCCCCCCCTCTGGCACATTGCCCCCCCAGAGCACAGAGGATCCAGGAACGGACAAAAAATGGAGGAATTCTTTGCAAACAGTGGCATTGTCATACTAAACTGTCCAAACAACCTTCCAACTTTTGCCTCTACACTCTGGGAGGCAACTTTGGATGTTATCCTATCAACAAGATCTCTCTCTCTCACCCGGTATATAACGGACTAGAAGATCCAGGAGGGTTGGACCACATCCGACCACCATGCCATTACTTTCAACATGCACAGAACAATACATCAAGAGCCCATCACCACCAGTTATAAGCTCCAGAGATACGCTGTGGAAAAAGCAGAGTGGAATGTGTTTGAGAAAGCGATCATTAAAAACGCACAGAGACCATCGACTGAGCACTACCAGACCCAAACCCCTGACCTCCACCAGCATGCAGTCACCAATGCAATTGTAGACGCAGCAAACCAGGCCATTAAGAGAAAATCCCCACGACCAGAGGCCGTTCCCTGGTGGTCTAGGGAACTGGATGCCCTGCGCAGAGAACTCAACCAAAAGAGACGAGCATTCTAAAGAGCCAGGCATTCCTTCCCCCCCCCCAGGTGGAGGCCCTCAGAAAAAGCTGTCCTGGGAGCACCTCGTCTCCACGGTGGAAAACTCAGACCTATTGAGCATAGTCTATAAAATCACAATGAACAAACTGCCCAGAGATGAGGTGACACCCTCTACCAGGAAGCCGCAAGGAAGCATGACGAAAAATTGAAATGAAACCGTTAACAACATCCTAAACACCATACTCAAAATCCTGGACAGCCAAAAGTCCCCTGAGCAAGAGCAAATATGCAGGGAGATTGACACATATCGCACCACCTTCATAGAGGCACCCTACACGCAGCTGGACCTAATATCCGCAGTCGGAAAACTAAGAAACAAGAAATCTCCAGGAATGGATATGATAGAACCAGAAATAGTTAAAAAGGTGGCAGAGCTTGCCCAAATCTTCTCCTGGACATATATAACCACTGTCTCCAAAGCGGCTGCTCTCTCACGGACTGGAAAACTGCTAATGTTGATTCTGAAAAGCCCAACGAAGCCATAACATATGCCTGATTCACACCGCCCAATCGCTCTTCTCTCTGTCGAGCAGCGCCTACGTCAAAGGACAGAAACCTACTACAACTCAGCACAGCTTCCTGCACAGAATCAATTTGGATTTAGGAGACCCCAATCCACCACTGACGCACTTTAAAGAATCATCACTGCAGTTTAAAACTGCCAAATAAAATACCTCCTCGTCATCTCAGTCGATTTTCCGGGGGCGTTCGACACCCTCTGCTGGTCGAGCGTCCTTGGGCGACTGAGATGTTCAAACCTTCCCATGAACCTGTACAACTGCCTACAGAGTTATCTCACCAAGAGAAGAGTGGTGATCCAGGCTCTAGAGTTGAAAGACAGAACTACAGAGGATGCCCGCAGGGCTCTGTGCTTGGACCGCTCCTTTGGAACTATGTATTGGATGAATTTCTCTCCATGGACCTTGGGGGCTTCCGGGTGCTGGCTTTCGGGCGACCTAAACGGAATCTTGGAAGCTGACTCAAGGGCTCAGATGGAAACAACAGCAAATGCAGCCCTATCCATCCTTCAAGAATGGACCAGAAAGCACCACTTGCAAATATCTCCAACCAAGACTCAATCCATTCTCCTCAAAGGATACCTTACACCCACAAGGCCTGCACAAATTAAAATTAACAACAAAACCATAAAATTAGTCATGGAACTAAAGCACCTGGGAATCATTCTCGACAGTAAACTATCTTTTCTACCACATCTGACCTACATCCAAACAAATATGAAGAAATATGCAGCAATGGTGGCAAGGATCGTCGACCGGCACTGGGGTATAAAGAGGCGCACACTCGCCCTCCTCTACAAAACAGTCTTTATTCCAGCAGATACACACGGCTCAGGTGTGTGGTTTAACAAGGCAACAAAAGCGACAAGCAGCAAGAAACTCAATATTATTCACCGACCAGTTCTTACCATCACACGGGCCTGTAACACCGTCTCCACTCACGCACGCCCTGCAGGTGATCACGGGGGCCTTGCCTCTTGACCTGGAGGTGATACGCACAGGCATGCTGTACTAGCTTGGGCGAGGAAAGAGCACGACATACAGGGACGACATCACGGACCCCGCTGGGAATCGATCTGCAGAAACAAAATGACTACAAAACTACCTCCAATCCGTATGGCAACGTTGTTGCCATACGGATTCGAGGTATTCCATTCCATTTCATTTATTTACACACACAATTTTATGTTCATTCTCATGATGTAAATAATTTATATACAAGATTATATACAGTTTTTTTAGGCATTATCATCTATATATATATATATATATATATACAAATATATATATATATATATAATGGTAATCAAGGTACTGCGTGTGTGTTTGTGTGTGTGTTCTTATATCGGGGTGGCTCCTAGGCCTTAGTCCATCTCCACCTTTGTACTCTGTTATGGTGCAGAAATTCTGCATAACAGGTCTGAAAAGTGTCAGCGTGTGTGTGCAATATTAATGTGTGTTGTTTTTTTGTTGTTTTTTTTTCTGTATCAGGCTATTATGCCACCAGGGTGCAGCCAACGTATGGGCAGCTGCCGCCTGGTGCCCATCCCTAGCACCGGGCCTGGGTCAACAGTCCTCCTGTACCAGTGTTATTACCACCGAAAATCTCGCACCCGCCAGAGAGAGTGCAATACTGGCGAGTGCCTGTAATCCCGCTCCCAGGTTGCCCTTACCGGAGAGCCAGCAAAAAAAAAAAAAAAAAAAAAACCCTAGTAGTTATATACATTATGGTCTGAGTATTTCTATCAAACACTCCTGTTCTTAGCCGATAGGTAATTTTGGTCTCGAGTCACCAAGACCAACCACTCCAAGGCTAGGAGGAGGTTCTAACAAAACAATTGTAACAATTATATTAACATATATACATGAATTCCTAATCTTAGTCTTTTTCATCATCATCATCATCATCTTCAGCCATTTTCAATCCACTGCAGGATGAAGGCCTCTCCAGCAACTTTCCAGTTCCTTCTGTTTTGAGCACTGGACATCCATTTACTACCCACAAACTCATGAATTTCATCTATCCATCTCCGCCTTTGTCTTCCAGGTTTTCTTCTAGCTCCTCTTGGATACCATTCTGTTATTTTCTTAGTCCATCTGTCATCATGTCTTCGAGCTATGTGTCCTGCCCAAGACCATTTTAGTTCTTTAGTTTTGATAAGAATGTCCTTTACTTGAGTTTGTTGCCTAATCCATGTGTTTCTCTTCTTATCTAACAGTCTGATTCCCAATATGATTCGTTCCATTCTTCGCTGTGTAGTTCTCAGCTTCTCTTCCATTCTTTTGGTGAGTGCCCAAGTTTCACTTCCATAAGTCATGGTGGGGAGTATACATTGGTTCATTATTTTACGTTTCAGACAAACTGGGATATTGCTCTTCAGTATGTGACTATATTTCCTGAATGTTATCCATCCAAAATTTATTCTTCTCTTGACTTCCAGACATTTATCATTATTACAGCTAATAACTTGTCCCAGATAAGTATATGACTCCACCTTTTCAATTACTGCTCCTTCAATCATTATTTCCCTTTCTGTGGCATACTTGTTCATCATTACTTTTGTTTTAGCCATATTCATCTTTAGTCCAAAATCCTTACTAGCTGTGCATAACTGATTAAGATTTTCCTCTAATTCTTTGGGATCATGGCTTATGACCACAATGGCATATGCAAATCGTAAATGGTTTAGGTACTCTCCGTTCACATTGACTCCTTTCTGCGACCAGTCTAATCTTCTGAAAGCTTCCTCAAGGGCAGCAGTAAACAGCTTCGGAGATATTGTGTCTCCTTGTCGAACTCCTTTCTCAATTTTAAATTTGCTACTGTCTTTGTCTAGTCTAATAAAGGAGGTAGCACTCTCGTATATTTTCTTCAAAATCATAATATATGGGGTATCAATGCCTTGTCTTTCCAGTGCCCGAAACATTGCCTTATGCTGTATGGAGTCAAATGCCTTTTCATAATCCACAAATGCCAGGCATAATGGTGTTTTATATTCATTTGCTTTCTCCATTAGCTGTGATATTACGTGAAGGTGATCCATAGTTGAGAATCCTGTCCTAAAGCCAGCTTGCTCTTTCGGTTGATTCTCATCAAGTATTCTTTCTAATCTGCTAGTAATGACTCTTGTGAACAACTTGTAGATGTGGGATAACAAGCTAATTGGTCTATAATTTCCAATTTCTGATTTATCTCCTTTCTTATGCAGCAAAACTATTATTGCATTATTCCACTGCTTAGGCGTCACACCTTTTCTAATGCACTTTGTGAAGAGCCTTGCCAGTTTTTGTGTTATGTCTCTTCCTCCCAATTTTAACAACTCTACAGTAACTTCATCTTCCCCCGGGGCTTTCTGATTCTTCATTTTCTTCAATGCATGTTCTACCTCATCAGGAAGAATATTGGGTATGTCGTATGTGTTGCTACTTTGCAATCCATCTTCCCCACTGCTGGCATCATTCTCCTGCTCCTTGTATAATTCTCTATAGTAGTCTTCTGCTATTTGAATTATGCCTACTCTGCTGTTTATAAGTACACCATCGCTATTCTTCAGTTTCAGTATCATTTGTCTTTCTGTATTACTGCTCATGGCTGCTGATTTAAATCCTTTGTTTTCCCTTAATGCTTGTTCTACTTTTCTTGTGTTAAATCTTCTTATGTCCTCTTTGAGTCTCTTTCTAATGGCTTTGCATAACTCAGTATACTCAATTTTCTCCCTGTCAGTGTTTTTCTTGCTTTTCATTTGTCGTCTTCGGTTCATCATGACAAGTGTTTCTTGACTAATTTTTTCTTCTTTGGATTTCTTTTTCCCTATAGGTTTCTTGGGCTTTATCACTTTCAAAAAGTTGTAATATTCCTCGTCGATATCTTGGTCATCAGCAGTCTGCAGAAGCTCATACTTGTTCTTAAGTTCCAGTACATACTGCATTTTCTCCTCTTCTGTTATCTCAAAGACCTTTGTATTATTTACTCGAGTCAGTTTTTTCCTTTCCTTTCCTACATCTATATCAAGTGTACATCTTACCATTCTGTGATCACTTCCAACATTTACCTTATTCAGGACGGTAACATCATTCACAATATATCTTCTGTTAGTGAGGATGAAGTCGATTTCATTAGTAGTTAATCCATTTGGACTCTTCCATGTCCACTTTCTGTTCACCCTTTTCTTGAAAAAAGTGTTCATTACTGACAGTCCTTGAGATTCTGCAAATTCCACAAGTCTTTCACCTCTTTCATTTCTTTCACCAATTCCAAAATTTCCTATAGTTCCCCTTTCTGCGCTGTTTTGTCTTTTTCCAACCTTAGCATTGAAGTCCCCCATAATAATAGTGTAGTGGGTTTTCTGCTCATCTAGAAGACTCTCAATTTCGGTGTACATTTCTTCAACCTCTTCATCATCATGGCTCGATGTTGGTGCATAAATCATTATAATCTTTAGCTTGTATCTCTTAGAAATCTTGAGTATTAGTGTTGACACTCTTGGTGATGTACTTTTGAATTCCAAAATGTCGTTTTTAAAATCTTTATGGACCAGAAACCCAACTCCACCTTCACTCCTTTCACTGTTTCCATTGGTGTACAGCAGATTTCCACTTGATAAACTTATAAGTGATTCAGTTCTTCTTCTTGTTTCAGCCAAACCGATGATATTCCAATTCACATCGTCTAATTCCTTTTCCAGCTCTAATATCCTGTCTTCACCGATGAGTGTTCTTACGTTATAACAGGCCAAGTTCAGTTTCCGTGCATGGCAGCCTGGTCGTACCCAGAGATTCTTAGCACCCTCTGCTTCCACTCTAATCCTCTCGCTGCCGTAAGAGGGAGAGTGAAAGCTGCTGGGGACTTAGGGCCATTTGTTTCGTCGTGCTTTCATATTGCTGGAGGGTTTGGTCTTTTCCTCTTCACGCTGACCAGGCGTCTTGAAGAGAACCACTCTACACGTTCGTTGCCACCTAAGTGACATAACAGGGCTTACCATCGAGAAGGTGTGCATGAGTGGATTTTAGGGAGGCAGGCCAACCGGACTTCTCCTAAATCTTCTGTTATAGAGAGATATTGGATCCATCAGTGTTTTAGGCTGAGTGTCTGATAACACACAGGATACCTGTTCCCCTCTAAGCCCCCTTTTTCACCACAGTTCAATTATTCTCAGTACAAATTGCTTATTTTCAAATGAAGTCACAAGTTGAACTGTCCAGTTTGATTTCATTCAAGAAAGAAGTTAGTCCCCGTAGTCCTCTCCGGTACTCAGCTGGTCGGAAGTCGCAGATCGGATGCTTCGGTAGAACTCCAATGGGAGGATATACAGGGACCCTCGGGTGTTAACAGGATTCTCATAAGAATGGTGATTGGTTCTGGGGCGTGATACCTATGGACTGTCATTGGAATTCCAAATCATACAACAGTTAGGACTCTCGGGAAAAATAATAATTAGAAGTCTTCAGCAACTAGAAGAGAACCACCTGAAGAAGAGTTTTAAGACATGCTGGCACAGAACGGAGAAGACCACTGGGACTTTAATAATTCATCTGTACATCCTACCTCTAATTTACTCGAGGGTCAAGGCATCTTATTTCTAGTCTTCTTTTAAAAACAATCACTGAAAATGTCTGTAAAACATTAAAATTCCTACAGCTTTCTAAGAAGGGACTTACGTTACCTTCTGTCAGATCCGATACACTGCTAACCAACTCTAAACGTGCCTGAAGATACTGTGGGCCGTCAAATAAAACATGAGACCAAGTTTCCACACTCCCACAAGTGCAGTAAGGGTCTGGCTCAAGTCCATGTCCCTGTAACTTGGCTCTGAGGGATCCATGTCACGTTAATAAGTACGTTGTACTCATCGAAGGAGCAAACCAAGGATTTATTTCCCTGGCGGCAGTAAAGTCCACTTTGGTTATAAATTGCCTCATACCTGTTCCATGTTCGCTGGCATTCCACCGATCTTGCCACACAGATGTCAGTTGTTCCCACAATCTTTTCTTTTCTTGTTTGACCTCGTTCACTGGATCAGATGTTATTCCCATTAGTTCCGAAGCCAAACCTTTCCTAAGCCGACCTGTCGTCCCCTTGAATACGATATACAGATCCAGGGGAATGGTTCCTGCTAAGACTTGTAATGCGTTGTTTGAATTTAAATTCTAGGGGAATTTAAAACAGATAATAACATGGATCTTTGAAGGGAAATAAGTTTCATTTTCATTTTAACCATTATGACTTTGTGATACCAAATGGTTGCAGCATATGAGACTATTGGCAGAAATATTGTTTTATAATATAAAAGCAAGATTCTTTTACTAAGTCCCCATTCTTTGCTTGATATTCTTATTATTGAGGCAGCAAAATTCCTTATTTTATCTCTAAGTTTGCATACATGTGGCAGAAAGCTTAATTTATCATCGATTATGATGCCTAAATATTTGTTTTGGGACACATATGGGATTTGAGAGTTGTCTATCAAGATCTTAGGAGGTGGAATTATAGTTGAAATGAGCTTTGAAGGTCATAAATTTGGTCTTTGTTGGTGAAATTTTTAGTTTGTTAAGTTTGGTCCATACAAATAGATCATTTAATATAATTTTCATTTTTTCCTCAAGTATCCTCCTCGAATAGCCCTCAACAGCAATTACTAAATCGTCGGCGTAAGCGATTTTCATAGACTCCTCGTGGTATTTTGTCATCCACTGATCTAAGACTGCGTTCCAGAGGAGAGGCCCCAGTACTGACCCCTGAGGGCATCCTCTGGAAACGGTAGCATAATACACTAGGTGTTTTGCACAAATTCTGATGGATCTGTCTTGGAAGTGGGACCTGATGATTCTATTAGTATAGTTGTCACATATTCCCAAGCGCAGTGACAAGGGCACTCTCCCACCATACCGTGTCAAAAGCCCCCCAAAAGTCAATAAACACTGCCAACACGTACTTAGCTTGGGAGTTTTCTACATAGTTCTTGAGGGTGGCAAGAACTATGTAGAACTATGTTACAGAACCTTTTTTAAACCCGAACTGATTAATCGAACATAGATAGTTATCCTGTGATGTTTTTTGTATTCTTAGAGAGAGAGAGCAGCCTTTCAAAAAGTTTCCCCAAGTTTGCCAATAGGGAGATTGGTCTGTATGTCCTGGAATTAGATGTCGACTTCCCAGGCTTATGTAAAACTTTAAGTAGGGCAATCTTCCACAAACTTGGAAAGACTTCCTCGATATAACACTTGTTCATGAGATTGAGGAGGATATTGGGAAATAGGTCATAAAATTTGACTATTATCTGGTTTTCTATCAGATCCATCTCCGGACATTATTTACTGTTTAGTTTGGAAACAGCTGTTCCTAGTTCAACGAGAGTAAAGGATTGACGTCACATGTTCCAATATATTGTTGATTGTCTCTGCTAATTTCTGCTTGTTCGTGAGAATCATCCTCTGGATTGTCTTGAGGAAAAAGCTTATTTACAGTAGTACCAACAGTAGAGTACCAGTCAGTAGTTTCTTGTCCGTCCACTATAACATTGTTATATATGTATCCGGAGATTAACTTGTTCCTGGAAATCTTGTACACTAGACCCCACGGTTCGTGTTTCCCGTGTTACGAACAAAGTTTTGCCAACATTCAATTTTTGCATCTGCGACGGCTTTATGTAGCCTTTTAGCATTAGCATTAGAATTAGTAGAGGCATTTGATGCAAGAAAGCAAGCTTATGCAGCATCAGCCAAAAAAAAAAAAAAAAAAAAAAAAAAATAATAATAATAAATAAATAAAAAATAACCACTTTTACTTCACCCCTCTGTTCGTTCGAAATACCTGTCCAGCTGAGCCTTAAACTTATTTAGGCTATCAACTTCCACGACAAGGGATGGAAGTCTATTCCACCAACCAACCACCCGCTGGCTAAAAGCAAATTTCCTCACGTCTATCCTACATCTGTCTTTTCTCAATTTGAAGTTATGCCCTCTCAGGTGATTATTCTGAGCAAGAGGAAGAATCCCATCAGCATTGAGCATGCTCAAACCATTCAAGGCTTTATACACCTCTATTAGATCACCTCGCCGGTGCCTAGTCTCTAGACACTGTAATTTGCAAAACTTAAGCCTTTCTTCGTAAGAGCACCCCTTTGTTCCATTCACTAATCTTGTTGCCCTTCTCTGTACTGGTTCCAGCATCTCTACATCCTTCTTGAAATGAGGCCTCCAGACCTGTATACAATACTCTAGGTGTGGTCTGACCATTGCCTTATACAATGGAATAATCACCTCCTTATCCCTGCTAGAAAAATTCCTATATATCATTGACAATACACCATGAGCTACTCTTGCCGCCCGTCTGCACTGCTCAGAAAACTTCATATCTGCCTGCACAACCACCCTCAAGTCCCTTTCATTCTCTTCCACTGTCAGTGTAGTACCACAGAGTTGATACGTTGGTCTGGGGTTGCTGTTTCCCATATGTAGTACTTTCCATTTGTCAATGTTAAACTTCATTTGCCATCTCTCAACCCATCTGCTCAACCTTTCCAGATCCTGTTGCAGTAGCATGGACATCAGTGTTTGCCAGGTGCCTGTTTCGTTGGTAAGTTTTCCTAGCATTCATGGTTTGGGTTCTTAATGCAGTAAGTTCCAAAGTCCACCAGGGGACAGATGGGCGTCTGGATTTTTTACGTTTAGCAGAGTAGCTCATAGCAAGGAATAAGTGTGACTGAACATAGTTTGAATATTCTATGGCAGATAAGGAATTTAAAGTAGAAACAATCTCAGGACGAAAGAACAAATTTAGAAAATTCTTAAACTTGTCCCATTTAATTTTTTCCATGGAATATCTTCTCAAGTCCACCAGCTGTATATTCGCATTTCTAACTGTGGGTTTGATAATGAATACTATAGCGTTATGATCACTGTTGAGCCAAAATTGAATGTTATCTAGGGTTGTATCTAGAATTGCATCAATTAATGTACAATGAAAGAATGCAGTAAGCCCTGCTCTCCTTGCCAGCCCTAATACCCAAAAGATTTTATGGCTGTGGTAACAGAAGGGTAGTCTTGGTAGGTTAACAAGAAGGGAAGCCAGCGTGAGAAAAGTAGGTGGGCGTTTTTTATTAATATCTCCGACACCACGGCGCCCAAATAAGTCAACCAGAGACAGAATGACCCTTTTGGGGGTTGAGTAATCCTTGGACCGTCATGGACAGGAAACTCGTGACTTCTAGTGGCCAATGAGAGAGCTTTGTTCCAGAAGACAAAGGAGAGCACAGAATATAAAAAGGGCCCAAAATGAGCCCAAAGAGTGTTACCGTCATCACTGCCGTAGGCTCTGCTGGTTTTGGTCACCATCGTTCCTATGTGCATTGGAAGATCTTCGCCACCACCATCTTAGTGGCTGTTGGTTCGCCGTCGTCTAGTGGAACCCTGCGGTCGTCAATGCTGGTCGCCGTCACTGTCGAAGTCATCATCGGCTGCTCGCTCAAGCCTTTTCGATAATTGCCTGTACCATCCGTTCTGGCTGAAAAGATAGAATTGTGAAGACCAGAGAAGACCACAGTCAACTCCACTATAGAAGGAAGTCTTGTAACAGGCTTCAGGACAAACCAACTTAACCTGGCAACCAGACCATTCTTACGTGTAAATGAAAATGTGTGAAACAACAAAATTTATATTGAACTAAATGCTTCCTTTCTTATTCTTTCTTATATGCAGAAATTAGTGTTAATTCAAGGTATGGAATATCTATGATTGTCGAAGGTGCTGACGATACTTTTCCTTTCCTCCTAGCAAACCAAACACAAAAAAAAAAAAAGAGAACAAAATAGTTAAACTTAATTAGATATTAGTCCCTTAAGTATATTACGAATATGTGATAAGATGCCATAGGCTACCCAAAAGCATAACCGCTCAATACTCCGAGCCTACCCAGTAATAAATAAAATATGAAGCTACCTTTCAGTATATCATAGTTTATTCATTCTAGCGTTATTTAGAAAGTGACAAAAGTCAAAGAACAGACATGTCTAGAAAAAGGTAGAACGTAGAACTTTGTGAAACCACTATACCTTTGGACTTATAACTTTAACTACGTCCTGTTGTTAGTATATGATTGTACTTGGAAGCGATGCATACTTTATTCATTGTATTAATGCTGAGTGAAAGTATATTGTAAAGATGACCTTTTTTGTTTATAATAAATGTTGTTATTCGTATGTCGCACTCTCTGTTGAAACACTCCAGGGTAAATAAACAAAGAAAATGGATTTTTGCATGGTGGAGAGAAACTAAGTGATCTTTCCATTACAAAACCCAACGCGATCTGTATGCTGCAGCGTTCAGGGGTCATAAAAAAAACCCTTGATTGCCGAGGGCTCGGATTTTTTTGTCCTAATCGATTGAACATCTAAAGCAGGATAGACATCACAGGCGTATCCCGAAGGAAAAAGGGGACAACATAGTCTGCGTATCCCCCTAAGCTAGCAGTTTGCTGACCCACCTATCACTGCCTCTATGGCATCAGCAAATATTCTTGTACTCCTTCTCTTCAAGTGTGTGTCCCATCCCTTTAAAAGCAGTCTCTCCTGTTAACAAGCAGAGACTACCTACACAGGGTAAAATTCTACACCATAAGCCATTCTCTACAGGGCCGTATGAATTGACAAGGCTCTCATAATATACTCCCTTCTATTGTGTCTGGGCAGAATTTCACACACTTTCAAATTGAATCCTAATTCGACCGATGAACTCGACCAATAGGTCGAGTTCATCGGTCGAATTAGGATTCAATTTGAAACTCGACTTTCGGCCGACACTGATCTGTATTTGTGAAGTAAGTCCACAGATCTCTTAATCTTAATATCGTTAGCCCCACCGTGTACAACAATACTACCTTTTGTGCCCTTTATAGATGATATCTGCTCTACAACATAAGTCATCTACTTTCCGCCCTGGCAGAGGTCCTGTTCCACCTATCCTTCTTACATGATATAGTTCTTTTTTTTCAGACAATAGTGCCACCAACAATAACTAGTTGCTGTGGGACCAGCGCATTCTGCCTTGAATATTGCCGCTGTGTTGTCTTATGCACAAGAATGAGCTCTGGCATTGAGTTGGGCAGCAGATAGCTTGATGGGCCCAAAATTTAATTTGTTCAAGGACATCTGCCTTACTCTCCAAACTGTCCTAAACGCGTCCATCAGAATGCTGAGGCTGTGCTTAATTTCTTCACATTCTCTGCTGCACCTAGCGCACACAAAGATATCCTCCTTGGCTGGATTATGTCCTTTTCGAGAAAGTAATCTGAAACAATCTGCCTTAGTTTGCCTAACCACCTTTGTGACTTGATTACGGTCTAGTTTATATCTACCATATGCTTCTCTATCACGTGATAATTTATAGGCATCCAATGCATTTTTCTTCTTTGCCTCAAGAAGAAAAATCAGTTCATCTGACAACAATTTAGCTCTAAGCCTGAAAGGTATTTCTTAGTTGGTATCAAAAGCCTATTAGCTTCTATAATTATTTCACTGAATGATTTCCATTTAATGCTTGCTGTTAGTAACATCATCAGATGATTTCATTGAATAGAATTTAATGAGACCATTGTAAAAGAAAAACTCTTTCCTTTATGCTTGACAGTCGTTATGTCTTTTATTAAATCCCATCTCTTGTGACACTTTGCCCTTAGCATTGTCCTGGGTGCCTGCCAAATTTACCTCGACGCGAATCCCCAGTCTTAACTGGACGAGAATCCCCAGTTTCCTTAAAAAAACTAATTCATTCTTCGCCCGAGAAAGTGGAAATCAGGTGCTCTTTTGGACAGTTCATAAAAATTCTGAGTCACGGATTCGTACTGAAGCCATTCCACTTGTGTGCTAGGGCTGTAATTATAACCAGGGGCGTTCCTGGGGTAAGTGGCGCCCTGGTGCAATCCGCAATTTCGTGCTCCCCTTTAAAATTTTCTTTCTGTGTAAGTTTCAGGTTTTCAGTCTCCCTTTAAACGTTAGCGCCCGGGTGCAGTGCATCCCTCACACGCTCGGGACGGCCCGCCCCTGATTATAACCATTGTGCACAGTGGGAATCTGGCCTCAGCGCGTGAATCTAAAAATATGGTTATACCAGTTGAAATGTGCTATAAATCAGTACTTTCCCTACCCTTTTTATTATCGGTGTATGCGCAGAAGAGCGAGAATCTACTCCTTCTACTACTATTTTGTCTAATATTAGACCACAGTTGTAATTATTTTTTTAACGATATTAGAGCTTGTTACTCGCAGCGGCAAACGTATTTGGCTGTTGAATAACTCCAGGGGCTCACATCTGGTGAGTATGGGCTTGGCGCACCCAGGGTCCTGAGCTGAATATCATCATTCTTCTTTTTCTTGGTGATTCCCTTCTATTTCTCTCTCTCTCGGGGTAATTCAGAAAAAAATTTTTTTGGCTGGTGCAGCATAAGCCTCACGCTTCCTTGCACCATATGGCTAATAATAATGATAATAATAATAATAAAGTATGTATGTGTTTATGGGCCAACTTGGTGTTTTGTGGGCTGAAATTTTCAGAATAACGTCGGAAACGTACTTCTTTCCGCTTGATATATCAATCCAGTTAAGGAGAGAACCCTATGCAAAATTTTACGATGTTGGCGGCGCTGGCGTTTCGCGCCAAAATCTCTGAAAACTTAAGTTTGATGGTTATGTGGTTACTAAAAATTATATGTATGTAGTATTGTAAAAACATGTGCCTCTAAGACTTTCTGTGTTGTATTAATTGTGTATGATCGATCAGAGAGAAAAGGGCAGTCAAGAAAATCACCATACTGGAATAAATATTCAGATTAACGTAAGTTGAGTTAATCAAATGAATTGAAAGTCGCTGTATTGGTGTATCATATGTTTAATTAACTCACTGTTGGTATTATTAGTTGGCTTTTGTTTTTCTCGTACAGATAAATTGTGTCAGACTGCTCGTTTACTGTTTTAATTGAGGAGTTGGGTTTGATTTTTAATTTGTAACACAATGTGATAAAGGACATGTTTTTTTATAATAAAGTTTTCAGGTTATTTTGTATGTAAATGAAAACAATATTAGTGTCGGACCTAGTGTGGTGCACTGGCCCATTGCCTGTTCACAAGCGGCCCGTGAATTGTGGGCGAGGAACAGAAACAGCCATTGTATTTATATTTCACTTTAGTGGAGTTACCATTTATAATAAGACAACAACAATATTTGTAGAATGTATTTCGCAGGGAAGTGGTGGAATCAGTGGCGTAGCCATCATATGGGCAGGCAAGGAAATTGCCTCCGGGCCCTTTAGGGGCCCGGCGGCTTTGGCTGTCCCCTGTTTTTGTAATTTTCATTAAGTAGGGGCCCGAACATGTTCTTTGCCTCCGGGCCTGAAAAAGGGTAGCTAGGATACTGGGTGGAATCATTATTGCTAGTTATATACATCCCAAATGCAGTTTGTTTGGGAATTTTTAGGCACATCAGCATCTATGGCCATAGTCCGCCAGATTCTCGCAGTTGTTCCTGTTATTACCATAGTTTATTCTTCCCTTCAAAGAAATTTACACAAAACACCTTATGACATTTCACTAATTTCTAGCATGCCAATCCCACCATAAAATCACTTGCCCGGGTGAGTGCACTGAGCACGACACCCTCTTCTGCTGTGAAGAGGGCTCCCAAATTCTAACAAACAGGAAGCCCCCCCCCCTCCCAACCAGGCAAAGAGAACCTTTTGCTATCGATTTCTGCAGAATTAATTCCTGTACCTAGACTGCTTTGTGTTTTATTCCTGAATTTATCAAAAAATGATTGAAGATTAATAATTTTTGCCGCCGTAGCCTAGTGGTCAGGCGTGCGGGTGCATAAGTACACGTGCCTTGAGTGACCGGGGTTCAAACCCGTGACTACTGAATACGGTGCTGTTTCTAGTATTCTGTCTATCTTGTGAACTCCTCTGACCGTTTGGTCGTCCCGGAGTATAAACAGAAAATTTATTTATTTATAAATATTTTCCTAATATTTCATTTGATGGACAACAAATTACAAATGGTGTGGGGGAATATGACTCAAAAGCTTGTTTTTTAAGTTCTTTGTTCTGAATGCATTCAGAGTAGCCAGCAAAAGCACATTTTATTCATAAATTTAAAAATACAACATATCTGACATATTGTAATTAACAAAACAAAAGCCATAACAGAAATAAGAAGTGTCGCACTGTTATATACAAAGTGTTTTAATTGCCATGACTGCAGTGGTGCAAGCAGAAATCATCTCAGAGCCATAAATATTCTTACTGTGCATCTGGACAACTTTTCTTGTCCCAGGGCCTATGTATTCTTTTATACCTTTGATCAGTACATACCTTCATTTTTCCAATTGGCCCCCCCCCCCAGCCCAGTAAAAGTTATTATTAGATTATCATCTAGTTGTAATTATATATAATGGCCTCCGTAGCCGAGTGATCAGGAGCGGGAGTGCAGTAGCACACGCTCTTTGAGTAGACCGGGGTTCAAGCCCCTGACTGCTGAATACGGTTGATCTGCCAACCCGCACTGGACCAGCGTGGCAGATTATGGTCCATTTCCCTCAACATGAATTGTTGAGGAGGCTTCCATCCTGCAGTGGGTTGATAATGGCTGCACTTTACCTTTACTTAGTAACCCAATATATTTTAATGAAAATATGTAAAGCTTACTCACATATTAAACAGTTTGATTATTATTTTTACTGGATTGATTTTTAAGCACAAATGAAAAAAAGTTGTTTATACTGTAGCACAGAGGTTCCCAAACTTTCTCGGTTCACGGCGCCCTTAGTGTCCCAGTAATTTTTTCACAGCACCCCTAGGCCAAAAGAAATACCTAACACAGTGTTTTCGACCTTTTAATATATACCTATATAATAATTTTATTCTTTATATAGAGGTACTAAATAAAGATCACCACAAAATTAAAAAGATACGGTACAGTGGATACTGTACACCTTTTTATAATGAAATAAATGTATAAATTTTAAAAAAATAAATAATAATAAAAATAATAACTTTAAGTAACTTAAACCGAAATTACATGGCACCCCAAGGATGTTGCGGCACCCCGGTTAAAAACCACTGCTGTAGCACGACCACTAGGTCAGAGGAGTTCACAATCATTTTGATAGATGCATGCTGTCATTAATCATATTTATTAGTAATGTGGGCTTAAACCACATGAATGCTAAATACTTTTCCTCAGACACCTTGCTATTGCATTCTCACTCTTGATCAAGACACCATTGGGCTAATACTACCTAAATTGTTTTCCTGCCATCGTTTTCGCATATGCTTATACTCATAGGCCTACTGACATTCCATATGAAATTAATTTAACTATCTGATTTTACCTGGGATTCTTGCATATTATGCTGTAAACAGAAAGCATATTTTTTTTTCACACGATATTGTTACTGGTTTGTGTTCATTCATAATATGTGTCTTTCTACTATCTTGTTTCTGTTAATAGGTAGGTCTCTTTTTCAGAATGATTGTCTGAAGTATAATACTGCTACAGGCATTACTTGAAGATACATATTTCATTGTTTTATGGGAATTAGTGTATACAGGGTGATTCACTACCAGTGCGACAAACTTGCAGGAGGTGTAGGGGCACAAAGACGAATCGGAATCACATAGCATTGCAGGGTCCGAAATGCCTTCGTCATGCAGTAGAGGACGTTGAATGGGAGGTCGCGTGAACAGCGATCCTGCTGGAAGTCAGCATTTGCGAACTGGTTCCCAAGGCAGTAGGATGGATGAGTATTCAGATGTTGAACTGGCCGACATGCACCTCGCGTATGGAGCTGCGGACTGTAATGGGCGCGCCGCTCTGCGCTTGTACCAGGAACGTTTCCCACACAGGCGTGCTCCTCATCATACGATTTTCGCACATGTGCACAGAAGGTTACGTGAGACTGGTTGTTTCACGAGAAGTACCATGAATCAAGAGCGAACGACGAGGACGCCAGACAACGAGGAGAATGTCCTACGTCTTGCAGAAGGCAATCCGAGTATGAGTACTCGAGCGATAGGCCAACGATTGGGTATTTCCCAATCCACTGTATGGAGGATACTGTCAACAAACCAAATGAGTTCATACCATTTGCAACGCGTCCAATCATTGGAGCCTGCGGATTATCCACTCCGGAGGACTTTTGCTACTTGGTTTCTTCTACAGAGTGTGGCAGACAGCGCATTTGCTGCGTCCGTATTGTTCACGGATGAGGCAAGTTTCACAAGAGAGGGAACCTTCAATCAACATAATGCCTATTTGTGGGCTTTGGAGAACCCCCATGGTATGCAAACATGTGCAACTCAACGCCGTTTCTCTGTCAATGTTTGGGCCGGCATTGTTGGAGACCACCTCATTGAACCGTACCTTCTGCCCCCTCGTCTGGATGGTAGGGCATACTTGATCTTTCTACAGCAAGTCCTGCCCGAACTTATTGAAGAAGCACATGTTCCTCAGTCGTTTGCGCCGCTCAATGTGGTTCCAGCATGATGGGGCTCCCCCACATTACACCAGTGATGTCCGCCAACACCTAAACGTTACATTTGGACAGCATTGGATAGGTCGTGGTGGTCCGGTTCATTGGCCTGCTAGATCGCTGGACCTATCATGCCTGGACTTCTTCTGCTGGGGTCAAATGAAGACATTGGTGTACGAGACCCCTGTTGATTCAGTTGAAGACCTTGTCGCTCGCATCTCTGTAGCTGCCGGGGAGATTCGAGACACGCCAGGAATCTTCCAGAATGTTAGGGATTCCATGCGGCGGTGCTGTGAAGCCTGTGTGACTGCTTCTGGTCAAACTTTCGAACACCTTCTGTAGCATGGCTTTTTGCCAATGTAAAACTTGTCATTAAAATGATTTCTGTTACACTAACAAGTTGCTGTTTCTGTTCTTTTTCTTTGCTTCTTTGTTCACCCCACCTCCCGCATGATGAAGGCATTTCGGACCCTGCAGTGCTATGTGATTCCGATTCGTCTTTGTGCCCCCTACACCTCCTGCAAAGTTTGTCGCACTGGTAGTGAATCACCCTGTATAAAGAGATCAGTGTGATGAGTCTTTTCTGAGATTCTGATGTTTGTGGGAAAGAACAAATGAAATACAGGCATTCCTTTTTGAATAAACTGCCTATTCTAATAAATACCATGAAAACAGAAATGAGAGTTGGAGTTTCTTATAGGTCAAATGTCTGTGATGAGTATAATATATAAAAATAGCATGGTCAAACAAATTAGAATGTCTTATATAGGAGGATTTTAACTTTGCAGACCTTGCAGAAATGCCAGTAGAAACTCATGAGTTGATAGCTTACTCAGTATCAAAATATTTCTTGATTTGTTAGATGACTGCTTTCTACACCAACAAGAGAAAGCAATATTCTTGATCTGTTTATCAGCAGTGATTCATCATGTGTTAGGAGTAATCTTTAGGTGGCAGTGATTGTAGCATAGTGATGGTGAAAGCAATGGTGACTATAACAGATTACACATTTTTTAAGTTCTTTGCAGTGTGAGCAATTGAGGTTGAAGAATGTAAATGTGAAGTGGGAAGTGTTCAGAGAAGTAATCATAGAGACCGCTAAGCATTTTATATCAACTGAGAAATATTGTTCAAGATTTAGATGAACTGATGACTTAGTGACCAAAAAGAAAAATGAATGGGATGATTATAAAGTTTCAGGAGATACAGTTATATAATAAATATAAATTAGTATGCAATCAAGGTACTTAGAGTTATGCAAGCTAAAGCATTTTATAAGTCTTCGGCTAAGAGTACAAAGAAAAGCAGCAAGAAATTGCTTTGGCCAAGAGTACAAAGAAAAAGGGAAAATTATTCACATATATGAATGCTTAGAAGGAAAGAGATGAATCACTATTCACAAGGGTAATTGAAAGGGGAGCTTGGGTAACTACAGACCCATAAGTTTAAACCAGGAGTGGATAACCTTTCTGCAGTGTGGTGCATGTTACATTGGAAATACTTGAATCTTCTGGGATCAATAACACCCCCCCCCCACCCTCTGATCTGTGCCTAGCACCACCAAATTGTTTTAGTTATGTAAAGGAATTTTATGCTAAGCATTTGTAATAAAAACAAAAAAAAAAAAAATTTATTTATAAAATAAATTTAATATAGATTAACAAATTTTTGCACTTTGGGAATTAGTTGTTCATCCTCACAGAATCAATGACGAGAAGTTTACTAACACTACTTACCTCTAAATTTTAAAAGGCAGGCTAATTAAATGGATAGTAAATAAGGTTCCCCTCATTCTGATACTCATATTATAATTTCCTGCCATAAAAGTGGAATTTAAACTATATATCAGTTTCTTCCAAAATATTTTGACAGACACGCTACACACATGCCAAAAATAATTCAACATCCTATCCCAGAACTTCCTTTACACAACTTCCCTTATTTTGGCCCAAAAACATATAAACATGTGTAAGAAAGGGAAAATTTGCATGTAGTAGTAGTAGTAGTAGTAGTAGTGGCACATGATGCAAGAAAGCAAGTGTAGGAGCTTATGCAGCATCAGCCAAAAAAAAAAAAAAAAAAAAAAAAAAAATCATCACACCATTCCCTCCAAATGCCTGTCCAGTTCCTCCTTAAATTTATTTAACCTATCAACTTCCACAACGACAGATGGAAGTTTGTTCCAGCAATTAACCACCCGCTGGCTAAAGGCAAATTTCCGCACATCTATTCTACATCTGTCCTTTCTTAATTTGAACTTATGTCCCCGTAGGTTCGTAATCTGAACAAGTGGAAGGATCCCATCAGAATTCAGCGTGCTCAACCCATTCAAGGCCTTATAGACCTCAATCAGATCACCGCGCAGGTGCCTAGTCTCCAGCCACTGCAATTTGCAGAACTTAAGCCTCTCTTGGTAAGAGAATCCCTTCATTCCCCTCACCAATCGTGTTGCTCTTCTCTGTACACGCTCAAGCAAATCTACATCCTTCCTAAAATGAGGTCTCCAGACTTGTACGCAATACTCAAGGCGTGGCCTGACCATTGCCTTATACAGAGGGACAATCACCTCCTTTTCCCTGCTAGCAAAATTCCTATATATCATTGACAAAACCCCATGACCTGCCCTAGCAGCCTGTCTGCATTGCTCAGAAAACTTCATATCTGACTGCACAATTACTCCCAGGTCTTTTTCATTTTCTACCACCTTAAGTGTAGTACCACACAGTTGGTACGTTTCTCTGGGGTTACTTCTACCCATATGCAGTACTTTGCACTTCAGTTGCCACTTCTTAGCCCATCTGCCCAAATTATCTAGATCCTGTTGCAGTAGCACACTGCCATTACTGTCATTAACAACCCTGCCAACCTTTGTGTCATCTGCAAACTTCGACATTAAGCCTGATATACCTTCATCAATATCATTGATAAATACACAAAACAACAGTGGACCCAACACCGAACCCTGTGGGACTCCACTAATAACATTAGTCCACGAAGAGCAGCACCCATTGATTACCACCCTCTGTCTTCTCCCACTTAACCATCCTTTTATCCATTGTAGCAACTTACCCTTAATACCATTCTGCTCCAATTTGTACAGTAGTCTTCCATGCGCAACAGTGTCAAAAGCTTTCCTGAAATCCAAGTATATGATATCAAAATTATTTTTCGCATCCAGTTCCTTTGTGACCACATCATAATAACCAATCAAATTTGTCAGACAAGACTTTCCCTTAACAAACCCATGCTGTGTTTGAATTATTGCTGCAGTCTTGTCTAGATGATCCTGCAATGCAAACCAGTGACTCCATTATTTTACCCGGAACAGAAGTTAAACTAACTGGTCTGTAATTACTCGTGTCACCCTTCGATCCACCTTTGTGAATTGGGGACACATTTGCACATCTCCAGTCCGTGGGAACCTCCCCTGAATCCAAGGATGCTCTCATAATTATGGCTAAGGGTTTGCTTAGTTGCTTTGCCGCCTCCTTTAAAATAACTGGATAGATCCCATCCACCCCAGGTGCCTTTCTTATGTTTAACTTCAACAATTTCTCCTCCACTTTGCTCTCAGTTATTACAAAATCATTAAGCACACTGCTACAATTTGATAACCTTCTTCCATTTTCAAACTGTAATAATTCCTCACGTGTGAATGTAGATGCAAAATACTCATTCAGTTTGTTTGCTATCTGAGCAGGATCATCAACAGTCGAACCATCGATGTCAAGTGGACCAATCAGATTCATCCCCTTCCTTTTAGAGTTTATATAAGTAAAGAAATCCTTGCTGTTTTTCTTAGCATCCTTTGCCAAAGATTTCTCGTAATCCGCCTTCGCCTGCCGAACCTCCTTTGTGACCTGATTACAGACTAGCTTATATCTGCCACAGGCTTCTGCGTCACCTGATAATTTATATGCATCCCATGCATTTTTCTTCTCTGTCACGAGTCTCATTAGTTCATTTGATAACCATTTAGGCCTAAACCTTGAACGATATTTCTTAATCGGTATATAAAGTCTAGTAGCTTCCACGATTAATTCCTTGAATGCTTCCCACTTAGAATTTACTGTTGGTAACATCGTCAGTTGATCCCACTGTACAGAATTTAAAAACTGTCTGAGACCACTGTACTCCCCTTTACGGAAGCAAAAACCCTTTCCTTTACCCCTGACGGTAGTTACCTCTTTGAGTAAATCCCACTTCAGCACACTGTGTCCAGGCACAAGCTTAACCAAAACTATTAGAAATTGACTAGGCCACTTATTAGCTTCTAGAGAGAAAGAATGTGTCCACCAACCCTCCTCCAAGTATTTTGCATGTAAAGAAATAAATGTCATAATATTTTTATGTATTATTATTCACTATTTGTATTTTAATCATGCAGTTATATCAGTTAAATAATGGAAACCATGCAGAAGCCAGTGCTTATGCATTGTTCCCATTGTTTGGGGCCTTCCCTGAGAATGCACTTGCGTTTGGGAGGAAGAGGGTTGCATGCTGTTACATTCATTTTATTTCATATTTTCATCTGTTCTGTTTCAGTTTTTGATATTAAATGTAATTAAAGTATTTATTAACTTATAAAATTAATTATTTATTTGCACTTGTTCTGGAAGGGGGTAGAGTATGAAATTTATAAAATATTTTAAGGGGATGGTCGTCTCAATCCCCTTAAGTGTCGTGTCCATCCAGGAGGTTAACTACTGTGAGCCTCCACCAGCTTCGCATCCGTGCTTCTCTTGCACAATCTTCGTAAGAAAGATTAGTCCATTCTTCAATGTTGGTTATCCAGGTCTTTCTCTATTGTCATTTACTCTTCTTTCCTTCTACCATCCCTTCCAGCAGCTTCTTTTGTAAAGAGTCATGTCTCAGAAGGTGACTGAGATACCTTGTTTTCCTTTGCTTAATGGTGGTCATGCTTATTTCCTTTTTTAATGCCAGTTCCCTCTTATTTCCTTTTGTTAAAGCCAGCGCTTCTGCATTTGACTTTGTGTCTAGGATATTCTCATGATTCTCCTTAAGAGGCACATTTCTAATGCCTTAATTTGGTTTTCGGCATCCTTTGTAATAGGCCATATTTCAGATCCGTATAAGAGGGTTGCCCACACAACATTTTGTTAACCTTATCCTCATCTCTAGATGTAATATTCTTAATGTTAAGATCTTCATGTTCAGAAAGGTCTTTCTTGCTATTTCAATTCTTTTTGCTCTCTTGTAAGGTTTTCCTGTCATCAGTGATTAGATGCCTTAGGTAGACGTAGGAGTTTACTCATAATGTATTATTGTTTATTTTAATATCAATATTATTCTCCCCCTCATTCTTTGAGATGCACATTACTTTGGATTTCTTTTCATTAAAATATAGACCAAGTCTTTCACTGGAGCTTTTTACCATGTCAATGATGGCTTCTAAGTCTGTTTTACCTATCTTAGGTTATTAATTCTGATTCCTCCTTTGGTAAGGCTCTTTAACTTTTCAATCTCTGAAAATTTCTTCAGTATAAATGTTAAAAAGGATAGGTGATAGAATGCATCCCTGACGCACTCCCTTTAGGATTGGAAACTCATCTGAAAATTCTCCATCAATTCTGATGGAAGCTGATTGTTCCCAGTATAAATTATTTCGAATTCTTATGTCTTTACCATGGATTCCTATTTTTGGCAGAGATCGAATCATCTTTTCATGGTCTCTTGAAGCGAAGGTTTTTTTATAGTCTATAAAACAGATGTAGATGTCTTTTTGCTTCTCCAGATATCTCTCAATTATCATCCTTAAGTTAAAGATTCCTTTGGTTCTGCAGTTTTTCATGATTCCACTTTGAACTGGGCTTATTTCTTCTGTGAGTTTGTGTATGTTACTTAGGTAAATTATTTTTGGGAGAATCTTTCGGAAGTATTGCTCATTAACCTAATAATTCTATGATCAGAGCATTCCAGGGATTTGGGTTTCTTCGGAAGAGGCATGAAGGTGGAGACTTTAAAGTTGTTTGGAATTATTTCTGTCATATATTATTTAGTAGCCTTGTAAGCACTTTAATTCTATCACTGCCTAATGCTTTCAACATTTCTGAACAGATTTCATCTGTTTCCAGTTGCTTTCCCATTTTTTAGTACTGTAATGGCATTGGTGACCTCGCTTTCCAGAATAGGTGGTCCCTCTAGATTAAGTGCACGTGGTTTTCCTCTTCTTTTGTCAGCAAAGAACTTTTCTGTTTATTCCGATCATCTCTTTAGAACATCTTTCTTGTCAAACACCACTTCTCCATTTTTGGTTTTTATGCAGTTATGTGTATCAATCTTCTTGTTCTAATACTTCATCAGTTTCACTTCTCAGTATTCTCCCCTTGCCAGTCGGGTGGCACTACGAATTAGCCTGGTGGGGAAGTGTAATATTATAAAATTTTCTGTTATTTATAAATGTGACTTAAGCGATCCAGAGCAAAAATTAGTTGCATAATTTAACTTTATATGCTCCTATGGCATTGACCTCGATCGCATAGTATGTTCGAATCAATATTGATCGAGATCAGTGAGCAGTACCATAAGGTACCACGAGAATTGCTTAATTTGAGCCAGGCGGTCAGTTAAATTCAATAGGTCCTGGGGAGAACACTGCTTCTCTTTGTAGCTCCCTATCCTTATGTGTCCTTTCAAGTTCTATTTCTTTGCATTTACTTGCTGCCCAATCTTCCTTTGTTTGTGTAAACTCTTTCCTGATGCTTTTATCCAAGCTCTTATGCTATTTTTGAGTTTTTTCCTTTCTTTCATTAGGTTTAATATTAGCATTAGAATTAGCAAGGGCACATGATGCAAGAAAGCAAGCTTATATAGCATCAGCCAAAAAAAAAAAAAAAAAAATCCCTTATTTCACTCATCCCCTTGCTCCAAATGTTTGTCAAGTTCTGCCTTGAATCTATTTAAGTTATCAACTTCTACAACAGATGGAAATTTGTTCCAACAATCAACCACCCGCTGGCTAAAGGCAAACTTCTGCACATCTATTCTATAACCGTCTTTCCTCAATTTGAATTTATGCCCTCTCAGGTGATTATTCTGAGCAAGAGGAAGAATCCCATCAGCATTGAGCGTGCTCAAACCATTCAAGGCTTTATACACTTCAATCAGATCACCTCGCAGGTGCCTAGTGTCACTAATCTTGTTGCCCTTCTCTGTAGGCGCCTCCGTAGCCAGGTGGGCAGGAGCAGCAGTGCATAGCACACGCTTCTTGATTAGTTATCTCAAAGACCTTTGTATTATTTACTCGAGTCAGTTTTTTCCTTTCCTTTCCTACATCTATATCAAGTGTACATCTTACCATTCTGTGATCACTTCCAACATTTACCTTATTCAGGACGGTAACATCATTCACAATATATCTTCTGTTAGTGAGGATGAAGTCGATTTCATTAGTAGTTAATCCATTTGGACTCTTCCATGTCCACTTTCTGTTCATCCTTTTCTTGAAAAAAAGTGTTCATTACTGACAATCCTTGAGATTCTGAAAATTCCACAAGACTTTCACCTCTTTCACTTCTTTCACCAATTCCAAAATTTCCTATAGTTCCCCTTTCTGCGCTGTTTTGTCTTTTTCCAACCTTAGCATTGAAGTTCCCTATAATAATAGTGTAGTGGGTTTTCTGCTCATCTAGAAGACTCTCAATTTCGGTGTACATTTCTTCAACCTCTTCATCATCATCATGGCTCGATGTTGGTGCATAAATCATTATAATCTTTAGCTTGTACCTCTTAGAAATCTTGAGTATTAGTGTTGACACCCTTGGTGATGTACTTTTGAATTCCAAAATGTTGTTTTTAAAATCTTTATGGACCAGAAACCCAACTCCACCTTCACTCCTTTCACTGTTTCCATTGGTGTACAGATTTCCACTTGATAAACTTATAAGTGATTCATTTCTTCTTCTTGTTTCAGCTAAGCCGATGATATTCCAATTCACATTTTCTAATCCCTTTTCCAGCTCTAATATCCTGTCTTCACCGATGAGTGATCTTACGTTATAACAGGCCAAGTTCAGTTTCCGTGCATGGCAGCCTGGTCGTACCCAGAGATTCTTAGCACCCTCTGCTTCCACTCTGATCCTCTCGCTGCCGTAAGAGGAAGAGTGAAAGCTGCTGGGGACTGAGGGCCATTTGTTTTCTCGTGCTGTCATATGCTGGAGGGTTTGGTCTTTTCCTCTTCACGCTGACCAGGCATCTTGAAGAGAATCACTCTACACATTAGTTGCCACCTAAGTGACGTAACAGGGCTTACCATCGAGAAGGTGTGCATGAGTGGATTTTAGGGAGGCAGGCCAACCGGACTTCTCCTAAATCTTCTGTAATAGAGAGATATTGGATCCATCCGTGTTTTAGGCTGAGTGTCTGACATAACACACAGGATACCTGTTCCCCTCTTTAATATAGCAATTAATATAGCAAAAGGCAAAACTGGTATAGGGACAACAGAAATGGGTAAGTATGAGACATTACATCAGATGGGCTGTCAATCCACTCAAAGCCCCTGAAGAAGTAGGGGATTGACGGCCACGTGATGGATTGTTCTATATTATAATATTATAATTTATGTAAATTTATTGATATTTAAAATTAGTATTGATTTAAACATAATTTTAGCTGAAGGTAATGAAAATTCATCAGTAAAGTGTAATGAAAAATTCATTATCATATAGTAATATACTTCTTAAAATTAAAATGTATAGGCCATGCTGAATTAAGATAACCTCGTTGGGCTAACTTGATTACCAGATTTGTATGCACAATAATACATGTCATAGTGCCATTAAAAAGGAAAAAAAACACATACACTCACATATATACAGGCACGTATAATGTCCAATTGGTATAATTACAATGGCATTAACGTTGCACATAAGTATTCATTAAACTATAAGCCAAAATCTAACCTATTATGCATACTAATAATAATATATATATATATACACAGTTGGGTATGCTACACTGAATGAATGCTACAACGAACAGTTTTTATCAATAAAATCAGGATGCTACAATGAACGTGGAGGAATACTATCGGCCCACGTAGCATGCGCATGTGTATGACCTGTTTTGATTAGAGCATCAGTTTTCATCTTTGTTATTGTTTGTAAGGTTCAGTTATCTGCTTATTTGTCCCTTTAGCAGTGAAAATATTTTTTTCAATTATTCTGGTATATAATTTTAGCCATATAATATTGGTGTAGATATTATAAAGTTCAAATTTACGTAGTTCAAATTTATTACCCATAAATTTGAACTACGTATGTAGTGTAAAGGCATCATTTTAATTGTATCTCGTATTGTGGGTTCCTTCACAACAAGATAGCTGGTATTGCACTACTTCAAATAAATAATGCTTCTCTAGTAGAGAAGACTACAGTTATTTATATTCCGTGGATACCACCACCCAGATGATCGTTTCGAAGCTAGTGGGTTTCATCATCAATGGGTGGGCAGGTACCCTGGTAATGCAATATGCTATCACAGTTGCAAACTTATTTCCACAATATGAGAGATGCCAAATAGTAACAGGCATCATGACATGTGATGCAAGACTGACTTCCTCTCTTTGCAACTTGACTTTCTCCAGTCCAACTTTCCTAACAGTGAGGTAATTTTTCTTGGTGATTTTAATGTCCACAGCTCCAGCTGGCTTCCATTTTCTAGTCACACCGACCCAGCTGGTCGAGATGCTGAGGCTTTTGCAATTACTAATGAACCTGCACAGATTGTTTATTTACCTACAAGAATTCCGGACAATCCTAATCATACAGACAACACGCTTGATCTTTTTCTCACAAACAATCATTCTAAGTACATGGTTGAAGCGAGAGGTCCTTTAGGCACTTCAGATTACAACTTGGTGATTGTCTCTTCTCCAATAGAGCCTTTATCTCATGGCTGTTCCCAACCTCGTGTTGTTTGGCATTACAAGAATGCAAAATGGGATGACCTGCAAGATTTCTTTTCTTCTTTTCCTTGGTCGGATTACTGTTTCAAAACTTCTGATGTCAACGTTTGCTCAGATCGTGTCAGTGAAATTGTTCTTGCAGGAATGGAATCCTTTTCCCACACTCCACTTCAAAATCTCGTACCTTTATCTAAATGTGCTAAGGCTGTTTAAGAGAAGAATGTTGCATATCGTAATTGGCTTGTTTCTGATTCTTCAGTTTCATTTTCTGCCTACACCAAAGCTCGCAACAATTGTAAAGCAGTTATTAATCAGTCCAAACTAGAGTTTGAACAAGCTAAGAGTAGAAAACTTGCTTCTTGCCCTAATGGTAGCCGAGCATTCTAGTCTCTTGCAAAAGTTATTGGCCGCAACTTTTGCCCATCTCTGCTCCCACCTCTGCCCAAACCAGATGGTTCTGTTGTCACTTCACCAAGGATAAAGCTGAACTGCTAGCATCCCATTTTTCTTCCAACTCATGTATTAATGATCTTGGTAAAACACTCCTACCATTCCCAACACGCTTCTTTCAATGCCTCCTGTGGTCTTCTGTCAAAAGGATGTCAGGATTTTGACGAATCTTGATGCTAAGAAAGCTCCAGGTCATGATGGTATTTCTCCACTTGTTCTCAAAACCTGTGCTCCTGAACTTCCTCCTATTCTTTGCCGCCTTTTTTTCACTTTCTTATTCCAAAGGTGTTTTTCCTTCTGCTTGGAAATTTGCTCATATCCAGCCAGTTCCTAAAAAGGGTGACAAATCCCTCCCATCCAATTATCCTCCCATTGCAATTACTTCTACTCTTTCTAAAGTAATGGAGAAATCAATTAACTGCCAACTCTTAAACTACCTAGAAGTCTGATCAGCGATTGCCAATATTGATTCCGTCAGTGTCGATCCACTTGTGATATTCTGGCTTATGTTACCCATTTATGGACTAATTCAGTGGAAAGGTTCAGTGAAACACAAGTAGTTGCTCTTGACATCTCAAAGGCTTTTGATCGTGTTTGGCATAAAGGTCTTCCAAACACACTTCCATCGTATGGTTTGCCAACTGTTTTTTGTAATTGGTTATCCAATTTTATTTCTGATCGCTCACTGAGGTTGATGGTAGATGGCTCTCTGTCTTCTAACTTCTCCAATAATGCCGGTGTCCCCCCCCATGGTTCAGTTCTTTCCCCCACTCTTTTCCTCTTGTATATTAATGACCTTCCACTGACTGGAAATCCTATCCATAGTTTTGCCGATGATAGCACATTGCATTCCACTTTCCATTTTGAGAAACCTTGTCCTGCTCAATCAGCTTCAACTTCTCACAAATCTGCTACCAACTCCTTAAATGCCCATCTCCAGGTAATTCTCCAGTGGGGCAAAGAAAATTTAGTTGATTTCAATTCTTCTAAAACTCAGTCTTGCCTTATATCTCGCAAAACGGATTCTTCTGCTCCTATGCTTATCTTTGGTGACACTCCGATTTCTAGGCAAAATGATATATCTCTTTTTGGGGATTACCCTGACTTCTAATCTCTCTTGGCACATGCTTCTTCTACATCTAAAAAACTTGGTTTTCTCTTTCGCTCTCTGCGTACTTTTCTTCCAAACAGCTGCTCACTCTGTATAAATTGCAAATCCGCCCTACCATGGAATATTGTTCCCACATTTGGGATGGTGCCCCCAAAACCTCCCTCAGGTTTCTTGATTCCATTCAGAAGAGGGCAGTTAGGTTAATTAATGATTCATCTCTAACAGGGTCTCTCCACTCGCTGTCTCATAGATATACTGTTTCTGCTGCATGCCTCTTCTACAGTTATTTCCATGGGCACTGTTCTTCTGAATTGGCTTCTATAATTCCTGCTATCTCCTTCAAAACAGTCCGAACACTTGCAGCTACCAGCCAACATCCATTTACTGTCCAACTTCAAACTCACAGAACCAACTTTTCATCTTCCTCGTTTATTCATTCAACTGCTGTTTTCTGGAACAACCTTCCTTCATATGTATTTCCTGAAAATTACAGTCTATAGAAGTTCAAGTCCAATATCAACAAATAACTTCTTTCGTCTTCTCGACCTCCAACCCAAGCACTGTACTAAGTGCTATAGGTTCTAATACCTCTCGTGTTTGAGGTTTACATAAAAAAAAAAGAAAGCAAGCAAGCATATAGCTTATGTAGCATCAGTTAAAAAAAAAAAAAAAAAAAATTAACACAACCATTCCTTCTAAATGTTTGTCCAGTTCCTCCTTAAATTTATTTAACCTATTAACTTCCACAACAACAGATGGAAGTGTCTTCCAGCAATTAACCACCCACTGGCTAAAGGCAAATTTTCGCACATCTATTCTACAGCTGTCTTTCCTCAATTTGAATTTATGCCCCCTTAGGTTCGTAATCTGAACAACTGGAAGAATCCCATCAGAATTCAGAGTGCTCAACCCCATTCAAGGCCTTATACTCCTCAATCAGATCACCTCGCAAGTGCCTAGTCTCCAGCCACTGCAATTTGCAAAACTTATGCCTCTCTTAGTAAGAGGATCCCTTCATTCCCCTCACCAATCTTGTTGCTCTTCTCTGTACATGCTCAAGCAAATCTACATCCTTCCTAAAATGAGGCCTCCAGACCTGTACACAGTGCTCAAGGTGTGGCTTGACCATTGCCTTATACAAAGGGACAGTCAGTCCTCGTATAACACGTGTTTACACTACATGAATTCGATCACACACGATTTATAAATAGGGGAACGATATCGTATATAACACGAATCGAATTCGCTTATGCGTGATTCGCCCTTGTGTTTACAAGAAATGGCAGTCGAACGCGGAATATAACTTGGGGTGAACGTGTTGCGTTCACCCCAAGTGAACGCAACACGATAGGAATGAAGAGAAGATTCTGAAAATGTATTTTTTTTTTTTATATCAGTGAAGGGGAAACACATTTCACCATAATAAGGTAAAAACCCACACAATTCCAGCTATCGCTATTATCGCAAATGCAATTAGATCGAGTTTACTAACAGTTTATAACAGATTCCACTAGCAGAAACGCAACTGGAAATTGTTTTATGGTAGTAACCCCAGAAATGTGCTTTAGTAAAATGTGAGGTGTTAATAGTGTATCTCTGCCTTTACGTTGTTGTTTATTCAGTTGCTACATGCGCGCAGCTTTGTTTATGTGTATCAAGCGTGCCTCCTCATTTTGTAATTGTGCTTTATTCCCTAAAAATGAGTAAAATACTTAAAAGGTCTGAAAAGGAAGTGTCCTGATGAAGACACTGCAGATTCAGAGAGAAAAAGAAAAGCAATATTGATAAACAGAGGCGGACTGGGTCAAAAATTCTTACCCAGGAAAATTTGTAGTGGCCTCTCATACTATGGTTTATGGCCAAAATCACACTGGCCTCCGGCCCACCAGGGTTTCCCTGGTAAGGCTTATGGCCAGTCCGCCTCTGTTGATAGAGAAAAAATATGAAATTGTGAAACGCTTTGAGTGAATGAAGAGATTCTGAAAGACCATATGATATTGCACGTGCAACAGGCCTAAATAAGGTTACACCGAGAATTAGAAAGATGCATAAAAACAACTTTCATAGCAGGAACAACTCAAAGTGTAATTAAAATCCATTAGATCAAGACACAAAGAATTGGAAGAGATGGAACGGCTGTCATCTGTCATTTGGATAGAAAATCAAACAAAAAACAAGTTTGCTTACGATAGAAGCAAAAGCATTAGCAATATTTTATTATGTAATAGTCGTAATAAAATACTTACGTATTTTATTACGATAATTTATTGTGTTTGGTAATGTTTTGGTTACAAATGTGTGTTCAATCTTGGCGGTCGGCACTTAACCCTATTTTTCCCATAGGGCCTGTTGTTTATATTGCACGATTTTGCATTGCACAAGGGTTTCTAGGAACACAACTATCGTGCTACACGAGGATTGACTGTATATCATTGACAAAACCCCATGACCTGCTCTGCCAGCCTGTCTGCATTGCTCAGAAAACTTCATATCTGACTGCACAATTACTCCCAGGTCTTTTTCATTTTCTACCTCCCTAAATGTAGTACCACACAGTTGGTACGTTCCTCTGGGGTTACTTCTACCCATATGTAGTACTTTGCATTTGTCAATGTTAAACTTCAATTGCCATTTCTTAGCCAATCTTCCCAAATTTTCTAGACCTGTTGCAGTAGCACGCTGCCATTACTGTCATTAACAAACCTGCCAACCTTTGTATCATCTGCAAACTTCGACACTAAGCCTGATATACCTTCATCAATATCATTGATAAATATACAAAACAACAATGGACCCAACACCGAACCCTGTGGGACTCCACTAATAACATTAGTCCATGAAGGGTAGCACCCACTGATTACAACCCTCTGTCTTCTACCACTCAACCATCCTTTTATCCATTGTAGCAACTTACCCTTAATACCATTTCTGCTCCAATTTGCACAGTAGTCTTCCATGCTCAACAGTGTCAAAAGCTTTCCCGAAATCCAAGTGTAAGATATCAAAATTATTTTTTGCATCTAGTTGCTTTGTAACCACATCATAATATCCAATCAAATTTGTCAGACAAGACTTTCCCTTAACATACCCCTGCTGCGTCTGAATTATTGCTGCAGTCTTGTCTAGATGCACCTGCAATGCATCTTTAACCAGTGACACCATTATTTACCCAGAACAGAAGTTAAACTAACTGGTCTGTAATTATCGTGTTACCCTTCGATCCTCCTTTGTGAATTTCCCCCATTGTCCTTGGGGCCCTCCCCTTAGTCCAAGAATGCTCTCATAATTATCGCGAACAGTTTGCTTACTTCCTTTGCCACCTCCTCCTTTAATATAACTGGATATCCACCCCCAGGTGCCTTTCTTATGTTTAACTTCAACAATTTTTCCTCCACTTTGCTCTCAGTTATTACAAAATCATTAAGCACCCTGCTACAATTTGATAATCTTCTGGCATTTTCAATCCCTAATAACTCCTCATGTGTGAATGTAGATGCAAAATACTCATTCAGTTTATCAGCTACCTGAGCATGATCATCCATAGTCAACCCATCTATGTTAAGTGGTCCAATCTGATTCATTCCTTTCCTTCTAGAGTTTACATAAGTAAACAACACTTTGCTCTTTTTCTTAGCATCCTTTGCCAAACATTTCTCATAATCTGCCTTTGCTTGCCTAACCTCCTTTGTGACTCAATTACAGACTAGCTTATATCTGCCCTAGGCTTCTGTGTTACCTGAAAATTTATATGCATACCATGTATTTTTCTTCTCTACCCCGAGTCTCATTAGTTCATTTGACAACCATTTAGGCCTAAACCTTGAACACTATTTCTTAATAGGTATGAAACGTTTAGTTCCATGATTAATTCCTTGAATGCTTCCCACTTAGAATTTGCTGTTGGTAACATCATCAGTTGATCCCACTGTATAGAATTTAAAACTGTCTGATACCACTGTAGTCACCTTTACGAAAGCAGAAACCCTTTCCTTTACCCTTGATGGTAATTATATCTTTAAGTAAATCCCACATCAGTATGTGATCACTGCCACCTTGTGGTTCCTTTATCTGCAAATTCTTAATACACGAATGATCACTGCTGAAACAGCGTTAGTAATAATGTTTTAGAAGACGAAATGCGCAAGGCATGATTTCTTATGGGTTTAGTTAATTACCTTTATTATATCGATATAGATACACCATAATGTACCCATAAATTTGAACTATGTATGTAGTGTAAAGGCATCGTTTGGATACGATTAAAACGATGCCTTTACTCTACATACGTAGATCAAATTTATGGGTAAACTATGGTGTATCTACACCGATACTATAAAGTTAATTTCCTAAATCCATAAGAAATTATCTTATCCCTTGTGCATTTTGTCTTCTAATAATTTTAGCCGTAATCCGGCAAAATAAAAATAGAGTGAGAAAGCAAATTAACTTAGGCATTAAGAAAGAAATAATTTCCAAGCGAGAAATTGGAAAAAGTGTAGGAGATCTAAGTGCTGAATATCGTATGCTAAATCAACAATCAGTACAATTTTAAAAAACAGGGAAGAAATAAAAAGTAACAGTTCGCGAAGGTTGTTGTACATCGGCCAGTATAGCCGATGTACTTATGACTCCTTTGTATCGTCTATATGATATCAAGATTGAGATCAAGACGCAATGAATGCTCCTACACGTGATGAAATGAGCGAAGCTGTGCCTATTGAAGAAAGTTTACTTGCTCAACAAACATAAGAATAGCTCCTGGTGAATGAAATGTTCAACAAAGTGTAATTTTAAACAAACATGCCGAAGGACTTTCCTTTCCTAGCATTTACCTTGGTCCGTATCCAGAGTTTACAGTTAATTTAAATGTAACATTATTTATGATGGTTTTGTGTGAACTTCGTCGTTCAGTTCGGCGTGGAGTGATGCCTCATCTTTTTATGGCCACGAAAATAATGAGACTAAGAACTTGAGATTCGTTAACGGTTGCTTTTAAATACGTCGGAAAAGACACTAAGCTCACCAAAAATGAATTCAATCTTGAGACTACGTCAGTAACTGTATTGAAAACAATTTAGCGTTTTTGAAATCGATTCCTAATTCAACTTATTAACAAACTTTCTTAAACCACGCTCTTAACTTTGAGTGGAAATGAAATCGGTTGGCCTAAATTGCTAAAAATTGTATACAAATTTAAACACGTTGGTTTGGATATCCCTGATGAGCAAGCAGAAGCTCTTCATTTTATGGAAAAGGCGACATTAGTTAATGAAGATGCAGTAATGTGTGCCATTCAGTTTAATAAACTTGTGGATTGTATTTTAACTATATGTCAGTCTAAGCATTTCAGTCCATTTCGACAATATTACGTCATCAACTATTTTAAACTGATCAAGTTTCAACATCGTGGCAGTTTACATGCTCACATTCTTTTATGGTTTAATAATGCTCCTAAGGAACCTATGGGAAACTTTATGAACACAAAATAGCTACGAAAAATCAGCTTGTCTCCATTTCTACTGCAAAAGCCTCTGGTAATATTAAACTCCAAACTCATAAACATACTTTTACTTGTTACAAAAGGATCCAAGCTACCGACAAACAGGTTTGTCGTTTTGAAGCTCCATTTATGCCATCACCATCTCCAATGATTTTAATTCCCATGCCAAAAGCAGACACTCGACGAGTCAAATATAATGCTGAATACATGAATTTGTGGAAGAATCTAGAGGACAACGAATATACTAGCATCGATCACTTCTTTAAAGAAAATCACATAAGCACTGCGAAAGCAAAAATAAGAGTAGGAGTGTGTTATAGGCCTAATGACTCGAATGAGTACAATGAACAATTGTACAGAGAAATAGAGTGGGCTAGTAAATCGGAATGTCTTATAATGGGGATTTCAACTTCCCAGATATTGACTGGAACTTGTGGGTTGGTCACTCACACACTAGTCAGACTTTTGTGGATTTATTGGATGATTGTTTTCTGCAGCAGCATGTTCGAGAAGCAACCAGAGAAAGTAATACTCTTGATCTGGTTATCAGCAGTGATCATTCATGTATTAGGAATTTGCAGATAAAAGAACCACTAGGTGGCAGTGATCACAGTGTACTGACGTGGGATTTACTTAAAGATTTAATTACCATCAGGGGTAAAGGAAAGGGTTTTTGCTTCCGTAAAGGCGAGTACAGTGGTCTCCGACAGTTTTTAAATTCTGTACAGTGGGATCAACTGACGATGTTACCAACAGTAAATTCTAAGTGGGAAGCATTCAAGGAATTAATCGTGGATGCTACTAAAAGTTTCATACCTATTAAGAAATATTGTTCAAGGTTTAGGCCTAAATGGTTGTCAAATGAACTAATGAGACTCGTAACAGAGAAGAAAAATGCATGGGATGCATACAAATTAACACGTGACACAGAAGCCTATGATAGCTACAAGTTGATCTGTAACCAAGTTACAAAGGAGGTTAGGCAGGCGAAGCAGATTACGAGAAATCCTTGGCAAAAGATGCTAAGAAAAACAGCAAGGATTTCTTTACTTATATAAACTCTAAAAGGAAGGGGATGAATCTTATTGGTCTACTTGACATCGATGGTTCGACTGTTGATGATCCTGCTCAGATAGCAAACAAACTGAATGAGTATTTTGCATCTTCATTCACACGTGAGGAATTATTAAGGTTTGAAAATGGCAGAAGGTTATCAAATTGTAGCAGGATACTTAATGATTTTGTAATAACTGAGAGCAAAGTGGAAGAGAAATTGTTGAAGTTAAACGTAAGAAAAGCACCTGGGGTGGATGGGATCTATCCAGTTATATTAAAGGAGGCGGCAAAGCAACTAAGCAAACCGTTAGCCATAATTATGAGAGCATCCTTGGACTCAGGGGAGGTTCCCACGGAATGGAGATGTGCAAATGTATCCCCAATTCACAAAGGGGGATCGAAGGGTGACACGGGTAATTACAGACCAGTTAGTTTAACTTCTGTTCCGGGTAAAATAATGGAGTCGCTGGTTAAAGATGCATTGCAGGATCATCTAGACAAGACTGCAGCAATAATTCAAACACAGCATGGGTTGGTTAAGGGAAAGTCTTGTCTGACAAATTTGATAGGATATTATGATGTGGTTACAAAGGAACTGGATGCAAAAAATAATTTTGATATCATATATTTGGATTTCAGGAAAGCTTTTGACACTGTTGCGCATGGAAGACTATTGTACAAATTGGAGCAGAATGGTATTAAGGGTAAGTTGCTACAATGGGTAAAAGGATGGTTAAGTGGGAGAAGGCAGAGGGTAGTAATCAATGGGTGCTGCTCTTCTTGGACTAATGTTATTAGTGCAGTCCCACAGGGTTCGGTGTTGGGTCCACTGTTGTTTTGTATATTTATCAATGATATTGATGAAGGAATATCAGGCTTAGTGTCGAAGTTTGCAGATGATACAAAGGTTGGCAGGGTTGTTAATGACAGTAATGACAGTGTGCTACTGCAACAGGATCTAGATAATTTGGGCAGATGGGCTAAGAAGTGGCAACTGAAGTTTAACCTTGACAAATGCAAAGTACTGCATATGGGTAGAAGTAACCCCAGAGAAACGTACCAACTGTGTGGTACTACACTTAAGGTGGTAGAAAATGAAAAAGACCTGGGAGTAATTGTGCAGGCAGATATGAAGTTTTCTGAGCAATGCAGACAGGCTGCCAGGGCAGGTCATGGGGTTTTGTCAATGATATATAGGAATTTTGCGAGCAGGGAAAAGGAGGTGATTATCCCTCTGTATAAGGCAATGGTCAGGCCACGCCTTGAGTACTGCGTACAGGTCTGGAGGCCTCATTTTAGGAAGGATGTAGATTTGCTTGAGCGTGTACAGAGAAGGGCAACAAGATTAGTGAGGGGAATGAAGGGATCCTCTTATCAAGACAGGCTTAAGTTCTGCAAATTGCAGTGGCTGGAGACTAGGCACCTGTGCGGTGATCTGATTGAGGTGTATAAGGCCTTGAATGGGTTCAGCACGCTGAATTCTGATGGGATCCTTCCACTTGGTCAGATTACGAACCTAAGGGGGCATAAATTCAAATTAAGAAAAGACAGATGTAGATTGGATGTGCGGAAATTTGCCTTTAGCCAGCGGGTGGTTAATTGCTGGAACAAACTTCCATCTGTCGTTGTGGAAGTTGATAGGTTGAATAAATTTAAGGAGGAACTGGACAGGCATTTGGAGGGAATGGTGTGATTTTTTTTTTTTTGGCTGATGCTGCATAAGCTCATACATTTGCTTTCTTGCATCACATGGCACTACTACTACTACTACATTCATTCGGAATCATATTATATCGATTTACTTTGAGCTGTTATTATTATTTGGCCAAAAGTTTTTCTGAAATGAGAGCCTCATCAAAAATGGCACAACCCCTTCAATCCTTTTGTGTTTATCGGCTTCAAGTTTCACATGGACATTCAATTGATGATGGACAAATATTCTTGTGCTGCCTATGTCGTCGAATGCGTAAATAAGACCAGTTGCAGGATTAGCAATTTACAACATAAAATTATTGAAATTATAAAGTACTACCCTCAGTTTGACACCTTTGAAATTACAAGAAAATTAAATATAGATGTGCTCAACTCTGTTGAAATTGCTAGTCAAGAGGCTGCTTTGTATTTTCTTCATCAACTGATGTCCGAGAGTTCAGTTGTTGTAACTTATATACCTGCCATGTGGCCTATCAAGCAACAGCATAATCGAATGAAGAAATGGAACGAGAAAACATGGGTGACGATTCTACCGACATTTGGAAAGCGAATTGGTATAAGTACAAGAAAAGACCTCTCAAAATAGAAAATGTTACTTTAGCTGACTTCGTTGCCAATTATACTTGTACCTCGGGATGTCAATATCAACTTCGTCAATATCCAAAAATGATATTAATGGTAAAAAGGTAAAGCGCTGCCATTATCAACCCACTGCAGGATGGAAGCCTCCTCAACAATTCATGCTGAGGGAAATGGACCATAATCTGCCACGCTGGTCCATTGCGGGTTGGCAGATCTACCGTATTCAGCAGTCAGGGGCTTGAACACCGGTCTACTCAAAGAGCGTGTGCTACTGCACTCCTGCTTCTGACCACTCGGCTACGGAGACACTACCATTAATAGTATTATAAAGCTATTAATGGCTTTGTACTACCATGCACACCGCATTGAAAATTTCAATAGCGAAGAATGTACCTCTGTCTTATGAAGTTGCTCAACAATCTCTTCAAATATGTATGTGTTTTAATTATCGATGAAGTTAGTATGATTGGAGCTGAACTTATCTCTGATAGATGTTCACCTGTGACAAATTGTAGGATGTCTAGATCATAATTTCGGTGGATTAGACATTTTTTGATTTGTGATAGCTGCCCCCTTCACAAGCAATGACTGTTTATCAACAGATTAAGCAACATGTCGAATGCCCTAATCTTTGGCATGGGTTACAATATTACAAATTCAATGAAGTGATGAGACAGTTGAATTCAGAATTCTTGAGTGTGTTGACTAAAATTGGAAACGGCATTCAGTTGACCCACGACGAACAGACACTTATCAACTCGAGATTTGTGAGCAAAGAAGAAGCGGACAATTTGTGTTCTGATGGTGTTTGTTTATATTTGAAAAATAAATCTGTGATGTGAATGATTATAACAATTCTGTGTTAAATTCGTCTTCAGATACCGTTATGTTGATTGTTCAAGACGTATTTGTCAGGTGCAGAATGTGAGGCTCACATGCAACAAAAACTTCATAAAATGGATTACCCAATGAACTTCTTTTACTTATTGGCAAACCATACTTGATAACCACTAATATTTACATGTCCGATGGTCTGGCTAGCGGAGCTTTAGGAACATTGGCAAGTAATGAATATGACGAAGAGACTAATTGTATTAAACGTCTTTGGTTGAAATTTCTAGGATCACCTGCTCTGGATCGACTTGCTAGAACGAAGGCGCGTTGGTTTGCTATGGCTCAAGAAATAGATTTAGAGGCTATACCAATTGCAAGAAGAAGTATGAGTGTTTCATTGAATAACAACAGAACGATCTCGGCTGAACGAAATCATTTTCCACTATCAGCTTGAGCTATTACCATCCATAAATCTCAGGAAGGTACTTTCGGTTTCATTGTTTATGAATACGAGAAATATCAGGAACAACTAGTTTATGTTGCATTATCTTGAGTTACTGATAGCAATGATCTTTACATTATTGCTGCAAGTGGAATAAAGAAATTTCATCATGGATTGAGAAATGCTACATCCACACTTGCACTTCAAGCTGAAATGACCAGGTTGTCGAGTAATCCTCTACGTACCATGCAAGATACTTTATGTGAGTTCATCAGTAAATGACAAGATCTTTCCATTCTAACATTAAATTGTCAAAATTTATGTGCTCACAGTGACGATCTCACTGATGCAGTCACCCAAACAATCCAATTTACTTCTGCTTTCTGAAACGTGGCTAAATAACAAAGAAGTAACCATACCTAACTTTGTTTGTGTCATTCAATTCAAATGAGAAGATCAACAAGCTGGTGGTGTAGCAGCAGTAGCATAGGAATGGCTTGGCAGAAGGGCGCTGCTGACAGCTCACATCAGTTCCGTTCCAAGCTATTTTGACACCTGAGGCTAGCTCTGGTGTCAAAATGGCTACAATGTCAAAATAACTGATGAAATGGAGCCCCTAAATGATGTCCCATCAGCATGAGAGCAGGGGGTGTGAAAATTAATTTTTGCCAAATGGCATGTTTTCAGAGGACGATTCAAGCTTGCATGCATCCTTAAATCTCAGTACGCACTGCACAGCAGCATAGATCTATTTGCCATCCAGAACATAACTTTGAAGGGACCAATCAGGCGACCACGTCATAAGTGCATGCTCGAATGCATCTTCTTCATGTTACATATTCAATTTGAACATTGTAGACCAACGTTTTCCAGCCAATTCTGTCTTGGTTTGTGAAGTAGTTCTTGTGTTGTAAGACTCCCCCCCCCCCATAATTCTTTGATGCTATTAAGCCACTTTTTTCTTTGTCTTCCTTTTGCTCTTTTGCCTTTAATCTTCCATTGCAGGATTAGTCTCTGCAGACCTGACCAGGTCATATTGTGGGCCTCTTATAATATGCCCGAGGTAGGCAGCCTTTCTCTTTGCAATTGTAGTTAGTAGTGTCCTTGTGGTTCTTGCTCTCTTAAGAATCCGCTCATTGGTGACCCGATCTGTCCAAGTGCAAGTTTCCACACCTTGAAGGCTTCCAATTTCCTGATTTCCGCATGACCCAGGTCTCACACCCATATAGGAGAGTGCTCCATGTGTAGCATTTGGCCATTCGATATCTTTTCTGTAAATTCACTTTCGTGTCAGAGAGGAAGTTCTTAAAATTCTTAAATACATCTTTGGCCATACCAATTATGCTTCTAATTTCTGTGCCTTGGTCATTATTATTTGTAAAGATATTTAAAGATATTTAAATATCTTTCCTAGATATTTAAAGCTACTCACTTGTTCGATGGGGGAGTTGCCATAGCGTATTTTGATTCCAGGCAAGGTGTTTGCTTATGACCATAGTTTTGATCTTTGGCATTAATTGTTAATCCTATCTGTTCACTGGCTGTTACCACTTTGTTGAGGAGTGTTTGTAGCTTTTCTTCTGAGGTTGCAATGAGGACAGTATCGTCTGCATATCGCAGGTTACTGATAACTGAACCATTAACACTAATTTCTTCTTTAGAAACTTGTATTAAATCTATAATGGTTTCAGCATAGGAGACAACACACATCCTTGCCTCACTCCTTTCTGGATTTGTACCCAGTCTGTGTTTTTTCCCTCTATAGTGATTGCTGCTTCTTGCTCAAGGTATAGGTATAGTAACCATAGTATCCTTAGTTCCTTGGAATTTATGTTTTGATTGTTCAAGAGCTGGAAGAGGATATGTTTCAAGCAACTGAATGCTTTGTTAAAGTCAATGAAGCAGACAAACAGGTTTTGCTGGTGTTCCATTGCTCTTTCTGCCAGTATATTCAGAGAAAATATTGCTTCTCTTGTGCCAACCTCCTTTTTAAAACCCATTTGGTCTTTTCCAATTTGTTCTTGAATCGTCTCACTTCTGTCTAGAATCATCTTCAAGAGGACTTTCATGGAGTGGTTTATTGTGCGGTGGTCTGCAAAATTTGCTGTTCTTACCTTTTTTGGTATGGGAATAAAGATGGATCACAGAAATTCAATGGGTAGTTTCCCTCCATTTAGGATGTTATTGAAAATATTGAGGAGCTATTGTTTACCTCTTGCTCCGAGGCATTTGAGCATTTTGGCTGGGATGTTATCAATGCCAATTGCTTTGTTATTTTTCATTGATTTAATCGCTTGCTCCAGTTCTTCCAGCAGAAAGTTTGCGTGTTGTCATTTCCTAGTTGTCTGTCAACCTCACAATATAGTTCCCTCAGATATTCTTGCCATCTATCCTTTTTCTGTTGTTTGTGCACAATTTCCTTGTTGTTTTTATCCAAAATGTGGTCTCTTGCATGGTCTTTCATTATGTTGAATTGTTCCCTCACTTCTTTGTGGACTAGATGTTCCTTATGTTCATTTGCAGATATTCAATCCTTTTACATCTTATAGTTTTCTACATCGTAAAGTTTTTCCTGTGCTCCATTATATCTAGTATCACTTGGCTTTCCTTTGGGCCCGTCCAAAATTTGCATTTGCAGCATCTGTCATTATCTTCTTGAACAAGGTCCACTCAGATTTCTGGATCTTTATCTAGTAAATTGCTTGAATAGCAGTTACGCAATTCATGCATTGTGTACGTTCTACGATACAATACTGAATAAGCTACAAGTTATAAATAATGTGTATAGTGTTTTTGTGCTTGCTATGTAAATAGGCAATCGTGAATATTGTGATTTATAATTTAAATAAAACAACAAAAGTCCAATTAATTTTAGACATGCCATCGTCATAGTCCATTCGATATATGGAAAATTTTCTTCTTTCTATGGAAACTATTTTAAATGTAATTACCAAGGGGATTTCAAAAAATTGACTAAATAGAAAAATTCGCTATAAAGAAGATCGTTAAACAGAGGTCAGAATGTATTTAATATTATTTATTACGATTTTACCAATTATTGAAAAAAGGTGCATAGCAACAAATTTGCCGAGGGTGCCAAAAACCTAGCTATGCCTCTGTGTAGCAGTTTATCATAAGAGATAAAATTGTACTCATGTTACTTCTCACGTGGAAGTGATTTATCAACAAACTGTTGGAAAATCCATGAGTGTTAGACCTATTTTTGTGCAGCTGAATGCCTTCTTCCTGGTCAAGGGTGCCTCCGTAGCCAGGTGGGCAGGAGCAGCAGTGCGTAGCACACGCTTCTTGATTAGATGGGGGTTCGAGCCCGTGACCACCAAATACAGAGGATGCGGAAAGGTCAGGAAACGACCACCGCATATCCCCGGAGCAATATGGCCTTAGTTGCTAATGCTCCTAAAAACCAAACACCAACACACACACCTGATGGTCAAACGATATTGTTGGTAATCATCTGCATTTCACCTAACCAAAAGATCAAATACATCATTGAATTCATCCATTTCATTTTATTTCCTTATGCGATTGAAGGAACTGCAGCACTACAACAATTTGCTCATAAAAAATGGGACTGAATACCAATGATACTTAGTGGAGATTTCAAAGTTAATTTTGCAGATACTCAATGCAAACCTTGGACTGATTTCTTAGAAAATAAATTTTGACTAATGTTAAATACTTCTAGATCTGTATGGACTACTAATCATGGAACTATAATTGATGCTGTGTTTCAAAGACATTTACATTCTTTACAATCTCAAGTGTACGTATCATATTTTAGCTATCACAAACCCATTGTAAATTAATTCCTTGGAACATGTATTGCAACCTCAAATTCATGAAACTGTTGGGGGAAAAAAATGCCTTAAAATGTTAAATGTGTTTGGATTCTTTTCATACTAAACCCCTTTAACTTCATCCAAGCCAAGGATGTTTTCACATAAAATAAAACATCTTTTGTGCTTACTCAAGGAAATCACGCACAGATATGCGATTCCTTGAATGAGAAAATTTGGGATTGTTTCTGGGTGCCTTACCATTCTGGTGAAATGTTCTGCTAGGTGCTTGTAGGTGCAAGCTTCTTACCACTACTTTTATTAAGGGAGGAGAATGCCAAAAATTTATCAAATTGTAACGGGTTGCTTAATGATTTTCTACTAACTGAGAGCAAAGTGGAGGAAAAATTGTTGAAGTTAAATGGGATGGATTGGATCTATCCAGTTATATTAAAGGAGGCGGCAAATATAGTAAGCAAACCCTTAGCCATAATTATGAGAGCATCATTGGACTCAGGAGGTCCTCACGGATTGGAGATGTGAAAATATATTGCCAATTCACAGAAGGGTGACACGAGTAATTACAGACCAGTTAGTTTAACTTCTATTCTGGGGGAAAATAATGGAGTTGGTGCAAAAATAATTTTGATATCATATACAGGCTGGCCTCGATTAACGTGATTAATTCATCCCGTGAGCACATCGCGCAAAACGGAAATGCATTAATCAAATATAATAATCAATAGGAAATATTATAATTGGTCCTTGACCTTCTGGAATATCCATAAAGAATTTTAAAAATACCTTTTAAATAACTTTTTAACTGTATACAATGTAAAAGATAATGAAAATAATTATGAAATTAAATGTTTATTGCATAAAACAGCGGTTCCCAAACTGTGTGTCGTGGAATATTTTAAATTTTCGAGGGAAACAGTGATACTCGACATCTGTTGGACACTGCGTGAACTACTAGCTCGAGGTAGTTCACAGTTTCAACATTTCTTATTAAGTTGCTTGGACCTAGCTACTAAATGGAACTGTTAGGTATTTCTTTTGGTCTGGGTGCGCTGTGAAAAAATTACTGAGACGCTAAGGGTGCCGTGAACCAAGAAAGTTTGGGAACCTCTGACATAAAATACACAATGAAGAAATGACTGTTGCAGAACTATTTGAACAGTATTGACTTTCTCTTTTCATCAATCAATTTCCGATAGCCGACAACAATCTTTTCTGGGCCCTGGCGAAATAAATATCGCAGAGAACCTCAATCCTTTTGTTTGAGGTTCTCTGCGATATGAAAGATTTCATCTAGTTATTTTACTGTTATCTCCTTCGCGGTAACATTTTCATCTGGCTCATTTAAAAATTTGAATTTTTAAACTCAAGTCTGCATTGACTTTATTAGTGGGAGACAGACAAGTAACACGTCTTCTTCCAGTGGTTGATGGAACACACCAAGGCAGGCAAACGTTTGTTTATTGCCCGTCCGATGTGCAGTAAGCTTAACGCGCGATTCAAATCTTTTTCAACTATCGCATAAAAAAAAAAGATCCCGTTAACTGGAAATTTGTAAAGTGAAAAGTGGTATAATTTTTTTCAAATAGTGGTAACTGAAAAACCCCTTAATCGAACTCGCGTTATGCGAGGCCTGGCTGTACTTGGATTTCAGGAAAGCTTTTGATGCTGTTGCACATGGAAGACTACTGTACAAATTGGAGCAGTATAGCATTAATGGCAAGTTGCTACAATGGATAAAAGGGTTTGAGTGAGAGAAGACAGAGTGGTAATCAATGGATGCTGCTCTTCGTGCACTAATGTTATTAGTAGAGTCCCCCAGCCTTCGGTGTTGGGCCCACTGTTGTTTTGTATATTTATCAATGATATTGATGACTGTATATCAGGCTTAATTTTGAAATTTGCAGATGATACAAAGGTTGGCAGGGTTGTTAATGGCAGTGTGCTACTGCAATAGGATCTAGAAAAGTTGGGCAGATGGGGGTGATTGGGCAGGTCATGGTGTATTGTCAATGATATACAGGAATTTTGCTAATAGGTAAAAGGAGGTGATTATCCCTTTGTATAAGGCAATGGTCAGGTCAGGTCAGGTCAGGCCAGGCCACGCTTTGAGTACTGTGTACAGTACAGGTCTGAATGCGAGTGAAGTGGCAACTGAAGTTTAACATCAACAAATGCAAAGTACTGCATATGGGTAGAAGTAACCCCAGATTAATGTACCAACTGTGTGGTATTACACTTAGGGTGGTAGAAAATGAAAAAAACCTGAGAGTAATTGTGCAGTCAGATATGAAGTTTTCTGAGCAGTGCAGACAGACTTCCAGAGCAGGTCATGGTGTATTGTCAGTGATATACAGGAATTTTGCTAATAGGTAAAAGGAGGTGATTATCCCTTTGTATAAGGCAATGGTCAGGTCAGGTCAGGCCAGGCCACGCTTTGAGTACTGTGTACAGTACAGGTCTGAATGCGAGTGACTTTATCCTGCGCCACACTAGATGTGGTATGATTATGATTTCTCTTCGACATCATCCATCTACAGAGGTGGACTTGTTTAGCTTCGACTTATGTTCAGTGGTAGTGTTAGTTCTTTGGTGTGACACCTGGTGGCACTGCTATCTGCCTTAGCCTTAACTCCAACCGTGGGGAAGGTAGGTGCTGGAGCAACTTTTGCAATATTTATTTATTAATTTTTTATTACTTGTTGGATTTCTCCTTTGTATCAACAGTTATCCTTAACCTAATTTTTTTTTTTTTTTTTTGTTATATTTTAATTTTGTGCCTCCACACTCTTTTCTGTCCTCCCAGTTCCCGTTCTTCAATTTTCTCTTTTCCATAGCCATCCTCACTCTCTTCATCCATGTGCTTCTAGGCTGCCTTCTCTTTTTCCTTTTAAGGAGTATCCATTCCATTATTGCTTTTTTTTGGTAGCCGCTCTTCCTCCTTTCTCATAACATGTTCATACCATTCTAGTCTTTTCTGTTCTATTCTGTCTATGATGTTTTTTTGAATGTCCATTGCTTTTCTTATATTTTCATTTCTGACTCTTTCCAATTTAGATCTTCGGGCTGATCTCAAAAAATCCATCTCGACAGCTAGTAATTTCTTCTTTTGCCTTTTCTTTATAGTCCAAACCTCAGATCCATAAAGTACGATATTCTGGAAAATTGTGTTTTATGTTAATCGTTTGGTTTTTGGAAGAATATTATTGCTCCATAATACTGAGTTCAGCATTCCCAAGCCTCCCTCATTAATTCTTCTTGCAATCTCATCTTCAGATGAGCCGTCCATCTACACAGTAGCTCTTAATTATTTAAACTGCTTCACACTCTTTATTGGTGTTCCATTAACATTCAAAATGTCCCCTGTTCACTTCATATATTCCGCCTTGCTGAAGTTTATCCTCAAACCCCATGTTTTATATTGTTCCAATAGCTTTCTACACATATAGTCAACATCCCCCCGGATACTGCACGATCAGTACCTGGTCATCTGCAAACGAAAGATTTGAAAGGTGAATGTTTTGATCTACACATAATCCCATTGATCTGCATCTTTGGAACCAAGCTACCAGAGTCACTTCCAGGTACAATTTGAATAAAGTGGGGGTAAACAGCATCCCTGTAGCAAACCTTTTGATGTTTTAAATTTCCTTGCCATTTCTGACCCAACTTTAATGCAGCAAATGTTATTTTTGTACATTTTTCTAATTATGTCAAACAGTGGTTGTCTTATTGACATTTTTTCATGGCATTACACAGCATCTTTCTTGAGACACTATCATAAGCTTTTTCCAAGTCAATAAACACTAATCCTATATCCTGTCCAGTAGCTTGGCATTTTTCCAGAATCTGCTGGACCATAAATAGATGGTCAGTACAAGAACATCCAGCATCCGTTTTATTATGTATTTTATTATTATTCTAATTTTATTACTATTATTATTATACCGGTCTCCCAGCGTGATGGAGCCGCGTTCGCTTCCATTAAAGCGGGACTCGAACCCGGGTCCATCAGGTGGTAGCCAGTGTTGTAACCACCGGGCCATCGCACCCCTTTTTTATTATTATTATTATTTATTTATTTATTATTTTTTTTTGTTATTGTTTTTTGTTAGTGTCATTCAAGATTACAGTGCATGTTAACTACAATGGAAGCAACACCAACAGGTGAATCTGTCTCGTGTAATGTTTCAAAACAAGGTAATTAGTATAGCAATTGTCGATTTTAAAATTAAATATTGCAGCCCAAAAAAAGCTTTTTATTAATTTGTTTTAGTATTAGCAGAATTTGTTATTATTGTAACTCATCTTATGTTGCCTGTTTTTATACAGATATATATCCAACCTTCTTTAAATTTGCTCTCAGTTCCACAAGGTTAGTTGTGAATTTTGTTCCAGTTGTTGCTCATTACTTCTTAGCAAAATTAGCAAAAAAAAATTTGATATATTGAGTTTGTAGTTATCTTTTCTTAAGTAGTGTATATCACTTAAGAAAGAGGAATGGTAGTCTCACTATTTGGTTTTTTAATAATATTAACTAGGAGAACTAAAACACAAGGTTTCAGTGTGCTTAAAATTTCCTACAATTTTAAGTGATTATAATTCATTCATCTAATTCACTAAATCATTCATCAAATATGAAAGTAGAGGAAAATGATTGCATATTATTTTTTTTTTTTTTTCGTTTATTGAATTAAAAAATAAAACTTATATCAATGTATCAGTGGTGAAGAATTTTTTTTCTTTTTTCTTTTATTCTAATTTTGCTGCCATCTAACCTTCTTCATGCATGCATTTATGTTTTTCATGTGTGGGTACAAATGTTTATAAATTTTGAAGGTTGTTTCACATAATGTTCTTATGTGTGAATTGTCTATAAAATATTCAAGTAAGTGCTGCTGCTATCTCTTTCTCCCAGAATTTCCAAGTAGTTATCAATATAATTTATTATAGATGTGATCAGAAAATAGTTTTGAAAGTCACAAGAAATTATCACACCTGTTAGCTTCTGTTAACTGATTTGGGCTTACAAAAGCCACAATTGAATAAATTCTCTGGATTTTATGAAAGTGGGTCAGGTAATAGGTAAATAGATGTAAAGGATGTTACTGAACTAAAAAGGTAACAATGATCATTTTTATTTTTTCATATTTCCTTTTTTTTTTTTTCCTTTTTCATAATTTTTGTCCCAATTTTTTTTATCTTTATTTGATTTTAAATTAAATAGATTTATCTCTAATTTTATGCAATTAAGTCAAAGAAATTTGTGAAAGCACAGCTAATAACAAATACCTGTATAATTACAGTTTTGGTTGTGCTAGTGATATTTATGACAAATGTTACGCAACAACCAGAATACATTACTCTAAATTTCCTTATTCTGAAAGTATTCTTATTTCAAGTTTAACTTTAGCATTTCAGTGCTATACCTATAATTATTGCTCAAATGCCCTATGCAAATACCAAAATTCACCTTGAAAAATTACCAGTTAACTTGAAAAATTAACAGTTAAATGCAATATAATAAAGTAAAATTAATTAAGTTGTTTTCATTTGCTGATTGTATTTTAAAACTGTTTGTTTCTGTAACAGAAAACACGACCTTCAAATTGAGAGAGGTATTTGTTCTTAAAATTTTTGTTATTTTTTTATATTCTTTCTACAAAATTAATCTAATAAGGTAAATTTTTACTTACTAAAAAAAACTAATAAATATATAGAATTATATACATATATTTTTTCAATACAGTAGATACAGTACTGTTGGGATTCTGGCTTCCAGGATTTTGGGCCAGACCCGGGTAGAAGTAACCCCCGAATAACATACCCACTGTGTGATAGAAGTGGAGAATGAAAAACTCAGGGCAGTGGAGAATGAAAAATACCTGGGGTGTAATTGTGCAGTCAGATATTAAGTTTTCTGAGCAGTGCAGACAGACTGCAAGAGTAGCTCATGATGGCTTGTCAATGCCATACAGGAAGTTTGCTAGCAGGGATAAGGAGGTGATTATCCCCTTGTATAAGGCAATGGTTTGGCCACATCTTGAGTACTGCATACAGGTCTGGAGGCCTCATTTTAGGAAGGAAGGATGTAGAGCTGCTGGAACGAGTACAGAGAAGGTCAACGAGATTGGTGAATGGAACAAAGGGTTGCAGTTATACTTCAATCAGATCACCTCAAAGGTGCCTAGTCTCCAGACGCTGCAAATTGCAGCGTCTGGAGACTAGGCACCTTTGAGGTGATCTGATTGAGGTGTATAAGGCCTTGAATGGGTTGAGCAAGCTGAATGCTGATGGGATTCTTTCTCTTGATCAGATTACTCACCTGAGGGGACATAAATTCTTTTTTTTTTTTTTTTGGCTGATGATATATGAGCTTCCTATGTTGCATCATGTCTCTGCTAATGCTAAGGAGCAGTCTTGGACTCTTCTGTTTTCTCAGATGCAATATGGAAATTTGACTACTGCAATTAATTATTGGTAAGGGAATCATCGCAGGAGATTAGTTACTCCTATATCATCTGCATAGAAGAGTCAAGTCATGCTGATGAACACAGGTTAGTTTTAGGATAATTTTGAGGCATTATTACTTAAACTGTATATTAAATTATGATTAATAAATAGTTTTAATTGCCCTAATCACATTGGTTTTCCTATTTTTGTATTTAGCCAAGTATTTAATGTTACAGCTTCTTATTCATAGTGCCATTTTTATCAGTAATTTTGCTGGAAACAATTGTGGTAGTTAAAAAAAAAAAAAAAAAAAAAAAGAAGAAATGTATATATAAAGTAATTAACTAGTGATTGTCTGAAGTTATAAATATTTTGTAATTGTAAATTTTATTTATACGAGATTTTGGAGTCACCAGAAAAGTTAGTCATATCATGCCAAACAATTTTTCAACTGATGGCAGAATTGGCAGCAGTGAGTTACAGCCTTTATGCTTATACTGATCACCTATATGCTGGATTTTTACAAACTTATACAGCCTTTATGCTTATACTCATCACACATATACTGGATTTTTACTAGCTTATATAATGTCATTTCTTTCTGCAATATGCTGGCAGTGTGATGTAAATGCAAAACTGGACATGAGTGTCAGCCATGATTTGTCTCTGAAGAAATGAGTTCATCTCATAGAGCAAATTCAGTGCCATTTGTCTTTCTGTAAAAGACAGATGAAAAAAATCTAGGTATGTTTACTAAGTGCAAAAATTTATAATACAAACAGTTAATCACAGAGAAACAGAAACAAACGATGGGCAATTACAGACAATCACATGTTTCCTAGTTGTAGAATTACATGTTTCCTGAATTGCATTAGAATGAGAATGGGTAGTTGTAGGAGAATATGTAACAAACCACTAACAGGGTAAGATAGACAAAAGCTAATTATGAGGAAGCACTAGCAAAGAGGGCTAAGAACAAGAACAGGGAGCTCTAATATGTGTGAATACAAAACAGAAACGAGTAAACAAAATAGGTCCCTTAACTGGTCATAGTGTCAAGGTCATATCCATGGTAAGTCCAGCAGAAATGGCTGAGGTGTTGAATAGATATTTCTCAAGGATACAGTCAAAAGCAAGCTTGAATATCTGCAGAATGTTAAATAGTCAGATTTCTGTAAAAGAAGTGATATTATGATCTCAGAGAAGTGTCTGTTAGAAAAGCTACTAAAGTTGGAGGGCAAAGCTTCGTATTGCAGACAATACGAAGGTTGGCAGGGTTGTTAATGACACTAATGACAGTACACTGCTGCAACAGGATCTAGAAAAGTTGAGCAGATGGGCTGAGAGGTGGCAAATGAAGTTTAACGTTGACAAATGTAAAGTACTACATATGGGAAGCATTAATCCCAGAGTAATGTATCAACTCTGTGGTACCACATTGACAGTGGTAGAGAATGAAAAGGACCTGGGGGTAATTGTGCAGGGAGATATGAAGTTTTCTTGGCAGTGCAGACAGTCTGCAGAAGTAGCTCATGGTGTCTTGTCAGTGATATACAGGAATTTTTCTAGCAGGGATAAGGAGGTATCCCTGCTAGGAGGTATCAGTGATATACAGGAATTTTTCTAGCAGGGATTATCCCCTTGTAGAAGGCAATGGTCAGGCCACACCTTGAGTACAGTAATACCCCGAAGTTACGCGATAGGTGGGTCCGACGAAAATCGCTTGTCGAATTCGTGTAAGTCGGGGTACAACTTTGCATATAAATACATATAAATTTTGTTTAATTGGGACCAAGAACTAACAAAAACACTAGTTTAAAAGAAAAATATTTAATAAAATTGCAGTTATTTATACATATTAATACAATTTATGTATTAAAAAAATAAATAATGAGTTACGTAAAAAAGTTATTTCGATGTCGATGGCTTCATAAAATCTAACAAATTCGTCTGACGACACAGTGCCTTCTTTTTTTCACGCAGAATTTCTTCGTAGCAAGCTAATAATTTTTTATTCCTTGCTTTGTAACTATAACACGTTCTTTGTTGGAGTCATATGTTTTCTAAAATTTTTAAGCCCTTTTCAATTTTTAAGCCCTTTTCAAGCTGAGACCTTCTGTCAAGCTTGCAATTGTCATGTGCTTTTCTGGTGGAACTGGGTCTGAAGTGTCGGATAATTCAGTGACATTTTGTCACGCATCTCTATGAGCTCATTCATTGTTTAAAAGAAAAATATTTAATAAAATTGCAGTTATTTATACAGTTGGTTATACAATTGCAGTTTGATTCACTATGTGAATATTGTTGGATTCACTATGTGAATCCAACAACTCGTTGACATCATCATCATTAACTTCTAAATCTAATTGCCTGGCAAGATTAACAACTTCTATCATATGAGCCACAATTATCAGTTTCTGGCATTGTTTTCGTCTCGTTTTTGAAAAAAAAATGGACAACGTTTCTTACAGACACCATTCAATGTTTTTTTGTGAATTTCATCCCAAGATTCTCCAATGATTCTTACGGCATCTAAAACATTGAATTGTTTCCAAAAGTCTTTAACAGATATCTCACTATTTTGTCTCATAGCTTCATTCAGACATGCAAACGAACAGCTCGTGTAGTAGGCCTTGAATGTTTTGATGACTCCCTGGTCCATCGGTTGAAGCAAGCTGGTTGTGTTTGGAGGCAAAAACACAACTTTCACACGTCGGTCGAAATTAATTAGGGTGTCAGGAGGGTGACCGGGTGCATTGTTAATAAGAAGGATCAATTTAAATGGAATCTGTTTAGACTTGCAATAACGTTCGACTTCGGGTATGAAGTGGTGACTAAACCAGTCCTCAAAAACGGAAGCTGTCACCCAAGCTTTATGATTTGACTTCCAAATCACTGGTAAGCTAATTTTAGATATATTTTTTAAAACTCTTGGGTTTTCGGAGCGATAAATTAAGAGAGGTTTTAACTTGCAGTCACCAGCTGCATTCCTGCCGACCATCATTGTCAATCAGTCTTTGGAAACCTTAAAGCCTGGAAAGTTTTTTTATTCGTGAAAACGATGTAATTTCCGACAAAAGTTGAGCACGAATTCGAATGCGCACACATAAATATGACAGTTGGAATGCAAATTCTTGTATATGTGTGCAGCTCATATGTTCTTTTGTTCATTTTTCGCTCTCACCCTCCGCCGTCGCACCGTATATCGATAGCATATGAAAAACGACCTTGAAGATAGTGGGCGGCAGTGCTGCCAAACGAAAAAAATCAAGAACTGCATAACTCCGAGTTCGCGTACGTCGGGGTATTATTGAACTGTATACAGGTCTGGAAGCCTCATTTTAAGAAGGATGTAGAGCTGGTGGAACGAGTACACAGAAGGGCAACAAGATTAGTGAATGGAACAAAGGGTTGCTCTTACAAAGAAAGGCTTAAGTTTTGCAAATTAGTGTCTGGAGACTAGGCACCTGCGAAGTGATCTGATTGTGGTGTATAAAGCCTTGAATGGTTTGAGCATGCTCAATGCGGATGGGATTCTTCTTCTTGCCCAGAATAATTGCCTGAGAGGGCATAAATTCAAATTGAGGAAAGACGGTTAGCATTAGCATTAGTAGAGGCATTTGATGCAAGAAAGCAAGCTTATGCAGCATCAGCCAAAAAAAAAAAAAAAAAAAACCCACTTCCACTTCACCCCTCTGTTCGTTCAAAATACCTGTCCAGCTGAGCCTTAAACTTATTTAGGCTATCAACCTCCACTACAAGGGATGGAAGTCTGTTCCACCAACCAACCACCCGCTGGCTAAAGGCAAATTTCCGCACGTCTATCCTACATCTGTCTTTCCTCAATTTGAATTTATGCCCTCTCAGGTGATTTTTCTGAGCTAGAGGAAGAATCCCATCAGCATTGAGCATGCTTAAACCATTCAAGGCTTTATACACCTCTATCAGATCACCTCGCTGGTGCCTAGTCTCCAGACACTGTAATTTGCAAAACTTAAGCCTTTCTTCGTAAGAGCACCCCTTTGTTCCATTCACTAATCTTGTTGCCCTTCTCTGTACTCGTTCCAGCAGCTCTACATCCTTCTTGAAATGAGGCCTCCAGACCTGTATACAGTACTCTAGGTGTGGCCTGACCATTGCCTTATACAAGGGAATAATCACCTCCTTATCCCTGCTGGAAAAATTCCTGTATATCATTGACAATACTCCATGAGCTACTCTTGCAGCCCGTCTGCACTGCTCAGAGAATTTCATATCTGCCTGCACAACCACCCCCAAGTCCCTTTCATTCTCTACCACTGTCAGTTTAGTACCACAGAGTTGATACGTTGCTCTGGGGTTGCTGTTTCCCATGTGTAGTACTTTACATTTGTCAATGTTAAACTTCATTTGCCACCTCTCAGCCCATCTGCTCAACCTTTCCAGATCCTGTTGCAGCAGTGTAGTGTCAGTAGTGTCCTTGACAACCCCGCCAACCTTTGTATCGTCTGCAAACTTGGACATTAAGCTTGATATACCATCATCAATATCATTTATAAATACAGAAAACAATAATGGACCCAACACTGAGCCCTGAGGGACTCCACTAATAACATTAGTCCACGATGAGCAGTGTCCATTGATTACCACTCTCTGTCTTCTCCCCCTCAACCACCCCTTTATCCATAGCAGCAATTTGCCTCCAATGTCACACTGCTCCAATTTGTGTAGCAGTCTTCCATGTGCAACAGTATCAAAAGCCTTTCTAAGATCCAAGTATATAATATCAAAGTTATTCCCTGCATCCAGTTCTTTTGTGGCTGCATCATAGTATCCAATCAAATTGGTCAGGCAAGACTTCCCCTTAACAAAACCATGCTGTGTCTGAGCTATAACTGAAGTCTTGTCTAAATGATCCTGCAGTGCCTCCATTAATTTTCCTGGAACAGAAGTTAAGCTCACAGGTCTATAATTACTTGTGTCAGCCTTTGATCCTCCTTTGTGAATTGGGGTCACATTTGCACATTTCCAGTCTATGGGTACCTCCCCTGAGTCCAAGGAAGCTCTCATAATTATGGCTAAGGGTTTGCTTACTTCCTTTGCTGCCTCCTTTAATATAACTGGATAGATCCCATCCACCCCGGGTGCCTTTCTTGTGTTTATCTTCAACAGTTTCTCCTCCAGTTTACTCCCAGTTATTTCAAGATTCTGTAGCTTACTGCTAGAGTTGAATACACCTCTGGCATTCCCCTCGCTGAATAACTCCTCATGTGTGAATGTCGATGCAAAATATTCATTTAGTTTGTTAGCTACCTGAGCAGGATCATCAACAGTTGACCCATCAATATCAAGTGGACCAATCTGATTCATCCCCTTCCTTCTAGAGTTTACATAAGTAAAGAACTCTTTGCTGTTTTTCTTTGCATCCCTTACCAAGGATTTCTCGTAATCTGCCTTCGCCTGCCTAACCTCCTTTGTAACTTGGTTGCATATCAACTTGTATCTATCATAGGCTTCTGTGTCATGTGTTAATTTGTAAGTATCCCATGCATTTTTCTTCTCTGCCATATGCCTCATTAGTTCATCTGACATCCATTTTGGCCTAAAACTTGAACAATATTTCTTAGTTGGTATGTAAAGCCTAGTAGCTTCCAAGATAAGTTCTTTGAATGCTTCCCATTTTGAATTTGCTGTTGGTAACATCATCAGTTGGTCCCACTGTATAGAATTTAAATACTGTCTCAGTCCATCGTAGTCGCCTTTACGGAAGCAATAACCCTTCCCTTTACCCCTAATGGTAGTTACCTCTTTGAGTAAATCCCACTTCAGCACATTGTGATCACTGCCACCTAGTGGTTCATTTATCTGCAGATTCTTAATGCATGAAGAATCACTGCTGATAATCAAATCAAGAGTATTACTCCCTCTAGTTGCCTCCCGAACATGCTGATGTAGAAAACAATCATCCAATAAATCCACAAAAGCCCTGCAAGTGTGTGAGTGACCAGCCCCCAAATTCCAGTCAATATCTGGGAAATTAAAATCTCCCATTATAAGACTCTCTGATTTACTGGCCCACTCTATTTCCCTGTACAGTTTCTTGTTATACTCAACAGAGTCATTAGGCCTATAGCACACTCCTACTCTCAATTTTGATCTCCCAATGCTTATGTCACACCAAACTGACTCAACACTGCACTGTCCAGCGATGTCGACTGGCTTCACTTCCTTGGTTTTTATGTGTTTCTTAACTAATAGCATAACCCCTCCCCCCTTCCTATCCTGTCTATCCTTTCTGTAGACGTTGTACTCCCCAAATTCCAGTTCTGCATCCCTTATATCTGTGTGACACCACGTCTCTGATATCCCAACAATATCTGCCTTTGATGTTTTGAGCAATACCTCAAATTCATCAAATTTATTTACTAAACTCCTTGCATTGGTGTACATGCAAGTATACCTGCACCTGTTTCTATTCTTAGCTACCCTAACACAACCCATGTGTTTACTTGTACCGCAATGGCTCCCAGCAGTCTCTGAAATACCATGCATCTTGCTTTTCAGGCTTCTGCTTATTCTAATAGAAGCAGTGCAAGAATCTCTTTCACCTCTGCCAGTGGCTACTGTCAATCTATTGGTCTTTGTCTCCCCCCAAGCTAGCAGTTTTCCGACCCACCTAACACTGCCTCGATAGCATCAGCAAATATTCTTGCACCCTTTCTATTTAAGTGTATCCCATCCCTGTAGAAGCAATCTCTCCTGTTAACAAGTACAGTCCAGGCTGAAAAAAATTCTACCCCTTGAGCCTTGCACAATCTTTCCAGGGCCGAATTGATCGACAAGGCTCTCATCATATACTCCCTCCTATCGTGTCTGGGCAGAATTGCAGACACTTTCAAATTCAACCCTAATTCTCGGCTTTTGTTCAACAGTGACCTGTACTTGTTAAGTAATTCTGCCGGTCTCCTACTCTTAATATTATTAGTGCCAATGTGTACAACTATATCACCTTTTGTGCCCTTAAAAGATGATATTCGCTCTACAACGTCATCAACCTTTGCCCCTGGCAGACATACCCTGGTCCTGTTCCACCTATCCTTTTTACAAAGCATGTTCCCCGTTTCCCTGACAATAGAGTCACCAACAACTACTAGTTCCCTCGGTTGTAGGATAGATGTGCGGAAGTTTGCCTTTAGCCAGCGGGTGGTTGATTGGTGGAACAAACTTCCATCTGTCGTTGTAGAAGTTGAGAGCTTAAATAGATTCAAGGCAGAACTTGACAAACATTTGGAGTGAGTGGATGGGTGATTTTTTTTCTTGGCTGATGCTATATAAGCTCGCTTTCTTGCATCTGTGCCTATGCTAATAACGGAGAGCTCGCTATACTAAATAGTAGGGCAGCCTTAGTGCAAATTGCGTCTGCTTTGTGATATCTAAAATGACAACAGTTTCACGCTAAATGGAAGATTAATACAGTGAATAAGTTATAGTTAACTTTCAGAGGATTTATTTATATTTTTCAAGGCTTGAATATTCGTTGCTATTTAAAATGATAATTGGAGCAGAGAATATGCGATGACATGTAAATGTCAAAACCATCATTATTATAAAATCCATTGAATTCAAAATAGTTGGGGAACGTCATGGAGGGAGTTTAATGACTTCTGTGATTTACAGAATATGGATACACCACTCTTGCTATGAATAATGGATATATTTTTTGGTGATGTGCAGGTTGCTACACGTATGATGCAATCTATAATTGTATTAATATCAAGAAAATATCCTGTGTTCCCACAACGAGGTGGTAGAGACTGTTACCATTCAAAGGATTAAAACCAAAAGGGAACAGTGTTAGTTGTCTGATGGCACCAGGGGTTTCCCCCATTTCCGGAACCAAAAGGGAACAATGGGGTCTTTTGGGATAAATCAAAACGATCGCTCACATTATTTCTCGTAATTTGAACAAGATACCAATAAAGTACCTTCTCTACCGTGATAACACATTTTAGCCATCCTCGCTACACAAAACAAAACAACAATTGGCCAGCACCGAACCCTGGGGAACTCTTCTAATAGCATTTGTCCTAGAATAGCAGTATCCATTGATTAACACACACTGTCATCTCACACTCAACCATCCCTTTATCCATTGTGGCAACTTACCCTTAATACCATTCCTCTCCAATTTGTATAGCGATCTTCCGTGTGCAACAGTATCAAAGGCTTTCCTGGAATCCAAGTATATGATATCAAATTATTTTTGACATTCAGTTCCTTTGTGACCACATCATAGTATCCATTCAAAGGGAGGTCAGACAAGACCTCCCTTTAACAAACCTGTATCTTAACTATTATTGCAGTCTTGTCTAGATGATTGTGCAATGCTTCTTTAACCAGTGACTCCATTATTTTCACCAGAACACAAGTTAAACCAACAAGTCTATAGTTACTTGTGTCACCTTTTGAACCCCCTTTGTGAATTGGTGATACATTTGTACACTTCCAGTCCAAGCGGACCTCCCCTGTATCCAAGGAAGCTCTCATGTCAAAACCATCAGCAAAGGAAGTAAGCAAACCCTTAGCTGCCTCCTTTAATATAACTGGATAGATCCCATCCACCCCATGTGCCTTCCTTATGTTTAACTTTTCTCCTCCTCTGTGCTCTCAGTTATTACAAAATCACTTAGCCCCCTGTTAGAGTTTGATAAACTTCTGCCAGTCCCCACATTGAATAACTCCTCATGTGTGAATGTAGATGCAAAATACTCTTCAGTTTATCAGCTACCTGAGCATGATTATGAATAGTCAACCCATCTATGTTAAGTGGTCCAATCTGATTCATCCCTTTCCTTCTAGAGTTTATATAAGTAAAGAACTCTTTGCTGTTTTTCTTTGCATCCTTTGCCAAAGACTTTTCGTAATCTGCCTTCACATTGTACTCCCCTGATAATTTATGTTTCCCATACATTTTTTCTTCTCTGCCATGAGCCTCATTAATTCATCTGACATCCATTTAGGTCTGAACCTTGAACAGTATTTCTTAGTTGGAATGAAAAGCCTAGTAGCCTCCAAGATTAAGTCCCTGAAGGCTTCCCATTTAGAATTCAATATTGGTAACATCATTAGTTGATCCCACTTTACAGAATTTAAAAACTGTCTGAGTCCCCTATAGTCACCTTTATGAAAACAAAAGCGTTTCCCTTTAGTCTTGATGGTAGTTTCATCTTTATGTAATTCCCATATCATTACATTGTTATCACTGTTACCCAGTGGTTTCTTTATTTGCAAATTCTTAATGTATGAATAATCATCATCATCATCATCATCATCATCAGCCATTTTCAATCCACTGCAGGATGAAGTCCTCTCCAGCAACTTTCCAGTTCCTTCTGTTTTGAGCACTGGACATCCATTTACTACCCACAAACTCATGAATTTCATCTATCCATCTCCGCCTTTGTCTTCCAGGTTTTCTTCTAGCTCCTCTTGGATACCATTCTGTTATTTTCTTAGTCCATCTGTCATCATGTCTTCGAGCTATGTGTCCTGCCCAAGACCATTTTAGTTCTTTAGTTTTGATAAGAATGTCCTTTACTTGAGTTTGTTGCCTAATCCATGTGTTTCTCTTTTTATCTAACAGTCTTATTCCCAATATGATTCGTTCCATTCTTCGCTGTGTAGTTCTCAGCTTCTCTTCCATTCTTTTGGTGAGTGCCCAAGTTTCACTTCCATAAGTCATGGTGGGGAGTATACATTGGTCCATTATTTTACGTTTCAGACAAACTGGGATATTGCTCTTCAGTATGTGACTATATTTCCTGAATGCTATCCATCCAAAATTTATTCTTCTCTTGACTTCCAGCCATTTATCATTATTACAGCTAATAACTTGTCCCAGATAAGTATATGACTCCACCTTTTCAATTACTGCTCCTTCAATCATTATTTCCCTTTCTGTGGCATACTTGTTCATCATTACTTTTGTTTTAGCCATATTCATCTTTAGTCCAAAATCCTTACTAGCTGTGCATAACTGATTAAGATTTTCCTCTAATTCTTTGGGATCATGGCTTATGACCACAATGTCATCTGCAAATCGTAAATGGTTTAGGTACTCTCCATTCACATTGACTCCTTTCTGCGACCAGTCTAATCTTCTGAAAGCTACCTCAAGGGCAGCAGTAAACAGCTTCGGAGATATTGTGTCTCCTTGTCGAACTCCTTTCTCAATTTTAAATTTCCTACTGTCTTTGTCTAGTCTAATAAAGGAGGTAGCACTCTCGTATATTTTCTTCAAAATCATAATATATGGGGTATCAATGCCTTGTCTTTCCAGTGCCCGAAACATTGCCTTATGCTGTATGGAGTCAAATGCCTTTTCATAATCCACAAATGCCAGGCATAATGGTGTTTTATATTCATTTGCTTTCTCCATTAGCTGTGATATTACATGAAGATGATCCATAATTGAGAATCCTGTCCTAAAGCCAGCTTGCTCTTTCGGTTGATTCTCATCCAGTATTCTTTCTAATCTGTTAGTAATGACCCTTGTGAACAACTTGTAGATGTGGGATAACAAGCTAATTGGTCTATAATTTCCAATTTCTGATTTATCTCCTTTCTTATTCAGCAAAACTATGATTGCATTATTCCACTGCTTAGGCGTCACACCTTTTCTAATGCACTTTGTGAAGAGCCTTGCCAGTTTTTGTGTTATGTCTCTTCCTCCCAATTTTAACAACTCTACAGTAACTTCATCTTCCCCCGGGGCTTTCTGATTCTTCATTTTCTTCAATGCATGTTCTACCTCATCAGGAAGAATATTGGGTATGTCGTATGTGTTGCTACTTTGCAATCCATCTTCCCCACTGCTGGCATCATTCCCCTGCTCCTTGTATAATTCTCTATAGTAGTCTTCTGCTATTTGAATTATGCCTTCTCTGCTGTTTATAAGTACACCATCGCTATTCTTCAGTTTCAGTATCATTTGTCTTTCTGTATTACTGCTCATGGCTGCTGATTTAAATCCTTTGTTTTCCCTTAATGCTTGTTTTACTTTTCTTGTGTTAAATCTTCTTATGCCCTCTCTGAGTCTCTTTCTATTGGCTTTGCATAACTCAGTATACTCAATTTTCTCCCTGTCAGTGTTTTTCTTGCTTTTCATTTGTCGTCTTCGGTTCATCATGACAAGTGTTTCTTGACTAATTTTTTCTTCTTTGGATTTCCTTTTCCCTATAGGTTTCTTGGGCTTTATCACTTTCAAATAGTTGTAATATTCCTCGTCGATATCTTGGTCCTGAGCAGTCTGCAGAAGCTCAAACTTGTTCTTAAGTTCCAGTACATACTGCTTTTTCTCCTCCTCTGTTATTTCAAAGACCTTTGTATTATTTACTCGAGTCAGTTTTTTCCTTTCCTTTCATACATCTATATCAAGTGTACATCTTACCATTCTGTGATCACTTCCAACATTTACCTTATTCAGGACGGTAACATCATTCACAATATATCTTCTGTTAGTGAGGATGAAGTCGATTTCATTAGTAGTTAATCCATTTGGACTCTTCCATGTCCACTTTCTGTTCACCCTTTTCTTGAAAAAAGTGTTCATTACTGACAGTCCTTGAGATTCTGCAAATTCCACAAGTCTTTCACCTCTTTCATTTCTTTCACCAATTCCAAAATTTCCTATAGTTCCCCTTTCTGTGCTGTTTTGTCTTTTTCCAACCTTAGCATTGAAGTCTCCCATAATAATAGTGTAGTGGGTTTTCTGCTCATCTAGAAGACTCTCAATTTCAGTGTACATTTCTTCAACCTCTTCATCATCATGGCTCGATGTTGGTGCATAAATCATTATAATCTTGTATCTCTTAGAAATCTTGAGTATTAGTCTTGACACTCTTGGTGATGTACAATGAATAATCACTGTTGCTAATCAGATCAAGAGAATTACTCCCTCTGGTTGCCTCTCGAACATGCTGCTGTAGAAAACATCGAATAAATCCAAAAAAAAGTCTTGCTGTTGTGCAAGTGACCAATCCAGAAGTTCCAGTTAATATCTAGAAAGTTCATTATAAGACATTCTAATTTACTGGCCCATTCTATTTCTCTGCATAATTGCTCATTATACTCATCAGATTCATTAGGCCCATAACACACGTACTCTCATTTTTCCTTTCCCAGTGCTTATGTCTCACCAAACACTCAACATTGTATTGTCCATCAACATCAATTGGATGCATTTCTTAATTAACAACATAACCCCTCCCCCTTCCTGTCCTGTCTATTATTTCTGTACACATTGTACTCCCCAAATTCCTGTTCTGTACTGCTTATATCTGTGTGACACCACGTCTCTGATATGCCAACAATATCTGCCTTTGATGTCTTGACTAGCAGTTCAAGCTCATCAAATTTATTAACTATACTCCTAGCACTGGTGTACATACAAGTATACATGCACCTGCTTCTACTCTTAGTTACTCTAACACAGCCCATGTATTTATTTGTTCTACTATATTAAGTTCTATATTAAAGGAGGCAGCAAAGGAAGTAAGCAAACCCTTAGCCATAATTATGAGAGCTTCCTTGGACTCAGGGGAAGTACCCACAGACTGGAGATGTGCAAATGTTACCCCAATTCACAAAGGAGGATCAAAGGCTGACACAAGTAATTATAGACCTGTGAGTTTAACTTCTGTTCCAGGAAAATTAATGGAGGCACTAGTTAAAGAAGTACTGCAGGATCATTTAGACAAGACTTCAGCTATAGCTCGGACACAGCATGGTTTTGTTAAGGGGAAGTCATGCCTGACCAATTTGATGGGATACTATGATGCAGTCACAAAGGAACTGGATGCAGGGAATAACTTTGATATTATATACTTGGATCTTAGAAAGGCTTTTGATACTGTTGCACATGGAAGACTGCTGCACAAATTGGAGCAGTGTGGCATTGGAGGCAAATTGCTGCTGTGGATAAAGGGGTGGCTGAGGGGGAGAAGACAGAGAGTGGTAATCAATGGACACTGCTCGTCGTGGACTAATGTTATTAGTGGAGTCCCTCAGGGCTCAGTGTTGGGTCCATTATTGTTTTCTGCATTCATAAATAATATTGATGAGGGTATATCAAGCTTAATGTCGAAGTTTGCAGACGATACAAAGGTAGGCAGGGTTGTCAAGGACACTACTGACACTATGCTGCTGCAACAGGATCTGGAAAGGTTGAGCAGATGGGCTGAGAGGTGGCAAATGAAGTTTAACATTGACAAATGTAAAGTACTACACATGGGAAACAGCAACCCCAGAGCAACGTATCAACTCTGTGGTACTACACTGACAGTGGTAGAGAATGAAAGGGACCTGGGGGTGGTTGTGCAGGCAGATATGAAGTTCTCTGAGCAGTGCAGACGGGCTTCAAGAGTAGCTCATGGTGTATTGTCAATGATATATAGGAATTTTTCTAGCAGGGATAAGGAGGTGATTATTCCCTTGTATAAGGCAATGGTCAGGCCACACCTAGAGTACTGTATACAGGTCTGGAGGCCTCATTTCAAGAAGGATGTAGAGCTGCTGGAACGAGTACAGAGAAGGGCAACAAGATTAGTGAATGGAACAAAGGGGTGCTCTTACGAAGAAAGGCTTAAGTTTTGCAAATTACAGTGTCTGGAGACTAGGCACCAGCGAGGTGATCTGATAGAGGTGTATAAGGCTTTGAATGGTTTGAGCATGCTCAATGCTGATGGGATTTTTCCTCTCGCTCGGAATAATCACCTGAGAGGGCATAAATTCAAATTGAGGAAAGACAGATGTAGGATAGACGTGCGGAAATTTGCCTTTAGCCAGCGGGTGGTTGGTTGGTGGAACAAACTTCCATCCCTTGTCGTGGAAGTTGATAGCCTAAATAAGTTTAAGGCTCAGCTGGACAGGTATTTTGAACGAACAGAGGGTGAAGTGGAAGTGTTTTTTTTTTTTTTTTTTTTTGGCTGATGCTGCATAAGCTTGCTTTCTTGCATCAAATGCCTCTACTAATGCTAATGCTATGACTCCTGGAAATCTCCATTGCCTTGCTTTCCGTGCTGCTGCTCATTCCATTAGAAGCACTGCAAGAATCACTTTTTCCTCTGCCTGCGGCTACTGTCAACCTTTTAGTCTGTGTATCCCCCCCCCCAAGCTAGCATTTTCCGAGCCACCTAACACTGCCTCGACAGCATCACCAAATATTCTTGCACCCTTTCTATTTAAGTGTATCCCATCCCTCTAGAATCAGTCTCTCCTGTCAATAAGCACAGACCAGGCTGAAAAAATATAATTGTCATAAATGGTCAGTCTTTGGGGTTGTCCACTGTAGCAAGTGGGTTCCTCAGGGCTCAGTTCTGGATCCCTTGTGATTTTTAATTTTCATAAATAATACTAATGAGGCTTTGATGATTTGAAGTTGGAAAGGGAACTATTGCTTCTCTTATTAAATTAAACTAATATCCGCTGCCGATTATGTTGTTAATAATAATATACAATGGATGTCACTTATTAAACTGATAACCGAAGAAAAAAGAATGCAGCTGTTCAGTGCTGTTTATTGATGCTGAGCAGAAATGTGTACGGTAAAAAAGTGGATAGAAAAAAAAATATTAAAATCAAGCATCATGAAATACTTTAATTTGACTGTCCACTATTTCTTTGAGAAAGTCATCAATAAAAATCTATCATAATGTTTCTCTAAATCCATAAAAACAATTAAAAACAACATATTAAAATCAAAAATTAGAAAAGGATTAATGTTGTACTGTGAAAGACTGGTAGGAGTACAGATAAAGTATTTTTTTTTATCTGTACTCCTACAAGTAATGACACCACCGACAGCCATACAAACTGTACAAAGAAACATTAATAACTACCCATGTGTAGAGGTCACCAAATAGACATATTTATTATTATTATCATCTGCAGGGTGGCTCCAGAACTTTAGTTCAACTCCACTATGGTACACTGTTATGATACAGAACTCGGCGAAAGGCGAGAAAGGTGTAATGTTGTGTTTGCGTAAGTGTGGAGGTCAAGAACAAATTACGCAATCACTTCCACTGCTCATGTGTAAACTGTGACAAGGCAAAAAAAAGTGATAACAAAAACTGAAGTGCTGATTACGGTAAATGTTTTTTCTGTGTGTTCCTATATGTTCTATTGGCACTTCACTAGGTGGCATACATTGTAATTGTATCTCATAATGTGGTTGCCTTCACAACGAGATAGCTGCTATTGCATTACTTCAAATAAATAACGCTTCTCTAGTAGAGAAGACTACTGTTATTTATTTTCAGCGGTACCACCACCCAGACGATCGTTTCGAAGCTGTGCAGCTTCATCATCAGTGGGCGGGCAGGTACCCAGGTAATACAACAAGCCATCACAGTTGCGAAGTTATATCCACATTATGAGAGATGCCAAAAGGGTGTGGTGATAATGTATTTGGAAAATTAAATGCACAGGGCATAATCTTTATGGGTTTTGATAATTAACTATATAGTGTAAATACACCATAGTTAACCCATTTATTTACACCGATACTATATAGTTAATTATCAAAACCCATAAGGATTATGCCCTATGCATTTAATTTTCCAAATACATTACCACCACACCCTTTTTGGCATAATGTGGATATAACTTCGCAACTGTGATGGCTTGTTGTACTACCTGGGTACCTGCCCGCCCACTGATGATGAAGCCGCACAGCTTCGAAACGATCATCTGGGTGGTGGTACCGCTGAAAATAAATAACAGTAGTCTTCTCTACTAGAGAAGAGTTATTTATTTGAAGTAATGCAATAGCAGCTATCTCGTTGTGAAGGCAACCACATTATGAGATACAATTAAAACGATGCCCTCTACGCTACGTACGTAGTTCAAATATATAGGTTAACTATGGTGTATTTACGCCGATACTATATAGTTAATTATCAAAACCCATAAGGATTATGCCCTGTGCATTTAATTTTCTAAATATATATATATATATATATATATATATATTTTTTTTTCTTTGTTTGTTGTTGCTTAGAATGAAAATTATTATTATTTATTTTGTTTATTATTTTTTTCCCTAGCTCTTCTACCGTTTCAAATGACTGATATTAAAAAGCTTGTTTCTGATCCAGCACATTCAAAGAAGAGGCATTTTTCAGATAATGAAGTATCACATAAACCTAACAAATCTTTCAGATCTCAAAGCAGAAAAGATGAAACAAATGAATGCAGTTTACTGAACAAAGAAGAAAAGTTAGAAAATGTGCAAAATCAAGTGTCTTATTCTACACCAACCAGTTTTGTGGAAAGGTCAAGGAATTCTTTATTGAAATATTTATCTTCAGAGAAAACATGCCTACTATATACTGACTCTGATAGATTGCCATCCCAGAATTGTGATGAAGCTCCATATATCTGTCATTCTCTTTCTGAAAGGATAGCAGAAAACAGCGGTAACAAACATATAATGAAATTGGTTACACCTGAAGATAGCGCTGAAATAAATACTAGTTCCAGATTGTCACCGATCTCTAAGTATAATAAAGAGTTAGTTAATAAAATGGATTGTGATAGTATAAAACAGGAACTAGGTTCTCAGATAAATGAAGAAAGAAGAAATGAGAACAAAGATTCTGATTCAAGTGACATTTCTTATGTAGATAATGAATTAAAATCAGAATTTGAGAGTAGTTTTAGCACAGGTACATCTTTTAATAATGCTAGAACAGATGTTGCTGAAAGTCCCTCAGAATCTCAAGAAAAAACTATGAATTCATCTTTTGAAATTCCGAATTCTGCAGAGTGTTCCAGTGTACAATATGTCCAAAATAATACAGAAAAAAAAATCCCGAGGAAACAAAAGGTATTCTATTTTCTACGTGTTCTTTCTGAATTTAATTATTTTTGAATATTGTTCTTAAGTATAATTCTATTTATGTCTTTAGATGTTTCTCATTTTTAATAATACCTGATGTTTGTAGCATACAGGTGACTCCCGCTTAACGCTGGTAATTCGTTCCGGAAAAACAGAGCGCTAAGTGAATCCGCACTAAGCGAGTGCCGCATTCCCATAAGGTAACATATGTATTTGTGAGTTGCGGTCGGTGCCATAGGATATTTCCAAATCAATAATAAACGGTAGGGAAAAGATGCACAAATATCGGTCAAAATATTTAATATTCAAATATTTGTACATATAAAATATTCTGCATTACATACGTATATAATTATATTGTAACTACTTACGTATCAAAATTAAACTTAAAATTCCAATTAAAATCATGAATTTAATTGATCTAAATTGATGAATTTAATCATGAAAAATGTGTCGATTTTGGGTTGAACTTTGGCCCTCTTCCAAATAAACTAAAAGGGGTATTAATTTTAAATCCCCCGCAGTTTAATTCCCACCCAACAATAAAGTCAACCGATCCTTCGCCGCTTTGAAACCTGGCATGTTTTTTTATTCTTTCAATATGAAACTTTTAAGCATTCGTTTCCACAAAAGTCCTGCTTCATCTATGTTAAAAACTTGTTGAGAAGTACAGTTTAACACATAATATCCCTTTTTAATAATTTTAATAAGTTCTTTTTTGAAAGTTTCGGCTCCTTCTGCACTTGCAGTTTCTCCCTGGATTTTAAATCTATTTAACCAGCCCTTACTAGTTTTAAATAGTTCCACATTTTTTTGTTTTTTAGGTGAGTTTTCCTCAGATCATCATATTGACTAATCTCCTTTTTTTTTTTTTTTTTTAATAATATTTAACTTAACCGAATTCTGCATTGGATATTATCTTCAATAAAATTAGTTAGCCTTTCCATTTCAATCCTAATAGCCAGCCTAGTCCTAGTTGCTTGCAGTGGAACAGCTATCTTTCCCGCTGCTAAAATTAATTCTTTATTTTTTTATAATTGTTTTTACAGTTAAACTTGCAAGTCCTAAATTATGGCACACTTCTGCTTGTCTTTGACCGCCATCGATTCGCTTCAAAACGTCTAATTTAATTTTCAAATTCAGTAGTATTTTTCTTACATTTATAGTCTTCGTACTGCGACCAGACGTTGTTGCTTTTTCATTCTTATTGGCCATTATTAACTCTTCGAAAATATAACTGCGTTGGTTGCATTAATTATGATACAATGTTCAAGTAAACTGTCCGTTACGCACAATGTCTAATACTGTACTGAGTGATGACTAGACTTCGGATAAATGCATATAACGCAAATATTACAAGCAATACACTTGATCAGTTTTTAAAATGTTGATCTCGGAACTACATAACAAGTCACTGTACTGCAATTAAATTAGCGCGAAAGAATTTCACTGAGCGTGGGAATATTTCTCAAGTCGGCGTGGGAAACGTTTTAACCGTATTTTTATATTCATTTTCAAGCTATCGACTCCATCAAATGAAACGATTTCGTTAAATATGCCAAAAATGCAATCTGTAAGAGAGCGTTATAGTGATCTGTGACAGCGTTATAGTCAGATACGGGTTATAATATAAGAACAGCATTATAGCGAATCAGCGTAAAGCAAACCACTTTATAACGGGGGCCTGCTGTACATAATTCCACTAATTGGTGTCTAAAGCTGCTTGATAGCCTGAAATAAAATTCTGTTAATGTTTGCAAGGGTGAAAAATTTTGCAAACCTGGTCATTCTGCAAATGTTGGTTCTCTCTTTGCATATTCATGCTGGTAGGATTTAGTAACCTTGAATATAATTCCAGTGTGTGCAAGGTGCAAAAGCACTGCAAATAGTATGCTGGAGGTTAACATCCATGTGTGAGCCAATTTAAGTAGGGTTAGACGTGTGGCTTTCACAGTCTGCAAAGTAATTGATACCTTTCCATTATGGCTGGTAATACTAGCCCCCAGGGCTGACATCTGGTGAGCCGCATACCATGACACTGCCTCCACCAAATGAAGTTTGGTGGAGGCAATGTCATTGGGAGGATACAATCAGGAAGGAACTGTTCCTCTTGAATTTGCCACACCCAGGAACGGCCATCAGACTGGTAAGGTGCAAACCTTGACTCATCTATCCATTGGACTGTTTTCTACTGTTCTATAGTCCAGGATTCATGCTCCTTACACTATGTTAGTTGGCGTCTAACATTTGTTGAGGTGATCAATTCTGTTGAACTGTTAACGTAATTCTGTTGAACGTGTCATCTTGCATGCCCACTTTTGCAGTTGTCTGTTCAAAACACAGTGTGCATATTTATAGCAGGTTCTGTGACATGTTCATGCATAGGACCTGTTTCTCCATCCATGGAGGGGTGTCCGGATATTAATGGTAGGGCAGTGTAATTGGATAGATTCCATCCACCCCAGGTGCCTTTTTTATGTCCATCCTCAATGATTTCTACTCCACTTTCCGTTCAGTTATCACATGGCCATTTAGCTCCTCGTTAGAGTTTGATAAACTACTGGCATCCCTTTAAAGAATTCGTCATGTGTGAATGTGGATGCAAAATACCTATTCAGTTTTCCCGCAGCCTGAGCAGAGTCATCAACAATTAACCCATAGACATCAAGTGGTCCAATTTCATTCAACTCCTTCATTCTACTGTTAATATAAGCTTAGAAGTCTTTGCTGTTTTTCTCTGCATTCTTTGCCAGACTTTTCATAATCTGCCTTAGCTTGCCTAACCTTTGTGACTTGATTACACACTAATTTCTATCTACCACAGGCTTCTGTATCACCTGATAATTTATATTCATCTCATACATTTTTATTCTCTGCCACATGTCTCAGTAGTTCATCTGATATCCATTGAGGTCTAAGCTTTAAATAGTATTTCTTTGCTATGAAAAGCCCAGTAGCTTTTTTGATTACCTCCTGAAAGCTTCCCATTTAGAATTTCTGTTGGTAACAACATCGGTTAGTTCCACTGCACACAATTTAAAAACTGTCTGGGACCTCTGTAGTTACTCTTGCAAAAGCCTTTTCCTTTAAAACAGGCTACATGTTAGAGAGGCAACAAGAGGAGCAGTACTCTTGATCTGGTTATTAGCAGTGATTCTTCATGCATTAAGAATCTGCAGGTAAAAATCCACTGTGTCACAGTGATCACAGTGTAGTAATGCAGAATTTAATAAAATAAAAACATAACTACTGTCAAGGGTAACGGGAAAGGCTTTTGCTCAAGAGGAAGTAATACTCTACATGCTGCTGTACGAAACAGTCCAAGAATTCCACCAAATACAGTAGACTCTTGATTTTCCAGGATAGATGGTAAAAAAATATTCCTGGATAATCGATTTCCCAGTTAATCCAAAAATACAGTAAGTTCACAACATGCGTAAGAGATACATTCCAAGACTTCTTACATAAGTCGAGATTTGCGTAACTCGAGAATAACTAATAAAATATTAATACTATATCCCTGATATGACAAAATTATAAAAACCACATAATATCCTCAGAAGAATGAAGAAAAATAGTTATATATTTTTAATTAGTTCAATTAAGAACTTTATCTGGGGACAGTGGTGAAGTAGCTGGAGTGGCACATAAGAAAACATAAAAGGAAGAAAAAACACATGTTATTGTACTGTTAAAACTGGTATGTATTTCGTAGCCTTGGTTGTTATAGTTGACCTTCATTGGTGTTATAGTTGACCTTCATTGGTGCTGACCGCTTCTCCTATTCTGGCTTTCTCCTTTATTGTGTCACCGTTGCCACTGACAAATCTGAATTCTGTGTGATACTTGTTAATGTTTGGCCATTTTCATACATCCTTATTATTTTAATTTTCTTATCCAACTCGATCGCTTTCCTTTTCTTGATAGACTTACTAGTACCGCTGTCACTTATTCTCTTAGTCGGCACTGTGATAACAGTCGAAATGAAATTTTCTGTAAAGAACTTCACAGGGTTAAGGCGAAAACTCACTATTATCACTCCACGCCAGCTCACATTTTACTAAAGCACATTTCTGGAGGTCACTGCCATAAAGCAATAAAAACAGTTTGCACTTTCCAGGTTACTGGGCTTTTCTGTTAGTGCAATTAATTATAAACGGGTAGTAAACTCAATCTTATTGCATTTGCGATAATACCGATGGCTGGAATTCTGTGAGTTTTTACGTTATGGTGAAATGTGTGTCCCCCTTCAGTTGAAATCTTCATCATGTAAAAAAAATTATAAATAATGTAACGTAAGTCTGAAGCTATGTAAGTCGGGGACTTGCTTGAAAAATGTTCAGCAACCTACGTAAAAAAAGTATGGCGATAGATCAAGAACTTGCCACGCACTACTCGTGTGTCCAATATGATGCTTCCCTTGTTTTTTTTTTCAATGTTGCGTATGGTTTGATAACCAACATTATAATGGTTGAATACACCGGTTTCAAACTTTTGAATAATTTAAAGTTTTTTGTTTAAATGAAAACACAACTCTTGCATTTGCCCCTTATTTTTGCAATTTCTAAACAAAAAAAAAATTTTGACATACATAACAAAACAAAATTTGTCCTCTTGCGGTGCAACGGAACATAGCAATCGACGTGATACACTGAAACAAACTAAAAATTTGGTCTTTTTTTTTTTTTAGTGGCAGGTGTGAAGACAGCGAGGGTTGCAAGATAATAGGCACACTAATCTCCTAATGACGACTTATAACGCCACTTCTTGTCGCTTATTTACGATTTGCAAAACATCTGTTCATACCTATTCTATTTATTACTTCAATTTTATGATTTCTGGTTGTTTTTTTTTTTTTTTATTTTTTTTTTTATTTGGAATCTTGAAGTGTCCTGGTTAAACTGCTTCCCAGTTAATCTGATACTGGTAAATCGAGAGTCTGCTGTACTCATCATTAGGCTTATAACACACTCCTACTCCCAATTTTGTTTTTCCAGTGCTTATATCACACCAAACTGATTCAACATTGCACTCATCACCCAAGTCAACTGGCTGCAGTGCCTTAGATTTAATATTCTTCTTAACTAAGAGCATAACTCCTCCACCTCTCCTGTCCTGTCTGAGTGACACTGTGTGTCCGCTATTTGTATGATATCTGCATTTGACGATTAATCAGTACTTCAGATTTATTTACAGTGTTCCTAGCATTAGTGTACATGCAAGTATACACTGCGTGTTCTTACTCTTAGTTACCCTAACACAGCCAGCGCATGTATTGATTTGTCCCATGATAAATTATAGCAGGGCCTGAAATCCCAGACATCTTGCTTTCCAGGCTGCTGCATGTTTGTTTGTTTGTTTGGTTGGGGATTTATTAGGCTTATTGGCATCTATGGCCATAGTGTGCCAGCTGCTGCATGTACCAATAGTAGTAATGCAAGAATCACTTTCACCTCTGCCTGTGGCTCTAGTTAAACTTTTAGTCCCTGTATCTCTCCCCCCCCCCCAAGCTAGCAGTTTTCCAACCCACTTATCACTGCCTTGATAGCATCAGTAAATTTTCTTGCACACCTTCTATTCAAGTGTATTTTATCTCTGTAACAAGCACAGACCACGCTGGGAAAAATTCTACCACATAAGCCTTGGACATTCTCTCAAGGGCTGAATTGATTGACAAGGCTCTCGACATAAACTCCTTCCTATCATGTCTGGTAACAATTCAGACACTTTCACAATCAATCTTAACTCGCTACTTTTTGCCAACATTGCCCTGTACAGGGCAATGTTGGCAAAAAGTAGCGAGGCAAACCCCCTCTATTCGCGGTATCTGTATTCGCGGTTTCGCGTATTCGCGATCGCTGATTTAATATAAAATGAAACCTAAAAAATGTGAATTTTAAAGCACCGTGAACATTTTCTGCCATAAAAAACATGGGCGTGGCTAAAATTATCTTTCCCGGTCAAAACAGCGTTCAGTGGGTGGGGGGGGAGAGGGGTGACAAAATCGCAAGCGTGGATGTTTCTCGCTAATCCTTGTTCAGTATGTGTTATGCGCTTGTCATGGAAGGTTTGGTCGTTTGCTTTTAATTTATATGCTTATAAATTGAATAAATTTATCAATTTATAAATTGATAAGCTTACAAAAGTGATAAATCTACCGTTTTGCAGTGTAAAACAGACTTTTTCGAGTGTGTTAACGGAAGAAAGTGACTTTATTGTGGACAAGTTCTTTTTTACCCGTACAAAAATATGGCTATGAATAACAAGGGAAATGTCAAAATATCAAAGAAGGTGATGACATTAGCGAATAAAATTGAGTTATTAGACAAAATTTCTATTGGTGAAAGTGTCTCTTCAGTGGCAAAACATTATAAAATCAACGAGTCAACGAGAAATCAGAAGAAAAAATCCACTGTGGTGTCCGTGAAAACGCGCTAATTGCTTCAAAAATTTGCTCTGTAACTCGTGATGTTAAATTAGAAAAAATGGAAAAGGCTTTAAATCTGTGGATAGAAGACCAAACTCAAAATAAGACCAAACTCAAAATAAAATTCTGTTATGTTCAACTCATCATTCGTGAAAAGGCAAAACTTCTTTATCAATACTTTAGCGAAACTGGTGATAGCCAGTTTATTAAATTAAATTAAATTAAATTAAATGTAATATTAAATATTACATTTAATATTAAATTATTTCTTATTTTCATTTCGATGCCATATGCTTGCATTTCACTATGTACTGTCTATGTACAGTCATATGAAGGTACATATAATACATACATAGACAAAAATTTAGACTAGTTTTTCTTATATATTTCATACTTTGGAACGGAACCCCTTTATTACTATGGGAGCCATAACTCAGTATTCGCGACATTTCCCAGGAACGTAACCCCCGCGAATAGCGGGGGTTTACTGTACTTGTTAAGTAAGTCCTCAGATCTCCTACTCTGAATATCATTAGTGCTAATTTGTACAACAGTATTCCATTTTGTGTCCTTAAAAGGGCGCCTCCGTAGACAGGTGGGCAGGAGCAGCAGTGCATAGCACACGCTTCTTGATTAGACCAGGGTTCGAGACTGTGACCACCAAATATGAAGGATGCGGAAAGGTCAGGGAATGACCACCGCATATCCCTGGAGCAATATGGCCTTAGTTGCTAATGCTCCTAAAAACCAAATAACAACAACAGCCCTTAAAAGATAATCTCTTAAGGGCACAAAATCACAATGTCATCTACTTTACCCCCCCCCCCCCCCCCCCCCCCCCACCCCCCCCCCCGCAGATATACCCTAGTGCTATTCCACCTATCCTTCTCTTGCACAACATATTTTCCATTTCCCTGACAAAAGAGGCACCAACAATAACTAGTTCCTGTGGGACCAATGCATTCAAGATTGCCACTGTTGTCTGATGCACGAGTGAGTTCTGGTGTTGATTTCAGCAGCTGAGAGCTTGATGGATGCCCATTTTAATTCCTTCAAGGGCATCTACCCTGCTCTTCAAACTCTTGTAAATGCCCATGAGAACACTGAGTTGGCACCTAACATCTTCACACTCTGAGTTTGACAAGGATATCACAGAAACAATTTTGTATCAATGAAAAGAAATAAAATTATCGACTTTAAAATCATTAATTAATAAATAAAACAACAAAATGTTTACTATAAAAGAAAATATATTTGAACATAGATTATCCTTTTGAAAGCATATTTTATTTTAAAAAATATGGTATAGTAGGCAAAGCGTGTTAATTTTCATGTTAGTGTGTCAATTTTTGTGTTCAGTAATAATTATCTTTATTTTTCATGCATTAATAATAATTCAGTTTTATTCCAATTTAATTTGTTTCTTTTCTTTTCTTTTCTTTTTTTTTTTCCAAAAGTCCACTTATGGAAATGTTTCTAGAGGGGAAAGACCTAAATTTTGTTATGGTCCCACATATGCTTTACTCTATTTTTTTTAAAGTATTATCATTATTTTTTTTTTATTAAAATGCATTTACATTCTATACCTTCGATTATGACAGTGGTGAAGAAAAAAAAAAAAGGATTTGCACGTGATCATTTAGGAATGTAAAGCATAAAGCCTCTACTGATATATATATTTTTTACCACATATTTCAAAGTAGCAATTCTGTAGTAATTAAAAAAAAAAAAAATGATTGGATGAATCCTGTAAATGAGATGAAAGAAACTCTTACTGTGTTTCTTAAGCTTAATGGATGGATATAGCATGCTTGTGAAGTCTTTTTTTTTTTTTTTTTTTTTTCTCCTTCTACTTCTTTAGGGAGAAAAAAATTTTGCACTTTCAGCACTGCAATCTTATTTCTTCAATAACATAACTTACACCGAATTTATGAACATTATTAATATTATTTAAACGCAAGGTTGGTGTAAACTACTAAAAATTTATATAACGGGAAACATATTGTGCAAAAAGGATAGATGAAACAGAACAAAGGTATGTCTGCCAGGGGCAAAGGTTGATGACGTTGTAGGGCAGATATCATCCTTTAAGGGCACAAAGGGTGATATTGTTGTACATGTTGGCATTAATGATATTAAGATTAGGAGACCGGCAGAATTACTTAACAAGTACAAGACAATGCTGAAAAAAAGCTGTGAGTTAGGGTTGATTTTGAAAGTGTCTGCAATTCTGCCCAGACACGATAGGAGGGAGTATATGATGAGAGCCTTGTCGATCAATTCTGCCCTGGAGAGATTGTGCAAAGCTCAAGGGGTAGAATTTTTTTCAGCCTGGTCTGTGCTTGTTAACAGGAGAGACTGCTTCTACAGGGATGGGATACACTTAAATAAAAAGGGTGCAAGAATATTTGCTGATGCTGTCGAGGCAGAGTTAGGTGGGTCGGAAAACTGCTAGATTGGGGGGGATACAAGGACTAATAGATTAACAGTAGCCACTGGCAGAGGTGAAAGTGATTCTTGCACTACTTCTATTGAAATGCAATTGAGCAGCAGCCTGGAAAGCAAGGCAATGGGAATTTTCAGGACTGCTGGGAGTCATAGTGGAACAAGTAAATACATGGGTTGTGTTAGGGTAACTAAGAGTAGAAACACGTGCATGTATACTTGCATGTACACCAATGCTAGGAGTATAGTTAATAAATTCAATGAGCTTGAAGTGCTAGTCAAGATATTAAAGGCAGATATTGTTGGGTTATCAGAGACATTGTGTCACACAGACATAAGTAGTGCAGAACTGGAATTTGGGGAGTACAATGTGTACAGAAAGGATAGACAGGACAGGAAGGGAGGAGGGGTTATGCTATTAGTTAAGAAACACATAAAATCTAAGGAAGTGCATCCAATTGATGTCGGTAGACAATGAATTGTTGAGTCTGTTTGGTGTCACATAAGCACTGGGAAAGGAAAAATGAGAGTAGGTGTGTGTGTGCGTGTTAGAGGCCAAATGAATCTGATTAGTATAAAGAGCAATTGTGCAGAGAAATAGAGTGTACCAGTAAATCAGAGTGTCTTATAATGGGTGATTTTAATTTTCCAGAGATTGACTGGGATTTGTGGGTTGGTCACGCACACTAGCAAGGCTTTTGTGGATTTATTGGATGATTGTTTTCTACATCAGCATGTTTGGGAGGCAACTAGAGGGAGTAATACTCTTGATCTGATTATCAGTAGTGATTCTTCATGCATCAAGAATCTGCAGATAAAGGAACCACTAGGTGGCAGTGATCACAGTGTGCTGAAGTGGGATTTACTCAAACAGGTAACTACCATCAAGGATAAAGGGAAGGGTTTTTGCTTTCGTAAAGGTGACTGTGGCGGTCGTGGTCTGAGACAGTATTTAAATTCTATACAGTGGAACCAACTGATGATGTTACCAACAGGCAATTCAAAATGGGAAGCATTCAAAGAATTAATCTTGGAAGCTACTAGGCTTTTCATACCAACAAAGAAATATTGTTCAAGATTTAGGCCTAAATGGATGTTAGATGAACTAATTAGATGTGTGACAGAGAAGAAAAATTAACTGGATACAAATAAATTAACATGTGACACAGAAGCCTATGATAAATATAAGCTGGTCTGTAACCAAGTTACAAAGGAGGTTAGTCAGGCGAAGGCAGATTACGAGAAATCTTGTAAAAATTGGCCAATCGGATTTTTTGCCTAATAGTGACCTTAGAAAAAAAAACTTAAATCCAGATTATTCGCGCAACAAAATTTCTTCGTGACACCTAATTTGTAAAATGAGTAAAAATGTAAGCGAACAATTGCGTGCTCATATTGCTAATTGTGTGTCCTTTTCTTTACAACTGGATAAATCTACAGACGTCAGTGATACAGCTCAATTGCTTGTTTTTGTTGGTATGTTTTTCGATGATTCTGCCACTAGAGAAGAACTGCTGGGTATAGTTTCGTTAAAAGAACTAGAGGTCTTGATATATTTAACGCATTCAAAAATTTTATTGAAAAAATTAAATTACCACTAAGCTCATATCAATAACAATATAGCTAAAGCAATTACAGGGCATCTTAACGGATTCATCGCATTGTGCCAAAAGGATGATGAACTCCCAGATTTTTTTGAGTTACCACTGTATCATCCACCAACAAGTGTTAGCCAGCAAAAGATTAAATACTAAAAGATTAAATACGTAGCTTTCAAAATCGTAAATTCCACCAGAGGACAATCTCTTCAAAGGAGACTTTTCAAAATGCACCTCGATGAAAATGAACCAGATCATATTACACACAGATGTGAGGTGGCTGAGTCAGATTAAGTTTCTGCAGAGATTTTGAAATTTGCTGAATGAAATTAAAAAATTTGTTGATCAAAGGGAGAAATGATTATCAGCAGCTACAAGATACGGAGTGGTTGCGTGATCTGGCTGTTTTGGCAGATTTTACCAGTAAATTAAGTGATCTGAATTTGGAATTACAAGGAAAAAATAAAAATGTCGGTTAGTAGTATTATCGATTATTAGTATTTCTCCATATAAATATCAATTTTTGGCAATGGCTAAGGATCTCAAAGGGGAAAAAAAAATCAATCATTTTGCAAATATGCAAGATCATTTGCCAAAAATCCTGTTTTTGAATTTAATAATGAGAAATATGTTTCTGAAATTGAGAAAGTTCTGGATGATTTTAAAACCAGATTCAGCGATTTGAAGACATTGTTCAACATATTTTTTATCCACTTAATGTCGACTTAGATATGAAACAAATTGTATAAAAAATCATTGAGGTTTTTCACATGGATAAAATATTACTTGAAAATGAAATTATTACATTGCGAAACGATATCTTCCTAAAAGCCAGATCATCAGAAAAAGCGGCAGTGCGTAGCACACGCTTCTTGATTAGACCGGGGTTTGCACACGTGACCACCAAATACGGAGGATGCGGAAAGGTCAGGGAATGACCACCGCATATCCCCGGAGCAATATGGCTTTAGTTGCTAATGCTCCTAAAAATCAAATAACAGCAACATCAGAAAAAGACTTTTGGAAATATGTTTGCCGAGAAAAGTACTGAAATGTAAAAAAAAAAAAAAAAAAAATGCAGTGAACTTTTAAATTCCTGTTTTGGTTCCATATGGTTGAATCAGCCTTTTCGTATTTGAAACAAACAAAGATGAAGATTTGCTCTACTCTTATAGACTTGCATACAGAAGATTCTTTAAGGTTGGCCTTATCACAGTATATCCCCAATTTTGAAAGCTTGGCAGATAACAACAATTAGCTGACATTAAAACACAAACTTGACATAAATTAAAAATGTAAATATGTATGAACTTAAAATAAGAATTCTGAATTGTATTTAATTTTAAAATTTATAAACAACATTTTTCAATGTGTGTTGATTAACTTTTTTAACCATATGCAATTAAATTTTTGAGATGGTAGGCATGGCACATTTTGAAGAAAAAAAAGTAGATCGCATCACAAATTAAGTTGGGCACCCCTACCCTAGAGTATATCTGAAATCAGTACATTGAGCCATAGTACTTCAGAGTTTTACTGCATTTTATTATTTTGGGGTAAAATCTTTATGGGAATTACTTAAGCGTTAATGATCTTTTTTTAAAGATAATATATGCGATGTCATAGCTCTTAAAATCTTAACCTTTTGTCCATTCTGGGACATTTTTTTTTTTTCCATTTTTTTTGTTCCTCTCATTATTTTGTTTTGTTTATTGTGAATATTTACAGAGAATGACTGGAGAAGAAGCCCGACACAAGACATTACTGAGGGTTCAGAAACAAGACGAAAGGGTTAGTTAATTTTTTTATTATGCATTGATTAAATATGTGAAGTGAAGCTTAGCACATTTTCTGTGTATTTTACACTAGAATAAGTTGGATTGGTGATACAGCAAATTGTGGTTGATATTCATCCATTTGTTTTGGAGAATAAACACCACATTGCTTTTCTATAAATTGAAAACTAATTAGATTAGTATTAGCAGAATGAGTTACTTCATTTTTTTTTATCATTTGTAAAGTGATGGTTATCATATTTTTTGCGTATTTTACACTTTAATAAGTTGGTCAAGTGAAACAGAAATTAAGGTGATGCTCATTCATTATTCATTTCAATTTTTAATTCATTAATTTCTATAGTTTAGAAAACTTAATAAGTATTAGTATTGGCAAAATTATGCACTGAAGCAAAGCTTATACAGTACCAGCTAAAAACTAAAAATAATTAAATACTAATAATTTATCCAAGCCTTTAAATTTATTCAAACTACCTACTGATTTCCACGATAGGTGGAAGTTTATTCCAGCAGTAATTACCTCATTACGAAAAGGTTTGAGATAAAACAATGATGCCAACTTAATCTCTTTGTCTGAATGCAGATTTCTGTATATCTATTCTGTAATCATCCTTTTTCAATTTAAATTTTTATGTCCCATCCCCTTGTGTGTGCCAGTTGAAAAGGAGTAAAGATGCTATCAGTTCTTGGTGGATTCACCAGTTATTTATATTGCATTTCATTCTAGTTGGTAAGGTGGCAAATCTGCCAAGTGTATAACAAATTTTAATCTGGTTAGCCAATAGCAAAGTAGCATAACTTTTTCATCTCACTGCTTTTCATGGCTGAGGTTATGAGATGAACTTGGCATCACTGTTTTATCTCAAACCTTTTTTGAGTTTTTTTGCAAAGTTTGTGAAAGAACTCACTTTTGGCTTACTTTTTTTTTTTTTTTAACAAGTTTTTGGTTTTTGTTGAGATATCAAATCTTTTTGCATAGTTATTAAATTTCAACACATTTACACACTATGTTATATTGGCAGCTAACAACAATTAGCTAAATACCATTTCTTCTCTCTGGCACCTCCATAGCTAGATGGGCAGGAGCAGCAGTGCGTAGCACACGCTCTTGATTAGACCAGGGTTCGAGCCCATGACCACCGCATATCCCCGGAGCAATATGGCCTTAGTTGCTAATGCTCTTAAAAACCAAATAACAACAAATTTCTTCTCTGGGCCATGCAAACAAATTGTCCACGTTGAAACAATGACAAGCACCATGCACGGTCATGCAGAGCACACAAACTAAATGTACATTTACAAGAACATTGTAAAGTTCAATGCGTAGCGCAGTTAATTCGTGCCAAAAAAAATACCACTCTATGCGAAACTGCGCTGATCAAGGTATTATTAGTATGTACAGTGGATTCCGGTTATTTGGGCCAGAGGTTAATCGGGGCAGCCATTTATTTGGGGCAAATCTTAAAAAACAGAACCCAATCGAGAAAATAGCCAGGATTTACTTTGCTTAATTGGGACAAAATGCCGTTTAATCAGGGCAGGAGACCGCAGCACTGAAGATTACCCTATGATTGTCTCCAACCGTACCACGTAGTTCAGTCGGATTTCTGGAGGTCACAACCATAAAACAATAAGAACGATTATTAGTCACCTGTTTATTCGGCTTTTGTGTTTGTGAAATCTATCATAAACTGATAGTAAACTCAATCTTATTGAATTTGCAATAATACCGACAGCTGCAATTCTGTGGTTTGGATCTAAAAAACATTTGGCGTCATTACATTTCTTCTTTCCACTCATATTTGCGTATAAAGGTGTAACGTTTTAAAAAATAATCTTTAATAAAAATACACAGTGAAAAATATTTGTACAGCTTACGCACAATCAACGACCTCACCGCTCGGAATCTAGAGTGTTTACTAATCTATCAAAGCTAGCAGAGTCTGTATATAAAATGGGAGTTGCAACAACAGTCAGCGTAGCCTTGAATCCATAACGCATTGGCCTACGTGCTGGCATTATAATACGTACATACATATCAAATGTATTGGTTCATAACGCAGTTATTTTTTTTTTTTTTAAACATTCCTGTAGTTTTTAATTAATACAAATGGATTGCTTATATTAATTAAAATCTGTCACTCATGCTGCTATTTTAATGCACACAGCCCTAGATAACTTGTCATAGTTTTATTAATTTTTCCATTACTAGGAAAGACTATTCTATAACTGTACCAAATTTCAAGTCTCTAACTTATTGACATTCTTCCATTGACCGGAAATCCTATCCATAGTTTTGCTGATGATAGCACATTGCATTCCACCTTCCAGTTTGAGAAACCTTGCCATGCACAAACAGCTTCAACTTCTCGAAAATCCACTACCAATTCCTTAAATGCTGATAAATCTCCAGTGGGGCATAGATACTTAGTTGATTTTAATCCTTCTAAAACTGAGTCCTGTCTTATATCTTGCAAAAAGGATTCTTCCACTTCTATGCTTATCATCAACAACACTCCAGTTTCTAGTAATTAATGAATCAATTCTAACAGAGTCTCTCCGCACTCTGTCTCATAGATGTTTTGTTTCTACTGCATGATAAAGATACTTCCATCGGTACTGTTCTTCCGAATTGGCTTCTATAATTCCCGCTCTTTCCTTCAAAGCAGTCAGAACACATGCTGCAACCAGTCAACATCCTTTTACTGTCCAACTTAAAATTCACAGAACCAACTTTTCTTCTTCCTCATTTATTCCTTCAACTTCCTTTTCTGGAACAGCCTTCCTTCATACCTATTTCCTGAAAATTACAATCTACAGATGTAAATATTTTCTTTCATCTTCTGAAACTTCAACCCATGAACGGTACCAAGTACTGTAGGTTCTAATACCTCTTGTGTTTGGGGCTTTCATTAAAAAAAAAATCCTTTGTGTACTTTGACATTTTTTCAATGTAAGGAAATCTATCTTGAATACAGAAATGCCCTCATAATTAAGAAAGATGTGGAACTTTCAAGGACACAAAAGGATATTCCTCCCATGAAAGACTTCAGTTCTGTAAATGACAGCATTTGGAAACTAGACCCCTATAAGATACTGAATTCAGTATTTAAAGTTTAAAATGGATTGAGTAAACTAAACACTGATTGCATCATACTCTTTCTGAGATAAATCATCTGAGAAAGAGTGCGATTCAACTTAAGGAGACAAATTTAAATTGAAAAAGCATAACTGTGCAGAAATTTGGTTTCAGTCAGGGAGTTATTGGTTGTTGGAACATATTTTATATGGTGTTGTTAGAAGTGGATAGTTTGAATAATTCTATGGAAGGACTAGATGAACTGTTAGAGGGGATGTGCAGCTGAAGGTGAGTTTTTTTTTTTTTTTTTGTTAATGCTCTAAATTCGAAGGACTTCCAATGAGTTACAACAACTAAAAAAAGAACCCTTTGAAATCTGTGCACCAAGCTCAGGTTGTATAGGTTAAAATTCATGAATTATTGATTTGAATAATTAAGCCACTCCATCAGACTGTTCAGATCTGACCCCAAGTGACAGTTATTTGTTCAGAAACCTCAAGTCTCGTCTTTGTCAAACTCGTTTTAAAGATTATGAAGAGATAAAAAGGTTCTATCTATAAAAATAGATAAAAAAAACACACTTCAGGTTATTAAACCAGGCTTATAAAGCCTGGTTTAATAACCTGAAGTGTGGTTTTTTTTTTTTTTTTTTTTTTAATTAATGGATTAAACTCTGGAACTTAAATCATATTATATATTGAATTTCGGGCTGAATGTATTAAAAAAAAAAAAAAAATTTTTTTTTTTTTTTTTTCTCTGTTCTCAGAACTTTCTGACCACTCCTGGGATTGATTAACAATTTCTCAAATAGATTGAGTAAACAAAATGTTGATAGCATCCATTTTCTTTCTCAGACAACATATATGGAGACATAAATTTAAATTGAAACAGGAAATTTTCAAAAACTTGTTTTCTGCCAGAGAATTGTTGATTTGTTGGAACATAGTTTATTTGGTATTGTGAAAACAAGCAGTTTGAATAATTTGAAGATGGATTGGACTGTTTTTAGAGGGGATGTACAGCTAAGTTTTTTTTTTTTTTTTTGCTGATGCTGTTTTTACTCCCTTGCATCATTTGCCACTTCTCTTTAATACTGAATTTGAAGCTGCTAACTGCTTAGGACTTGAATGAGTTTCAGCATTAAAGAGAACAACAGGAGCACACTTAGCAACATGTTAATTAGATGATGCAGCATGTCATATTTTACCATCATTAAATGCTTACACAGATTACAATGCTATGTAAGCATCATTAAATGCTTACACAGTAAATTCGGGACCAAAAAAAGGGTAGCCTAAGCATTGTAAATGGCACCAATTCATAGGCTGTTGATCCATTGTGGAATGATTGTGGACACATATCTTTAAAATTGTTGGAGAGGGGCTTCACTACCAAGGAAGCATAATACATAGCTCCCAACTCCCCAGATTTGCAATGGAAAAATCCTTCTTCTGTCCCTTTTTTACAGACTGCTACCACAGAGTGCACCAACATTACTTTTAAATTCTTTTTTTACTTGATTTGACCCATCTCACTGTTGTATAGTTGCTGACAACAAATTTCTCCATCTTCTTGCAAAAACTCAATTTTCCTCTGTCTTTTGTCTTTTCCCAAAAAATAAATAAATAAAACTACATTAAAATTGGAGTTTTATATTTAAAATTTTTAACTTCTTGTTTTTGTTAATGAATTGACAGTCAGGTTGTGCTTATGGTAGTCTGGGTTGCAAAAACAGAAATGAAAAATAATAGTTTTATCCATTGTAATGTGTGATATTAATATAACAATGTCTTTCAGTCAGATGCCAAAGAAATAAGATATAAAATTTCAGAAGACATGTTATACAAAATTTTCCATGTATTGTAAAATCTGAAAAGGTAATATGTTTACCTTGTATACCTTATGTAGATGTAATTTTCATTTTCAAGCAGCTGGAAGCACGATATAATCAAACATTTGCAAACAAATAAGTATGACAGCAGTATACATTGCATAGAAAAAAATGCATAAATAGATGTTGCATTTCATGCTGTTTGCTGATGTCTTGCCATGGCAAATATTTATTTGCATCATTTGTTAAAGAACATAATCTTCCTCTGAGTTAGCTGATCATGCAGGCCTGTTCAGAAATGTGTTTCCTAATGGCAAAATAGCAAAAAAAAAAAAAAAAAATTGTGCAAGAAGAAAAATGATGCATTTTTAGTGAAATTACATGGATCGGGAATAAGAGGTAGTGATGTCTCTGAAAAATGTGACATGTCGTATTTAGAAAAATTCCTGAAATTGAAAGCAGCTTGCTTTCAGGGCGAGCACTGGAAGATGAATACACATCTCCAGCAAATATCATCATGCATATTTTTCTGAAGAACCTTGGTGGACATTTACTGCTATCTGAATACTTGGTAGACATTTACTCCTGTCTAGGAAGAAGTGCTAAAATGAAGAATAGATTTAAACAATTTCAATTTATGCATACCACTAACATAAAAAAGATTTTTAAGCATGTGTACTCATTAGCAATCTTAGGTTAAATGTATAACTAGACTGGCAGAAAATGGTGGCAACCTTTGATTTGTTTAAAGAAGATGAATTGAGGTGCAAACTTCAGAAGAAAGCAATCCTAAACAAGCCAAGCCAGCTGATAATTTTAGACATGTTATCATTACCCATGCAAAATGTCTGTTCATATTTCTCTCTTGCAGCTTGAATAAAGCTGCAAGACTTGTTGCTTGTTGTTTTTACAACAAGACTTTGCTTGTTGTAAAAAATAATTGGAAAAAATGAAAAGAAAATAGAACTAATGGAAACAATACCCAAAATTCAAAAGAACAAATTCAACTCAAATTAAATTCCCAGAACCAAGGGAAATATGCAGCTTATATAAACTGAAACCATCATGAGAACTTGGAACAAAATTAGGCCAAAACACAGATTTTCTTAGCCCACTTTGCCAACTGGTGAGATCCCACAGTTGCCCAACCCTGACCACAAGCAGGTGGAGCATCTTGAACAATTTTGAGTCACAAAGCAAAAAAAAAAAGGTGAAGCACTATTGTCACTTGCATTCTCTCTCAGAAATTGCACTTCTCAAAAATTGGCTTGTGGTCAAGTGGCCCTGTTGGCATCAGGGCCACTTGACCAGATATATGCTATGAGAATAGAATTGGAAAAGGTCATTGGCCAACATATGAACATGATTTTCAGTGCAGCCAGGGCTGAAATCATAAATTGTGTGACAAAAATGAATCGGGTTCTGGTAGATTCACATGTATATAACAAGAAGCACCATTCAAAATTCAAGCGTCATCCCGTACAAGGGGGGGACAAAACAAATATGCTACTGCCACCAAACCAAAGATTCAGCAGGCAACTTTTGTAATTCTCAGGGAAACAGATAAAATTTAGTTATTGAGCAATGGGACCACAAAAGGAAAGGTCAACAAAGACCTAAAGACCAAAGTAAAATCTACTAAAATCAAAACCCACAAAATTTGGAATAATGATGTCAAAACTGATGCTGACAGCATTCCTAAAAGCAGCTGTCAGTGAACTGGGCCTGAAAGCCAAAGGGATGAAAACAACTACAAAGGACAACATTAGGAGCAAAAAATTCCTGTGATGTACTCTCCCAAAAGGAGATTTGCCGTACAATTTAATCTTAAATTTTGCATATAAATCTGGTTCATTCTTTTGCAGAACACTGGTTTGTCTTGCCACAAGTTCTTGGAGTGTTACTATTATTATTATTATTATTATTAGCCATATGGTACAAGGAAGCCTGAGGCTTATGCTGCACCAGCCAAAAAAAAAAAAAAAAAAAATCCCGAGTTACCCACTGTGTGTGTGTGTGTTTGTGTGTGTGTGTGTGTGTGTGTGTGTGTGTGTGTGTGTGTGTGTGTGTGTGTGTGTGTGTGTGTGAGAGAGAGAGAGAGAGAGAGAGAGAGAGAGAGAGAGAGAGAGAGAGAGAGAGAGAGAGAGAGAAGGCATCACCAAGAAAGAGAAGAATGATGATATCCAGCTCAGGACCCTGGGTTTGCCAAGCCCATACTCACCAGATGTGAGCCCCCGGGATTGCACAAGTGATCAAGTGACTTAAATTGGGCCCCCTCACACAGACAGATCTGACTTTAGTATTAGCATTAGTTGAGGCATACGATGCAAGAAAGCAAGCTTATACAGTTTGTTTTCTTGCTTTCAGCCAAAAAAAGAAGAAAAAAACCTTCCCATTTCACCCATCCATTTGCTCTAAATGTTTGTCTAGTTCTGCCTTAAATTTATTTAAGATGTCAACTTCTACAACAACAGAATGTGGTTGATTGCTGGAAGTTTGTTCCAGCAATCAACCACCCACTGGCTAAAGGCAAATTTCCACACATCGATTCTACAACTTTCGTTCCTCAATTTGAATTTGTCCTCTCAGGATATAATCTGGGCAAGAGGAAGAATCCCATCAGCATTGAGCTTGCTCAAACCATTCAAGGCCTCAATCAGATCACCTTGCAGGTGCCTAGTCTCCAGACTCTGTAATTTTCAAAACTTAAGCCTTTCTTCATAAGAACAATCCTTTGTTCCATTCACTAATCTTGTTGCCATTCTCTGTACTTGTTCCAGCTGCTCTACATGAGGCTTCCTAAAATGAGGCCTCCAGACCTGTATACAGCACTCAAGGTTTGGCCTGACCATTGCTTTATACAAGGGGACAATCACCTCCTTATCCCTGCTAGCAAAATTCCTGTATATCATTGACAAGACACCATGAGCTACTCTTGCAGCCTGTCTGCGCTGCACAAAAAAATACTTCATATCTGATTGCACAATTACCCCCGGTCCTTTTCATTCTCTACTACTCTGAGTGTAGTACCACACAGCTGGTACATTACTCTGGGGTTTCTGTTACTCATATGCATTACTTTACATTTCTCAATGTTAAACTTCAATTGCCTCTCAGCCCATCTGCTCAACTTTTCTAGATTCTGTTGCAGTAGCGTACTGTCATTAGTATCATTAACAACCCTGCTAACCTTTGTGTCGTCTGCAAACGTAGACATTAAGCCTCATAGACCTTCATCAATATCATTAGTAAATACAGAAAACAACAATTGACCCAACACTGAACCCTGGAGGATTCCACTGATAACATTAGTCCATGAAGAGCAGTGTCTATTGATTACTACTTTGTGTTCTCCCACTCAACCAGCTCTTTATCCAAAGCAGCAGTTTCCCCCGAATGCCACACTGCTCCAATTTGTGCAGCAGTCTTCCATGTGCAACAGTATCAAAAGCTCTCCTAAGATCCAAGTATATGATATCAAAATAATTTTTTGCATCCAGTTCCTTTGTGACCACATCATAGTATCCATTCAAATTGGTCAGACAGACTTCCCCTTAACAAACCTATGCTGTTTCGAAACTAGAACTGAAGTCTTGTCTAGGTGATCCTGCAATGCTTCTTTAACCAGTGCCTCCATTAATTTCCCTGGAAGAGAAGTTAAACTAACAGGTCTGTAATTACTTGTGTCGCCCTTTGATCCTCCTTTGTGGATTGGGGATCACATTTGCACACTCCAGTCCATGGATACTTCCTTTGCTGCCTCTAGAGCAAAGTTTCCGGCATCCCCCCCCCCATACTTCTCTTTCAACCCATGCACAGTACTAAGTACTATAGGTTTTGATACCTTTCGTGTTTGGGGTTTCCATTAAAAAAAAAAAAATATAACTAGATAGATCTCATCCATCCCAGGTGCCTTTCTTATGTTTATCTACAAGAAAATCTGCTCCACTTTGCTCTCACTTGTTACAAAATCATTTTGTCAGACACAACTTACGGTCCGTCATATTCTGGTTGATTGTCCTTTACATTCAACCATCCGGTCAAACACTTTTCAGTCACTCTCCACGTTGAATATATCACGTGATTTATCTCATTTCTTAGAAAATTAAGCAAATATTGAAGAACTTTTGTTATATCTAAAATATATTGGCTTGTACAGAAGCATATAATTTAACCTCTCTAACAATATGCTTTTTGTGAATTAATGATGAACAGACACAATTTGGCCATAGTAGCCCTTGTGTCGTTTAAACCAAATAACAACAACAACAAAATCATTTAGCTCACTACCAGAGTTTAATACACCTCTGGCATTCCCCTCCCCAAATAACTCCTTATGTGTAAATGTAGATGCAAAATACTCATTCAGTTTGTTAGCTACCTGAGCAGGATCGTCAACAGTTGAACCATCGATATCAAGTGGACCAATCTGATTCATCACTTTGCTTCTAGAGTTTACATAAGTAAAGAACTCTGCTGTTTTTCTTGCCTAACCTCCTTTGTGACTTGATTACAGACGAGCTTATATCTATCATAGGTTTCTGTGTTACCCATTAATTTATATGTAACCCATGCATTTTTCTTCTCTGCCACATGTCTCATTAGTTTATCTGACATCCATTTAGGCCTAAGCCTTAGACAATATTTCTTATTTGGTATGAAAAGCATAGTAGTTTCCAAGATTAATTCTTTGAATTCTTCCCATTTAGAATTTACTTTTGGTAACATCATCAGTTGGTCCCACTGTATAGAATTTAAAAACTGTCTCAGACCACCGTAGTCACCTTTATGAAAGAAAAAACCCTTCCCTTTACCACTTTGAGTAAATCCCACATCAGCACACTGTGATCACTGCTGCCTAGTTGTTCCTTTATCTGCAGATTTTTCATGCACGAAGAATCACTATCAATAATCAATCAAGAGTATTACTCCCTCTGGTTGCCTCCGGACTCCCCACTACCTTAAGCCTTTTGCTTTGCTGCTGTATAAGACAATCATCAAATAAATCCACAAAAGCCTTGGTAGTGTGTAAGTGACCAATCCACAAGTTCCAGTCAATATCTGGGAAATTAAAATCCCCCATTATAAGATAATCTGATTTACTGGCCCACTCTATTTCTGTGTACAGTTGTTTATTATACTCATCAGAATCATTAGGCCTGTAACACATACCTACTCTCAATTTTGCTTCCCAGTGCTTATGTCACACCAAATTGACTGAACACTGCACTGGCCACCCATGTCAACTGGCTGCACTTCCTTAGATTTTGTGTTTCTTAACTAATAGTGTAACCTCTCCTCCTTCCTCTCCTTTCTGTATGCAGTGTACTCCACAAATTCCAGTTCTGCATTCCTTATATCTGTGTGACACCACATCTCTGATATCCCAACAAGATCTGCCTTTCTTTGATGTTTTGACCAACACCTCAAATTCATAAAAATTATTTACTAAACTCCTAGCATTTTTGTACACGCACCTCTTCTTATTCTTAGCTACCCTAACGCAGCTAATGTATTTACTTGTTCCATGATGACTCCCAGCAGTCTCTTATATCCCCTCAACCTTGTTTTCCTGGCTGCTGCCTATTTGAATAGAAGCAGTGCAAGAATCACTTTCACCTCTGCCAGCAGCAGCTGTTAATCTATTAGTTCTTGTATCCCCCCAAGCTAGCAGTTATCCGACCAACCTAACACTGCCTTGATAGCATCAGCCAATACTTTTGCACTCTTTCTATTTAAGTGTATCCCATCCCTGTAGAAGCAGTCTCTACTGTTAACAAGCACAGACAAGGCTGAGAAAAATTCTGCCCCATGTGTCTTGCACAAACCTCCTGGGCCAAATTGATTGACAAGGCTCTCAGTATATCCCTCCTGTCGTCTCTGTGCAGAATTGCAGACACTTTCAAATTCAACCATAACTTCCGGCTTTTCAAATTCAACCTATCATAATACTATCATTGGTGCCAATGTGTACAACAATATTACCTTTTGTTCCCTTAAAAGATGATATCTGCTCTACAGTTGATGGTACAGTATCATCAACTTTTGCCCAAGGCAGTCATACCCTGGTCCTGTTTCGGCTATCCTTTTTGCACAATATATTCACCATCCAACAGTTAGTTCCTGTGGGACCAGTTCATTTTACCTTGGCGATTACCGCTGTGTTGCCTGATGTTCGAGTGCAAGCTCTGTCATTTATGTGGGCAGCAGAGAGCTTGATAGGCCCATCAATATAAATCCTTCGAGGGCATCTACCCTGTTCTTCAAACTCTTAAAAAAGCCCATAATAACGCTGAGTTGGCACCTAATTTCCTCACATTCCTCACATTGCTTACATTGAGTACTCTCAAAGGCATTCCCCTTGGCAATATCATGTCCCGTTCCTTATAGATCCACAAACATCAAACAAACAGTACATTTCAGAAGGCTGTGATTCAGGGGAGGACATCCCCCTTCAGTTCTCCTGTGAGCCACAGCACACAGAAGAATTGAAGGGGGTTGTCCTCCTCTGAATCACAGCCTTTAAGCACCTTAAGCCTTTTGCTTTGCTGCTCTGGTCTTAGGCTTGATTTCGATTCAATTTCACTATAATTAAAAATATAATAACACTAAACTTATATCCCAATACAGTAATAACACTACATATATATATATATATATAAATAATGTTTAGTTTGTAGAATAAAGTGTCTGTGAAAATGGAAATGAAAAGTACACATGGTGCCTGAACTAAGAGAAGTTTAAGGGATAGTAGAAAGTGGAAGTGACGTAATGGTTAAACAGGGGAACGAATTTGAAAAACCTAGTACAAAAATGAACAGGGACTGAGGGGGGGGGGAAAGGAATATATAAGTAAATAAATAACACTATATTCAGATGTGGGAGGGCAATTTTAGCAAGAGGTCGAATCCAGGGGATGGCAAATATGCAAAATCTGAATATAGTAGATGAAAATATGATACATTCCTAGCTATGTATCATATTTTCATCTACTGTATTCAGATTTTGCATATTTGACCTCTTGCTAAAATTTCCCTCCCATATCTGAATATAGTGTTATTTATTTACTTATATATATATATATAAGTAAATAAATAACACTATATTCAGATAGTGTATAAAAAATATATATATACAGTAAACCCCCGCTATTCGCGGGGGTTACGTTCCTGAGAAATGTCGCGAATACTGAGTTACGGCTCCAATAGTAATAAAGGGGTTCAGTTCCAAAGTATGAAATATATAAGAAAAACTAGTCTAAAATTTTGTCTATGTATGTATTATATGTACCTTCATAATATGACTATGTACATATACAGTACGTAGTGAAATGCAAGCATATGGCATCGAAATGAAAATAAGAAATAATTTAATATTAAATGTAATATTTATTAGAAATTTCAAACAAATCTTTCAAACCAGTGCCTTTGCTAGCTAAAAAACTTATCCCACCAGTGCTATCGCCAATTTCGCTAAAGTGTTGATGAAGGAGTTTTGCCTTTTCACGAATAATGAGTGAACTTAACGGAATTTTATTTTGAGTTCGGTCTTCTATCCACAGATTTAAAGCCTTTTCCATTTATTCTAATTTAACATCACGAGTCACAGAGCAAATTTTTGAAGCAATTAGTGCGTTTTCATGGACATGGCCGATTTTTTCTTCTGATTTTTTGATTGATCGTACCATTGACTCATTGATTTTATAATGTTTTGCCACTGAGGAGACACTTTCACCATTAGAAATTTTGTCTAATAACTCAATTTTATTCGCTAATGTCATGCCCTTCTTTGATATTTTCACATTTCTCTTGTTATTCGTAGCCATATTTTTGTACGGGTTAGAAAGAACTTGTCCACAATAAAGTCACTTTCGTCCGTTAACACACTCGAAAAGTCTGTTTACACTGCAAAACGGTAGATTTATCACTTTTGTAAGCATATCAATTTATAAATTGATATGCTTACAAAAATATATCAATTTTTGTAGAAATTTAATATATCAATTGAATAAATATATCAATTTATAAATTGATATATTTATTCAATTTATAAGCATATAAATTAAAAGCAAACGATGAAAACTGCCATTACAAGCGCATAACACATACTGAACAAGGATTAGCGAAAAACATCCACGATTGCGATTTCGTCACCCCTCTCCGGGGTAAAGGAAAGGGTTTTTGCTTCCGTAAAGGCGAGTACAGTGGTCTCCGACAGTTTTTAAATTCTGTACAGTGGGATCAACTGACGATGTTACCAACAGTAAATTCTAAGTGGGAAGCATTCAAGGAATTAATCGTGGAAACTACTAAAAGTTTCATACCTATTAAGAAATATTGTTCAAGGTTTAGGCCTAAATGGTTGTCAAATGAACTAATGAGACTCGTAACAGAGAAGAAAAATGCATGGGAGGCATATAAATTATCAAGCGACTCAGAAGCCTATGGCAGATATAAGTTAATCTGTAATCAGGTCACAAAGGAGATTCGGCAGGTGAAGGCAGATTACGAGAAATCCTTGGCAAAAGATGCTAAGAAAAACAGCAAGGATTTCTTTACTTATATAAACTCTAAAAGGAAGGGGATGAATCTGATTGGTCCACTTGACATCGATGGTTCGACTGTTGATGATCCTGCTCAGATAGCAAAAAAACTGAATGAGTATTTTGTATCTACATTCACACGAGAGGAATTATTAAGGTTTGAAAATGGTAGAAGGTTATCAAATTGTAGCAGGATACTTAATGATTTTGTAATAACTGAGAGCAAAGTGGAAGAGAAATTGTTGAAGTTAAAAGTAAGAAAAGCACCTGGGGTGGATGGGATCTATCCAGTTATATTAAAGGAGGCGGCAAAGCAACTAAGCAAACCCTTAGCCATAATTATGAGAGCATCCTTGGACTCAGGGGAGGTTCCCACGGACTGGAGATGTGCAAATGTATCCCCAATTCACAAAGGGGGATCGAAGGGTGACAGGAGTAATTACAGACCAGTTAGTTTAACTTATGTTCCGGGTAAAATAATGGAGTCGCTGGTTAAAGATGCATTGCAGGATCATCTAACAGGACTGCAGCAATAATTCAGACACAGCATGGGTTTGTTAAGGGAAAGCCTTGTCTAACAAATTTGATAGGATATTATGATGTGGTTACAAAGGAACTGGATGCAAAAAATAATTTTGATATCATATATTTGGATTTCAGGAAAGCTTTTGACACTGTTGCGCATGGAAGACTATTGTACAAATTGGAGCAGAATGGTATTAAGGGTAAGTTGCTACAATGGATAAAAGGATGGTTGAGTGGGAGAAGACAGAAGGTGGTAATCAATGGGTGCTCTTCGTGGACTAATTTATTAGTGGAGTCCCACGGGGTTCGGTGTGGGATCCACTGTTGTTTTGTATATTTATCAATGATATTGATGAAGGTATATCAGGCTTAATGTTGAAGTTTGCAGATGATACAAAGGTTGGTAGGGTTGTTAATGACAGTAATGGCAGTGTGCTACTGCAACAGGATCTAGATAATTTGGGCAGATGGGCTAAGAAGTGGCAACTGAAGTTTAACCTTGACAAATGCAAAGTACTGCATATGGGTAGAAGTAACCCCAGAGAAACGTACCAACTGTGTGGTACTACACTTAAGGTGGTAGAAAATGAAAAAGACCTGGGAGTAATTGTGCAGGCAGATATGAAGTTTTCTGAGCAATGCAGACAAGCTGCCAGGGCAGGTCATGGGGTTTTGTCAATGATATATGGGAATTTTGCTAGCAGGGAAAAGGAGGTGATTATCCCTCTGTATAAGGCAATGGTCAGGCCACGCCTTCAGTACTGCGTACAGGTCTGGAGGCCTCATTTTAGGAAGGATGTAGATTTACTTGAGCGTGTACAGAGAAGGGCAACAAGATTGGTGAGGGGAATGAAGGGATCCTCTTATCAAGACAGGCTTAAGTTCTGCAAATTGCAGTGGCTGGAGACTAGGCACCTGCGCGGTGATCTGATTGAGGTGTATAAGGCCTTGAATGGGTTCAGCACACTGAATTCTGATGGGATCTTTCCACTTGTTCAGATTACGAACCTAAGGGGGCATAAATTCAAATTACGAAAAGACAGATGTAGAATAGATGTGCGGAAATTTGCCTTTAGCCAGCGGGTGGTTAATTGCTGGAACAAACTTCCATCTGTCGTTGTGGAAGTTGATAGGTTGAATAAATTTAAGGAGGAACTGGACAGGCATTTGGAGGGAATGGTGTGATTTTTTTTTTTTTTTTGTCTGATGCTGCATAAGCTCATACATTTGCTTTCTTGCATCACATGCCACTACTACTACTACCACTACCCACTGAGCGCTGTTTTGACCGGGAAAGATAATTTTTGCCAATGTTTTTTTATGGCGGATAATATTCACGGCGCTTTAAAATTCACATTTTTTTAGGTTTCATTTTATATTAAATCAGTGATCGCGAAACCGCGAATACAGATACTGCGAATAGCGGGGGTTTACTGTATATATATATATATATGTATATATATATATATATATATATTTTTTTTTTTTTTTATTATTATTTATTTTTTTTTTTTTTCGCTCAGTCCCTGTTAATTTTTGTACTAGGTGTTTCAAATTCTTTCACCTGTTTAATCACTACTTCACTTCCACTTTCTACTGTCCCTTAAACTTCTTTTAGTTCAGGCACCATGTGTACTTTTCATTTCCATTTTCACAGACACTTTATTTATTCTACAAACCACACATTATTTCTATCCTTTTGCTTCCTCTACTGCTGCACTGCATGTTTTGGATTATTAGACATACTATAACTTTTGTTATTTTCTTTTTTCTGCTTATTTTGCTTCTTAACTGTTATATAATGTATTTTAATAATTTTGATATTATATTCCTAGCCTATAATAATTTTGATATTATAGCCCAGGAAATTTATCCTGCAGATTTAACCATAGAACACACCAACCCGGATAGCAACATACAAGCTTGCTATCTCGACAGCCAAATCACTATCACCACTGACAATGTTTGCACTCAACATTATGATAAGAGAGAGCATTTTAGCTTCCCAGCTATAAAACTTACCAGTTGGTAAGCTTTATAGCTTCCCAGCTATAAAGCTTACCAACTGGGAAAGCAATTTGGCTAAACATATCCATGGCAACACTATTAGAAATTAAACAAACAGGTTAATACACATCTGCAGTAATCTAGATAACATGACGGAAGCAATAAAAAAACTAATAGATATTCTCATCAAGAATAATGTACCTGTCAGTTACGGCAAACATCATATTAAAGCGGCCATACTTGCGAACCTCAACCTACACCACCCCAACGCCAATCCCAATACACTTATTGAAAATACACTGAACCAGTTTAGAACTATAACACCAATAAATGGACCGTAGCCCATCATTGCCTGTTTGTCTAAAAACCAGTGTCCTTCATCAAACTAAGATAAAGATTATTTCCCAGAGAAATGACTTCCCAATTTTGATTCCCGGGTTTATTGAGCTCAGAAGAGGCTCACACTGTAACCCGGCTGACCAAAAATTCCCAAAAAAAAACAGACAATTTAATAATTGGTAATTTATCAAATTGTATCAAACTCCCAACAACAGAATAATCGTGCTTAAGGTATTAATTTAAACACATAATAACGTTCATATCCCTTCATTTAATTACAAACACAGTATAAAACTTAGAGACGCAGGGTGAAAATTCACATTGAAGGAGGCTGTAAATATGTATATAGCTATCCCCTCGGACGTACATGGGTCGTTATGCCTTAGAAAAGCTATACCGGCCCTTGTCCAGGGGATAGCATTTCCTATATATTTACATTAACACACTTTTTCATTAACATACTTCTTGTGTTTAATCCTACTAACACTTAATGTACTTGTATAAACACATCATTTCATTTATATAGGTTCCTTCTGCCCTCAAATGCATCCCCCCCTACTAACTCAAATAAAAACCTTCTCAAGGTTATCAGAACATTTGCATTGACATAGGACATATCGCCTACAGCAATTTCACCATCACGCCATAGTTAATGAAAAGCGCGGCTGTGCAGTATCATTTAATCAGCACACATAAAACAACCAGAAGGTGGGAATTGATCCCTTTTCAATCTGACCACCACATGCTTTGTGTCGCCTATCCCAGTTTGCTGATTTTGACACTATTTTTACAAAATTTAAATTTAACACATTATCTTTTCTCTTTTATTAGCACTTCCCATTTAATTTCTATTAATTTTTATACAATCACCTAAAAAATAAAATCAGGCAAAACTGGAATGGGGACAACAGAAATGGGTAGGTATGAGACATTCTTTTAGTCTGGCTATCGATCTGCTCAAAGTCCCCGAAGAAGTAGCAGACCGACGACCAAGTGGAAGAATGTTATTTGCAATTTTATTTTCATTTTTTATTTTTATTTCCATTTTCATTAATATAATTTTATATAGGCCTTCCAGGCTAAAGCTGGTTTACTTTTACTAACTTGTTAGTTTGGTCCTTATATACACCCAATTCCCTTCAGATAGATACAGTCAGTCCTCGTATAGTACGATAGTTGTGTTTCTAGAAACCCTCGTGCAATGCAAAATCGTGTAATATAAACAACAGGCCCTATGGGAAAAATAGGGTTAGGTGCTGACCACCCAAGATTGAACACACATTTTTAACCAAAATATTTTTAACCAAACACAATAAATAATCGTTAAAAAAGTACTTACGTATTTTATTACAACTATTACGTAATAAAATATTGCTAATGCTTTTGCTTCTATCGTAAGCAAACTTGTTTTTTGTTTGATTTTCTATCCAAACAGTTGACAGCCATTGCATCTCTTCCAATTCCTTTTGTCTTGATCTAATGGATTTTAAATTACACTTTGAGTTGTTCCTGCTATGAAAGTTGTTTTTATTTTTTCTGCATTCTTTGTAATTCTCGGTGTTGCCTCATTTAGGTCTGTAGCACGTGCAATATCACATGGTCTTTCATTTCGCTCAAAGCGTTTCAGTTTCATATTTTTTCGCTATCGACAGTGGCGGACTGGCCATAAGCCTTACCGGAGAAACCCAGGTGGCCGGTGTGATTTTGGCCATAAACCGCAGTATGAGGCCACTATAAATTTTCCCGGGTAAGAATTTTTGACCCAGTCCGCCTCTGTTTATCGATATCGCTTTTCTTTTTCTCTCTGAATCTGCAGTGTCTTCACCAGGACGCTTCCTTTTCACACCTTTTAAGTATTTTACTCATTTTTAGGGAATAAAGCACAATTACAAAACGAGGCAGCACGCTTGATACACATAAACAAAGCTGTGCGCGTGTAGCAACTGAATAAATTTCATTCAGTTGCTACACCGTAAATGCAGAGATACACTATTAACACCTCACATTTTACTAAAGCACATTTCTAGGGGTTACTACCATAAAACAATAAAAACAATTTCCAGTTGCGTTTCTGCTAGTGGAATCTGTTATAAACTGGTAGTAAACTCGATCTAATTGCATTTGCGATTATACCGATAGCTGGAATTGTGTTGGTTTTTACGTTATTATGGTGAAATGTATTTCCCCTTCACTGATATAAAACACATAAATACATTTTCAGAATCTTCTCTTCATTCCTATCGTGTTGCGTTCAGTTGGGGTGATTCCGCGTTCGACTGCCATTTCTTGTAAACACAAAGGCAAATCGTGCATAAGCGAATTCGGTTCGTGTTATGTAAGATATCGTTCCCCTATTTATAAATCATGTATGATCGAATTCGTGTAATGTAAACACGTGTTATACGAGGACTGACTGTACTATTAAATAAAATTGACTAATATAATTTCATACACGTATAATGCCTAATTGCCCAATGTGCAATAACATTAACGTGCACACCTGACAGGAACCTATTACACTAAACTTTACCAAATATCATTTTTATAGTCTTCAGTAAGAACACAATATATATATATATATATATATATATATTTCAGTATACAGTTTTATCTCCTATCAAATTTAAGTTATAACGTTATGTTTGTGAAATCTAAGTAGTTATAATAGGTAATAAATTTAACTCTCTTTTGCCACCCATGTGGTTCAGACGTGGGTGGCAATTAAGTGCTTGCCCTATGCTTTATGGAGAGCCCACCCTGTTTGAACTTTATATATGAGAGATAGCCTGCCTCCTCATGGTACAAAACAGGTATCAGTTCACACTGCTTTTTCGTGATCATGCTCCTTGGTAGCTGAGAAGCCAGTTGTACAACACACACACACACACACACACACACACACACACACACACACACACACACACACACACCTTACTATGTAACCTCACTACACTTCCTGACTGGATGTACAGAGTTCTGTGTCACAAGAGATATTGTGTGATGTTGAAGGAAACTTTTGGTGCTTCCTTCACCAGTAGAAAATGTCCTTTCTCTGCAGCAGGGGTTGGAAATCTGTGGCTTCCAAGCCTCATGCAGCTCTTTGAACATATAACTGCTGCTCTTTAACCTTTAGCCCACATGTATGGCAAGCACAGCGGGAGCAGGGGCCGATGTGAATATAGCATTAGTTTCCACGCAAGCCTCAAACACTTTTCAGTTTAGTTTGCCTGCATATCGCGAGCATTAATAAATAATATTATTTATTAATGATTATTTGATTATTTATTAATAAATAATCATTAATAAATAATATTTCAAAATACAGTCAAACTTTCCTATAACGAATTCGATAAATCCAGCGAAAAAATTCATTATACAGATATCTTTTTTATTGGAAATTGTTATCTAATTAGAAAATGAAAACGAATATACATTTATTTTGAATGTATTTTATTTCAAAAACATACTTATTTAAATTATGTTTACACAATTTTTGCCAGTAAGTATCACTAATTTAAAAAATCAGTAATTTTTGTTTGCGTAGTACAATTAAAAAATTGTACCACCCAGTGCTCGCATTAAATTCTGTATGTCCAAGGGACTGTGCAAATTTCAGAGGTTGTTGCTTAATCATTGGACCTGATATTGGTATATTCTTTTCATGTATCATTTGCACCCATTTTAGAACAGTTTTCTTCTGATTCTCAAAGAAAACCTTACATTTATTCCGAGCATTATAAACATTATCAGGAACATTTTCACAAAACCGTAGACCCCAACGAACCGTTTTAAAACTGTGAATCATTTCTTTGCTAGTCCTTAAAAGCAAGTGTTCTATTAGGTAAACATTTAAAGAATAAACCCATTTTGTCAGCATTAAAAACCTCCTTAGTTCATATTCTTCCAAAATCTTCTTTAAGGTATCGTTCCTCCTACTGTTGCAATCTTCTTCCAACACTTTCTCCGTGAATAACCTTTTCCACAATTCTGTGGCACTTCTTAAATTTATCTAACCACCCAGTGCTCTCATTAAATTCTGTATGTCCAAGGGACAGTGCAAATTTCAGAGGTTGCTTAATTATTGGACCTGATATTGGTATATTCTTTTCATGTATCATTTGCACCCATTATAGAACAAATTTATCAACATCTTCGTATACACACAACTTAATTTGTTTCTTGTCTGCTTCTCCTTCCGTTGCATTTAAAATTGATTCTCTATTTTTTAAAATCATAGATAAACTTCTTGCAATTATGCCTTATATCTCTGCAATATCTTTTTTTTTTTAACACCTTGGTGGTCAGTATCATGAAGAATCTTGACTTTATCATTAATACTTAAACACTTTCTCTTTGACTCTCTCTTTAAATTTTTTTAAAGAGAAATTTCTCTTTAAATTTCATTCTTAGAGAATGAAATTTAAAAAATTTCATGAAAACCACTACTGGGAGTCCAGTTAGATGAGAATGGACATATACAAAGACTATCATAATGATTCACAGGAAGATCTCGTGGTACGGTTAAGGTGAGAAGCAAATGTCACTTAGTAGGCGTTACTAAAACCAACTATCGAAGCATTCTATGTAATGCTGCCGTAGCATGCTAAAGGTTTACCTGCAGTGAATTTAGTTTTCTCCTTAGCCAACATCAATTTACAGATCTACCCCATTTATTGCAAAGTTCATGACCAGAAAGAAAATAAGAAAGATTTCAAGAAAATCCATTTGGTTTTATAACTGTAACAAAAAGGAAACAAAGACCCTGGTGCCCATTAGCACCTGGTTGATTCCAGGTGCTAATGGGCAAATTCAGCGAGAAAGGAGGCCATATTATTTGAGCAGCTGTTTAACAGTAAATGCTTGAAAACCTTTAAAAATGCTTTTGCTAATTTTTTTTTAAAAATTCGTTATAGAAAGACTAACACTTTACTATATGGGGTTGATTTTACATATAATTTCATTTCAAGCTTGCAATGCTTTGTGAAAAAATTCATAATATAAAGAAATTCGTTAAATAGAAGTTTGCAGTAGAGAAGTTCCACTGTATGTATATTTTTTTTTAATAAAACACCTTCTCACTCTATTCCGTTCCTTAAAAAACTCCCCACCCTCCTCAGCTTGAGCTGAGGTGTGGCTCTTTGGATTCGTTTTTTTTTTTTTTTTTTTTAATTAGATCAAAAATGGCTCTTTACTCAAAAAAGGTTGCCTGCTTTGCAGTATGCACTGTCAGAATGCCATAGAATAGTATGCACTGTGCAATTCTGAGTCATAATCCCACCCTTTATTATTCTGCTTGTAATTTCAGAATAATGGCACCTTCGGGGATTTAAGGTGCCGTTATTTCAGTTTTTCCGTTATCTAGAAAGTTTTATTTTTAATATACTTAATGCAGAAATAATGAAGCTAAATAATAGAGAGAGATTAAGAATGCAATTTTATTAACTGCACATAAAATGCATAAACATGTTGATGAGCCAGTGTTATTAATGTTATTCTGCCCTTAACACACTCCTACTTGCATCCCATTCTATTTTCTTTATTATATCAAGTTTAGTCTGCACAGGTAGCACTGCCGTATTGTCACTCTCCTCCCCACACCGGGATTTTTTTGGGCTTTTTTTTTCACTCCTTAGCTGAGTTAGTCGGTCTGAGTTGTAGATAGCAAGGTCCGCCCCCAGAAACATGAGTTTTTTGTCCAGCAAAACAGGCAAATCAACCAGAGAACACACTCAATTTACAGACACAATACACATGGGTATATGTAAGAAATTACCGGGTGACCCTAATGTAATAGTTTGGATTATATCAAGTTTGTTACTAAGCTTTAATGTTGTTCTTCTCTGTATGGGGTTTATTAACTTTAGGAGCTGTAGTGAGGGGTTTTTAATTTAAAATAAATGTACAACTGCGGTATAATCCGTGATATCAGTACAGAATTCACTTTCAAAATGGTTAACGTAAACAAATACAGTGAACGCGTGACTTGACATGTATTTTTTGTCACTGCAAGACATCTGCACTGTATGTAAACATCCAGTTCGATGTGCCGTTAGCTTGAATGTTCTGTTATTTGGGGTGCCATTGTTTCGACAGTCTACTGTACAGGCACTCCCCGGCTTATGTAATATTCAACTTTACGTACCTTTTTGCCAGCTGGTGCAAACTTAAAAAAATCGTGGAAACATATTTTACATCCTCTAGGAATAAATGGAGGTATGTGAATCACATAGGAACCCATAACCGGAAACGTCACCGTAAGTCGGTACATGGCGCTGTTCATCAGTTCGCGAGAGGGAAAATTTCTGGCTTACTCATTCAAGCAGTAGTCGCCACACGAAGAGCATGCATCGATATGCAAACTATGAGCTGGCAGACATGCACCTAGTGTACAGATTAGCAGAGGGCCCACACAGTGTGCACCCCATGCGGCACAACATTGCTTCGCAATACATATGTGGGCAGGTATGGTCGGTGACTGCTTAGTTGGCCCATACCTGTTACCATCCTGCATGAACTCCGCTAAATATCGGATCTTTCTTGAACAAGTTCTACCAGGGTTACTTGACGATGTTCCAGCAAATATGAGACACAACATTTGGTTTCAACATGACGGGGCGCCTGTCCATTATGGAAGGTGTGTTCGTGACCATTTGAACAGGCGTTTTGGGCGTCGATGGATTGGCCGTGGTGGACCTGTTGCCTGGCCCCCATGCTCACCTGATTTATCGAGCCTTGATTTCTTTCTGTGGGACCCTCAAATCTATTGTGTATGAATCGCCTGTCGAGACGGAAATGGATCTCATGGCAAGACTCATCTTTGCTGCTTCTACTGTCAAAGAAATTCCAGGTGTGTTCGACCATGTCCGCCAATACATGCTGCGTCGGTGTCACGCATGCATCACGTCTCGTGGTGGAACTTTCGAGCATCTGTTGTAACATCATGTAATGCATCCATCTTGTATTCCATTGTTAATATTATTTCAAATAAATGTTTGCCACTAATTACTGTCTTGTCATTTCTGCTTCTTGTGCCTCTGCTACTACTTTCCCGTGACATTTCCGATTATGGGTTCCTATGCATTTCACATTCCTTTATATGTTACCTACCTCCCCTAAACGTTTGTACCAAAATTTTTGAGACACCCTGTATTGACTGGAAATCATATCTATAGTTTTGCCGAGGCACCTTCATAGCCAGGTGGGAAGGAGCAGCAGTGCGTAGCACACGCTTCTTGATTAGACCGGGGTTCGAGCCCGTCACCACCAAATATGGAGAATGCAGAAAGGTCAGGAATGACCACCGCATACCGGAGCAATATGGCCTTAGTTGTTAATGCTCCTAAAAAACCAAATAACAAACAAGATAGTTTTGCCGATGATAGCACATTGCATTCCACTTTCCATTTTGAGAAACTTTGTCCTGCTCAATAAGCTTCAACTTCTCGAATATCCGCTACAAATTTCTTAAATGCTGATCTCCAGGTAATTCTACAGTGGGGCAAAGACAAGTTAGTTGATATCAATTTTTGTAAAACTCTGTCCTGTCTTATATCTCGCAAAAAGGATTTTTCTGGTCCTGTGCTTATCTTTGGTGACACTTCGATTTCTAGGCAAGTTGATATATCTCATTTGGGGATTACCCTGACTTCTAATCTCTCTTGGCACAGGCACAATACAAATATTGCTTCATTTGCATAAAAAAAAAACTTGGTTTTCTCATTTGCTCTCTTTACTTTTCTTCCAAACAGCTGTTCACTCTGTACAAATTGCAAATCCGCCCTACCATGAATATTTTTCGCACATCTGGTTCATTGCCCCCAAAACCTCTCTCAGGCTTCTAGATTCCATTCAGAAGAGGGAAGTTAGGTTAATTAATGACTCATCTCTATCAGAGTCTCTCCCTCGCTGTCTCATAGACGTGCTCTTCGTGGACTAATTTATTAGTCCACGATGCATACCTTTTCTACAGATACTTCCATGGGCACTGTTCTTCTGAATTAGCTTCTATAATTTCCACTCTTTCTTTCAAAACAGTCCGAACACATGCCGCCACCAGCCAAAATCCATTTACTGTGCAACTTCAAACTCACAGAACCAACTTTTCATCTTCCTCGTTTATTTATGAACTGGATGCAAAAAATAATTTTGATATATATTTGGATTTCAGGAAAGCTTTTGACACAGTTGCGCATGGAAGACTATTGTACAAATTGGAGCAGAATGGTATTAAGGGTAAGTTGCTACAATGGATAAAAGGATGGTTGAGTGGGAGACGACAGAAGGTGGTAATCAATGGGTGCTCTTCGTGGACTAATTTATTAGTGGAGTCCCACAGGGTCGGTGTGGGGTCCACTGTTGTTTTGTATATTTATCAATGATATTGATGAAGGTATATCAGGCTTAGTGTCGAAGTTTGCAGATGATACAAAGGTTGGCAGGGTTGTAATGACAGTAATGGCAGTGTGCTACTGCAACAGGATCTAGAAAATTTGGGCAGATGGGCTAAGAAGTGGCAACTGAAGTTTAACCTTGACAAATACAAAGTACTGCATATAGGTAGAAGTAACCCCAGAGAAACATACCAACTGTGTGGTACTACACTTAAGGTGGTAGAAAATGAAAAAGACCTGGGAGTAATTGTGCAGTCAGATATGAAGTTTTCTGAGCAATGCAGACAGACTGCCAGGGCAGATTGTGGGGTTTTGTCAATGATATATAGGAATTTTGCTAGCAGGGAAAAGGAGGTGCTTATCCCTCTGTAGAAGGCAATGGTCAGGCCACGCATTGAGTACTGCGTACAGGTCTGGAGGCCTCATTTTAGGAAGGTGTAGATTTGCTTGTGCATGTACAGAGAAGGGCAACAAGATTGGTGAGGGGAATGAAGGGATCCTCTTACCGGGAGAGGCTTAAGTTCTGCAAATTGCAGTGGCTGGAGACTAGGCACACCTGTGCAGTGATCTGATTGAGGTGTATAAGGCCTTGAATGGGTTGACCATGCTGAATTCTGATGGGATCCTTCCACTTGTTCAGATTACGAACCTAAGGGGGCATAAATTCAAATTAAGAAAAGAAAAATGTAGAATAGATGTGCAGAAATTTGCCTTTAGCCAGCGGGTGGTTAATTGCTGGAACAAACTTCCTTCTGTCGTTGTGGAAGTTGATAGGTTAAATAAATTTAAGGAGGAACTGGACAGGCTTTTGGAGGGAATGGTGTGATTTTTTTTTTTTTTTGGCTGATGCTGCACAAGCTCATACACTTGCTTTCTTGCATCACATGCCACTACTACTACTATTCATTCAACTGCCGTTTTCTGGAACAACCTTCATTCATATGTCTTTCCTGAAAATTGCAGTCTACAGAAGTTCAAGTCTAATGTCAACAAATATCTTCTCTCGTCTTCTCAACCTCCAACCCAAGCACAATATTAAGTACAGTGGTACCTTGGTTTGCGAGCATAATTTGTTCCGGAAACGCGCTCGTAATCCAAAGCACTCGTATATCAAAGCGAATTTCCCAATAAGAAATAATGGAAACCCAGATGATTTGTTCCAAAACTAAAAAATATTCATATACTGTAAAAATGATTAATACAAAATACATACATACTTTTTTTATGTTTTTAATATTTAAATTTAATATACATAAAGCAATCGAATTTATTAATTATTGGGTAGGACGACTTTCACTGTCACTAAAGGAATCACTGCTGTCTGTTGTCTTTTTATTTTTGTGCGACTTTAACAAGGAACCTATCCAATGACACTTGCTTTTGCCTCCTTTTGATTATTTCACGGAAATATAACATTGCATTGTCGTTAATTGATTCATCGCTCGCACTATTACAAAATGAGGAGGTTCGCGTGTAGCAACTGAATAAACAACACCGTAAAGGCAGAGATACACTATTAACACCTCACACTCACATTTTACTAAAGCACATTTCTAGAGGGTACTACCATAAAACAATAAAAACAATTTCCAGTTGCGTTCCTGCTAGTGGAATCTTTTATAAACTGGTAGTAAACTCGATTTAATTGCATTTGCGATTATACTGATAGCTGGAATTGTGTTGGTTTTTACGTTATTATTGTGAAATGTGTTTCCCCTTCACTGATATAAAAAGCATAAATACATTTTCAGACTCTTCTCTTCATTCCTATCGTGTTGCGTTCGGTTGGGGTGATTCTGCGTTCGAATGCCATTTCTTGTAAACACAAAAGCGAATTCGGTTCGTGTTATATAAGATATAGTTACCGTATTTATAAATCGTGTATGGTCGAATTCGTGTAGTGTAAACACGTGTTATACGAGGACTGACTGTACTCATATTGCAAGACCTCGCTTGTTTATCAAGTTAAAATTTATTAAAACTTTTTGCTCGTCTTGCAAAACACTCGCACACCAAATTACTCGCAATCCAAGGTACCACTGTACTATAGATTCTAATACCCCTCGTGTTTTGGGGTTGTCATTAAAAAAAAAAAAAAAAAAAAAAAAAAGTTGCGAGTGCTGCATAAGCATTTTGGGAAATTCCGACTTATATAGAGTTCCGCGGAACGCATCCCTTACATAAGTCATGGAGTGACTGTACTTGCTGAGTAAAACCTGTCACACAGAATGCAAAGATTGCATGACGACATATGATAGCTGCTGGTGAACCCCAATCCTGGTTTCCCGTCTAAACAGATTGTCTTATCTCGCATCCATAATCAAGTATAACTCCCTTCTCATCCTCTCAACACATTTCGCATCCATAATCAAGCATAACTCCCTTCTCATCCTCTCAACACATTTCTCTTCTATTATTTTTATTTATTTATTTTATTGTACTTTGTTGTTTATTTATTATTATTATTATTTATTTATTTTTATTTTTTTTTTTTTTGAGGGTTTGCTCTCTGGAACCTCTCGAGTCCTAGTGAGAAACCTGGCACCATATATCAATGAATGGTACAGATGGCCTGCCTCCTCATGGCAAAGGATACAAACTAGCCAGTAAATTTCCAGGTGATTTTTTGCTGGCTGGCTGCTATGTATCCGTTTGTACATCTATGCAGAGATGCTACAGACACAGATGGCGTGGAAGATTTTAGGGTAATTCTGGGGAACTGCTTAGACAGAAATACATGCACATACCTGAACTTAAATGAGTTATGATGAGATGTACAAAAGTTTTTAGTAAATGTTCTGAAAAATAAATTTTATGTTCTAGTCAGTTCACTGCTTTCCTCTTCCTCATATAATTTTGATGGGTTTTACCTAAAGTTGATTGAAGATTTTATTATAAAAAATTTAATATTGAAAACAAGAAATATCATTTACATGGGTAATGGCAGAAAAAATTTAAGCTTCTGAAATAAAATTCACTAAATGTGCTATATTTCTTCAGCTGAATATTATGTAAAATTCACTAAAATATGTAATTGTAGATTTAGTGTTGACAGAAAGCTCAGTCATATTGGACTCTTAATTTCATTGATTAATACATGTTCACAAAAAAACAGGAAGCAGTTTATAACCCGTCCGTAATTATACCTGAAATTATGTTTCATCTCCAGTGGGTAAATGTTCTTTGATCAGCAAATGGCAAAAAATATATTGTGAGATGAAAATGAAGTCCAGCAAACATTCCTGAAAACTCTCTCTCTCTCTCTCTCTCTCTCTCTCTCTCTCCGTAACACACCAGCTCATGCAGCTTCTACATCCTCTAGGGGTTCATATTATACTAAAAAAAAAAAACCCCTTTTCTGTCTAATTCATTTAAGTTCAAAACATATTAGCATTAGCAAAGGCATATGATGCAAAAAAGCAAGCTTATATAGCATCAGTCAAAAAAAAATAAAAAAACCTTCCCCATTTCACCCATCTATTCACTCAAAATGCTTGTCTAGTTCTGCTTATGTTACAACAACTATTTAAGTTGTCGAACTTCACTACAAGAGAATGATGTTTGTTCCAACTATCCACTGGTGATATTATGGCTTATGTTACCCATTTATGGACAAATTCAATGGAAAAGTTTGGTGAAACACAAACAGTTGCTCTTGACATTTCAAAGGCTTTCAATCATGTTTGGCATAAAGGTCTTCTAAACAAGCTTCCATCTTATGGTTTGCCAACTGTTTTGTATTCTGTACATCTATTCTACAATTGTCTTTCCTCATTTTGAATTTATGTCCCCTCAGGGTAGTAATCTGAGCAAGAGGAAGAATCCCATCAGCATTGAGCATGCTCAAACCATTCAAGTCTTTATTCACCTCTATCAGGTCACCTCGCAGGTGCCTAGTCTCCAGACAATGTAATTTGCAAAACTTAAGCCTTTCTTCGTAAGAGCAACCCTTCGTTCCATTCATTAATCTTGTTGCCCTTCTCTGTACTCATTCCAGCTACTCTACATGAGGCTTCCTAAAATGAGGCCTCCAGACTTGTATACAGTACTCAAGGTGTGGCCTGACCATTGCCTTATACAAGGGGACAATCACTTCCTTATCCCTGCTAGCAAAATTCCTGTATATCATTGACAAGACACCATGAGCTACTCTTACAGCCTGTCTGCACTGCTCAAAGAACTCCATATCTAACTGCACAATTACCTCCAGGTCCTTTTCACTCACTACTACCCTGAGTGTAGTACCACACAGTTGGTACATTTCTCTGGGATTACTGCTACCCATATTCAATACTTTACATTTCTCAATGTTAAATTTCAATTGCCACCTCTCAGCCCATCTGCTCAACTTATCCAGAAACTGTTGCAGTAGTGTACTATCATTACTGTTATTAATCACCCAGCCAATCTTCATAACATCTGCAAACTTAGACATTAAACCTGCTATACCTTCATCCATATCATTGATAAATACAGAAAACAACAATGGGCCCGACACCGAACCCTGGGGGACTTCACTAATAATATTAGTGCACAATGAGCAGTGTCTGTTAATTTCCACTCTCTGTCTTCTCCCACTTAACCATCCTTTTATCCATTGTAGCAGCTTGCCCTTAATGCCATACTGCTCCAATTTGTACAGTAGCCTTCCATGTGCAACAGTATCAAAAGCTTTCCTAAAATCTAAGTATATGATATGAAAATTATTTTTTGCATCCAGTTCCTTTGCGATCACATCACAGGATCCAATCAAATTTGTTAGACAAGACTTCCCCTTAACAAACACATGCTGTGCCTGAACTATAACTGCAATCTTGTCTAGCTGATCCTGAGTTGCTTCTTTAACCAGTGACTCTTTTATTTCACCTGGAACAGAACTTAAACTAGCAGGTCTGTAATTACTCGTGTCACCCTTTGAACATTTTTTGTGATTTGGAGACATATTTGCACATATTCAGTCCCTGGGTACGTTCATATGGGCTTCCTCGGACATATTCAGTCCGAGGAAGCTTTCATAATTAGGGCTAAGGGTTTGCTTACTTCCTTTGCTACTTCCTTTAATATTAATGGATAACTTCCATCCATATGTTCATTTATAAGTTTTTTTGTTTCTATATTTGCAATTATGTAGTATATCAGGAATGAATAAACAAATATTCTTACAGTAATTTGAGACTTATTCTTGATTAAGGAATTTCTGGAACCAATTTATTCTTTATAGTGGGAACTTGTGTATCATTAACAAAACTCTATGAGCATTCTAGCAGCCTGTTGTACTGTTCAGAGAACTCATATGAGACTAGAATTATCCCCAAGTCTTTAATTGAAAACTACCTTGAGTTTGGTGCTATTGAAATGGTATCTTATTCTTTTTATTACCTTGCATTAATCCTCAATTCCGTTTTTCAGGCTATCTGCTTAATTTATCTAGTTATTCTTGAAGTAGCATATTCTGATTAATGCTATAATGTCTTTATCTTTGACATTAAACTTGAAATATGCATATTAGTATCATTAATAATTTAGTAAAAAAATTAAGAGGTCCAGTCCTAAACACCTTCGGACTCCTCTGATAACATTAGGTTATAAAGAGCAGTGGCCATTTATAATTGCCCTCCATCTCCTACTGCTGATCCATTCCTTTTTCCATAGTAGTAACTAGCCCTAACAGCCCTAACACCACATTTGTATAATTTATTGCTGTAATCAGAAATATCAAAAGTCTTTACTTAAGTCTGCATTTGATTATTTTTTTTTTCATTCAGTTCCTTTGTAATAACATCATATTTGCTAATCAGATTGGTCAGGCAAGGCCACTCCTTAACAAATCCATTCTGCAATTGCTTCTAGCTCCATACCTATTATTATGATCTTACATATTATTTTACATGGCACAGAAGTGATACAGGATCATTTCTTTTTTTTCTTCCTTCCTTTATCATAAATCACTCCCTGTTAGTATTAGATGAGACTGCTGACATCCCTTTCTTTAAAAACCTCTTCGCATATGGATATAGGTGCACATTATTTTTTCATTTGTCAGCATTCTGTGCATGAAGGTTAATAGTTTTGCTGTTCATATCAATTAATTTGATTCTACTTTTTTTTTTTCTTTTTTTTTTTTCACTTTAATGTTGTGGCTTGAGTAGGCAACATGCTAATATTTCCCAAGAACAATTGTTTTCTCACAAATAATTTTTAAGAGGAAACAGAATATACTGTAAAGCCACATAAAAACAAAATCCAACAGATTTCTCCTTTCTTTAAAAATTTACAGATTAAAAAATATCTCTTTAAAGTTAATATACTTACAAGACTCTGCACCTAAGACGCACCCTAATTTTGGTACAGAAAATTTAAGAAAAAAAACTTGAAAAAAATTTATTGTTAATACAATGGAAATTTAAAATTCAATAAAAATAAAACTCAAACGCCAATAAAGAAAGGTATAAGATTATTACTGTTATTATTTTAGTATTATTCAACTTCAGATTTATTATGACTTGATCATCATTATCCTCAACATCATCATTATCATCATCCTCTTCACTAGTATCACTGTCACTCTCATACAATGAATGATCATTAGCACAATCCATTGCATTACTTATACCACATTTTTTACAGGACTTGACCACAATTTCAGTCTTAACGTCATGCCATGACTTCAGCACCCATTCCAGTCACACATTTGTGCTATTGATGGACTTTTCATCCTTCCCATAGGCGTCGTATCATGGTTCCCCTCTACCATCCATTTATTCCATTGCTCCCAGTGTTATTCTTGAATGGCTTATTGATGCTGATATCTAATGGCTGTAACTTGGAAGTTGAGCCACCTGGAATTACCACCAGTTCTGTGTTCATCATTTCGGCCAATTTGATGTTTTCAGTCCTACATGCTCTAAATTGATCCCATACTAATATTGCATTTTTACACAGTAGTCCACCAGGACACTTCTACCAAACCTTTACAAACCAGTCCTTGATACATTCTGTATCCATCCATCCCTTCGGTTGTACAAGTACATGAATTCCATTTGGCAGTTTACCTTTCAGTAAAGTTTTTCTTTTAAAAATTAACATTGGCAGAACTTTGTTCCTTCAGCACAGCAAGTTAAAACTGTGGTGTAGTGTGTCTTTTCATGTCCAGTGGTTTTACCAGTTATAGATTTTTGTCCTTTCAGATTTACAGTTTTATTGGATGGTACATCAAAAGTCAATGGAATTTCATCGATATTCCCGATTTGGCTAAGTTCTTAGTTGCTTCATTTTCTAGCATTAAGGACAAATTTATGGAAATCTAATATTTTCTATTCGTACTCAGCAGGCATTCTCTGGGCTATTCTAGTTCTTGTGCCTAAACTTAACCCGTTTCTTTTCATGAAGCCAGTTCCTTTAAAGTTGTGTATTCCAATATCAGCCGCTCATTTCTGTGCTTCTACTATTATCATTTTAGTACTCAATGCAATACCCATCTTTCTAAGTTCCGTTATCCGACTACACAAGTTTTCTTCCAAATTTGTCCACTTAGGTGGAATTTTATGAAGGTGTACTTTGTTTTATCAGCTTCTTGTAATAAAACTTCCTGCTTTCTCCATCGACAAATCATCTTGGTAGATGGTGGTCCGAAATTTTGTTCTGCTTCTCTGTTCCCATGTCTTTGGCATATTGTGCTATTCTTAGCTTGAATCCAATAGTATAATTTTGCATTCTTGATGCACCTGCAATTGATTAGGGCTTAAATGTATAACTGGAATCCACACGTTACTCCAACAACAGTCTGGTAATTACTGAAAAGTGTACTAACATTTAGTCGTTAACTACTATACTTTGCTGTATTGCTACTTTCGGCTTCTAAGACACGGCGATTTTTTAAGGTATTTATAAGGGGGAAAAGGTGCATCTTATAAGCCGACAAATACAGTAAGTAAAATTTTGTCAGTGTTATATATGATTCACTTTAAAAATTATTTATTTATTTATTTTTTTAACATCAGGAACTGAAAAAGATAGAGAAAATTAAAGAAAAAGAAGCTAAACGAGTTTTAAGAGAAGAAGCAAAATGGAAAAGGAAACTTCAGAAAGAGCAGCATAAAGAGAATAAGCAACAAGAACGATTAAAAGCAAAAGCATTAAGGGTTCTAGAGAAACAAGAAAAGAAGGAAATAGAACAAAAATTAAGAGAGGAGAAAATGCAGTTCAAGCAACAAAAAAAAGAGAGAGCAGAAAAAGAACGTTTAGAGAAACAACAGCAGAAGCAGCAACTGTTAGAGTAAGTGTGTTTTCTGTGTAAATTCTCAGCTTTTCTTGAGTATGACAGAAAAAAAATACTAAAGTTTATTTTAATTTAATCTCTCTTTTTTTTTAGCTTACTTTGCAGCTTACAAAATTGGAATCTTTTTTCCAAAAGAGTATCTGTTTGTAGCCGAGTGTTCAGGAGCGGGAGTGCATTAGCACACGCTCTTTGAGTAGACCAGGGTTCAAGCCTCTGACTGCTGAATACGGTCGATCTGCCAACCCGCACTGGACCAGCGTGGCAGACTAAGGTCCATTTCCCTCAGCATGAATTGTTGAGGAGCCTTCCATCCTGCAGTGGGTTTATAATGGCTGCACTTGACCTTTTTTTTTTATCTGTTTGTATCAGTCTTGTTTTCCCTCTGTACCTCTTTGAGAAAGTTGATATCTTTCCTATAATAACGGGGCTTCTGTAACAATATACTGTATTCAAAATGTGGTTTGACCATTGATTTGTAGACAGGATAATCACTAATTAATTTCTACTAACAGAATTTGTGTATATCATTGTAAGAACCCATAGTTCTTCATATAGCTTACTACACTGTTGAAAGAACTTCATATCAGACTATATTATAATCCCAAGGTCCTTTTCTTCTCAGTAGTGCTGAGTATGCAAATCCACAGTTGATAAACTTGGGGCTTCTGTGACCCAGATGTAAAGCCTTGCATTTACTATCACTAAACCTTAATTTACCATTTTCTTTATGCCACTTGTGTAACTTGTCTCGTTGTTGTGGCAACAAATCCTGATTCTTGTTTACAAAATTTGAATATATGCTGACAACCATGGATTCAAATTTATAACTGTGCTCAACTTAATATCATTGCAAATTTTGACATGTTATACTTTTTTTTTTTTTTTTTTTTTTTGACTTATTGTGCCATTATCAGTGTCATTAATGAAAATTGAAGCAACAAGGGCTCTAGCACAGGTCCCCATGGGGACTCCTGACATTGGTCCATTTCAAATATTGCCCATTTATAAGTCTTCTACCTGCTAGCTAAGCTTTTATTTGCTGTGACAGCACACATTTTATTTAATATTGTATTTCTCCAACTTATGTAGAAGATTCACGTGACAGTATAAGTAAATTGTATGTAATTCTTCTTCCGTTTCTTTTGTGACTACCTTATACCTTGCCACCTGGATCAAAGAACAGCTTCCATTAACAAAACCATGTTCTCTGTGCTGCATTCCTCATCATAATTTATCTTGCCACAAACATATAGCCCTGTAGTTTCCTGGATCACTTTTATTCCATCTGGAACTTCAACAAACTATAAGGGTGTTTTCATTATACTGGACAGTATTGAATTTTGTTCCTGAATAAAATGGAATGTGTTATCTGTGTTTTCTAAGTCTCTGAGTTCAAAAATCACATTATATTATTTTTGGCAACCAACGCTCTTCCATAATATACAATTCTCTTTTTTCTAAAGCATTTCTTTATCAATGTTTTATCAAACAACACCCATAGCTGCCAGCTCTGCAGATTTGCAATTAAGAATCAGTCTTTTTGACTCAGTTCGACCCAGTTCTTTTTCTTTTTACAAAAAATAAAACTGCATTAAAATTGGAATTTAAAAAAAAAAAATTAATAAATTTTTTTAATGAATACAGCCATGATAAACACTTGAGAATAGTTTGCTGTAATTGTTCAGTTAACTATAAAAAACACACATGCACTAACAACCTTATTCCACAGGTTTTTATTTCTAATGCAATACATATAATACAACCCAGGGATGATATCCTCTCGATTTAGAAAGCATTAAAGATTAATAAAAGAACTTAAGTTTATTAAAAACTAATATTATTAATTTTTATTTTTACTGAAAATAAATTACATTGTTTCCTCTCCTAACTCATGTTGTCAATAGAGTATATTTTGGCTTGTAAAAATGCAAGCCAAAACACTACTCTTCCATCTCAATAAATTAGTAAAGGCTGCCTTCTATGTCAATCACAGTTACAAAAGACAAGTGCAGAGACAACATGTGTTGAATGTCAGAACACGTTTATAAACACCTTATGGTAAAACTTCATAAGTTATTTATATATGGGGGACAATTGTTAGTACAAGTTTACACATACTATCTAGTGATTGGTATACTGATATAATCCAATGAAGTTTTACAACTTCAAATACCGAATGCAGTCATACAAGAAGCTGTATGAATTTAGAAAGAATTAATGTATGCATTCCTTGGTTTTGATACTGACAAGTGCATTCTGAAGTACAGGCAACCCCCGTATGACACTGTACTTCTACAACACTTTCACTCTAACACGATTGATAAATTGCGACAATCTTTGCACAACACGGTACGGTACTTCTACAAGGTTTTGCTCTAACATGGTTTGAGAATTGCTGCAAATCTTGCATAACACGGTATTTTTGAGCTTTTGTTCTGGGAAAATCCTACTGTTATGTTAAATGTAATTTTCAACGTTTCCATTCCTTTTTGTGAATCCCTGCTGTTGACTCGTTAGTTTTTATCGCCTTTGTGATATTTTTCTAAAGCGCATTTCTGGAGTTCACTACAATAAAACAGAAACAATTTGCAGTTTCCGGTTTATTGGTCTTATCTGTTAGTGTAAGCAATTATAAACGGGTAGTAAACTCGATCTTCTTGCATTTGCTATAGCACCGATAGCTGGAATTCTGTGGGTTTTCACGTTATTATGGTGAAATGTGTTTCCCCCTTCCATGAAATATTCAATCATATAAAAAACATAAATAAATTTTCAACAACTCATTACTCTGTATCGTGTTTCTTGCAACTTGTGCGTGCCGCGTTCTTTGTTATTAATTGCTTATCATTTTTACTATTGTAAAAAAAAAAAAAAAGTCAGTAAACAGCAATATCAATTAGAATGTACATATTACAGCACGTATTAATTAAGCTATGTATATAGGCATAAATTTATTTTTATTTTGCTAACTGGAAAATATTCTTCTGATTTTCACATATCATTTAAAGCGGGGTCCACTGTATTTTGTTGGGAGATCCCTAACCCAGGGATCTCCCAACAAAGTATTCTCTGCTATTGAACTTTTGCTTGTTTGAGGCCATAAAAAATAATTGTGACTTCGGACAGTGCAGTTCATGACTTTTAAAGAGAGCAGAAGGTACATGAAATCTAGATGCTGCAGAAGAGATTGTGCTAAGCAGCGATGAAGAGGAAGAAAATTGAATGAACGTACATTATCTGACATATAAGTATCACAGTTCATAAGGTAAGACATTTGTTCAGTTATTATTATTTAAGTTACTACAGGAATCCCTCGATTAGTGCGATTAATTGGTTCTGCAAAAATGGCGCACTATGCGAAATCGTGCTAATCGAAGTTGATAATCAATACAAAATATGTTCCAAGACCTACAATGTACCAATCAATATTTTTGAAAATACGTTTTTTTTTTTTGGCAATTTAATGTACAGCAGTATAAAAGCAAAGGATAATTATAAATATTTGCAGTACAGTAATCAAAAGTTTATTGAAATTAAAAAATTACAATATATAACTCACTTTATAAAATATTTCAAAAGGCTGGTTTCCGCAGACTTTTCTTTCTTCCTTTCATCATAAATTTGCTTGTATAGATACACATCTTTTTCAATGTCCCTGCAAATTTGCATACTGTGCTCGATATCTGGGTCTGCATCCATGATTAGTTGTTCAAATTTTCAGCTGCGCGAAATATTCCTTCAAGTTCTTTTAATGTTAACTTCTTTTCTTGAACATTTTCTTCCTCACAAATTTCCACCTCATCATATGCTCGTTGTTCATCAATATTAAGGAGGTGAGAATCGCTTAATTGTTCTGAATGTGTTTCCAGCAATTCGCGAACATCACTGTTGTTGATTTCATCAAAGCCTATAGATCTCTTTTTTTCCAATATTTGCTATTTCATCAATAACAGTGTTGACATGAGTGAAACTACAGAAATCATTTGCGCAATGTGGCAAAATATGCTTCCAAACTGCTCTCATATTGTTGGATGTTACTTCAGACCATGACTCCATGAATATTGTCTATTGCTTTCCTGATGTTGTAATTCTCCAAAATTCAACTAAAGAAACTGCATCATCTCCAGTTGTTGCTTCAGTTACTTGCGCAAATGTTCTGCAAAAATAATAGGCCTTAAAAGTAGCGATTATGCCTTGATCCATAGGCTGCAAAAGACTTGTTGTATTTGGAGGTAAAAAAATAACTTTCACGTTTTCACACAAATCAGAAAGTGCTGTTGAGTGGCTTGGGGCATTGTCTAAAATTAATAAAATTTTGAATGCAAGATTATTTTCTTCACAGTAGGCCTTAACTTACGGACAAAAATAGCTAGGTAGGCTTGCTTTATTAAAACCTTTACCGAAAGATCTGGGTGTTTCATTTCTATAGATAACCATGGGTTTTAATTTCAGATCGCTTTTTGCGTTGCTTCCCAATAAAAGTTCCAATCTTTGGAAACTTTATAGCCTGGTTGAGCCTTTTCTTTTTTTTTTTTTGCTAGCAAGTTTTTTTTGGCATTCGTTTCCAAAAAAAGGACTGTTTCATCAACATTAAATATTTGTTGATCTGCATAGCTGCCATCATCAACAATTTCCTTTAAAATTTTGGAATATTTCATGGCTGCATCTTTATCTGCACTTACCACTTCTCCAGTCAATGCAACATTATGCAGTCCTGTTCTTTTCTTAAAACGTTCAAACCAGCCTTTACTGGCAGTGAAATTTTCTTTCATTTCCACTTCAATCACTTTTTCTTTTGAAGAACTTGCTTGAACATTTTCTTCAGTTACCGCTCTACCCAAGTTTTGTATTGTTGACTTTTCCTTCAACAAAAATACCCAAGGTTTTTGTTTTTATGGTCATTGTGCAGATTGGAATTCTTTTTTGATTGCAGTCTTCTATCCAAATGGCTAAAAGACATTCCATCTCAATCATCGTAACATTTCTATTTCTTGTGGTTTGTGTGTGTGCTGACGATGAAGCGAGCTTACCTTTTTCCTTATATGCACTGGCTTTACTTAAAATCGTCCGAACCATTCATTCAGGCATTCCAAGATGTCAAGAAATTGTATTTTACTATCACCATCTTCAAATCTTTTTATGACTTCAATTTTTTCATCTAACGTTATCACTTTTATTTTCTTTTTACCAGAGGCACTATCAGATACACTTTTCCTTTTATCCATAGTTAATAATTAATTATGTAATATATAAAACAATTTAACATAAATTAATGTAATTCATTAGTATGCACAGTAATTAATGGCGGGAGATACATGGAAGTCTGCACGTTAACACGCAATGCAAGAACAACTGAAAGCAACTGTCTGCATGTACATAATAAATGCGGTGCGGCCGGTGTTGTCCTTCAGAGTGCATAATTTTAGAAAATATTTCAACTGTTGTAATTGTAATACACGTTTGAAATAATCTATTTCTTTTTTTATTTTCTTATGGTAGAAAAACAAACTAGCTTACCACATTGTATCTTGCATTTGTTTTTGTTTATTTCTCAATGGAGAACGTACGACGCAACGCGAAATAAACAGTAACTCCCTTTTGTGAACAGAGCCACGCGCTCACTAAGAAAATAAGCAATGTGTTTTTAGAATGTTCTGTAATATTATACATACTTTAGCAGTGTATTTACATTTGTAGCTTAGTACTGACTTTCATAACATCACCAGCTTCAGTTTCTTTAGGCTAAGCGAAAATACCTAATCGACATTTTGATTTGTGCTAATCGAAAATTGGTAGCTAAATATAAACCGCACTAATTCGAGTCTCATGCTGATTGAGGGATTCCTGTACTCTTATGAAAATAAAGTTAAAATATTAAGTTGTTATTACTACTATAAAAATTAAGTTTCTTATAGTTAAAAAAAAATGGTGTATTTTGCTAGCTTTTTGAACGTAACCCCCATTTTTGTACTGGTTCTTAGTCCCGTGTAACATGATTTCGCATTACACGAGAATTTGTAGGAACCAAACTACAGTGTTATTTTTAAAAATTTTTAATTTTTTTTTTTTTTTTTTTTTTGAAAACCCCAAACACGAGAGGTATTTGAACCTATAGTACTTAATACCGTGCTTGGGTTGGAGATTGAGAAGATGAGAGAAGATTTACAAGGATTGATATACGTGTTATACGAGGGTTGCCTGTAATTCTTGGGCATTTTAATAATTCCTCATAACAATGCTGAATACCAGAGAATATTCAACCAATAAAAAAAAAAAATTGATTTTGGACTTTTTTGGTGCAGTTTTGGAAATGTTCTTGATAGCCAAGTCTAATCAGCAGTGCTGTGGTTATAACCAAAACAGACTCAACATATGTGGGGAGGGTAAAGTCTTCAGCACTATTTTTCTTGAAGCAATTGTAATTCATTGATTATAAAATAAATTCCAAACAGATATAAGTAGACAAAAAAATCCTAGGTAATCCAGATTTTAAAGCATACTGTACTGGTAAACAATCCTTTGGCTGTAGTTTTATTTTGTCAGTGAAATTCAGTTTATAGCACAGCGCAGAATTACAAAAACCCTTTTTTCTTAAAAAAAATCACCTATTTTCCCTCCTACTTTTTTTTTTTAACTGCTTCCAAAAAAAATACAAAAAAAACTTTTTTTAACTGTTTTTGACCCAAAAAAAAAAAAAAAAAAAAAAGCTCTTCTTTACTCTCCTGCTTATAAATACCTGATCTTTTGAAAGTGAAAAGTTGGCAGCTATTTTATAAAATCACTAAAAATTATTTTAGAACATTTATAAATTCTATTGCAATTTTATATTTTATAAAATTGCAATTGAAATATTAATTTCCACATTATTTTGCTTAAATTTAAAATCATTATTAAACAAATAAGATGCAAAATGTCTACTACAGAAGTGAAGGTATTTGTAGAATAATACAATAGAACCTCAGATGTTTTGATAGCATATTTTATAAGAAATAAAGTTTTAGGAAGCTGCACATTTTAGAAATATGATACAATAAAAATGCTATATTGTTAATTTTCATGTATTAAAATTAAATAACATTACTAATTATAACTTTTTTTGCCGAATACGGGACTACCTGTGGTTGTGTTCTATCTGGTTCAAGTTTTGCATACCACTGGCTTTTAAAAAAGCACTGGATCTGTGCATGTTTTTTCAGGAATGTAGAAAACAAGATGGGATCCTGAATTTTTTACTTTTTCCCACATTTAAAAAAAAAAATTTTTTTTTTTTTTTTTTTATATCAAAAAATGATGTCATTTCTTTGTTGTCTATACTTCTGTTTACAATATAGAATACACTTAGCCCATTTTATGGGATGCTAAACAGCATCCCATTGAATGAGTTTCATGTATATTTGACAAACCAAAACTGGGGTCTGTTAGTCCTTGCTCTAACCATTTGTGATTTTTATTTTATTGGTAATGTCACAACAGCAAAGCCAATAACAGTGTGTTATACAGAGTTCAAGATGACAGAACGTAAAATATTAAATTTAATTAATTAATGTACAATAGTAAACATGTATAAATTACAAAGGGGAAGGGAAGAGCAGGGTACAGAAATGTAAGAGTAATGTCCTGGAAATGGAGGTACTTCAGATGGCACTTTTGACTTCTCTCAGTTCCTTTTTATGTAAAGATGGACTTTTAAAATTAATTTGTTGTACTCAAAATGTGGAAATGATTGAAAATTCAAGCATATATGACAAAAATTAAAGATCCTTGTTTGTGTCAAACTGTTTTTTAATTTGCGTTTTTCAAAATGCCCCATTCCACACAAATGCAAGCACCAGTATTGTGCTTGCATTTGTGTGGAATGGGGCATTTTGAATTTCCCCAATATTTGAGGAAATTATATTTTTGTATCATTGCTTTTTGAAGTTGAAGGGTGGCAAGATGAACATCTTGCTGCTCAATGAAGAACCATTTAAGTAAACTAAAAAATTTACGTAAACTTTAAGTAAAAAATTAAATGAACTGTGGCACTATAAGTGATTTCACCACTTATCATTCATTTAGGAAGGTTTGTGTGGTCAGGGTCTGTAGGAATTTTTAAAAAACCTTTTAAATCCAGTATATAGTTAGCTGATGTCTTGTATACAGGGAAAAAGCTGTCAAACTTTGCCAGTGATTTAAAGGTAGGTAGGATGGTAAACAGTTGGGACCAGGTTATGCTGCTTTGTGTTGATTAAGATTTGTTACACATAGGGTCTGAGAGATGGCCACTGAAGCTTAATCCTGATAAGTGTAGTGTATTTCATTTGAAGAAAATAAATCTGGTGGTAACGTACAGATTAGAGGGCATGGAATTAAGTGGATGCCTTAATGACATTGGGAGCTAGAGGAAGTCCTGCAACGGCCGTATCCTCTAAAATTGGGAAATTTTGCATATGGTGGGATAAGCTGGGTTTCTAGCGAAAACTGCATCTAGTTTATTAACAATTTTCTCTTCGATTTCCCCTGGAACTTGTTTCATCTTATCCTCTAGTTTTAGAACGATCTCTATAGCCTTAATTAGAGGCATATCTTTCACCTCCAGTTTAGTAATCCAGGAAGATAGGGAAGAGAAATTATTGTCAATAAAAGCGGCATTGTGGGATACCCTTCTCCTTAGCAAAATTTCCTGTGCTTCAGATATGGATTTAGCTTCCTCGGGTACCAAGTTGTCAATTACCTGTAAATAAAAATAAAATTATTGATGGCTTTAAATACCATGTGTTTAAGTTTTATTTAAAATGGTAACTAATCTCCTTGATTGCTGTAAAATGTCGGCCATAATGCAACACAGCATCGAGCCAGGTCTTGTAATTACTGGCTCGGGTGGAGGTGGCAGATCAGGGTGCATTTCTTTTAAGAGCTGCACTCTTGAGGGTGCCTTAATTAAGGAAGACCTTTTTAGTCAGTGATATCAGTTAGTCAACATCTTTAAATTCCCAAAATACTTCTTCTGCTACACGGTGAAGACCATGGGTTAAACAAATAAGATGTATCATGCTTAGAAAAAATACCTCCAGTGCTTTTCTGGCTTCGAGCATGCAGGCTGCTGAATCCATTAATAAAAGAAGAAAACGATTAGTTTTTACACTGTCCAGTAACAAAATACCTGAAACAAATAAGTAATTGTATATTAATTTAATTTATCATTTTATAAATTATATATTTACAATTTTAAATAATTAAATAATAAGTGATTAATTATTTAATTAAATATTAAATAATAATTAATAAGTTTAATTTTAACCGTGTAGACTCCCATTCCAATGTAGCAGCAATCAGTCGATCACAAAGATACGGTACTTACCAAGAGAATCATTAAGAAATCTAGCAACAGTTGCATGATTAGTTTTATCCAGAACCTTTGATGCAAGGAGATATGATTTAGATGGTTCACTGAATCAATCTTTCCGACAATAAAATTAGCTATATATTTGCCTTCACAATCTCTGGCTTCATCAACTGAACCCCACACACAACTGCTTCCAATATCTTCGCGAATATTGTTTAGACACTGCAAGTAAGTAAGTAAATAAATAAATAAACAAAATAATTAAAATATAGCCTACACAGTGTTCAGTCTTTTGGATTTTATTACATAATAAATTATTTAATAAAATTCGTCAGGAATTTTTTGGGAGCAGTATTTTTCAAGAAGCTTTTGAAGACCGGATTGTTCACTTTGTTCCAAGGAAGGTTTGCGGCAACCATTGCTTGGCATAAATCGGCAAAGAATGGATCTGGTGTTTTTTGATTTTCTGCATTAAGCAGCTGCTGTATAGTACGCACTCCTGAAATTCTCCTCCTTACATTTGCTTCATGCAAAGCATTAACGTAATTGGGATACTTTCACGCATGGAACCTTAAAAATGCATTTATATATTTATTTAAGATTTATTTATAAAAATTATTATTATTTTCCGATTTATATGAAAAATTGTATGAAAAGAATATGCATGAGCATTAAATTTGGAATGTACATATATCGAAGCATCCAAAAATAAAAATTATGATAGATCTATTTATTACCAGGTAATTAATTAATTTACTTAAATAAACTAATTGCAACAAGGCATAATATTTAAGAGTTTAAGATTCTATATAATATCGGTGTAGATACACCATAGATAACTTTTAAAGAACAACTACGATAGTAGTGTGAAAGGCATCATTTCATCTGTATATCATATTATGCTCTTCCTTCAAAACGAGTTGCCCATGTATTGCACTACCTTGAATAAGTAGTGTTTCACTAATAGAGAAGACTATTGTTATTGTCTTACCACCACCCACCGATGAAAAGCCAACTAGCTTTGAAACGGTGCCGTCTGGGTGGTGGTGGTACTCACTGAGAATAAGTAACAATAGTCTTCTCTATTAGTGAAGCGTTACTTATTCGAGGGCAACTTGTTGTGAAGGAAGAGCACAATATGAGATACAGACAAAATTATGCCTTTCACACTACTATCGTAGTTGTTCTTTAAGAGTTATCTGTGGTGTATCTACACCGATATTATATATATTAATTAGTTTACGTGCCTCTTTATTGCGCGCTTTGCAATATATTATTTTTCCATCCGTTTGTTATGTGACTTTAGACTCTTCTTTAACCACAGAAGAAATCCGTTTTCTAAAAAGCTCAATTTTGCCTTCATTTCGCCAACAGCTGAAGTTTCTACTGTTTAAAATAAGTTGAACGAATAATTCGTTGAGCTCAGTATAAGGCAAAACTACTGTAAAGTTTTAAATTATAGCTAAAATTACACTACGGTGTCATTGTGAGTGACTAAAGAGCCAATCAAATTAACTTTGGGATTTAGCCGCTCGTGCCCGCCCATGCTGGAATGTGAAATAATTAAATGTAAATTACCACGGTTTTTTAGAAATATATTTTAAACCAATTTGATAAATAATTTGTTGATTATCGTAAGATGAAATGTGAAAATTTTATGTCGACAAGTATAAAATATGCTATTAAATATGATATTTCATATTTTTTTGAAATTATGACAATGTGTAAAATATGATGAAATATGAAATTACAGACACGCTTCTTTAGGATCCTCGGACCATGTAACATGGACACACTAAGTTTCATGCATTTATGTAAACGAAAAATGAATATGATAATACATAACAATCTGAACCCTAATTATTACCATTCCAGGTAGTAGTAGTCATAGTAGTAATTCTAGTAGGTCATTTTCTTCAAAATACTTAACAATATACAAAATAGTCCATCTTATAGTTATTTGCATAAAAGTTTTCCAGCTTATATCTACACTTATGTCAAAGTTTTGTTAATCCTTCAGCATATTTTGTTGCTGTATGCATTTGAAGTGAAATTTATTTTACCATAGTTTCTGAGTGTGTAAATTATCAGATTTGGAACATTACACAAACATCAGAATTCGCCAGTTCTTAGGAAACTCGTCTGCTTCTGAAACATTGAAAATGAAGTTTTTGGTTTATGGAGAGGATTTTATGACTTTACGTGCTACCATATTTGAAATAGCATGATGGATTCAGAGGGGTAGGGGGAGTTCTGCAGGCTTTGACCATACTAGAAGGCTTAACTGTTAGGCGTCTCCGTAGCCAGGTGGGAAGGAGCAGCAGTGCGTAGCACATGCTTTTTGATTAGACCGGGGTTCGAGCCCATCACCACCAAATACGGAGGATGTGGAAAGGTTAGGGAATGAGCACTGCATATCCCGGAGCAATATGGCCTTAGTTGCTAATGCTCCTAAAAACCAAATAACAACAACAACAGCTTAACTGTTTGTAACCCCCCCCCTCCCAAAAAAAAAAAAAAAACAACCACCAAACATTTGTGCATCAGAACTGCTGTGTGATTATTGATAAGCCTGGAAAAACTTTAAACATGTCACACAAGCTACTGTAGAGTTTTAAGTGATGGTTTGGAGATGCATCTGGTTGTTACAACATGGTGCCAAGATACTTACCAGTGATCAACACAGTGAGTGGAAGACCATTTGAAGTGATTTCATAGCTGGAATTCATCTGTACAGTCAGAATCAACTAAATTAATTTTTGTTTGCTATTAAAGTTATGCTCCATGTGATACATTAATGTCTGCCAACTTCTCTTATTCTTTTACAAAAATTAATGTCTGCCATATTACAGCACTTATCGGGGCAAAGGTAACATTGAATGCATTTATTAATTATTAACCTTTTGGAGAAATTGCAATATTGTTATTAATTATTAACTTTTTGGAGAAATTGCAATATGTTTATTATTATTTATTACTCTTTGATATTTATACATTTTCTTTTTAAATTCATAATTTGACTGTGAACAGGCTTTGCTGTTTCATCTGATTTTCTCAGTCGTTATAGTGAACTTTTACTGTATATCTATTTTTATGAAGTTGAATCACTTTACTTGCCCCATTGCCAGCTTTTTAAATGCTGTTTCGTCTGATTTTGGAGATGCATCCAGTTTCTACAACGTGCTAATATGTGTGTAGTCACTGCTTTTTATCTTGTCTATAAATAAAATGTAGTCATTTCTTATGCATGTAGTCATTATTTTAATTCATTTCAAAAGGGAAAAAAATTAGAGCATAATACTATTCCTATTTTTAGAGTAAAGATGGAAGAAAGAAAACGGAAAGAAGAAGAAAAGAAAAAAAAACTAAGTGAAAAAAGAAAGGCAGAAGAAGAGGAGGTCATTTTTATTTTTATCTTTTTTTTTTGGTGATATGAATTTAATATAGTTGGTAATAGAAAATCTGTAGTGCATTTTTGACTTCTCATGATTGTATGGTAACATTGTGAGTTCTGTTTTTGTTTTCAAGTAATTACTCACAGATATTTTAACTATATAGTAAGTTTTGGGGTGGGGGGTGATTAACTTACTGTTGTAGACCAAATTCGTATAGATGAGACATTGAGACGTTATCCTGAAGATTTATTTAATAGCTGAATAGCTTTTAAGCAGCATGTTATCTTTAAATGGGATCATTTAAGGATAACAGGGCAGGGAACACTACACACAAAATTCACATTCTGTTTTAACTGCTATAAACCTTAAACATGATCCTAGTATGCTTTCATTATTTACTCTGTAATTTGCACACATAAAAAAAAATAATAAATAAATAAGAACACACGTTCTTATTTATTAATAATAGAACTAACGAAATAATAGAACATATCCATATGATCCCTTTTGGCCCACTTAAATGCAATGGCTGAACCACTGCTTCCTTTTAAAAGGTGTTGTGCAGCCATTGCTTCATTGTGAAAAGCTTCTATAGTGAAAATTACTGTGGTAACAAGTTATAGTATTGTTAAATGATTTATATTATTTGCCAAATCCTGCAAAGTTAAATTAACAAAATATATTTCTTTTATCATTTCATCATTTAAATAGTGAGACTGCATGCACAGCCACTACGTGCCATGAAACAAAGGCATAGCAGTTGACAGTGAACCTTTCCCTTGTTGTCTGCCAAGTCACATTCGAACATGTTCATTTGTTTTGCTGCGAGACAGGTGTTCATTACGTTGCAATTTTGCAGTTTGCAAGAAAAATTACAGACTTTTGTCTGTCATTTTTCTGGCAAAGAATCAAAGTCAAAGAATAGAACAACAAATCAAGCTCATATTTTTAACAAAACTAAAGAAAACATTGTTATGTCAGTTTTCTGGGGAAGATACTGTGTTGAGCTTGTGTGTTTGAATGGCATAAAAGATTTTTAGAAGGAAGCCAATGAGTGACCAAATCAACCAGTATCCGTGAAAACTGGTGGAAATGTGGACACCATTTAAGCATTAGAATGGTTGCCTCAGAACTCACTATGGACAAAAAAAAAAATTAGACAGATTTTTAACTGAAAATTTATGAACAAGAAAAGTGTGAAATATGGTGCCAAAAATTTTGAATGAAGATCAAAGAATGAAAAATTCCAAGTTTATAAAGATGTTTTGAAAAAAATTGAAGATCATGACTTTCTGAGTGCAGTAATTACTTGTGATGAAGTTGGCTGTTTCGGTATGATGATTAAACTAAAAAACAGTCACTGCAGTGGAAGACAAAACAATTCCCCAGACCCAAAAAATGCAAGGATGTCAAAATCAAAAATGAAAAATGCTCTGTGTAAGTAACCAGTATTCGGTTATAGTGAATTTCGCTTTCTGAATTATTGAAACTGGCTATGCTGATCTCTGCAAAGCAGATAATTCCTTCTGACCCAATGGTATCTTATTCAGAGAGGTTTCGCTTCATTGCGTGCGTGTGTGCGCACACGCAAACACTCGGTGATCGCTGAATTACGACTACCTACCTAATACTGTGTTTGGCCACCATTCACATGGATAACAGTCGCTGTTCATCTATCCAGCGACTTCTCCTAGATATCTGAAGAAGTCCATAAAGATCTGCAGCTGTGCAGCCTGCAATGCTTTCCACAGTATCGAAATAGATGACGGTTGCATGTCCATATGCCACACTTTCCATTCCAAAACATCCCACGGGCATTCAGTTGGATTGAGATCAGACAATCAAGATAGCGATGATTTGGAGGCCAATCAAGATAAGCGATTATTTGGAAGCCCATCAAGGTGTGATGTCTTCACTGTGTCCCAAGAATCAGTTGTCCACAGCACACCTCTTCGAAGATCCTGCTTCTGTCCAGTTAACAATGCAACATGGCAGGGTGCACATGGTCTCCTAAGGGCTGCCTGTAGATTTCACCAGTGAAACATTGATCCATATGCAACATGGGTCCTAGTTCTTGTTAGCAGAACATGTCCCATATTAAGCAGCCACTGCTACCTGCCTGGATAGTGAGCACCATGCACAGTGTGTCCAAGGGCTTGTGTTGCTTGCACCACACACACACGTGCACACATGCACACAAATAAATGCATCCATTGGTGTGTGTATTTAGACTCATCTGACCAGCACACTAATTTCTACTCCTCAGTGTCCATCCAGCACATTGATGCCACAGTATTTGCCATCAATGATGATCTGCATTGAAGAGAGAGTGTCTCTTGGGTCGTCTGCTGTGGAAACCCCTATGTCTGAGTGCAATGCATTGCCATTTGAAATATTGTTCTTGTGTTCCCACATATTGTATTATGACATAAACTGTCTTGCATTGACCTGCTGTTGTCCCTGTACAATGCACTGCACCCTTTGTTCACCATAGAAGTACACCTTGCATAATCCTTTACAGTTCTGTTGGTGGGAAGTGGTTTGACCCATTTGATTCCGTTGTTTTTACACTTGTTGGCTGCTCACAGACCTCGTCTACAATGATCCGTGAGCAACCAACAAGATATGCCGTTTCTAGTATGGAAACACCTGACACACAAGCTCACACAGTCATGCCCTTTTGAAACCCCATGATATCTTTGTGTGATATTTAATCCATGGCACACTGTCATTTGAGGTATTCTTCTTGCATTCTCCCATATCGTACTGTGATTTTAGCATTCTTGCATTCTCCCATATCGTACTGTTACATGTGACCTGCCATTGCTCCCATACAATGCACTGCACCCTACGCTCACCATGAATATCTCTTGCGTAATCCTTTACAGTTCTCTCATTGGGGGGGGGTGAGGAAGTGGTTTGACCCATTTGACACCATTCTTTGTACACCTTAACCCACAGTGTTGCTAATGGCCACTATCTAGGCTTAACATGGTTACTATGTACTCCTGGATTTTATGTTGAAAATGGGATATTAAGAAGAGTTATTTGATTTTCTTAGTGATCATTTTATTAACAAGTTGCTTTGTAATTAGGGTTGAGTGTTTTTGCACCATATCAAGTAGTATTTAACTACTTATAGACATGTGTTTATTTAACATTTGGAATGTTCTTAGAATGTTCCAAATGTCAAATAAATGTTCTAACAGTCAGTGGATTGTTTGCCTATGTTACAGCATAGCATATATATTTAACATTTTATCTGGCTATAATTTAAAATTTATTCATTGGGACTAAGCCTGTACAAACTATGATGAAAATATATTTAAGAAAATTAAAAAATCTTTAATATATTGGACATTATTAGCTAGAGATTGAGAGAGGAAGAGGGATAATAGTGCCACCTCATTGAAGCTTTAAAAAAATAATAATAAAATAAATAGTGCAAAACTAATTGAATAATACATATGTATATACACTGGTATTCAAAGAAAATGCATCACCCCTTAAAATTGTAATTGTGTAAGTATGTGGCAATATTTCTTACAGATTGCATCAGATAACATTGACACGCATAGGTGATGACGTAATATTGAATCATCTGTTACTTTCAGCTATATAAGCACACTCTGCAAGAGTTGCAGTTATTCCTTGCTTGATGGCAAGTTACGTTTTTTTTTTTTTTTTTTTTTTTTATGAGAACCCCAAACACGAGAGGTATTAGAACCTATAGTACTTAGTACCGTGCTTGGGTTGGAGGTTGAGAAGACGAAAGAAGATATTTGTTGATATTGGACTTGAACTTCTGTAGATTGTAATTTTCAGGAAATACGTATGAAGGAAGGTTGTTCCAGAAAACGGCAGTTGAATGAATAAATGAGGAAGATGAAAAGTTGGTTCTGTGGGTTTGAAGTTGGACAGTAAATGGATGTTGGCAGCACGTGTTCGGACTGTTTTGAAAGAGAGAGCGGGAATTATAGAAGCCAATTCAGAAGAACAGTGCCCATGGAAGTATCTGTAGAAGAGGCATGCAGCAGAAACAGTGCGTCTATGAGAAAGCGAGTGGAGAGACTCTGTTAGAGATGAATCATTAATTAACCTAACTGCCCTCTTCTGAATGGAATCAAGAAGCCTGAGAGAGGTTTTGGGGGCACCACCCCAGATGTGGGAACAATATTCCATGGCAGGGCGGATTTGCGATTTATACAGAGTGAGCAGCTGTTTGGAAGAAAAGTAACGGTGAGAGCGAAAGAGAAAACCAAGTTTTTTAGATTATACAAATATTGTAATGTGCTTGTGCCAAGAGAGATTAGAAGTCAGGGTAATCGCCAAAAGAGATATATCATTTTGCCTAGAAATCGGAGTGTCACTAAAGATAAGCATAGGAGCAGAAGAATCCTTTTTGCGAGATATAAGACAAGATTGAGTTTTAGAAGGGTTGAAATCAACTAAGTTGTCTTTGCCCCACTGCAGAATTACCTGAAGATCGGCATTTAAGGAACTGGCAGCAGATTTTCGAGAACTTGAAGCTGATTGAGCTGGACAAGGTTTCTTAAAATGGAAAGTTGAATGCAATGTGCTATCATCGGCAAAACTATGGATAGGATTTCCAGTCAATGGAAGAAGGTCATTGATATACAGGAGGAAAAGAGTGGGGGAAAGAACTGAACCTTGGGGGACACCGGCATTAGTGGAGAAGTTAGAAGACAGAGAGCCATCTACCATCACCCTCAGTGAGCGATCAGAGAGAAAACTGGATAACCAATTACCAAAAACAGTTGGCAAACCATAAGATGGAAGCTTGTTTAGAAGACCTTTATGCCAAACACGATCAAAAGCCTTTGAGATGTCAAGAGCAACTACTTGTGTTTCACCGAACCTTTCCATTGAATTAGGCCATAAATGGGTAACATAAGCCAGAATATCACCAGTGGATCGACACTGACGGAATCCATACTGGCGATCGTTGATCAGATGGAAGGTTTCTAGGTAGTTTAAAAGTTGGTGGTTAATTGATTTCTCCATTACTTTAGAAAGAGTAGAAGTAATTGCAATGGGACGGTAATTGGATGGAAGGGATTTGTCACCCTTTTTAGGAACTGGCTGGATATGAGCAAATTTCCAAGCAGAAGGAAAAACACCTTTGGAATAAGAAAGTGAAAAAAGGCGGCAAAGAATAGGAGTAAGTTCAGGAGCACAGGTTTTGAGAACAAGTGGAGAAATACCATCAGGACCTGGAGCTTTCTTAGCATCAAGATTCATCAAAATCCTTCTGATATCCTTTTGACGGAAGACCACAGGAGGCATTGAATGGAGCGTGTTAGGAATGGTGGGAGGTGTTTTACCAAGGTCATTAATACATGAGCTGGAAGAAAAATGGGATGCTAGCAAGTCAGCTTTATCCTTGGCTGAAGTGACAACAGAACCATCTGGTTTGGACAGAGGTGGGAGCAGAGATGGGCAAAAGTTGCGGTCAATAGCTTTGGCAAGAGACCAGAATGCTCGGCTACCATTAGGGCAAGAAGCAAGTTTTCTACTCTTAGCCTGTTCAAACTCTAGTTTGGACTGACTAATAACTGCTTTACAATTGTTGCGAGCTTTGGTGTAGGCAGAAAATGAAACTGAAGAATTAGAAACAAGCCAATTACGATATGCAACGTTCTTCTCTTGGACAGCCTTAGCAGTTGATGCCATGAAGAAAGAGTGCTATTGTTGCTTTACTTCATGAAGGATGTTCTTCCCGTCATAATGCTTATAGAGTGTCTTATAATCAGTCAACAGTGAGTAGATTTCTTTCCAAACTCAAGAATACTGGCTCTGCTGATGGGGGGAAAAAAAGGAACCGGACACAGAGTAGTCTACACCAAAACAGGACCGCCTTTTGAAGCATTTATGCCTTAAAAACAGTAAAGTTTCTTCATCAGAGACAAAAAGAGAATGGGGAGAATATACAGGAGTGGTAGCAAGTGCTGTAACAGTCAGAAGATGCCTCTTCAAAAATGGACTTGTGGTTCGTCGTCCTAAAAAGAAGCCCCTCCTCACACAAAAAATGAAAACGCCCCGATTGATTTGGTGTAAGAAGCATGGCAAATGGACCCCCGAGCAGTGGAAGTCAGTTATTTTCTTGGGTGAGAAGAAATTCAGCCTGCATGGCTCTGATGGGAGACAAACGATTTTCCGTAGACGTGGTGAAGAATACCATCCAGACTGTATGGTGTTTACAGTGAAATTCGTATTGCAGAGTAAGTCACCTGCAGTTTATAAAAGGTTCCGTAAATGCCAATGGATACCTGGCTATATTGGAAGGCAAACTGCTGCCAACCATTAGAGACCATTTCAACCTGCCAAGTAACTGCATCTTTCAGGACGACTCTGCTCCTTGTCATCGGGCGAAAAATGTAAGTAGGCACTTCTTTTTTTTTTTTTTTTTTTTTGTTAGTTGTTGGCTTCTGTGGCCATATTGCACCTCCCAAGGTTTTTGCATTTTCTACTTCGATCCAAGCCCGAGGTGGGATTCGAACCCGTGACCTTTGGGTTGCCAGGCAGGCACTTTACCCACCCGGCTAGCCCGGTCGGATAGGCACTTCTGTAGTTACTTTAGCTTCATGTCTACATTAGAGGTTCGATAGTAATGTGTTTACATTTGTTACAGGTGAAAAAATTGTTGGAAGAACGGTTCATTACAACTCTTAGCTGGCTAGGAAACAGCCCGGACCTGAATCCTATAGATAACTGTTGGCATCGTGTGGAATCTGCAGTTGCCAGAAAGAAACCAAAGACCCTTTGTGAACTTCAGAAGCCATAATTCATGTTTGGAACCACAAACTATCATTGATCTTGTCAATGCCCCGACAGTGTGTGTTGTCATCAGGGCCAGAGGCAGTTCAACTAAATATTAGTTTACACCTGGTGAACTTTTCATTTTGTTTTCCATTTAAAATGATAAACTGAAACAAATTGAGGGCTTCTAATAACATTTTAGCCATAATTACCAAAACTGTTGTGTAAAAGTTGCAAATGCTCATTTTGGAATATTTTGAGAGCACCTGTCAAATATTACTTGGCTTTGCCTTAACTATTAATAAATATCTTTTGTTTATATTTCTATATGTGATGCTAGTCATTAACGTAACATACCATTGCGAAAAAGGGTTAGAAATGTGAAATTCCTTGGTGATGCACTTTCTTTGAACACCAGTGTATATTCCATTTATATATATATATATATATATAAAAATATAAATAAACAGGACAGGGAAAGCAAAGGGAAACTGCCCTGTAAATAAAGCATATCCCAAGTTACTATGATAATCCTATGATGAGCGAGCTGTAGATGTCTGAAAGATCTGGCAGTTGCGAAATCATCGTAGCACAACAGGATGCTGGTGGTAATGTCGAGCCCGGCAGGAGAAGTGTCAGGGCGTTCCATGTCATCAACTTGTGGAATCAGGACATGGAACTGATGAACAATGTTGAAATGTGGAAAACTGGAGAGTGTCAAAAGAGAAATGCACAGGAATAGTATTAATGTGCTTGGAGCGACGGAGACAAGATGGAGTGAAGTGGGTGAATTTGTAAGTGGAGACTATAAAGTTGTGCACTCTGGAAGTAGTGGCGGTTGGGGGGAAGTGGCAATAATTATGGCAAAAAGTTTCATGAGAACACTAGTAGATGTGGAATTGTTGGGACATAGACTTATCATGGTCAGATTTGTGATAAATCTGGTCGACACGGTAATTATAGAAGTTTATATTCCAACCTCAAATAGTGCTGATGAATTAGTTGAGGAGACATGAAGTGTTGGAGGAATTAATTAATACGGAAAACCAGGTCAAGTGACAGTGTGATAATTATGGTGGATTGGAATGCGGTGGTTGTAGAGATGGAAGAAAAGACTGTGGGGAATTTTGGTCTGGGTATGAGAAACACAAGAGGTCAATGCTTACTGGAGTTTTGTACAAAAGAGAGTCTAATGGTAGCAAATACGTGGTTTAAGGCAATATTCTGCAGAAGACATGCATGGAAGAATCCTGGCAGTTCACAAAGGTACCAAATTGATTACATCTTAGTTAAGCAGAGATACCGTAACCAATCGAAGAAAGCAATGTCCTATCCGGGAGCAGGCGGAGATTCACATCACTTGCTCATGAAGATGAATGTGGAACTAAAATTGTGACGCGCTTGAATAAAGGAAATCATTCATGAGATGGAACATTGAGAAATTTAGACAGGAGAGTGCAAAAAATGTCAGGATATGACCAGTGTTATTGCTGCTGAGGAGACTACGAATGAGCTAGAGCAAAATTGGTCTTTAATCAAGGAGGTGACTTGTAAAGCTGCATCAGTGGCTCTGGGTAAGAGTGAAAAAATTAGGAAGAAGCCTTGGATCACAGATATTTTACTGCAGAAAATGGATGAGAGGAGGAGACTGAAAGGCCAAAAAAATTATGATCAAAGGAACTACTGTAGATTGAAGAATGAAATTGATAGGGATTGTAGGAAGGTAAAGGACAGTGGTTGGCAGAAAACTGTCAAGAGATTGAAATGCTCGAATGACAAGGTCGGACCAGAGAATTAAAAAGAAAGAGTAATGGAATCCAAACGAGAGCAATGCGGGAAGAAAAGAAAATGACAGTACTGAACTTCAAAGAACAAAAGGAAAGATGGAGGAGATGTGTTGAAGAACCTTATGATGAATCAAGTGCGTACAATGGAGAAATACAGTACTAGAAGAACAAGAAAACAACATGGAGGAGGAGGAAATATCTGATGATGAATTCAACACAGCCTTAAAGCCCCTTAGCAATAAAAAAGCACCAGGAATTGACAACATACCTGCAGAGCTTTTAAAATACAGTGGAGAAAATCTGAAGAAAGTCTTATTTGAACTGATAAAGATGATATAGAGGGATGAGCATTGGCCGGATGACTCACAGTGTGGTTTTTGCAGAGGCAGATCGACAAGAGATGCCATTGGAATGCTGAGAGCGTTGGGTGAGAAAATCTATAACATGGGAAGAAACCTCTGTGTGCGTTTTGTGGATTACGAGAAGGCTTTTGATAGAGTAATCTGGAGAGAACTGTTCCCATTGCTTGAGAAAATCAGATGCAAGAAGAAGATTATTGGACTGATCTATGACTTATACAAAGGGTACTAGGAAAGTTTTGCAATACAGCTTTGTTTATTTAATTTTTTCAAAGTAATTTCCTCTACATTCAATTCACCTCTCCATCCTCCGAAACCAATCTTTAAACCAGTTCTGCCAAGTTTCACTAGGGAGTAAAGCACACTCGTTGTCCCAAGCCCGTAAAAGGTCCTCATCACTGGAAAACCGCCTCCCTTTTAGCTTCATTTTCACATGTGGGAACAGTGCAAAGTCGCAGGGAGCAAGGTCTGGACTGTAGGGAGGGTGCTCGAGAAGTTTCAGTCCTGTCGTGGTCAAATATTCGGTGCAGGCTTTGGCGCGGTGAGCTGGAGCATTATCGTGATCGAGGTACCAGGTGTCCATTCTTGACTTTGGCCACAGGTTCTTCATAGATCCAATGACTTTAGGCAGGCATTGTTCAGTATACCACTTAGCTGTGACTGTCTTCTGCGTGTCCAAAACGACACGTTCCACAATTCCACTCAATTTGAAAAATACAGCTATCATTTTCTTCTTTACAGCTCGGGATTTTCTGACAATTACGGGTGTGTCGTCATCATCAAAGACCCAAACTTTGTTTTGAGCCTTGGTCGGCAGATCGTAATAGTACAGCTAAGTCTCGTCACCTGTCACGATGTTGTTCACATACCGAGATTGTCCCTTATCAAACTTTTTTAACATCTCCCGGCACCAAGTCACACGTCGTGTCATCTGCTCTTCAGTCAGTTGCAAATGATCTTGCAGAATCGAACGAATTGCTGGTGCATTTAGGCCCAAAGTATCCTCTATCTGTTGGTAGGTCACTCGCCTGTTTTCGTCAAGCATTTTCCTCACAGCAGTAACGTTTTCCTCCGTAACTGACGTTCGTGGCCTTCGTCATATTGCAAATGATCTTGCAGAATCGAACGAATTGCTGGTGCATTTAGGCCCAAAGTATCCTCTATCTGTTGGTAGGTCACTCGCCTGTTTTCGTCAAGCATTTTCCTCACAGCAGTAACGTTTTCCTCCGTAACTGACGTTCGTGGCCTTCCCGGCCTCTCAGAATCCTCCAGAGTGAAATTTCCCCTTTGGAATTCTCTATACCACCTGAATATCGTTGTACGATGTGGACAATCATCATCTAGTGCAAGAGTCATTTCTTCTAAGCACTGGTCTATGGTTAAACCACGAACGAAATTATACCGCAAAACTGTCCTTATCTCATTTCGTGACCACGATGCCATCGCAAGCACTTTACACTCTCACTACTAATGAATAACTGAGCCCATCGACTTGGCGCGGCGGCTACTATGCACGTATGAACATGTCTCAACATGCAGCAACAAGCAGCTTCCTGTGATTCATTGTTGCGTCATATTGCAAAACTTTCCTAGTACCCTTTGTATAGAAGACAAAATGCAGTGATAAGAGTGAGGGGAGAACTAACAGTAAACGCTAAAGTTAAAAAGGGAGTAAGACAGGGATGCTTACTTTCACCTGGTTTGTTCAATGCTTTTGTCGAAGTGATAATGCTAATAGGTGAAAGTACTTTTCACCTATTAGCAGACGAGCGTAGACGATCTTCTAAAAGTTCGCAGACGATCAGGCCATGCTAGCAGGTTGCCCTGCTACGCTGCAAAAAATGATCAAAAGACTAAGTAAGAATGTGCTGAAGTACGGAATGAAGATAAACATTATGAAAACTAAAGCAATGATTGGTAAAAGTTAATTCCGTTCCAAATTGAGATTGAGGGAGTAAGAATAGAACACGTAGAGCACTTTGCGTGGGGCAGTTATTTACACAGGACATTTCATGTCAAACTGAAATTCAATCCAGAATTGCAATGGCAAAACAATCTTTCAAGAATAAACTGTCCTTAATTACACAGAAGATGTCACAAGAAATTAGGAAGAAGATAATAAAGACATATATACAGTGGCACTATATTAGCATTAGTAGAGGCATGTGATGCAAGAAAGCAAGCTTGTGCAGCATTAGCCAATAAAAAAAAAAAAAAAAAAGCTCCCATTTCACCCCTCCATTCGTTCAAAATACCTGTCCAGAACAGCCTTAAATTTATTTAGGCTATCAACTTCCACAACAAAGGATGGAATTCTGTTCCACCAACCAACTACCCGCTGGCTAAAGACAAATTTCTGCACATCTGTCTTTCCTCAATTTGAATTTATGCCCTCTCAGGTGATTATTCTGAGCAAGAGGAAGAATCCCATCAGCATTCAGTTTGCTCAACCCATTCAAGGCCTTATACACCTCAATCAGATCACCTCGCAGGTGCCTACGCTCCAGGCGCTGCAATTTTCAGAACTTAAGCCTTTCTTGGTAAGAGCACCCCTTTGTTCCGGTCACCAATCTTGTTACCCTTCTTTGTACTTGTTCTAGCAACTCTCTTCCTAAAATGAGGCCTCCAGACCTGTACACAATACTCTAGGTGTAGCCTGACTGTTGCCTTGTATAACGGGATAATCACCTCCCTGTCCCTGCTAGCAAAATTCCTATATATCATTGGCAAGACTCCATGACCTGCCCTGGAAGCCCATCTGCACTGCTCAGTGAACTTCATATTTGAAGTGGAAAGTGAAAAAGACCCCAGGTCTTTTTAACTTTCCACTTCCCTGAGTGTAGTACCATCCAGTTGGTACGTTTCTCTTGGGTTACTGCTACCCATATGCATTACTTTGCATTTGTCAATGTTAAACTCCAGTTGCCACTTCTCAGCCCATTTTCCCAACTTTTCTAGATCCAGTTGGAGTAGCACACTGTCTTTACTGTCCTTAACAACCCTGCCAACCTTTGTATCATCTGCAAACTTGGACATTAAACCCCATATACCTTCATCTGTATCATTGATAAATATACAAAACAACAATGGCCCCAACACCGAACCCTGAGGAACTCCACTAATAACATTTGTCCACGAAGAGCGGTGTCAATTGATTACCACTCTCTGTCGTCTCCCACTCAACCATTCCTTTATCCATTGTAACAACTTACCCTTAATGCCATACCTCTCCAATTTATACGTCTTTCATGTGAAACAGTATCAAAAGCTTTCCTGAAATCCAAGTATATGATACCAAAATTATTTTTGGCATTCAGTTCCTTTGTGACCACATCATAGTATCCAATCAAATTGGTCAGACAAGGCCTCCCTTTAACAAACCCATGCTGTGTCTTAACTATTACTGCAGTCTTGTCTAGATGATCCTGCAGTATATCTTTAACCAGTTATTCCATTATTTTCCCCGGAACACAAGTTAAACTAACAGGTCTGTAGTTACTTGTGTCACCTTTTGAACCCCCTTTGTGAATTGGTGATGCATTTGCACACCTCCATTCCATGGGGATCTCCCCTGAGTCCAAGGAAGCTCTCATAATAATGGCTAAGGATTTGCTTACTTCCTTTACTGCCTCCTTTAATATAACTGGATAGATCCCGTCCACCCTATGTGTCTTCCTTATGTTTAACTTCAACAATTTCTCCTCCACTTTGCTCTCAGTTATTACAAAATCACTTAGCTCCCTGTTAGAGTTTGATAAACTTCTGGCAGTCCCTTCATTGAATAACTCCTCATGTGTGAATATAGATGCAAAATACTCATTCAGTTTATCAGCTACCTGAGCATGATCATGAATAGTCAACCCATCTATGTTAAGTGGTCCAGTCTGATTAATCCCTTTCCTTCTAGAGTTTACATAAGTAAAGAACTCTTTGCATTCCTTTGCCAAAGATTTCTTGTAATCTGCCTTTGCCTGCCTAACCTCCTTCGTGACTTGATTACAGACTAGTTTATACCTGCCATTGGCTTCTGTGTCACCTAATGCTTAGTATGCATCCCATACATTTTTGTTCTCTGCCACAAGCCTCTAATTCATCTGAAACCCATTTAGGCCTAAACAGTATTGAATAGTATTTCGGCCTTGAACAGTATTTCTTCGTTAGAATGAAAGGCCTAGTAGCCTTCAAAATTAAGTCCCTGAAGGCTTCCCATTTAGAATTCAAAATTGGTAACATCATCAGTTGATCCCACTGTACAGAATTTAAAAACTGTCTGAGACCTCTGTAGTTGCCTTTACGAAAGCAAAAGCCCTTCCCTTTAGCCTTGATGGTAGTTACATCGTTAAGTAATTCCCACATCAGTACATTGTGATCGCTGTCACCCAGTGGTTCTTTTATCTGCAAATTCTTAATGCATGAATAATCACTGCTGATAATCAGATCAAAAGTATTACTCCTTCTGGTTGCCTCTCGAACATGTTGCTGTAGAAAACAGTCATCCATTAAATCTAGAGAAGTCTTGCTAGTGTGCAAGTGACCAACCCACAAGTTCCAGTGAATATCTGGAAAATTAAAATCCCCCATTATAAGACATTCTGACTTAGCCAACTCTTTCTCTGCACAATTGATCATTATACTCGTCAGATTCATTAGGCTTATAACACTCACCTACTCTCATTTTTCCCTTCCCAGTGCTTATTTCACACCAAACAGATTCAACACTGCATTGTCCACCAACATCAATTGGATGTACTTCCTTAGATTTTATGTGTTTCTTAACTAACAGCAGAACCCCTGCTCCCTTCCTGTCCTGTCCTGTCCTGTCTATCCTTCCTTTACACATTGTACTCCCCAAATTCCAATTCTGCACTGCTTATTATCTGTGTGCCACCACGTCTCTGATATCCCAACAATATCTGCCTCTGATGTCTTGACTAGCACTTCAAGCTCATAAAATTTATTAACTATACTCCTAGCATTGGTGTACATGCAAGTATACATGCACCTGTTTCTACTCTTGGTTACCCTAACACAGCCCATGTATTTACTTATTCCACTATGACTCCCAACAGCCCTGGAAATCTCCATCACCTTGCTTTCCAGGCTGTTGCTCATTCTAATCGAAACAGTGCAAGAATCACTTTTGCCTCTGACTGCGGCCACAGTTAACCTTTGTCTGTGTATCCCCCTCAAGCTAACAATTTTCCGAACCACCTAACACTGCCTCGATAGCATCTGCAAATTTCTTGCACATTACTATGAAGTTACACAAGTTAGACTTGGACATGTCTAGAGTCCAAAATGACTGCATTTCACTCTTATGAATACACAAACATCTAGAGTTCCCATGCTTCATTTTTGAAAGATTTGTTTTTGCTTTTGCATAAATAAAGATGGGAAACAAAAACTGATATTCACAACATGAAACACAATATTCAGTCAAGGTAGATGCTAGTCTGTGGGAAGCAAGAATTGTGAAAGATTCCGGTGCTCTTAATGATGGCATGCCAAATGACTCAAAACGTATGAAGAGGTTCACCATTAACTATTATGGGGCCCATCTTACAATCACTGTAGAGTGTAGCTGCTCATTAGTGATCTTTTCAGTGCTGTAAATGGATATATGCACCACCAGCAATTCCCTTAATACCTCGATCACTCATTATTTTTTCTACAGGAATAATATTTTCAGACGTGACAGAATCAGATAGTCTACATTTTGGATTGTATTTCCAGCCATGCCAAAATTCATTGTACTTCCTGGGTTTTGTGGTATAAATGAGGCTTCTTTGCTTATAAACATTCGTCATCTGTTTTTAGATTTTCTTTAGAATTGTTTTCTTCAGAATGCAAAAATTTGTTGACTGATGCAAACACTTGCCTAGAGATTTCCTTTACTCTTTTTAGATGCATATCAGAAGCATCTATTGTCTTCACCATGGCCATCTGCATGTAACATTTTGACTCCCAGTGGATGAATTTTCATGAAATTTTATATTTAGTTCTTTTAGAAAGATTTGTCGGTCAAGTCATTCCAGGGTTTATTAAAATTGAAGCAATAGAAATCTGGCATTTATTATTTCTCTGTTTGTACAATTTATATGGGAAAAGGAAATTCATAGATTAAATCTAGTTTTAATGCAGTATTGTTAATTTTGGACAGTTTGTGAAGTGATGTCACTCGTGGAAAGATACATATATAGAGGAAACAGACTTTAAGAAAATAAGCGTGTACAGAAGAAGTATGCCGGAGAACTTATATAAATATACATTTTTAAGCTGAATGGCTAAGTTTAGAGAAGATAAAACTGTAGGTTCTACATGCATATAAGTACTCTATATTTATCTTAGTAATTAATTGAAAAGGAAATAACTATATTTACTCTTTAGTTCTGTTAAGTACGGAAAAAGGAAAAAAAAATTCACTTAATTTAAGAAAAAAATCAAAGTTCATTAAATATTGTGAACTGAAAAATTCTATTTTTGCATATGTCATTTATGGAAATGTATCCATTTTTGAATGTCCTTTGTAAGCTAGAAAATTTATATTCTTTATGTCATTTGTTGTGTCTTATTTATTCTTATTATATAATCTCTCCCCTTAGGAAATAAAGAAAGAAAAAGCCAAAGCTGCATTTGCAAGTTTCTTTCTTAGAACTGAACCATTGATTAATCAACAGGTAATAATTCCAGCTGTATGCTATTATAGTTAAAATATAAGTAGTTAACATTTAATTAATTTTCAGTGTATAAAGAAATCTTGATTGGTAATATATGAAGAAGCCGCAAATGATATCTTACTAAGGCACTACATGGATTATCTTTTCATAGTTTTTAAGAACTTCTATGATCAAGCCAGCAATCATATTCTGTGACCAATAAGCTTCATTGAAATGAAATGGTTGATAAATTTTCTGTTTTTATTCTTGGATGGGAATATGGTCAGAGGTATTGACAAGATATTCCTTATCATCACCATATTTAGCAGTCATGTGGCTCAAACCACAGTCAACTCAAATGTGTATACTAGTGTATCATCATCAGTCTTCTTCATTGCAGTGTTTGGATAATCCTTAACCTTGGTTGACAGAAGTTATGATAAATGACATGTCAGCAAAATTTCATATGGAATTACATTAATTTATGAGTAATTTCCAGTGTTTGGATAATCCTTAACCCTGGTTGACAGAAGTTATGATAAATGACATGTCAGCAAAATTTCATATGGAATTACATTAATTTATGAGTAATTTCTAAAGTGTGCAAATTAGCTCATACATGTCTGATAATTGTTTATCCAGTATAGGAGGTTTTTGACTTTAATAGGAAATGTAATTACCAGTGTAGCCAGGCAGAAATCGCAGTGCCAACCGTAATTGAAGATATGAAAATACTGCTCACAGTCAGATGACACTTGCAGGGGACGTTTTCATTTTGTTGTTAAAATATCACATGTACACAATGTGATTCTTGTCTGGAGACCTTGATAGTCATTTTATTTAGGAAATATCCTCCACCAGTTGCATTATATAGAGGAGTGCAACCAATGAAAGACATATCCATTAGAAGTAAATGGAGCATACTGCACATCTAAAGAATTTAACATGTTCTCTTAGTGATCAAGGATTTCAGAAGAGCACTTAGTTTCTCCAAAGATCTTCAGCTCCATGCATATGTCAACAGACCTCTTACCCATTTTTACCTATACAACTTTTTAAATATAAGCTTTATTTCATTTACTGGTATATTATGGCAAGAAGTTGTTTTGTATGCATATATAGGGTGTTCTTTATACAGTAAAACTTAGTTGAGTTTTACTGTATAAAAAAACAAATTAGTTGAGACAAAGTTTATGGAACTAAAATATCTCTGTTTTGATCTAAAAAGGTTCAAAGTATCCTTTTGAGTTAAGAATAGAATATTTAATTGCAGTATGAGCTACATATAATTAATCCCATCATGGCATGGTGGTGCCAGGGGGTTTACAGTACATATTTACATCCATATCCATACAGACATAAGAGATACATAAGAAATACATACATGTTACATAATATATATCCATAAATGTATGCGTACCAATACATAAATAATTAAATCATTACATTAACCATAACCACATAAATTAGCAATGAGATATTATTTAAGTGGTGAGCTGGACAAGCATGGTTGCCTGGGGTCACATGTACAGGCAGAGTTTAGCATATTGAGAATACATCTGTGGTGGTTGCAGGTGTCACTATTGAAAGGGAAAACTGCAGTTTTAAATTTTTTGTGTAGAGAGGATTCCCTTTATGTATTTTTTGTTGTTTACCACTCTTTGGAGGTTACCGTTGATCGCTTGCAGTGAGTGCAGCATTTGCTTTGGCAGGAATCTGTCTGTAAGCGCTAGCCGGTTATGGTCTGCTAGAAGCTGTGCTGAAGACCAGAGATAAGGGGGAGGAATGTGCAAGAGCAGCGATCCCACAAATTTGTCTCTCCCATTGGCATCTTGATTGTAAATAACAGCCTTCTTTCTCCGATGTAGGATTGGGGCTTGTGCATTTGAAGGACATCTCTTAACTGTGTTGCTCTGAGAGCTGGGGAAGGTGGAGTTTGGTGTTGACCCATTTTAGCAGTCAGAATTTGGCAGCAAATATCCTTTTAAGGTTGGATTTGGCAGCCAGTGTCCATATCTCTGAAGCATATTGTTGAGTGTAGATTTGATACCATTTTACCATGTGTATGTGTTGTTGGTGTGGAGCAGCTGTTGCTAGGCGCTCCAGCGTAGTGAAATAAGCTCGAATGTATGAGGTTAGCATGATCAGTGAAGGATAGCTTGAAGTTGAAAACGACCCCCAGATCTTTGTGTTTGAACACTTGAAACTGAGGAGCCATTGAGTGGAGGCTCAAGCATTGTTGGACTGCCCTTTAGTGAGAAAATGATTTGTGCCAATTTCAGAGGATTGATTGCTGACTGGTTTCAGCTGCCGAGTCAAATGGTGATATTCCAGTAAGGAACTTGACATCATCAGCATATGTCATTTAATTGCATTTGTTGCTCACAAATGGCACAATGATTTCTGCTAAGAGAATGCCACACAGGACCCTGCCTTGAGGTGCACCAGCAGTTATTTGACACATGAAGATCTTCATTCTAAACTTTAGCATAAGGGTTCTCTTGGATAGGAGAAATTCTAGGAACAGAGAACATCACTGTGGAAATTGAAATAAGAGATATAGAAGTTGGGGTATATAGATGGCATCAAATATAGAATGGATGTCAAGATATATATAACTGACAGCTCCTATCTTTGTTCTAAGGCTTCTAAGTTGTGGAATGTTGTTGTTGTTGCAAGATTAGTTATAGTTGACTTTCTTGAAATCCCATAGTGTATTTGCTGAGGATTATCATAGAGAATTTGGTGAATGATGGATGTAGTAGTGCTTTCTCCAGAATTTCTAGCAATACAGAGGCGCAAGTGATGGGCCTGTGTTGACTTCGGAGAGTTGATTGTTGGTGCTTAGGAAGTGGCGAATGGAGTACCTGTTCCACTGTGATGAAGAGTAATGATTATCAAGGCATCTGTTATATAGTTTGAGGAGTGAATCGATGATGAAGACACTTATCTCCCTTTCACAGGAACCACTGTGGTTGCTATGAGAAAGAGAGCATTAATGGTCTCTATCAGTTGTTGCTTGGAAATTCTGATTGTAGCAAGATCATCAGTGGGGTGAGAGTGACTGAAGACTGATGGGTTAGGTAGAGCTAGAGGCTGCTTAGATTGAGTTCAGTGGCTTGAGATCCTGGTTGAGTGGCTCAACTGGCCACACAGTTGAGCCACTCAACCAGGTCGATGTTACTGGGAGAACTAGCTTTTGTTTTGTAGAATAGTTCCCCCTTTTTAAGGTTCTTTCAAGGTACTCCTTAATTACCACTGATTTATTTCTGTTAAATTCGGCCCTAGTTCTGGAGAATGCAGTATGACCTTGGACATTGCCAGAAGCACTCTGTTTGGAGTGGAAACTGGTTGAGTTGTGGAGTCAGCCATGTTCTGGAACGTGGGGTGATGGTCTTAGTAGTAGTAGTGTGAAGGGCGATAGTATTGATCCATTTGGTCATTAGATCATTTGCAGGGCTCAGTTTGCATCCATCTAAGATGTTCCATAGGATAGTAGATGCAGCTTCAATGCAGCGCACTGTATTCTGAAATTGTGGGGTGGTGACCTTTCTCACAGATTTGGTTTTGGGGATATTGATGTTTTAGATGGGTAGGAAAGCTGTACAGGTGACCTCTGCTTAACACTGATAATTCGTTCCGGAAAATCAGAGCACTAAGCGAGCGCCGCATTCCCATAAGGTAACATAAATTCATGTATTTGTGAGTTGCAGTCGGTACCATAGGATATTTCCCAATCAGTATTAAACGGTAGTGAAAAGATGCACAAATGTCGGTCAAAATATTTAATATTCAAATATTTGTACATAAAAAATATTGTGCATTACATACGTTTATAATTATGTGGTAACTACTTACTTATCAAAATTAAACTTAAATTTTCCAATTAAAATCATGAATTTAATCATGAAAAATGTGTCGATTTTGGGTTATACTTTGGACCTCTTTCTGGTAAACTAAAAGGGGTTTTAATTTCAAATCCCCACAGCGTTACCACCAACAATAAAGTCAACCGATCCTTTGGCGCTTTGAAACCTGGCGTGTTTTTTCTTCTTTCAATATGAAACTTCTTTTAGGCACTTGTTTCCAAAAAAGTTCTGCTTCATCTATGTTAAAAACTTGTTGAGAAGTATAACACATAATACCCCTCTTCAATAATTTTAACAAGTTCTTTTTTGAAAGTTTCAGCTCCTTGATCAGCACTTGCGGCTTCTCCCTGAATTTTAAATCTATTCAACCAGCCCTTAAAAGTTTTAAATGGTTCCGCATTTTTTTTTTTTTTTTTTTTTTTTTTTTAGGTGTTCTTTCTTCAGATCATCATATAGGCTAATTTCTCTCTCTCTCTCTTTTTTTATTATTATTTTTTATAATATTTAACTTCACTGAATTCTGCGTTGGATATTACCTTCAATAAAAATTAGTTAAAGTCTTTCCATTTCAATCCTAATAGCCGGCCTAGCCCTAGTTGCTTGCAGTGGAATAGCTGTCTTTCCCACTGCTAAAATTAATTCTCTATTTTTATAATTGTTCTTACAGTTAAACCTGCCAGTCCTAAATTATGGCACGCATTCGCTTTTCGTTGACCAGAATCGATTTGCTTCAAAACGTCTAATTTAATTTTCAAATTCAGTCTTTTTCTTATATTTGTAGTCTTCATAATGCGTCCAGACGTTATTGCTTTTTCATTCTTATCTGCCATTGTTAACTGCGTTGGTTACATTAATTATGATACAATGTTCGAGTAAACTGTCCGTCCCGCACAATGTCTAATACTGTACTGATTGATGACTAGACTTCGGATAAATGTGTATAGTGCAAATATTACAAGCAATAGACTTGATCATTTTTCAAAATGTTGATCTCGGAACTATGTAACAAGTCACTGTACTGCAATTAAATTAGTGTGTGAGAAAATTTTGCTGAGCCTGGAAAAATTTCTCAAGTCGGCGTAGGAAATGTTTTAAAGCTGTTTTGCTATTCATTTTCAAGCTATCGAATCCATCAGATGAAACGTTTTCGTTAAATATGCCAAAAATGCAATCTGTACGCTGGTAAAAGAGCATTATAGTGATTTGTGACAACATTATAGTCAGATACGGGTTTATAATATAAAAACAGCATTATAGCGAATCAGCGTAAAGCGAACCGCATTATAATGAGGGCCTGCCATATATATGATTGAGTAGTGATCCAATTGAAACATGTTCCCTGTGGTTTCTTCAAGTTGATGTTGCTGAAGAATTGACTATGTTCAGCATGTTTTGGTCTCTTGTTGGCCAATAGTTAATTTGGAGTGATTGAAGAGATTTTTTTGAGCCAATTTTTGAGGTGTTGGATAGATGGCAGAAGAATGAAGTCTCCACATATGATATGAGTAGCTGCTGGGTGCAGATAATTTATTACCCAGTTAGTGGTTTCATCAATAGCCATCATAGTTGGTGTTGGACTTAGGTACAGGGATGCGACGTCTATAGTGACATCTTGATGTTTCAGTATTACCATTAAGGTTTTGACGACTTGAGAGCTGCATGAGATAGATTATACAATGGAGAATTTTGCCCTGTTGAAAATAATAGCAATTCCACCACCTCTGGGGTTATTGTGAGAGGCAGCCACTACATGAAAGCCTGTGGGAATGGAGCAGCTTATATCTGTCTGGTTAAGCTCTAGCTATGTTTCAGCAAGGCGTAAGATATCAGAGGAGTAGAATTTATAGTAGAATCATTTTATGTTTGTTTCTTAAGGACCCGATATTCTGAACATTATCCAGATGGTAGGAGAAGTTAAGCTCCATAACAGAACATTCCAATATTAATTAATGAAGAGAAATTTTTAGCAAGACTAAATTTTTATAATGATAATCTTACTTTCAGTGTTGAACTTGCCACCATGGTATAGATCGATACGAAATAGCATAACGTATATCCCTGATAGCATAAGGCATAACTTAAAACTAGATAGGGTAATATGTAGCGCTGTATTAGGAATCTGTTAGCTTAGTATAGTGTCATCAATTAATTAATAAGATTTATTAATCTTATTAAATTTCATTGTTAATTAAACTGTATTAATGGAAATCATGACACAGACTAGAGCTACGAAGCAAAAATCACAGAGTAGCAGGAGTGCCGGGGCTCAGGGGAGAAATGAGAGGGGCGATTCTCCAACACATCACGATCTCAAAAAATGTGAAATGTTAGCAGACATTTCAGGAACGGGATATGATCTAGCCAAGGAGAATGTCCTTGCATGTGCTAGGTGCCTAGCATGCCAAGAAATTAGCATTAGTAGAGGATATGATGCAAGAAAGTAAGCTTAAATAGCATCAGCCAAAAGGGGGGGGGGGAATCACACACCCTTCCCATTTAACTGATCCATTCGTTCTAAATGTTTTGTTCTGCCTTTATTATTTATTTAAATTATTTAAATAAATAATATAATTTATTTAAACTATCAACTTCCACAACAACAGATGTAAGGTTGATCTATTCTTTCCTCAGTTTGAATCGATACCCCCCCTCCCATCAGGTTTGTAATTAGCATTAGTTGAGGCATATGAGGAAAGAAAGCAAGCTCATAAAGCATCAACAAAAAAAAAAAAAAAAAACACATTCCCATTTCACCTACGGGTCACTCCAAATATTTTTTTTTTATTATGAAAATCACAAACGCGAGAGGTATTAGAACCTGTAGTACTTAGTACCATGCTTCGGTTGGAGGTTGAGAAGACGAGAGACGATATTTGTTGACATTAGACTTGAACTTCTGTAGATTGTAATTTTCAGGAAAGACATATGAAGGAAGGTTGTTCCAGAACACGGAAGTTGAATGAATAAACGAGGAATTTGTAAAGTTGGTTCCGTGATTTTGAAGTTGGAAGTAAATGGATGTTGGCTGGTGGTGGCATGTTCGGACTGTTTCGAAAGAAAGAGCGGGAATTATAGAAGCCAATTCAGAAGAACAGTGCCCATGGAAGTATCTGTAGAAAAGGCATGCAGCAGAAACAGTTCGTCTATGAGACAGCAAGTAGAGAGACTGTTAGAGATGAATCATTAATTAATCTAACTGCCCTCTTCTGAATGGAATCTAGAAGCCTGAGAGAGATTTTGTGGGCACCGCCACAGATGTGGGAATGATGTTTCATGGTAGGGCGTATTTGCGTTTGTACAAAGTGAACAGCTGTTTGGAAGAAAACTAACGCCGAGAGCAAAAGAGAAAACCAAGTTTTTTAGATGCACAGGAAGCAATATTTGTAATGTGCTTGTGCCAAGAGAGATTAGAAGTCAGGGTAATCCCCAAAAGAGAGAGATCATTTTGTCTGGAAATCGGAGTGTTGCCAAAGATAAGCATAGGAGCAGAAGAATCTTTTTGCGAGATATAAGACAAGACTGAGTTTTAGAAGGATTGAAATCAACTAAGTTGTCTTTGCCCCACTGGAGAATTACCTGGAGATTGGCATTTAAGGAATTGGTACTGGATATTTGAGAGGTTGAAACTGATTGACCAAGGCAATGTTTCTCAAAATGGAAAGTGGAATGCAGTGTGCTATCGTGAGCAATACTGTGGATAGGATTTCCAATCAATGGAAGGAGGTCATTAATATACACGAGAAAAAGAGTGGGAGAAAGAATTGAAACTTGGGGGACACCAGCATTAATAGAGAAGTTAGAAGAAAGAGAGCCATCTACCATCACCCTCAGTGAGTGATCAGAGAGAAAACTGGATAACTAATTACAAAAAGGAGTTTGCAAACCATATGGAAGCTTAATTAGAAGACCTTTATGCCACAAAGATCTTCTAATTAGACCACAAATACATGATGGAAGCTTAATTAGAAGACCTTTATGCCAAACACGATCGAAAGCTTTTGAGATGTCAAGAGCAACTGATTGTGTTTCACCGAACTTTTCCATTGAATTTGTCCATAAATGGGTAACATAGGCCACAATATCTCCAGTGGATCGACACTGTTTGATCAGACAGAAGGTTCCTAGGTAGTTTAAGAGTTGACCGTTAATTGATTTCTCCATTACTTTAGAGAGAGTGGAAGTAATTGCAATGGGATGATGATTCGATAGGGGGGGGGATTTGTCAGCCTTTTTAGGAACTGGCTGGATATGAGAAAATTTCCAAGCAGAAGGAAAAACACCTTTGGAATAAGAAAGTGGAAAAGGGTGGCAAAGAACAGGAGCACAGGTTTTGAAAACAAGTGGAGAAATACCATCAGGTGCTGGAGCTTTCTTAGCATCAAGATGTGTCAAAATGCTTCTGACATCCTTTTGAGGGAAGACCACAGAAGGCATTGAATAGAGCGTATTGTTGGGAATGGTGGGAGGTGTTTTACCAAGATCATTAATATATGAATTGTATGAAAAATGGGATGCTAACGGGTTAGCTTTATCTTTGGCTGAAGTGACAACAGAACCATCTGGTTTTGACAGGTGGGAGCAGAGATGGGCAAAAGTTGTGGCCAGTAGCTTTGGCAAAAGACTGTAATGCTCGGCTACCATTAGGGCAGGAAGCAAGTTTTCTATTCTTAGCCGTTCAAAATCTAGTTTGGACTGATTAATGACTGCTTTACGATTGTTGCGAGCTTTGGTGTAGGCAGAAAATGAAACTGAAGAAATGGAAACAAGCCAATTACGATAGGCAACATTCTTCCCTTAATGGCCTTAGCATATTTATTGGAAAACCAAGGTTTAGATAAAGGAAAAATTTTAAAGTGGAGTGTGGGATAAAGGATTCCATTCCTAGAAGAATAATTTCACTGACACGATCTGAGCAAACATTGACAACAGAAGTTTTGAAACAGTAGTCCGACCAAGGAAAAGAAATCTCGCAGGTCATCCCATTTTGCATTGTTCTAATGCCAACAACACGAGGTTGGGAATAGCCATGAGATAAAGGTTCCATTGGAGAAGAGGCAATCACCAAATTGTGATCTTAGGTGCCTCAAGAACCACTCACTTTGACCGTGTACTTAGAAGTGTTGTTTGTGAAAAAAAGATCATGCGTGTTGGCTGTATGGTTAGAATTGTCCAGTATTCATGTAGGTAAAGCAGGAGATACTGCTTCTGTAGGGATGTGATACACTTAAATAGAAAGGGTGCAAGAATATTTACTGATGCTATTGAGGAAGTGTTGGATGGGTCGGAAAACTGCTAATTTGGGGGGGGGATACAAGGACTAATAGATTAACAGTAGCCGCTGGCAGAGGTGAAAGTGATTCTTGCACAGCTTCTATTGGTATGAGCAACAACCTGGAAAACAAGATGCAGGGTATTTCAGAAACTTCTGGGAGTCATTGCGATACAAGTAAACATGTGGGTTGTGGTAGAGTAGCTAAAATAGAACAGGTGCATGTATGCTTGCGTGTACATCAATGCTAGAGGTTTGGTAAATAAATTAGAGTGTCTTATAATGGGGGATTTTAATTTCCCGGATATTGACTGGAATTTGTGGATTGGTCACTCACACACTAGCAAGGCTTTTGTGGAGTTATTGGATGATTGTTTTATACATCAGCATGTTCGGGAGGCAATTAGACGGAGTAATACTCTTGATCTGATTATCAGTAGTGATTTGTCATGCATTAAGAATCTGCAGATAACGGAACCACTAGGTGACAGTGATCACAGTGTGATCGAGTGGGATTTACTCAAAGAGGTAACTACCATTGGGGTAAAGGAAAGAGTTTTTGCTTTCGTAAAGGTCACTACAGAGGTCTCAAACACTATTTAAATTCTATACAGTGGGAACAACTGATGATGTTACCAACAGCAAATTCAAAATGGGAAGCATTCAAAGAATTAATCTTGGAAGCTACTAGGCTGTACATACCAACTAAGAAATATTGTTCAAAGTTTAGGCCTAAATGGATGTCAGATGAACTAATGAGGCATGTGACAGAAAAGAAAAATGCTAAATTAATGGGTGACATGGAAGCCTATGATAGATATAAGCTGGTCTGTAACCAAGTCACAAAGAAGATTAGGCAGGCAAAGGCAGATTATGAGAAATCTTTGGCAAAGGATGCAAAGAAAAAAAGCAAAGAGTTCTTTACCTATGTAAACTCTAGAAGGAAAGGGATGAATCAAATTGGTCCACTGGATATTGATGGATCAACTGTTCCTACTCAGGTGGCTAACAAACTAAATGAGTATTTTGCATCTATATTCACACATGAGGAGTTATTTAGGGAGGGGAATGCCAGAGATGAATTAAATTCCTGCAGTGAGCTAGATGATTTTGTAATAACTGAGAGGAAAGTGGAGAAGAAATTGTTCAAGATAAACATAAAAAAGGCACCTGGGGTGGATGGGATCTATTCAGTTATATTAAAGGAGGCAGCAAAGGAAATAAGCAAACCCTTAGCGATAATTATGAGAGCTTCCTTGGACTCAGGGAGGTACCAATGAACTGGAGATGTGCAAATGTGATCCCAATTCACAAAGGAGGATCACAGGGCAACACAAGTAATTATAGAACTGTTAGTTTAACTTCTGTTCCATGGAAATTAATGGAAGCACTGGTTAAGGAAGCATGCAGGATCATCTAGACAAGACTTCAGTTATAGCTGAGACACATCATGGTTTTATTAAGAGGAAGTCTTGTCTGAACAATATGATTGGATACTATGATGTGGTCATAAAGGAACTGGATGCAGGGAATAACTTTGATATCATATATTTGGATATTAGAAAGGCTTTTAATACTGTGGCACATGGAAGACTGCAACACAAATTGTAGCAGTGTGGCTTTGGAGGCAAATTGCTGCTATGGATAAAGGGATGGTTGGGTGGGAGAAGACAGAGAGTGGTAATCATTGGACACTGCTCTTCATGGACTAATGTTATTAGTGGAGTCCCTCAGGGTTCAGTGTTGGGTTCCTTGTTGTTTTCTGTATTTATAAGTGATATTGATGATGTTATATCAGGCTTAATATCGAAGTTTGCAAATGATACGAAGGTTGGCAGGGTTGTTAAGAACACTAATGACAGTACACTGCTTCTGCTGGATCTAGAAAAGTTGAACAGATGGGCTAACAGGTGGCAAATGAACTTTAACATTGACAAATGTAAAGTACTACATATGGGAAGCAGTAATCCCAGAGTAACGTATGAACTCTGTGGTACCACACTGATAGTAGTAGAGAATGAAAAGGACCTGGGTGTAATTGTGCAGGGAGATATGACGTTTTCTGAGCAGTGTAGACGGTCTGCAATAGTAGCTCATGGTGTCTTGTCAATGATATACAGGAATTTTTCTAGCAGGGATAAGGAGGTGATTATCTCCTTGTATAAGGCAATGGTGGTCAGGCCACACCTTGAGTAATGTATACAGGTGTGGAAGCTTCATTTTAAGGGCAACAGGATTAGTGAATGGAACAAATTGTTGCTCTTATGAAGAAAGGCTTAGGCTTAAGTTTTGCAGATTACAGTTTCTGGAGACTAGGCACCTGCGAGATGATCTGATAGAGGTGTATAAAGCGTTGAATGGTTTGAGCATGCTCAATGCTGATGGGATTCTTCCTCTTGCTCAAAATTTAAGTCCTCTTCCTTGAGAGGACTTAAATTCAAATTGATGAAAGTCAGTTGTAGGATAGATGTGCAGTTTGTCTTTAACCAGAGGGTAGTTGATTGGTGGAACAAACTTCCATCTTTTATTGTGGAAGTTGGTTGCCTAAATAATTCGAAGAGTGAGCTGCACAGGTATTTGGAACGAACGGAGGGGTGAAATGGGAGCGGCGTGGTTTTTTTGGCTGATGCTGCATAAGCTTGCTTTCTTGCATCGCATGCCTCTACTAATACTAAATGAACAATCTGTGCAAGGTCATTAGTAATTCCAAAAGCCTCAGCATCTCAACCAGCTGGAGTTGTGAACATTAAAATCACCAATGAAAATTACCTCACTGTTAGGAAAGTTAGACTGTAGAAAGTCAATTTTCAAAGAGAGAGGAAGTCGAAGAGCTCCAATTGATTAGTGGAGTTGGGAGAACGGTAGAGCAACAGATGATTTTGACAGAATGAGGTAGAGAGATTTTAAACCAGAGAAGATCAAAAAGATGTAATTCCAAATTACCAAGTCTCTGATAGGGAATATCAGAACGGACATGTGCACAAGTACCACCTTTGAGGCGACAGGAATCATACAGGGAATAATTTGGGCAACTGAGATGAGCAGTAGTTGAATCAACCGATAATTGAGATTCTCTCGCCTCAAAGGTGGTACTTGTGCATATGTACATATATCTGAAAAAGTACATGGGGTTTGGCAGACTGCAGGTGGAAATGGACATCATTGAGATTAGAATTGAAATGAACTAGGATGTGTTTGGGAGGTTTAGATCTTTTTGCAGATAAGCTTACACTATTAGTTTGACAATTTATGGTGTATTCAATATTAACAAAAAGTGAGGGGGGAAGGAAAAAGTGAGGAGACTTGCTGTATGAAGTAATGAAATTTTGGATAGGGTACACATGGTAAGATTGTTCATACATTTGTATGAATTTTACGAAGCTTGGTAGCAAGATTATACACTAGCTGATCTGGAAGCCTCCTAAAGATTTACCAATAGGTTCGGTCTGGTGTACTAACTAGCAGCCGGCCTGCGAACACCGTTGAGCTGTACCCTCGGAATGTAAGGAAGATTGGATCTCGCAGTGATGTCCATCATAACCTCAAAAGTCATCAGGCATGCTGCGTGATGGAAGAGATGGGGAAGGGTTGACCGGAACTTAGCTCTGGAGACTAAACATATGTTCCACCACTTCAAGCCTCCAATGGTGGCTTGAAGTGGTGGGATTGCATCTGTTGATGAGAGTCACCTAACACCTAGTATTGCCTGGTAACACTCCAAATGTTTGTCTAGTTCAGCCTTAAATTTATTTAAGCTATCAACTTCCACAACAACAGATGGAAGTCTGTTCCAGCAATCAACCACCTGCTGGCTAAAGGCAAACTTCCGCACATCTGTTCTACAACTGTCTTTCCTCGATTTGAATCTATGCCCCCTCAGGTTCTTAATCTGAGCAAGCGGAAATATCCCATCAGCATTGAGTCTGCTGAAACCATTCAAGACCTTATATACCTCGATCAGATCACCTCGCAGGTGCCTAGTCTCCAGATGCTGCAACTTTCAGAATTTAAGCCTTTCTTCGTAGGTGCACCTCTTTGTTCCTCTCAGCAGTCTTGTTGCCCTTCTCTTTACTTGTTCTAGCAACTCTACATCCTTCCTAAAATGAGGCCTCCAGACCTGTATACAGTACTCAAGGTATGGCCTGAACATTGCCTTATAAAAAGAGATAATCACTTCATTTTCTCCGCTAGCAAAATTCCTGTATATCATTGATAAAACTCTATGACCTGCTCTTTCAGCCCATCTGCCCTGCTCAGAGAACTTAATATCTGACTGCACAATTACCCCAGGTGTCTTTCTTTCTCCACTAACCTGAGTGTATCACCATCCAGTTGGTACATTTGTCTGGGGTTACTGTTCCCATATGCAGTACTTTGCATTTGTCAGTGTTAAACTTCAGTTGCCACTTCTCAGTCCATCTGCCCAACTTTTCCAGATCCTGTTGCTGAAGCATACTGTCATTTCTGTTATTAACAACCCTGCCAACCTTTGTATCATCTGCAAACTTTGACATCAAGCTTGATATACCTTCATCAATATCATTGATAAATATACAAAACAACGAGCCCAACGCCGAACTCTGAGAGACACCACTAATAAAATTAGGCCACGTAGAGCAGTATCCAGTGATTAACACTCTGACTTCTCCCACTCAGCTATCCTTTTATCCATTGTAACAACTTGCCTTTAATGCCATACTGTTCCTATTTTTACCATAGTCTTGGATGTGCAACAGTATCAAAAGCTTTCCTGAAATCGAAGTATATGATATCAAAATTATTTTTGCATCCAGATGCTTTGTGACCACATCATAGTATCCAATCAAATTGGTCAGACAAGACTTAACAAACCCATGCTGTTCTCTGAATTATTACTGCTGTCTTGTCTAGATGATCCTGCAATGCTTCTTTAACCAGTGACTCCATTATATTATTTTTCCCTTGGAACAAAAGTCAAACTAACAGATCTGTAATTACCCGTGTCACTCTTTCATCCCCCTTCGTAAATTGGGGATACATTAGCACATCTGCAGTCCTTGGGATTTCCCCTGAGTCCAAGGATCCTCTTGTAATCATGGGTAAGGGTTTGCTTACTTCCTCTGCCACCTCCTTTAATATTATTGGATAGATCCCACTATCCCAGGTGCCTTTCTTATGTTTAACTTTAACAATTTCTCCTCCACTTTGCTTTCAATTATTACAAAATCACTTAGATCCTTGTTAGAGTTTAAGCTTCAGACATTCCTCTCCTAGAATAAATACTCATGTGTGAATGTAGATACAAAATATTCATTTAGTTTGGCAGCTATTTGAGAATTATCATCCATACTCAAAACGTTGATATCAAGTGGACCAATCTGATTCATTCCATTTTAGAGTTTACATAAGTAGTCTTTGCTGTTTTTCTTTGCATCCTTTGCCAAAGATTTCTCATAATCTCCCTTCGCCTGCCTATCCTCCTTTTTGACTTGATTACAGACTAGCTCGTATCACCAATAAAATATGCATCCCATGCATTTTTCTTCTCTGCCACAAATTTCATTAGTTCATCTGACATCAATTTTGCCCTAAACCTTGAACAGTATTTCTTAGTTGGAACAGAGAGCCTAATAGTTTCCAAAACTACTTCTGTAGTTTTGGAAGTTGTTGCATTGGACCAGCTGTTTTGTAGGGTTTATTTCACAAAAATAGTTGAACGAGTATGTTCCTTGCTTTAAGTTTCAAGGGACACAGATCATGAGTGGACTTTGATACAAATCATTGGTACTCTCACTGCTTCTTTTAGACTTTACAAAAACAAAATTTTGACAGGGGTTGAATTGTAACTAACCCATGGCCTAACATCAGATAGTGATAGCTTCATTCAAACTCTTCCAAAAACCTAGTAAGCAACCCATTTCTTTCTCTTTATACAAGAATGGTAACAACATATTACACCAGGATTTGCTAAATTTTCATTTGTTTGTTTTTCATCCATGTATGATGTGAACTCCATGACCTATTAATATTTTATGTGAAGGTAGATATATTTCTGCTACCTGGCTTTATTGGATTTATTTCTGTGATCCTGCTTTAAAAAAAATTAAATTTATTATTATTATTATTGTTGTATATTTTTAGTTGGATTTGTGACAGTCTGTTTGGCCCCTTCTGTGTATTACCATCCTAACTATAGTTTTCCTTTATAGTAAAACTACAGCATTACTATTAAATTCAGAATTTTGAAAAATTTTTACAAATTTCTGTTTAATTTCAATTTGCATATCTAGTTCATGAATTGCTCATCAGGTGTGCTAATCTGTGTTATGTATGACATGTGGATGCAAAACAGTATGTTACAGATCACAGAGTGCAAGTTTTATTTAACAGTATCCTTCAGTAAGATGCCAAAGAAATATACAGTATATTAACAAGGTACATTTACAACACATTAACAAGGTTTTCTCTGTATTATGAAATCAGGAAAAGATCGTGTTTCCTACTATGTGTTGATATGATTTTTTAGTTTCAAGGGGAAGGAAGTATAGTGAAATCAGGCTTTTGTAATATAATGAACATAAGGACAATGTGCAGTAATATTTGAGAGTAAACAAAAAATAAAATAAAATATTACGTTTAAAAATGCACTACTCTTGACCACTTTCCACTTATCTTATTTTTCCCTTATAATTCCAAATAGTACCTGTTATACTTCTGCTGCCTTGCTGTACTGACCATGAAAATTTAAATAAAAAAATCATTATAATTGAAGTTTTATGATAAAAAGTAATCAAATCACTTAGGTTATAAGTTTATTTTAAAAAAAAAAAATTATAATTAGCGGGTTTTTTTTTTTTTTTTTTTGTTTATTAACTGTATGCACTATGTCAATAAGGAAATAAAATCCCTATTCACAACTACATTATAATTTTCTAAAAACCTGTAATGACAACTGCCTTTTGTAAAATAAAAAAAATAAAAGAAATAAAGAAAAATTTATTTTAAGATTAAGATATTTTTTTACTTTTATAATGCATGTAGTAGCAATAGTATTTGAAAGGGGAAAAAATTAATTAAAAATGTCTGTTGATATTGGCAAAATAAAGCTATTAAATTTGAACATATTTAGGCTTTTAACTATCTTAAAAGTGGTTCTTTGCATTGTAATCAGTTCATGTGGGGTGATTTTTTTTTTTAAATGGTAAAAATTTGTTATAAAAGTTTGTTTTATTTGCATATTCTTAAACTAAAATGGTGCAGATATAAACCTAATTATTTAAACTTGCAGTGTTCTATAACTTAAAATACAGTAAGAAATAATATTATTATATATATAATAATTATATATACTTTATTATATGTTATCATAGTGTGTGAAAATTAGCCATTACAGTATTTAAATTATAAGGCCCCCTCCATAGCCAGGTGGGCAGGAGCAGCAGTGCGTAGCACATGCTTCTTGATTAGACAGGGGTGAGTCCATGACCACCAAATATGGAGGATGTGGAAAGGTCAGGGAATGACCACTGCATATCCCCGGAGCAATATGGCCTTAGTTGCTAATACTCCTAAAAAACCAAATAACAATAATAACAATTTAAATTATAAAATAAAACTTTTAAAAAATTTATTTCTTTATAATGGGTATAGTTCTAATACTTTTTTTGTAGTTATGACGTTGATTAAGAAACAAAATATACCACAAAGCATTTTTACATTTGTGGATGTAGCTGAGTTATAAAATTCTAAATACTGCAGATTTAAAAATGACATTGTGACCATTATAGTCCTTTAATTATAGGTTATAGTGATTATAGTCCTTTTCTACTTTCAAAAATCTATAAGTTCTATCAAAAGACAGTTTTTTGCATTGTAATCAGTATATATGATGTTTTTTAAAACAGTAGAAAAATCAGTTTGAAATTTGACCAGGAGTGTGCAGAGTATTTAATTTAGGGAAATAACGCAAAGGAGGAAAGGTAACTTTTTCACCAATCTATATTGATGATCTAGATCAGACGTTGTTTATCCACATTTTCCAAGTTTCTGATGGACTGTTGATTACATTTCAATGAATTGCAGTCTGCAAATCTGAAAAAAATTGAGGGGGAAAATGGAAACTCAGTGTGTTAGATATCCCCGGAACCAAACGCTTGCTAGAATTAAGTCAGGTGATATTGCAGACCAGGGATAACCTGCAGTATCACCTTATAATTTATAATGTTATAATGACAATATCAACTGATAATTTGCCCTTACATGAAAGTTTCTTGCTGTTTCGAAATTGTCTGTGTTTTGGTGGAGTACCATTCGGCATAAAAATTATTCTTTCATGTAAGCCACTCTTTAATCTCTTGGATAATTCTGGCTTGCAGTAAGCTGAGATATTACCTGCTGTTAATAGTGCATGTCTCAAAATGCTCTTGAGTGGTAGTTGATGATTGATGTGTTTATTCAATACAGTTATTTGATCTTCTAAGGCAAGGATTCTCAGTGGGGGCAGTATCCTCCCAAGGGGTCAAAAATTGGTTTTGAGGAGGACGAAAAAATCATGGGTATTACAATGGTTTGTAGCCCTCAAGTTCAACCCTACCCGATGACATCTTATTCCTTAATATTTAATTTCTCTCATTGGGTTTTCTGTTCTCTCTGAGACAACTCATTTTTAACATTTAAGTATATTATATTAGTAGCAAATGAGGAATTTTTATAAAAGGAAGGCAGTGGGTATGATTTAATTCAATGACCTTTGCTTTTCATAGGCATTAAATGCCTAAGTGCTTTCAGGGCTAATGCCTCTGAAATAGGCGCCTCCGCAGCCAGGTGGGAAGGAGCAGCAGTGTGTAGCACACGCTTCTTGATTAGACCGGGGTTCGAGCCCGTCGCCACCAAATATGGAGGATGCGGAAAGGTCAGGGAATGACCACCGCATATCCCGGAGCAATATGGCCTTAGTTGCTAATGCTCCTAAAAACCAACAACAACAACAGCCTCTGAAATTCTTGCCTTTTTTGCCTTTCCCACAGCTGCAACCTTGGTGGCGCCATGGTGGGCGTGGTTTATTTATGTATTCTTTTGTTTCATGGGTCAATATATGAGGCATGGATGGGATGAGGAAATTTTTCAGTCTATTGTTCCTACTTTCTAAGTGACAATTAGTATTGATTTATTGTTTCCTTATGGAAGTTGTTTATTTTTGATCCATAGTGCTTTTGTGAGTGACATGAGCTATGAGAGTTAAATAAAAATAGCTTATATTTTATTATTTAATTCTTTGTAGTTATTCAACCCATCATCAATCATGTCAAGTGCTGGAAAGAAAAGGTGTCAACAGTATCTGGATAAATATCTAACTTATGGTTTTATTGAAAGCCCATTCGACTCAAGACAGCCTATGTGTAATGTGTAATAGTTCTTTTTCAAATGAGGCTATGAAACGATCAAGACTCATAGATTACTTAAAAAGGAAGCATCCTGATAAAATTGGTAAACATATCGAATATTTTAAAAATTTAAAACAGAATTTTGAGCAACGTAACACTGTTACTTCCTTAAGAATTATTCAGATCATTTGTGTTCTTTAAAAGTGGAATTAAAAATAGATTTTCAACTTTATTTTCTTTTGAAGTGAAGCCATGGATGTTAGATCCAATTGGATGTGATTTTGGGTCTGTTAGTGAAGAAATTCAAGAAGAACTCGTTGAATTAAAATGTAATGAAGAATGCAAATATAAATTTGAAAAGGTGGAATGGCTGGGTTGTGGGGATCGAATACAACTAAACTTCTTTATCCAGCAGTATGGTCTGAAATAGCAAGTACTTCTTTGTTTTCCAACGTCATATATGGTTGAAAGTGGTTTTAGTTCAGTAAATAAAATATTAACAAAGGAAAGAAACAGAATTGATATATGTTCAAGAGGAGACATTAGAATTAAACTTACTAACATCATATACTGGACATTGAACTTTTAGCTAAGAAGCATCAGGCTCAGGGATCCCATTGATTAAATGAAGTATAAAATATTTTCTTTTTTAAATTTTCATGAGGGATGATTAGCTAATTAAAAAAAATGTTGAGAAACACTGTTTTGGGGAAACAAATGGAGGCTTGCCTTTAATGCTTTACATACCATTCTCCAAGGAATACCAGTCATGCAGAGACATATAATGAATACTAGATAATCTCAGTAAATTTGAACGGGCTTTTTTGTTACGCCACATTAATTTTTAGATCATTAATCAATTTTGTGATACTGATGGATAGCCATTTTTAGGTTTAGAAGTCAGGTAGCCTTTTTCAAAGCGCCTTACAATATTTAATGCCGTTCTCGAACAAAGAAGCCTCAATTTTTCTTTCATATGCTCTGTGGACTACAATAGCACTATTGCCATTCATCTAATAAAGTTTAATTAAAAGTGCTTTATCTTTATGCAACATTTTAAAACGAACTTGACCGGATTTGTTACTCAAATTAAGAAAGTTAGGCTACGACTTCAAGCTTCATTATTTTAATAATGAAGAATAAGACCATGACAAGTTCCCAAGTTCTCCAATCCCAGAATCATTCCTTATTATGACAAACTTTTAATTACTTTATTGGAGTGAGTAAATCATTTAGAATTGGTGATCAGATTTCAAACTAATTATTTTTTTTATTGTTTAAAAAACTTTCTTTATACTGATTACAGTATGAAAAAATGTTTTGTATACACCAATGAGCCAAAACATTATGACCAGCGAGTCGTTATGCAAATCGAAGCAACTGCAGGTGAACTACGGCGCATGCGCGGGTTGGGACACAGTATAAAAAACACATGATACTGAGCTCCGTTAATCAGTGTTACTTTTGTTCTTCAGATGGGAAAGACAGCGGTCTTAAGCAAGTTTGACAAAGAAAGGCCAAATTGTAATGCCAGACAACTGGGTCAGAGCATATCCGAAAAGGCGCCTTTGTAGCCAGGTGGGAAGAAGCAGTAGTGCATAGCACACGCTTCTTGATTAGACCAGGGTTCGAGCCCGTCACCACAAAATACGGAGGATGTGGAAAGGTCAGGGAATGACCACCGCATATCACCGGAGCAATATGGCCTTAGTTGCTAATGCTCCTAAAAAAAAAAAAAAAACAACAAGCATATCCGAAATGGCACAGCTGGTGGGATGCTCACGGTCAGCCATGGTTATTACCTACCGAAAGTTGTCCGAGGAGGGGGAACCCACGAACTGCTGGCAAGGTGTTGGACGACCATGGCTCATCGATGCTCGAGTTGAGAGAAGGCTCTCCCAGATGGTACATGGCAACAGAAGGGCGACTGTGTCGCAACTCATTGGTAATTGGAATGCTGGTGATGGGAATAAATGTGTCACAACACACAGTACATCGAACCCTGCTGAAAATGGGGCTACGTGACCGCAGGCCGCTCCGAGTGCCCATGCTAACCATGGTTCATCGGCGACAGCGCCTACAATGGATACACGAGCATCGAAACTGGACCTTGAGTGATTGGAAGAATGACCTGATGATTCACGTTTCCTGTTGCACCATGTGGACGGCCAGGTATGCGTGCGTCGTTTGCCTGGATGCACTGTGGGACAAAAACAAGCCGGTGGCGTAATGCTTTGGGCGATGTTCTGCTGGGATACCCTGGGTCCAGTCATCGATGTGCCAGGCACTCTGGAGTCTACCACCTACCTAAACATCATTTCTGACCAGGTACACCCTTTCATGGCAACGGTTTTCCCCTCTGGCAGTGCCGTCTTTCAGCAGGATAATGCGCCATGCCACACCTCCCAGATTGTTCGAGACTGGTTCGCAGAACATGAGGAAGACTTCCAGGTATTGCCCTGGCCTCTAAATTCCACAGGCATCAATCCCATCAAGCATCAGTAGTTTGTGTTGGAACAGCAACTCCGATCTGCAGCATCTCAACCACGGACCTTACAGGAGTAAAGGGTGGAAAGGACTTAGTACCTCTGCATTACTTTAGAGGGGGTTTTACATATATATATATAATTTTGACTATTCGTACTCTAATTACAGTAGTTGGAGTTGCATTTAAAATAAAAAAAAAATCAATGAGATATACAGTCATGCACCCTATGAATTTATAAATCTGTGAAAATATTATCTGTTATGATACATAATGAAATTTTTTTTTAAATTTCATAATGTAAATTTCATTTTTTATGAACATGATATTTTACTTTAAAAAATACAGTGTTAATCAATTAAAAAATAAATGTTGTCATTGAAATTTAATTTTAAATTTATGTCCAAACCACGATTTAAAAAAAAAAAACAACCTTTAGAAAATCTGAGGTTGGTTGCACGTTTTTATTAGTATTAATAGCAATTAATATTATTGATATTAATTACTTATTATTATAATTTTAAAAAAGCCAAAGGCTTTCTGGCATTTGATAACTCAAAATCTTGTTTGCCATTCTGTCATGGTGGCTTTAATTTTAGATTGTGAATAATGATGTTTATAATAGTGATAAATATATTAATTTTTATTTATTTTTAATTACTTATATGTTAACCTTTTTGATTTCAGTCTGACGAGCAGCAGGGAATGTTTCGTCCATTTCAGGTAGTGAAAGATATGAAAGTAGCTCCTGCTATTCCACAATATTCATTAACCAGGTTTAACAAGGAAGTTTTAGATACCCATTTGATACATCAGGTATTGATTTTATTGAGGATTGGTAACTTTTTTTGTAATACAGGGGATCCTCGTTGTCCGACGATAATTGGTTCCAGAAAATTCCACTTAAAACGAATCCACTTAATATGGGGACTGATTTTCCTAATGTTTATTATTTAAATAAAACCAAATGCAACTAGGCATAATATTTTAAAGAGTTTACGATTCTATATCTATATAATATTTGTGTAGATACACCATAGACAACTCTTAAAGAAAAACTATGATAGTAGTGTGAAAAGCATAATTTCATCTGTATCTCATATTGTGCTCATCCTTACAACAAGTTGCCTATGTATTGTACTACCTCGAATATGTAAAGAAAGAGAAGTCTAGTGTTACTAAGTCTCATTGAGTGCCACCACCCAGATGGTACAGTTTCAAAGCTAGTTTGCTTTTTATCATTGGGTGGGCAGGTACCCTGGTATTGCAAGTGAAGCATTACTTATTCGAGGTAGTGCAATACATGGTCAACTCATTGTAAGGATGAGTATATATAGTGTATCTACACCGATATTATATAGTAATGTTTATTATGTACTTGTACATAGTAAAAAATGGTTGAAGGAACTGAAAAATTAGAAAATTTTTTTTATTAGACATTTCTTATTATAATATGTTACACAATGTAAGGTTAAGTAAAGTTTATTGAACTTACACTATTTTTCAGTTGTACGAATAAAGAATGAATCCAGAGTTGTTCGTGTTTTTTTTTTTTTTTTTTTGTATTTTTTCAGATAAAATTGTGTCATAGCATTTAGTTATGTCTTTAACTTTGCGCTTAACATTTGTTGCATGACCATGAAGAAGATCATTCTCACAAAAAAAATTCAAGTGCTTGGTCAATTTTCTCAAGGGAAAAAGCTTTAATTCTTCCCTTCTTAAACCCTCGTAACTGTGGGGAGGCCCCGGGTGCCAAGCAATTGTGACTGAGCGATTTCTCTTTGTGCTTTCACTGCGACTTTTTGATAGGTGAATTCTACGTTCTCTTTTACGTTCCTCTCGTTGAGAAATCCTTTTATTTAGTAGCTCTTGTATCAAAAGTACTGGTAGAGAGCAAGGAAGGAAAGTAATCTTTCTTTATTTTTCATATCTAATAGACTAACGCCTACTGATTTCGCTTGGTCACACCAGGCACTGCTCCTGCCTCTCCGTGGCGGGGCCGGTAACCTTGGCAGAAAAGTTTATCTGCCAGGGGCTAAGAGGAGCCAACATGGAAAAAAATATGTTTCCATCTATAGAGTCAACAAGCTGTTGGCCAGATACCGAACATGAACATGATTCGTCACAAGCAAAGAGGTTAAAAACAAATCCCTCGGTGACAGACTTACCAGCATTGTTAATAATGCACTCACTGCCAGAACAGCCTCTCAGTAAGCTATCCCCTTTTCTAATCCAAAACACCTGGAAAGTATTGCAGATCTCCCAAAAACACCTGATTGCAGTCTCCCAAGATGTTTAGGAGACTGCAATCATCCCAAGACGTTTAGGAGACTGCAATCAGGGGACTTACTTGTTGAAACTAAACCACAGGCATTCTGAAAAACTACTGAAAATTACAAAGTTTGCTGGTATTCCAGTTAACGTAACTCCACATGCAACCCTAAATACATCAAAGGGTTTAATATCTAGTTGGGGCCTGATGAATGTGATGGAGGAAGAAATTAAAGAAGAGCTTCAGGAACAGAATGTAATCGCTGTAAAAAGAGTTATGGTCAAAAGAGACAATATACTCATACCTACCAGAAATATCATTCTCACCTTTAACAGTCCAAATCTGCCCTCATCAGTAAAAGCAGGATATCTCCTTTGCTGCACTCGTCCTTTCATACCCAATCTGTTGAGATGTTATAAATGCCAAAAGTATGGCCACTCAAACGACATGCAGAGGCAACCCAGTTTGTCCCAACTGTGGATCCTCCGATCACATTCAAAGTGATTGTTCGGTGAAAGAAATGATCTGTCCCAACTGCAAAGGCAACCATCCTGCCTACTCTAAGACGTGAGAGATGGAAAACGGAGAAAAAGATTGTGAAATATAAAGTTGAATATAAAGTTAGTTATTAGGAAGCAAGAAAATTAATTGCACCCAGTATACCTAACCGTACCTATGCCAGTATCAAGAAAAAATATCAGACAATAGCCACGCAAACTGATGTTACCGTTCCACATAACATATCAATCTCCGACTGGGCTCGAGCTGTCCTCTCTCAGCAAGAGTCCAATACCCTGAAGCACTCAGACCAAGCAAGTAATACGCCTCTTAAGATTCCAGTAAAATCTCCTCCTCCACCAGTAATTGCTACTACTTCAAATAATCCTAGTTCATCTTCAAAAAAGATTATTCGGGACACATTGATGCATCCAGAGTATTCATCCAAACAGGAAGATCCGATTCTGGAAATATTTGTAGAAGTAGAAGATATGGACACAGGTTGTCCTTCATTTCCAAAAAGAGACAAACCAAAGCCAGAACGCCATAAGACAGCCACGTCAGGTACAGCTTCTTCTAAATTCAAGTAATGCCTAACATCTTGCAATGGAATTGCAGAGGCTTTCGTGGCAACATTGACGACATTCATTACTTAATTAACTGCCACTCTCCAGTTGGTTTCTGCCCGCAAGAAACCTATTTAACTGCTCAAATTTCCATTTCCATAAAAACTACTCAGTCTATAGACGAGATCGGAATACATCTGATTCTGCTCGTGGTGGTGAAGCTATTTTAATTAGCACAAGGATTCCAGCTAGGCAAATCACTCTCCAAACCCAAATCGAAGCTGTCGCTGTGCGTCTGATTACTCAGACTGCTATAACTCTAGTCTCAGTTTATCTCCCACCAAATCATACAAATTTGTACTTACTCTTATAATGATCTTAAAGAAATTTTATTACAGCTACCCTTGGCGCTTCCGTAGCCAGGTGGGAAGGAGCAGCAGCAGTGCGTAGCACATGCTTCTTGATTAGACCGGGGTTCGAGCCCGTCACCACCAAATACAGAGGATGCGGAAAGGTCAGGGAAGGACCACCGCATATCCCAGAGCAATATGGCCTTAGTTGCTAATGCTCCTAAAAAAACCAAAATTACAGCTGCCCTCCCCTATCTGCCTGCTAGGGGATTTCAATGGCCACCACCCTTTATGGGGATCATCTAAATTAGACAGACGTGGCCGACTGATTGAAACTTTACTGGAAAAACAAAACCTCACTCTTCTTAACAGTGGCTCGCACACCCATATACAGTTACCTAATGGACAGACTTCTGCCATTGACCTATCAATTTGCTCCCCAATACTGTTTTCAGTCATGCAATGGTCCGCTCTGGATAATTCCATGGGCAGCGATCATTTTACAATTGTTTGTAATCTGATGACTACACAACCACCATTAGTTGAACCCTGCAGGAAATGAAAATTCTCTAAAGCTAATTGGGACAAATTTCAGTCAACAGTCACACTGGACAAAAAAATTATACAACTACATCCCATAGATGAAGTTACTGATTATATCACTTCCTGCCTTTTATTTGCAGCTAAAAGCTCAATCCCATTATCAAATTCCAAGACTCGACGCCATTTCAACTGTTGGTGGAATGAGGAATGCACAAAAGCAAAGAAAGAAAGAAAGAAAAAAAAATAAAGCATGGAATATATTTCGTCGAACTCCAACTACAGTTAATATTATTAACTACAAGAAACTAAAGGCAAAAGCTCGTCTCATTCAAAGACAAGCCAAGAGAGATTCTTGGACTCGGTTTGCATCGACTATCAATAGAAACACGAACCCACGATTAATATGGAAGAAAATTAGGCAGCTTTCCAGGAAGTTTCTAACTGTTCCTTCCCCAATTCGTTCCTGCAGTGGTCTAGAGACGTCTCTGCTCCTCTGGATATAGCAAATGCCTTAGGCAAAACTTTTGCTCACGTCTCAGCTGCTTCCACCTACACTCCGGAATTTCAGAACACTAAGACCACCACAGAACAGAGACACATCAACTTTCGAACCTCACTGCTACTTCCATATAACCAGCCGCTCCAATACTGTGAACTTTTGCAAGCCATCAGAACAACACACAGCAGTGCCGCTAGGCCAGGTGGGATATGTTATGTTATGTTACAGCACCTTGATGAGAAAACTTACAAATGCTGCTAGCCTTCTTTAACCAAATCTTCCTGGGAAATGTTTATCCCACTTCTTGACACCATGCTACAGTTCTGGCCTTTTTGAAACCTGGAAAAGACCCCTCCAATCCTAATAGTTACAGACCAATATCTCTGTCCAGTTGCCTCGGTAAAATTCTTGAAAAAATGATCCACAGTCGACTCACTTGGATCATTGAAAGCGAACATCTACTAAGTAATAGTCAGCATGGCTTTCACCAAAACAGGTCCTCCTTTGATCTGATGATCAAGGCTGAATCTGAAATTCGCAATGCCTTTGTTAAAAACGAACACCTAGTTATGGTCTCCATAGATATAGAGAAGGTATTCGATACTACCTGGCGTTACGGAATTCTCCATGACCTCCATAATCATGGTCTCCATGGCAACCTGCCTATATTTATTAGGAACTTCCTCAAGACCAGATCTTTCCAGGTCTGATATCAAAATTCCCTTTCTACTACATTCTTGCACAAGGGTCAATTTTGAGTGCAACCCTGTTTGCCCTCAGAATTGATTCCATCACAAAAGAACTCCCAAATACTGTAGAGGCATACCTTTACGCTGACAATCTCTCTCTTTCTTACTATTCACAGAATATGAGGTCTATCAAAAGGCAATTGCAGATGTCTCTCAATAAAGTACAAAAGTGGGCTGAGCTCAATGGATGTTGTCTTTCCCAACAGAAAACAGTTGCGATCCACTTTTGCAATCAACGCAAACTGCATACGGATCCTGAACTTCGGATATCAAATTCCACCATTCCGATTGCCAGCAATATCAGATTCTTGGGACTAATCCTGGACAGTAAGCTGAACTTCTTTGAGCAAGTTAAATTATTACTTACTACCTGTCTCAAAAAGATCAACATGCTAAGAGCTCTATCTGCCCATTCTTGGGTAGTAGACCATTCAACTTTGCTGCTCTTATATAGAGCATTGATTAGATCCCGTTTAGATTATGGTGCTCCAGTTTATGATTCTGCCCGAAGGAGTGTACTACGCTGGCTGGATCCTATTCAACATAATGCATTGCGGATTGCAATAGGTGCGTATAGGACATCTCCAACTCATAGTCTATACATTGAAGCTCATGAGCCCCCTCTGCATCTCCACAGAAAAATGCTGTTACTTAAATATTCAGCCAAAATACAGACTTGCTCTTTGCATCCTATTCAGCCATACCTTTTTAATCAACCACTAGTTAATCTCTATAGAAATAAACCAAGTAAAATCCGACCAGCTGGCCTACAGCTCCTTGAAATATCACAAAACTGGAATGTTCCTCTCCACAATAGGCAACAGATAAAGAATTACTCTCATCCACCGTGGACTGCCTTTTCTCAACTGACCTGTGATACTTATTTTCTACAATGGGGAAAGAATCGCCTACCGACACTGAATGTGCAACAACTCCATGCTAGCCATATTCAAAGCTGTGCTGACTTCTTGCCAGTATATACGGATGGTTCCAAATCTCTTTCAACTGTTGGAGCAGCAGTGTTTCCCTCTGCTATCATATCAGCTTCTCTTCCACCTGAGTATAGTAACTTTTCAGCAGAACTGTATGCAATACAATTAGCTCTAGAAAATTTGACTCTACACCCATCTGCAAAATATATAGTTTACACTGACTCCCTCAGCTCAATTAGAGGAATGCAGAATCCCTCTCAAAAGAATCACCATATTTTAATGAAAATCATGAGTTTGCTATTGCAAATTGATCACCATCAACAACTAGTGAAGTTTTGCTGGATTCCGGCACATTCAGGCATAAAAGGAAATGAACTGGCTGATATATCTGCTAAAAATCCATCAACCTTAGACTTAACCTCTGTCTTCATTCCAGCTTCTGATTATAATATAATTCAAACAGCATACAATGCACAGTGGACAGAACTATGGCATAAAGAAACAAATAACAAACTTTTCCAATTGAAACAGGATCCAAAATTATGGCACTCATGCACTAGACAGTTCGGCGAGAAGAAGTGGTACTCGCACAGATTAGAATAGGGCATACCCATCTGACTCACCTCCATTTACTCACCAGCGATGATCCTCCTCAGTGTTCTCATTGCTCTGAACACCTACAGTCAAACATATTTTGATTGACTGTCCACACTATCAACCACATCGTACTTCAACACTTCAAAATCTGGCTAATCTTCAAGAACTGTTGATATTACATCATATCATAGGAGAGGAGGCAAATATTAAGGAACTTTTTTCTTTTTGAAACAAATTGGAGTGTATAATCTTTTATGAATAGGTTTCAGAACTGAAATGAATTTGAACTGCTACGTTCTTAATTATTTTCTGATCTAACTACGAATAGGCGCACTATAGCCATAGCAGCTAATGCGCCAATAAACAACCATACCACACACACAACTGTGGGGACTCGGATACCAGGGACCCCCTGTATGTGTCGTATCAAATTCTGTTATAATTTGAAAAGAAATCAAAATAATTCAATCTTAAAAAATTAAATTTAAAAAGTTTTTTCGTCAGGGTTTTTTTTTTTTTTTTTTTTTTACATGATTTTATCTCAGAATGCAAGATTTTATCCATCTATGTTTGGCTTTATACGACAGATCGTCGTTGCCTTGTCGTTCCCATTTTCCCAAGTCACCAGACCTGGGCATCTTCAAATTTCTCTTTCTCATGGCTGATAGTTCTTCTCCCTTCCATGTTTTTCTAGGTTGTCCTCATCCTCTTTTCTTCCCTTCTGGGATCCACTCATAAAATTTTAGGCCATCTCTCTTCATTCATGTGCATAAGATGTCGAAACCATATCAATCTCCTATTTTCTATTTGTTCTATAATATCTTCATCTGCATGCAAACATCTTATTTTCTCTTTTGTAATCTTCTCAAGTCTAGACACTATCACTCCAACGTAGGTAGTCCATCTCAAGGACTCTAAGCTTCTTTTTGTCACCCTATTTCAGTGTCCACACCTCACAACTATAGCAAAGGACTGATCCACCAATGACTGTCTGATATGTTTTTTTAGTTCTAGGGGAGATATTGTTGTCCCACCATATAGCATTGAGGACCTCTATTTTTGTAAAACTGATATTGAGACCCCATCGGTTAGATGCAATTTCTTAACATGTCTTAACATACCATATTTCCCCATGTATAAGACGCACCTTAATTTTGGGGCCCAAAATTTGAAAAAAAATGTATTACATAAAGTTATTGAACTCAAGTTTTATTCATCATAAAATTCATACAACTCATCACTGTCAAAACTCCCATCCATTAGCTTGTCCTCATCTGTGTCTGATGACGAATCACTGTTTTCATATATTGCCTCAGTTCCATCTATGGCATTTGAAATGCCACACTTCTTAAATGATTTGACAACGATTTCAATCTTGATATTATCCCAGGATCTTTTCACCCAGGTACAAACTTCTCCTATAGTTGGTTTCTTCACTCTTCCTGCTGGTGTCAAATTGTCCCCAGAAGACTTCATCCATTAGTTCCATTCGTCTCTCATGGCGGCTTTGAAGGGTTTGTTAATGTTGACATCAAGTGGTTGGAGCTGGGATGTCAAGCCTCCAGGTATGACGGCAAGTTTTGTTTTTTGCTCTGCAGCAATCTTCTTTGTATTTTTTGTTATGTGCCCTGAACTTGTTGTTGTTGTTTGGTTGGTTTTTAGGAGCATTAGCAACTAAGGCCATATTGCTGCGGGATATGCGGTGGTCATTCCTTGACCTTTCCACATCCTCCGTATTTGGTGGTGACGGGCTCGAACCCCCATTCTAATCAAGAAGCGTGTGCTGCGCACTGCTGCTCCTTCCCACCTGGCTACGGAGGCGCCGTGCCCTGAACTGATCAAGCACCAATAGGGCAGGTTTGCATAAGAGCCCACTTGGTCTCCTCCTGCTCTCAACTTTCTCAAACCAGATCTTCATCCCATCCTGATCCATCCAACCCTTGTCATGAACGTGGACAATCACTCCTCGAGGAATGTCTTCTTTTGGCATTGTTTTGCGTTTGAAAATCAGCATAGGAGGCAGCTTGGTTCCATCAGCACAACAAGCTAGAACAACTGTATAATGGCTCTTTTCGTGTCCACTTGTCTTCACAGTTACAGTTTTCACCCACTTCTTATCAACAGTTCTGTTACTTGGGACATCAAATTAAAGGGGGACTTCGTCCATATTTACAATCTTTCCCAACTCAAACTGATGTGTCTTCCAACATTGAATGACAAAACGATGAAATTCAAGGACCTTCTGCTCATAGCTTTCAGCATGTTTTGGGCAAGTCTGGTGCTTGTACGCATGCTTAGTCCATTCCGTTTCATGAACCTAAAGCACCAATTGTGTCCTCCTTTGAAATCAGTAACTTCTTTTTCATCAGCATTTCTTCTTGCCTCATGTTGAACCATCTTTGTGGACACAGGAATTCCAATTGCCCTTTGCTCTTCAATCCATATCTTCAATTCTCTCTCTAAATCAGGCCATTTTGCTGACTTGCCTCTCATGGCCTTCTTCTGCCGTGGCGTTTTCAGTAGGGTTTCTTCTTCCCGTAGCCAGTCTCGGATTGTTTTCTCAGTTGGAGGAGGACCAAACTTACGTTCAGCAGCACGATTTCCATTCACTTTTGCAAACTGGATCACTTTTAACTTGAATTCAGCACTGTACGAAAATCTTTTCTGAGCCATTTCTGGGCAGAACGTGGCAAAACGTAACCTAATATACCGGTAACAAGTGCGAAACAATGAGCGCAAAGACATCAAGTGCGAAAAAGTGGGAAATGCAAGTAAAAAAATCTACAACCACTGTATAAGACACACCCTGTTTTTAGACCCCAAATTTTTCGAAAAAAGGTGCGTCTTCTTATACATGGGGAAATACAGTATTCTAAATCCAAAGCTTCCTGTGCAGCGATGACCTGATCATCTGCAAAATTAAGATTCCACAGATATCTGTCATTAGTTGGCACTCCCATTCCAATACAGCTGCTTTTTCATTCTTGTAAGGCACATTCCAAGAAGACATTAAACAATAAAGGTGGTAAGCTACATCCTTGTCTCAGCCCCTTAGTTGGATAGATTTGGTTAGATGGAGTATTCTGAATTTCAATATATGCCACGTTATTATTGTACAATTCCCTAATCAGTTCAACAAGCTCTGGATCAATTGACATATTTTGCGGGGCTTTCCATAATTACTTTCTTGGAACAGGGTCATAAGCCTTTTCTTTCCTTTTTTTCCCTCTCTTCTATTAGGTTGTATTCATTCTTGCTATTGTTGAGCATGGTGGACAGTGGGTTGAGTGCCGGACAGAACCATAGTGCCATGGTTGGTTCTGGGATGTGTCAGGTTGACTTTGCAGATCTTCAGTGTCTCTATCAGCCAGCTGTGGGATACAGAGTCGAAGGCCTTGTGGTAGTCAATGTAGGCAATGCAGGTTAGTTGCGATGCTTTTTGTAGACTTGCCCATAACTGCCAGATCAATTGTCCTTTACACATCTGCTTAGATGCCTTCAGCTGCTAGGCCATTTCCAACACACCAAGTGGTCTGATATCTTTGGTGATGCAGTTGGGCAGGATTTTTGTGTTTGTGGGGTTTTTGCCCTTAGCATTAAGATAGGTGATTCCTTGAACCAGCAAATCTGGAATTGTGTTAGGATGCCTTATCGTCTGGGTGAACTGCTCTGCTGTATGCACAGCTGACACACAGCAGATAATATATACTCTGGCACAACCACCAGGGCAGTGGGGTTTACAATAAATCATCAGTACAAACATTAATCGTATTTAGCAATTACTGGCTTGACCCCCGGTCTATTCAAAGAGTGCATGCAATTGCACTCTTGTTCCTGACCATTTGGCTATGTCAGGCCATTGTGGTTGTCTATCCCCAGGATTTGCCAGTTGTGGGATTTCCTGACTAACTGTGTACTTCTCCCAATCTCTCATCTCTTGTATGTCCTTTGATGAAAACAGTCTGTCCATGGGGCATGACTGTTATGGCTAACTCTGCTGCCCCACAAGTTGCCCAAGAACTCGGGTGCCTTCTGGTCAGGCCCCCCCTCGATGTGGGCACCTGCATGTGGTGAGGGGACTTCCTAATGACACTGCTGGTCCTCCAAATTAGCATCACTGGGATCCAATTCCCACAGCCTAGGTTCCAGGCTAACATCATAGGATTCTGGTGTGTTTCCTAGCTGCTGCAATCCATGGAAATTCGGAAAGGGAGATCCTGGTGGTTGAGGGATCCAGATTCAACACACCACTTTGGTCCCTGCTTTGACAAGACAGGTGATCCTAGATAGCTCGGCCAGGATCAGTCAGCTAGTGAGTTCACCTGATAGGATAGCCATGTCGATGCCATACCCCTACTTTCATGGTCTGTGGGGCAGAGGCTGGAGGAGGTGTGGGTATCCTTTTCATCCCACTCCCAGGCACATTTATTGGTTGCTGGGTAGTGGGCATCCCATTTGGGCTCTGTGGTGGTGGGGAGCCTGGGCTCTGAACGAAAATAACTATGAATCCTGAGATTTTAAATTCTCCTTCTGGGACCCCAGCATGGTCCCTACTGGAAAATTATATTACTGAAATCTAAAATGCTACTTCAACTAAAAGACCCAGAACTGAAGATTCTCATTACCTGATTGTACATTCCACAAGTGGAAAGAAAGCCTATAGAAAAAATGTCACCCTTCTTCATCCAGAAGGGCTAGCAGGATCACCCAAATTGGTTAAATGGCTTTGTTCTGGCAAAGCTATTGTTGAGACGAAAACCGATGGGCACTCTGAACACCTCCTCCAAGCAACATCTAATCGGGAATACCAATTGTAGTAACACCCCAAAAGACATTGAACTCATCCCAAGGTGTTATCTTGGAAGGCATCTGCTTGAAATAAAATGCCAAGGAGTGATAACAGCAAAGCAAATGGCCATATGTTGGGATGGGAATCTAGTCTCGACTAGGAACCTCATCCTTACATTTAATACACCAGTATCTCCCAGCGAGATTAAAGCTGGTTACACAGTATTATGTGCAGTATGTCCATATCTTCCAATCCCATTAAGGTGCTTCAAGTGCCAGAAATATGGACATCTACAAATGGCCTGTTTTGTGGTGCCCTTGCATGTATAAAATGTGGTTCAAAGGACCATGAGATAACATCATGTAAAGCTGCAAAACACACCTGCATTAACTGCCAAGGCGAGTGCCCATCTTACTCACGAGCATTCCAGAGGTGGAAGGAAGAAAAGGAAATACAATGACTAAAGGCAGAGCCGAACATCTGATACCAGGAGGTCAGAAAAGCAGTTAAACCACTAAGTAGCAGTTAGGCAACATATGCTGAAAAGTTTTCCAAGAAACTTTTCGGTGACTACCACCGAAAGAGTCATTTGTGTCCATCGCTGGCTACTGAGCTCAGAAAAACCAGCACAGAAAACTGAATTGCCCATATCAGGGCAAGAAAAAATGGATGTCAAAACCAAGGACAATTCAGTCTTGGAACTCTTTGTGGAGAAAGAAAGGGACACAAACAGCATACTTCCCAAAAAAGATAAATCCAAGATTGAGAAAAGTAAACCCTTTGCACTTTGGAAGCCGACTGACCTATCCACCAAGCCTCTGTAATGCCAAAATTCCTATAGTGGAATTGCCGTAGATTCTGACAAAATGCAGAAGACATCAAGGCACTCCTGTAAAAGCATGAATCAGCCTGCTTTTGCATACAGGAGGTCATCATTTAAAGGCATGATGACCCCACCATGCATGATATTACTATCTTTCTTAAGGATAAAAATTGTAGATGGTCCTGCTTGTGGAGGAGTCACGGTCCTTGTGGGCAACTAGATCCCCTTTCAGCCATTGCGACTTATAACTAGCATAGAGGCTGTAGCAATTTGCCTTACAGTGGGGTTCTTATTAAATCTCTGTTCTGTGTATTTTCCACCTGGGACTGACATCCCCCAGAAAGACCTGATGATTTCATCATGCAATTGCCCTCACCTTCTTACTTCTTGGGGATTTTAATGGACATAACACTGTGTGGGATAACATCAGTGGAAGGGGATGAGTCAGAGAGCATATGCTCACTGACAATGAATTCTTCTAAATGTGAGAGCAAACACCTTCTTCCACATGCCTACCCATTCTTTCTCTACCTTTGATCTTTTTATCTGCTCCCCTTATCGTCTTCCTTCACTTGGGTGTGGAGGAAAACCCATATGGAAGTGATAACCTCCCCATGATAACCACTGTAACTAGTGGTTGACAGTGTCTTCCATTTAGTTTGCCATGGTGGAAGATTGATCAGGCTGACTGAATTGCCTTTCAACAGCGGCCAGATCTTGACATTGCTACAGTCAGTTAGTCAGGAGCCCATCAATGATGGAGTCACATACATCACAGACAGTATTGTTTATGCAGCTGCAAATGCAATTCCAAAAATATCCCCCTGGGGTTCCCGCTATTTCCCAAACCTTGATGGAATTCAGAATGCAAAGCAGCAGAAAAAGCACAAAACAAAGCCTGGTGGATATTCTGCCGATATCCCACAACTGAAAATTAATATCATTTAAATATGCGCATGCAAAAGCACACTATATCCGATGTCAGAGCCAAAGGAAAACTTGGATCTGTTTTACATCCTCCAAAGTAGTCTGGGATAAGATCCGGAAAATGAAGGGAAAATATCCACCAAGCCCTCCAGTGGTCCTCGAGCACAATGGATATCCAATGGCAGATCAAATTGCAGTTGCAAATATTCTAGGGAAAACATTTGCGAAAATCTTTGCAATGACATCCCCCCCCCCCCCAGTTTTTGGCCCTGAAAGAGGAACGTCCATTAAACTTCTCTTCAAATGGGCTTTACCTTTACAAAGGAAGAGTTAACTGCAGCACTCTTTCTCACACATGCAAGTGTCTGTGTAAAGTGCCTGCCTGGCAACCCAAAGGTCTCAGGTATGAATCCCGCCTCGGGCTTGGATCACAGTAAAATGCAAAAAAACCTTGGGGGGTGCATTATGGCCACAAAAGCTGATGCGTCAACAATTTAAAAAAAAAAAAAAAAAAAAAACATGCAAGTGTCATGGGGCCAGCAATCTGTAACTGCTGGCTACTTATATCTATTGATGTGTTGCCATCTATGTACCTTATCCTGCTTAATTGGATTGTTTGTCCTCGAGTGTGTGCCACCTGAAAAAAAAAAAATAATAAATAAATAATAATAATTTACTCTCCCCATCACTTAGATAACATAACCTAACTCAAACCTTTCAAAACCATGGATACAGTGTTGGGCAAAATTAGCTACCAATTTTAAAAATTAAATGACTACTGTGCAAATTGTAAAAGACATTTTTATTATAGTTTAACTAGTTGTACCTGGCATAACATACGCCATCTTTCTGATTATGGCGTAAATAGTTTAATCTAGATCCTTCAGTCTTCACCATTCTTGTTAGCGGTGATATAATTCTACAGCAATCACCTGTGGGATATATGCATATGTTTCTATTTGCAGGTGGTTACCTGTCTTCTCCAACAAGTATTGCAGCAACCTCCGTTTTGGATGTAGGTGCATTAAATCATCTCTTATCTAAGTCTTGGTCTTCTATGAATACCATGCGCACATTCATTGTTGGATTGACCTGGATCGTTTGATGCATTTGTTTATATGACTCAGCAAATAGGTTAACTTGTTGCAGCATCTCATCCAATTGTTGCATTACTTTGGCCATTCACCTTGGTTTGATTGTTTTTCAAGCCGTTTTGTTGTTGATTCAGCAGAATCAAAAATATAAAGTTGTCCATACCCTGGCTTATTTGCCTCGTTTGAATATAGCGGCAAGACCAAATGGTTAATCTGGCCGTGTATTCTAAAACAGTATGGACAATTTCCAGGTGGTGATTTAATCCCTGCACCCATTGATGCGAACACCATTGCTGAGTTGTACTCTCATATATTTTCTCTGTAGTTATTATTATTATTATTAGCCATATGGTGCAAGGAAGCCTGAGGCTTATGCTGCACCATCCAAAAAAAAAAAAAAATTCCAGCATTAACCTGAGAGAGAGAGAGAGAGAGAAGTAGAAGGGAATCACCAAGAAAGAGAAGAATGATGATATCCAGCTCAGGACCCTGGGTTTGCCAAGCCCATACTCACTAGATGTGAGCCCCTGTGAACAAGATTATATTCTCTCACACATTCGCCATCTTGCGTTCATCACCTCACAGACAGACAGGACATAGTTGCCATCTAAATATGGACAACTACGAAGACAATCACACTTTTTATATACTACTCACTAAAATTCACTCAGTTGACCTGACATTTATACAGCTTAACCTGCAGATGGGCAGTCTATAAGATTTTATTATTTTTTTTATTATTATACAGTATAATACACATTCAGGACACAATTTACAGTTAACACTTATTGGACACGCTTGCATACACATACTTATTCACACACAGCCCATGAAGGAACACACCTTGGCAGCTATCCTTTATCATCAGACAAACACAGTTATTTGCTTCACGTGTATCCCCTGTAACCAGCTCTTGTAATAGAGTAGGTGTCTTAGACAGTGTCAAGTGAAACCCTTCCATCATGACAGCTAAATTCAAATTCTTCTGGGGACCCAACAAGGCCCCTACCTAATCGAGATGATGATGCAGAAAACACCTCTGCAAAAAGAGCCAGGACTGAGGATACACCACCATCATCAGTGACCGCTTTTCCTCATTCTCCATTCCACCGGAGAGCAGTCAGTTGGAAAGATGTCACCCTTCTTTATCCAGAAAGGATTAGAAGGGTTGGCAGGTTCACCAAAATCCGTTAAATGACTGCGTTCTGGCGACCTTTTGGTCAAAGCTACAACTATTAAACAGGCGGAAAAAATCCTGAAAGCCACATCAATAGGGGGAATACTTATCATCGTAACCCCCCATAAAACTTTGAACTCTTCACGAGGTGTCATTTCAGAGTGGGACCTTCTTCATGTTTCTGAAGAAGAAATCTGCTCTGAATTGAAAGAACAAGGAGTGATGGCTGTCAAAAGAATATCAATGAGAAAGGATGGGAATCTCGTCCCTACCCGAGTTCTCATCCTAACATTTAACACCCCGTGGCCTCCAAGTTCCATCACGGCAGGCTATCTAAACTGCCCAGTGAGGATTTATATCCCAAACCCACTGCGGTGCTTTAGATGCCAAAAATACGGTCACTCACAAACATCTTGTCATGGTAACCCTGCCTGTGCTCGATGTGGTGTTAAAGACCACGAGAGCAAGGAATGCTCGGCTCCAAAACCGATCTGTGTCAATTACCAAGAAGAGACCCCGCCTACTCTAGAGCATGCCAACGGTGGAAGGATGAAAAAAATCCAAAAACTGAAAACAGAGCTGAATATCTCCTACCCAGAGGCCAGAAAACATATCCAACCAATAAATAGCGGGAAACCTTCATATGCCCAGAAGGTTTCTGCTAAGTGCACTATCGGTACACAAACTGAGATGACTATACCACCAAGAGAGACATTCACTCCGATTGCACGCTATTTATTGAGTTCATAAAAGCCCACCAAAAAAACACAGTCAGCTGCCACTCCTATATCTGTACCTCCTAGTGCTCCACCACTACCAAAACCAAGCGGTAAAGAGCCTCCAATAATAACAGACACAATGGATGTAGAGAACAAGGAGGTACCGGATGAATCAGTCTTGGAACTCTTTGCAGAGGAAGAAATGGACATGGGACAGCGTCCATTCTTCCCCAAAAAAGAAAAATCCAAGACTGACAAAAGTAAGCCCTCAGCACCTCGAAAGCCGCCTGATGGACCCACCAAGCCAAAATAATGGCTAAATTCCTACAATGGAATTGTCGTGGATTCCGGCAAAATACAGATGACATCAAGGCCCTCCTGCAAAAGCACGAGCCAGTTTGCTTTTGCTTGCAGGAGACTTATCTAAAGGCAAATGATAACCCCACCATGCATAACATAACAGAATTGCGGATGGTCCTGCTCGTGGAGGAGTGGCTATCCTTGTGGGCAACCAGACCTCAGTTCAGCCCTTACTAATTACAACTAGCATAGAGGCTGTTGCAATTCGCCTTACAGTCGGATTTTTATTAACTGTGTGCTCTATTTATTTGCCACCTGGGACTGACATCTCCCAGGAAGACCTTGATGATCTTGTAATGCAGTTGCCCCTTCTTACTTCTCGGGGATTTTAATGGACATAAATTCAAATTAAGAAAAGACAGATGTAGATTAGATGTGCGGAAATTTGCCTTTAGCCAGCGGGTGGTTAATTGCTGGAACAAATTTCCATCTGTCGTTGTGGAAGTTGATAGGTTGAATAAATTTAAGGAGGAACTGGACAGGCATTTGGAGGGAATGGTGTGTTTTTTTTTTTTGGCTGATGCTGCATAAGCTCATACACTTGCTTTCTTGCATCAAATGCCACTACTACTACTACTACTACTATTACCACCCCACAGGGTAGTAGTAGTAATAGTGCTAACATCAATGGAAGGGGACGAGTCATAGAGCGTATGCTAAATGACAATGATCTTTCCCTTCTAAATACTGGAACAAATACCTTCTTCCACATGCCTACCCGTATGTTTTCTGCCATTGATCTCTCTATCTGCTCCCCTTCTCTACTCGCTTTACTCACTTGGGAAGTAGAGGAGAACCCATACGGAAGTGATCACTTCCCTGTGATAACCTCGTTACACAGTGGGAGACCGTGTCTTCCTTTCAACTTACCACAGTGGAAGATTGATCAGGCTGACTGGGCTGCCTTTCAACATCAGGCAAATTTTGACCTCAGTACCGTCAGTCAGGAGCCTATCAATGATGCAGTAACGTACATCACAGAAATTATCGTCCAAGCAGCTGCGAATGCTGTTCCAAAAACATCTGCCCGGTTTCCACCATTTCCCAAACCTTGGTGGAATTCACAATGCACAGCAGCAAAAAAGGCTCAAAACAAAGTGTGGGGGGGTATTCCGCTGATATCCTACCACGACCAACCTTATAACCTTTAAACGTGCACGAGCCAAAGCACGCTACATCCGCCGTCAGAGTCAAATGGAATTGTGGATCCGTTTTACTTCATCAGTTATCTTTTACTTCATCATCAGCTTTTCTAGCAGGGATAAGGAGGTGATTATTCCCTTGTATAAGGCAATGGTCAGGCCACACCTAGAGTACTGTATACAGGCCTGGAGGCCTCATTTCAAGAAGGATGTAGAGCTGCTGGAACGAGTACAGAGAAGGGCAACAAGATTAGTGAATGGAACAAAGGGGTGCTCTTACGAAGAAAGGCTTAAGTTTTGCGAATTACAGTGTCTGGAGACTAGGCACCAGCGAGGTGATCTGATAGAGGTGTACAAAGCCTTGAATGGTTTGAGCATGCTCAATGCTGATGGGATTCTTCCTCTTGCTCAGAATAATCACCTGAGAGGGCATAAATTCAAATTGAGGAAAGACAGATGTAGGATAGATGTGCGGAAATTTGCCTTTAGCCAGCGGGTGGTTAGTAGGTGGAACAGACTTCCATCTCTTGTCGTGGAAGTTGATAGCCTAAATAAGTTTAAGGCTCAGCTGGACAGGTATTTCGAACGAACAGATGGGTGAAGTGGAAGTGGTTATTTTTTATTTATTTATTTTACTTTATTTTTTTTTTTTTTTTTTGGCTGATGCTGCATAAGCTTGCTTTCTTGCATCAAATGCCTCTACTAATGCTAATGCTAATTACTCAGTCCACTAGTACTAAGTTGGTCTGGGATAAAATCCGGAAAATGAAGGGAAAATATACATCCCACCCTTCTTCAAATGGATGCACTGTTGCAGATCCAACTGCAATAGCCAATTCTCTTGGGGAAACATTCTCTAACATCTCTGCAACATCTTCATGTTCCACAGAGTTCCTGGTCCTGAAACATAAAATTGAAAAACAGGCTCTTAATTTTAAGTCTAAGAGCCTTTATCCCTACAACGGGGCATTCACTATACAGGAACTGAAAAGAGCCCTCACTCTTTCCAAAGCAAGTGCTGTTGGACCAGATGGCATCCATTATGAAATGATTAAGCATCTTTCACCAAAATCTATGGATTATCTGCTCCTTCTATATAACAGAATCTTTATTGAAGGGCAGTTTCCGAATTCCTGAATACAGGTAGACCCTATTTTTCAAAGAAAGACAAAACCAAGGTAGACAAAGTTAAATCAGCCCCAAGGAAGCAATCCGAGGGAACATCTAACTCCAAATGACAGATACGATTATCCAATGGAACTGTCAAGGTTTTCACTCAAACACTAATGATGTTATAGACCTCATCACCCAGTACCACCCACTAAGTATATGCCTACAAGAAACCTATTTAAAACCACAGGACAATAGTATAATCAAAAATTATATCACATATAGAAAGGATCGCATAACGAATGGAACAACGAGAGGAGGAGTTGCAATACTAGTTAACAGACATGTACCTTCCCAAACAATACCATTGAACACACCATTAGAAGCAGTTGCAGCCCGTCTAGCAATAGGCTTCAATATTACCATAGCCTCAATATATCTACCCCCTAATCAAGAATTCCGATTTAAGGATTTCAAAGAGCTGATCACTCAACTACCACCTCCATTCTGCATCTTAGGTGACCTAAATGGACATCACCCACTATGGAGCGATCACAAAATAGACCAGAAGGGTAAGCAAATAGAAAAATTAATTGTCGAGAACAACCTAATGATTTTAAATGACGGCACACACACATATTTCCACCTTCCATCAAAAAGCAGTTCTGCAATAGACTTATCAGTCTGTACCCTATGACTAAATGGAGCATGCACGAGACTCCATTGAGCAGCGACCACTACCCCCATTATTTTGAAAATCACGGAAAAAACGCCATGCCAAGCCAATAGGCACCCCAGATGGAAAATATATGATGCAGATTGGGAAGCATTCAGGACACTAGCCAAGCTAGACTGCATCATTATTAAAAGAGAATCGGTACAAACATCAGTAGCCTATGTTACTTATAGTATGCTTCAAGCTGCGGAAAAGACAATACCTAAAACATCTTCTAACATTAGAATATATCCAAAACCATGGTGGAACAAAGAGTGCCGGGAAGCTAAAAAAGAGAGAAATAGAGCCTGGAACCTTTTTCGCAAAAATCCAACAACAGACAATCTGATACAATTCAAGAGAGCCAGAGCTAAGGTCAGGAAAGTGCAAAAAATAAGCAAAAAAGCTGCTTGGATGAAATTTGCATCCACTATAACTATTTCCACACCAGCTACACTTATCTGGAAAAAGATCAGAAGGATGACAAACAATTCTCAATTAAACCACTCTCCATTGCTAAATTGGAAGGGACAGTTGGTTACAAATACCTTAGATATAGTCAATGTGCTTGGTGAAAATTTTTCGAATACATCTGCTAATTGTGCATACACCACTGCTTTCAAAACGTACAAGAAAGAGGCCGAAAAAATAAAACTAAACTTTTCTAGCAATCAATGTAAACAATACAACTTGCCACTCACAGCAGCAGAACTAAAACAAACTCTGCTACAGGTGAAACACAGTGCAGTCGGTCCTGATGAAATCCATTATGCAATGATACAACAATTAGATGAACAGTCCCAATTAGCCCTGTTAGATCTATACAACAAAATATACCTTGAAAATTCTTTCCCAAGCAAATGGCACCACACAATAATACTAGCTTTCCCAAAACAGGGAAAAGATCTATCAGACCCACGGAACTACTGTCCCATAGCTTTGACTAGCTGCTTAGGCAAGATCTTAGAGAAAATGGTCAACAATAGACTAACATGGTATCTAGAAAATAATGATCTTCTCAACTCAGAACAATTTGGCTTTAGAAAAAATCGCTCTACCTTGGATGTACTTATACAACTGGAAAATCAAGTAAGAAATGCTTTTCTCAGGAAACAACACCAAGTCATGGTTAATTTTGATATCCAAAAGGCATATGATACCACGTGGCGATATGGTATACTTAAAAGGTTACATCAACTTGGCCTTAGAGGACATCTACTCCTCTACATATACAATTTCCTTAAGAATCGGACCTTCCAAGTTCGAATGAACAATACAGTTTCCAATATATTTTATCAAGAAGGGGTCCCTCAAGGATCTGTACTTAGTGCCACACTTTTTTCAGTCCACTTCAGCACAATAATAGAACAAATCCCAAACAATATCTTTACAACTGTTTATGCTGATGATTTCAGCATTTCTTATCAAGCGCAGCATATGAGGACAATAGAACGAAAATTGCAAGTAGCCATTAACAGAGTCATAAAATGGACAGAAAGAAATGGATATAGAATATCGGTACAAAAGACTGCATGTATACATTTCTGCAGAAAAAGGAATCTCCATCCTGACCCAGAACTCAGGCTGAAAGAACAGATCATCCCAGTTAAAAATAGTGTCCGTTTCTTAGGGTTAGTTTTTGACAAAAAAACTGACTTTCCTAGAGCATATCAGTCACATGAGTCCACTGTTTGAAGAAAATGAACATCTTGAAGGTCCTATCCGCTATATCCTGGGGAGCAGACAGGACAATACTACTTCGTTTATATCGCCTTCTGATTCAGTCTAAGCTAGACTATGGTGCCCCAGTCTATGACTCGGCAAGACCTAGTGCCCTGAGATGGCTCGACCCGGTACATCACTGCGCACTACGTTTAGCCCTTGGAGCTTTCCGCACCTCACCCGTGCAGAGCCTGTACACCGAAACTCAAGAACCTCCTCTGCAAATCAGAAGACAAAATCAATTACTCTCTTATGCAGCTAAAATAAAATCCTTACCAGACCACCCTCTACAGAAAACTCTTTTTGCTTCTGAATGGGAACAACATTATCAGCAACAACAAAGAATCAATAAATCTGCGAATGTGAGATTAAAAAACCTTCTTTTCAGTAGAGAGCTTAACCTAGATAACATAATTCCGCTGACGAAGCAGTCTACTCCACCATGGATAATCAGACAACCTTTATGTGACTCCTCCTTCCACATTTCGAGCAAACAAATCCTTTCTCATATAAACCATCAACGGCTGCATGCTGCTTATAAGGCACAATTTTCAGATAATTGCTTTCTATATACAGATGGATCCAAAACTGATTCTCATGTGGGAGCGGCAGTTTACTTTTCTGACATCACATTGGCCCAAAAACTCCCAAAAGACTGTAGCATTTATACCGCAGAACCTCAAGCCATTGTGTTAGCACTAGACGAAATCGACCATTCAAGTTTTCAAAACAGCATAATTTTTACTGTTATTATTATTGTTATTTGGTTTTTTTTTTTAGGAGCATTAGCAACTAAGGCCATATTGCTCCGGGATATGCGATGGTCATTCCCTGACCTTTCCGCATCCTCCATATTTGGTGGTGACGGGCTCAAACCCCGGTCTAATCAAGAAGCGTGTGCTACGCGCTGCTGCTCCTTCCCACCTGGCTACGGAGGCGCCTAATTTTTACTGACTCCCGTAGTTCCATGATGGCAATACAAAATATCAGTTCTAACAAACATCCACTACAACAGCAGATTCAATACAAAATATCTAAACTCCTTGAACAACGTCGTAACATTAGATTTTGCTGGATCCCAAGCCATGTCGGAATACATGGTAACGAGCAAGCAGACAGAGCTGCCAAAGAAGCTAACAACAATATTTCTGCATCAGAATATATCCCTTTCTCAGACTACAAACACGTTATTGATCACACTGGGATACGTCACTGGCAGCAGCAATGGCAAGTACTTACCACTAACAAATTGCATCAGATTAAAAGATTACTCCAACCATGGAAATCCAGCGTTCAGAAAAATAGACGCGATGAAGTGATACTTGCTAGGTTAAGGATAGGACACACGTATTTCAGTCACTCTTATCTTTTGCGAGGAGAGGATCCCCCTCTATGCCCTATCTGTCACACACAACAAACAGTAGAACATGTACTGATTACTTGTCCAGCTTTTGCAGATCAGCGCCGAAACTCCTTCAAAGAGCTAAACAAACATGACTCCCTCACTCTCACAACCATACTGGAAGATAGAAAAAATATAGCAGATGTTTTTCAGTTCAAGAAAATAAATTATTATAATCAAATATAAAACTAAATATTATCTCTAAAGCAAGCTATAGTCATTTTCTGTTACTCTTGGAAATCATTAGCAGCAATATACGAATTAGAACAAAACCATTATATAAAATTTTACAGGCGCATTTTAGCCACAGTAGCTCTTGCGCCAAGAATTCTTAAATCAAATCCCAAATCCGGATTCCTGTCGCAAGGCAATTGTTCTTGCCTTTGCTAAGCCAGGAAAAGGATCCAAAAGTCACTACTAATTATCGTCCTATTGCTCTGACTAGCTGTCTGTGCAAAATCCTGGAGAGAATGGTTAATTTTCGTTTAATCTGGTATTTAGAATCAAATGACCTTCTCTCCAACATCCAGTGTGGCTTCCGAAGGAACCGGTCCACTTTGGACCATCTTATTAGACTGGAAACATCCATCCGGGATGATTTCCTAAAACGTGAACATTTAGTGTCTGTATTCTTTGACATGGAGAAAGCGTATGACACAACTTGGAGATTTGGCATCTTAAAAGATTTGCATGGCCTTGGTCTTAGAGGGCATCTCCCCATTTTTATTAAAAACTTTTTAACCAATCGATCTTTCCAAGTTCGTCTGGGATCCTCACTCTCCCGTTCCTTCAGCCAAGAGGAGGGAGTACCACAAGGATCAGTATTAAGTGTCACGCTTTTCGCCATCAAAGTAAATTCCATCACAGAACAGCTTCCTCCAACTGTAAACAGTGCCCTCTATGTTGATGACTTTAGCATATTTTGTCAGTCATGCAACATGAGGGTTATTGAAAGACAACTGCAAAAAAGCCATTGATCACCTTAATTCCTGGGCACTTCCTAATGGCTTCAAGTTCTTTCCGGAGAAGACCATTTGCGTACACTTTTGTCGTAAGTGTAATCTTCATCCTGATCCTGAATTAAGGCTCGGACAAAATGCTATTCCAGTAGCAGCAGACACAAAATCCTTGGGACTCGTATTTGATAAAAAGCTGACCTTTCTGGATCACATCTGTCAACTCCGTGCAAAGTGCACAAGAGGTCTAAATATTCTGCACTCTCTCTCTCTCTCTCCTCTACATCTTGGGGTGTGGATCGATGCACCCTACTACACATTTACCGTGCACTTGTACGATCCAGACTAGATTACGGGTCCCTGGTATACAATTCGGCCAGAGACAGTGTACTTTGTTGGTTGATCCTGTCCATCCTCAGGCTCTCCGTATCGCTATTGGAGCATATCGAACATATCCTGTCCAGAGCTTATACGTCGAAGCAAACGAACCACCGTTATCGCTTCGATGTAAGCAGTTGTCTCTAAAGTACGCTTTAAAACTGAAAACCCTGCCAGACCATCCTACGTGGCCATCCGTTTTTGAACAACGATGGGAAAATTTGTACAACACCCGTAAGACTGCCAATCGTCCTTTTGGTATTCGTCTCCAAGAGCTACTCAAAGAACTTAATATCGAGGTAGACAAGGTTGCCCAAACACCAAAGCAACCCCTTCCACCCTGGCATGCTCATGTTCCAGCATGTGACTTGTCCCTTAGAAATTGGGGAAAGTCGGACACTCCATCATCTGTCTACCTGCAGCTTTATTCAGCACACCGAGCTGAACATTCTGACTTCGCGCCAGTTTACACAGACAGTTCGAAGTCGGAATCATATGTGGGATCTGCTGCTGTCTTTACAGACACCACTACATCGGAGCAGATTCCCTCTGAATGCAGCATATTTACTGCAGAGCTGCACGCTATAGAGTTAGCCTTGGATCACATTAGTAAATGCCAATACCAACGGGTCATTTTATATTCCGATTCTCTCAGCATGTTACACGCTTTAATATCTGTGAAATATAATCCTCATCCGGTTCTGTCTTGCATTCAGCAGAAGATTCGCTTTCTCCATGAACGTGAATGTGATATCCGCTTCTGCTGGATTCCCAGCCACATTGGGATTAGGGGAAATGATTTGGCTGACACCGCAGCCAAATCAGCAATTCCCAATAATAATCGCTGCCTGTCAGTCCCCTATACAGACTACAGGCAAATAATACACCAGAAGATACACTCCCAATGGCAGGATTCGTGAAATAGACAGACTACGAATAAATTATATCGTATAAAGCCTAATTGAACCGTGGCAGTCTAGTCTGCACAGGAATCGTAAGGAGGAAGTGTTCTTGCCCGGACCCGCATAGGACATAGTCATTTGACTCATTCGTTTTTGCTGAGGGCTGATGACTCTCCTATGTGTGAGTCCTGTGGCACAATTTTATCATTAGACACATTTTAGTTGACTGTCCAGATTTTAGCAATATCCGTTTTACCGCTTTTAATCATCTGACAGCCGTATACACTCAGTCAGATTTCATCCGACAATGACCATGTGTCAGCTGTTTTTAGCTATTTTATTTCAATAAAGGCTTTTACTTGTATTTAAAATTTACATGTTATTGTTATTTCTTTATTGATTTATCTTTTCTACATTTTATACCTTTGTTATTTTATATCTTGACATGGTGACCTAAGTAATTAGGTCAGTGAAATTTAAATTTTTTATATATATCACCTGGTTTTGGCACATTATAGCCTTAGTTGCTAATGCGCCAGTAAAACCCAACAACCAACCAACCAATCATGACAGCATTTAGTGTATTTATTTGATGTGTTTAACTCGTGTCCCCAATATCTTTGCAATACTCACAATTGAATGCCGTTTGACTAACAGCATGGCTTTGTAGTAAACTTAAAAAAGGTAGTACAAGATGTTTTTGTCATTCATTGTTAAACAGCTCATTTATAGACTACAATGAAATCTACAACTTGTCAGTCTGTCAGTAATATAAAACATCAACAACTGAATGTCTTTACCAGCTCTGCCATGAAAATGAGGAACAGTTAAAGCATTTCCTCCTGCATACAGAAGGTAGCTGTCAAAAGGCATATGTGCAGCATATTTATAGCCTGTATAATGCTACTTGAGCTTCTTAATTCATTTGATCCAACAATATGTATACTGAATTAAGATAAAACAAACTGACATGGAAATGAGGTGAATTTTCAGTTGCAAGGAAATAAATTTAAATCTCATCAAAGCAGAAGGCATTATCGTGGCTTTTATGAATAAGCTAGTACTCTTTAAAAGGGCTAATATGGGCAAATATTAGCCCCCTAACAATTTACCAGCACTTCTGCATTTACAGAAATTGGTAGAAAAAAATGAAGAAAATTTATTATCCTTTGATAATGATCTTATGATGTATTACTTTTATCTTAAAGCACATAACAAAGATTGGAAGACGTCGTTGAACTTAAAATATCCAGTTGAGTTATTAATGTTTTCCTTTTGTTGGCAGATGTGCAAAAGTTCAACAAAACTTGAGAAGAATTAACATTAACAAGCTTACAGCATAAAACAAGCTCAAGAAAATTCAATGTTTTGTTGAAGTGCTACATATATATTTATTACCCTCTCATGCATACAGTATTTAAATTTTTGTTGCAATAAAGCAGTTTGATTTTCTAATTTGTTTTATTGATTTGTAATTTGCTTTTAATCCTTGTTCATTTCACAGATATATGTGATCTCAGTTCTAATCTCAATGATGTCTATTTCCACTTACAGTCTGCCAAACCCCATGTACTTGTTCTGACAGAATCTCAGTTATCAGTTGATTCAACCACTGCTCATCACAGTTGTTTGAACTATTTGCTGCAATGCATGTCCAAACTTATGCATGTCCATTCTGGTATTCCCTGTCAGAGACTTAGAAATTTGGAATCTCCTCTTTTTGATCTTCTCTGACTTAAAATCTCTCTACCACATTCTGTCAGATTCATCTGTTGCTTCTATCGTACTCCCAACTCCACTAATCACTTGAAACTCTTTGACTTCCAATCTTTGAAACTTTACTTTCTTCAGCCAACTTTCCTAACAGTTAGATAATTTTCCTTGGTGATTTTAATGTTCACGACTCCAACTGTCATCCATTTTATAGTCACATGGAGCCAGCTGGTCAAGACGCTAAGGCTTTTGCAATTACTAATGACCTCATGCAGATTCTTCATTTACCTAACAGAAAACCAGACAATCCTAACCAAACAGCCAACATGATTGATCTTTTTCTCACAAACAATCCTTTTATAGAATTCTTTATTCCACACTCCACTTTAAAATTTTGTCCTTTATCTAAACCTTGGTTTTCTAATAAATGTGCTAAGACTGTTCAAGAGAAGAATATTGCATATTGACTTTTTTCCAAATCTTCAGTTAATTTTCTGCCTACACCAAAGCTCGCAACAATTGTAAAGCAGTTATTAATCAGTCCAAACTAGATTTTGAACAGGCTAAGAGCAGAAAACTTGCTTCTTACCCTAATGGTAGCCGAGCATTCTGGTCTCTTGCCAAAGCTATTGGCCCCAACTTTTGCCCATCTCTGTTCTCACCTCTGTCAAAACCAGATGGTTCTGTTGTCACTTCAGCCAAGGATAAAGCTGACCTGCTAGCATCCCATTTTTCTTCCAACTCATGTATTAATGATCTTGGTAAAACACCTCCCACCATTCCCAACACGTTCCATTCAATGCTTCCCTGTGGTCTTCCGTCAAAGGATGTCAGTAGGATTTTGACCAATCTTGATGCTAAGAAAGCTCCAGGTCCTGATGGCATTTCTCCACTTGTTCTCAAAACCTGTGCTGCAGAACTTACCCTGTTCTTCGCTGCCTTTTTTCACTTTCTTTTTCCAAAGTGTTTTTACTTCTGCTTGGAAATTAGCTTATATCCAGCCAGTTCCTAAAAAGGGTGACAAATCCCTCCCATCCAATTATCGTCCGATTGGAATTACTTCTACTCTTAAACTATCTTGAAACCTTCTGTCTGATCAACGATCGCCAGTATGGATACCGTCAATGTCGATCCACTGGTGATATTCTAGCTTATGTTACCCATTTATTGCTTCTTCATTACATCTCAAAGGCTTTCGATCGTGTTTGGCATAAAGGTCTTCTGTTTGTTTGTTTGTTTGTCATTTGGTTTTTAGGAGCTTTGGCAACTAAGGCCATATTGCTCCGGGGTTATGCAGTGGTCATTCCCTGACCATAAAAGTCAAAACAAGCTTCCATCTTATGGTTTGGCAACTGTTTTTTATAATTGGTTATCCAGTTTTCTCTCTTATCACTCACTGAGGGTGATGGTAGATGGCTCTCTGTCTTCTACTTCTACACTAATGCTGGTGTCCCGCAAGGTTCAGTTCTTTTCCCCACTCTTTTCCTCTTGTATATTAATGACCTTCTTCCATTGACTGGAAATCCTATCCATAGTTTTGCCGATTATAAAACATTGCATTCCACTTTCCATTTTGAGAAACCTTGCCTGCTCAATCAACTTCAACTTCTTGAATATCTGCTACCAGTTCCTTAAATGATCTCCAGTGGGGCAGAGACAACTTAGTTGATTTCAGTCCTTCTAAAACTCAGTCTTGTCTTATATCTCACAAAAAGGATTCTTCTGCACCTATGCTTATCTTTGGTGACCCTCCGATTTCTGGGAAAAATGATATATCTCTTTTGGGATCTAATCTCTCCTGGCACAAGCACATTACAAATATTGATTCCTCTGCATCTAAAAAACTTGGTTTTCTCTTGCTCTCGGTATTACTTTTCTTCCAAACAGTTGTTCACTCTGTACAAATCATAAATCCACCCTATAATGGAATATTGTTCCAAAACCTCTCTCAGGATTCTAGATTTCATTCAGAAGAGGGCAGTTAGGTTAATTAATGATTCATCTCTAACAGAGTTTCTCCACTCGCTGTGCCATAGACGTACTGTTTCTACTGCATGCCTTTTCTACAGATACTTCCATACGCACTGTTCTTCCGAATTGGCTTCTATAATCCGCACTCTCTTCCTCTCTCTTTCAAAACAGTCCGAACACATGCCGCCAACATCCATTTACTGTCCAACTTCAAACTCACAAGACCAACTTTTCATCTTCCTCGTTTATTAATTCAACTGCCATTTTCTGGAACGACCTTCCTTCATACGTATTTCCTGAAAATTACAGTCTACAGAAGTTTGAGTCTAATGTCAACAAATATCTTCTTTCATCTTCTCAACCTCCAACCCATGCATGGTATTAAGTACTATAGGTTCCAATACCTCTCGTGTTTGGGGTTTTAATTAAAAAAAAAAAAAAAAAAATGGCATTTATTGTCCATAGGTTGGAGAACAGCATTTGAAATCTGTGGTAAAAATGCAAGTTTGACATTGGTTAAATTGAGAAGAATATGGTGTGATAGGCAATTGTCTATCACACCATATTCTTTTATTAACAAACTTTTCCTAAATTCTTAGTTTCAGTTATGTACATCTTCAAAAATGGACGATATCATCCAAGCTTTTTTGTTAGCTCAGTATACTAGCGGAAGATTTTTTAATGTTTTTAAAACATCTTGGATTTGCCTATTACTGAGAGTTTTCTTTTCTCAGTTCCACTCATATTTGAAGATATCAGAACAGTCAGTCGCCCTTTGGATAATTGTCCCCCATGCACTTTTCACCTTTAAACTTTTATAGGTCATGTATAGGGGCAATCTATGAAACACACTGGGGTCATCAGCATTAAGAACATCACTTTCGCAGAAATCTTTTCCTATATCTGGTTATGCATGTTTAATCCATTTATTATTCACTTCTTTGTTTACATTACCAGATTTGCCACTTAGCTTACCATAAACAATATTTTTTTTTTTTTTTTTTTTTTAATCTGTCAAGCCCCCCCTTATTGCATATAAAATCTGCATATCCAAGTTGGTGAGCCAATTTTTCAGCTTGTAGTTTCAGTAGAGGGCCACTAATAGGAATATAATTTCTTTTAATTGTAAACCAACTCAGAAGAGTTGGTTTTCATTGAATCCTTATCACTTTTACCACACTTGTGGAACTTTTTTGCAATGATGATATTTCAATGCAAATGGATGCATTGCTTGTTCCATTCTCTAAGTCACAAATAAATTTCACTTTCTCACTGATTTCAAAATTTTTCTTTTCTCCACTGCCATTTCAAGGTAAAAAAAAAAAACAAAAAAAAACAAAAAAAACTGAATTTACAGATCACAACAGAACCTAAACTACAGAAACAAATTTATTTTTAAAAATTCTAAGTGTTTCTTTCAAGTTTTAAAAACATGTTTGCAGAAATTGAATTGAATTCTTCATTTCAACTGAGTTTGAAAACTATGTTTCTTAATGATACAGAAAAATTTAATTGATTAGTTTGCTGTGCAATTTCTCTCCCTAGGTCTTCTGAGAGTCCATAACAATAAGAAAGAGATAAAAAGAAGATTAAGAGATTGAGGGAAAAAAGCTGAATGTGAATGGGCACCCGCATTGTGGGATATGCTCTATTCACATGAGGCAATGTGTAGCGGAATTATTCCCCCCCCCCCCAATTACAGGTAACCATTAGAGCCCCATAAGCCTTTAGCACCCATCGCGTTGAGTCATTTGGGATTTCTACTCTGCTTCTGTAATGAGGACTATGATTTTTGTTGTAGCAGAAATCCCAGTGAGCAGTATCAAGTGGGATCAATTGCTGATTGCTTACTTATGCAGTCTTCTCCTTTCTCTTACGTGCCCAGACATCCAGACCAACCGGAAGAATTGTACATGTATGTGATTGAAGAATCAGTATAGTTTCCAGAATGTTATGCTCCTTATGCGGGTGATTATCTTCAAGTAACAGTATTTTAAATTATATTTATCTCTTAATGGAAACATCTCACCATGATGGTAATGTCTTGTTTAAAGTTATGATTAAAGCAATATACAGTAGAACACGGATAAGAAATTTCCTCATAAGAAGTTTTCCCCTGTACTAGGTTTGGTTTCTTAAGTCCCAGTTTCAACTCTATATATTGTAATGTATTATTTTCCCACATTTCCTGGGTAAAAAGCTTTCCCACATAAAAAGTTTGTGATAAAAAACACACAGTGTATTATTATAATGATGTTTTCCTACTTAATACGTTTTTTTAAATTTAGAAATTCTTTATTTTTGTATTAAAAAATCTTAAACAATATAAACATTTTGGTGATCGAACAAGTTAGTGCATAGTAAACCACCGAAGTAGGTGAAATTGCATCATTTTTTATATCTCATATAATATTGCCCTGATATTGCACTGTCTCCAATAAGCAGTGGTTCGCCACTGAAGAAGACAAATGTTACTTATTCTTGGCAGATACCACCACCCCTGGGTAGTAGTATCCGCCGAGAATCCACTGAAGTGTTGCCTATTTGAGACTCCACTGTTGAAGGTAGTTAAATATCAGGGCAACTTGTTGTGACCACATTCACAATATGAGATAACAGACACGATGCCATCTCACCAACTTCGGTGATTTACTACGAACTAAAATGATGCTATGCACTAACTTGGTCGATTAGTGAATTTTTCTGTGGTCAGAGGCTTTCAGCACTAAAACCTTTTCACTATAAACATTTTGATATAATAGAAGTGGCATATTGCAATTGTTTTCATCAATATCCATAATTAGATACGTCAACCACATTAAGTTCTGATGGTTGTGAACAGTTCTGAATTACTTAGTGGATTGTTGCTCTGTTGAAACTCCAAAGGAGCTCATTCTTCTAACTTGGTAATGAGTTTAATGAAAGAATGTTAAGCAATTAGAAATTCCCAGTTTAAAAATGTTTCCCATTGGCAGAGTAAAATATTTATTAATTCTGAAATAGTACTTAAAAATGATCTTTTAACTTATGTATGTGTATCTTTTCATTTTTAGTTGTGTAGTTAATATTTCACACCCTTAAGGTCATTTTCCCTTCTAAGAAGTTTTTCCTCTTAAGAAGTACTTAACCTTCACTCCCTTGGAAAACTTCTTATCTGGGTTCTACTGTATAAGTTGTTTTAAAATTTATTTTCCAGTATGTACTACCATCTCTTTTCTTTGTTTCCAACTAATTGACAATTTATAATAAATGGCAGCATACATCTGAGGAATAGATTGCTCTCAGTTGTCTGGTTTGTTTGCAAAAGTCAAATTTTGTTTAAATTTGTTGAATTTTCTGTGTAATTCACACCCAGAATTTAATAAAACTGAATCAAGTAATACAAAAAATGGATATACAGAATATTGTAGCATCAACAAAGTAATCACAGTGTTTGTTCATGAATTTTTTTACATGTATTTTTTTAATTTTTGATATTTTTATGCTGTTGTTGGCTGTAAATTCAAAATAAAAACACATTAATATTTTTAAGTATTTATGCATACAATTTTAATATTTTCAAAATTTTGAACTTCCACCAGTATTGAAATTTCACTGCTACCCACACACATACAGGAAACTTGCTGCTGAAAGGGTTAATCATTTTTAATGTAAATTTGAAATTGATTTATTTTTTGTCATAAATATTTATTTTCTAATAGGATCATGCTGCATTGTATTTGGATGCTTTAAAAGAGAAAATACATGTACCCTTCAAAGCTAGAAATGAGCAGCCCTTATTAGAAGAATACAGTAGTGATATTGAAGAAGATGTAATTGTTCTTGATAACCATGAAAAAGATGAAACGAGAACTTTAAAAGCAAAACTTTTGCAGTTTTCTGAAAATGTTCGACCTCCATATTGGGGAACATGGAGGAAAAAAAGCAAGATTATCCGGTCAAAAAATCCATTTGGTATGGATGAGGTAATACTTGAATTTCAGAGCATTAAATATTTTTGGTATAATTTGTTAAATTATTTATGCCATAATACAATTAAAGTGGATGAAAAGATATACTTAGGAAAAAATAGAATTTGAAATCTCTTTTTCTTTAAAATATTTTCTGAACTGTGATTAGTATATTCTTAACTGAGTTTTAAGTAAAAGAAACCTGTTCAGAAATAAACAAAATAAAAAAAAAATTGAATGGCAAATGCCTAAAAAACGGTACTCACCTTGTATAAATCTGCAATAAATTTATAGATAAATGGTGGCTGAATTTAGTTTGGAAGAAGCATTAAAAAGAATGGGGTAAAAATATTTTTAAACAAATTTTAAAATGAGCGCAAGGAAGTAGAAGTGCAGATCTCCAATCCTTGGTTGTCATTAAAGGTTGAAGGACGCGAATGAAAGAATGAAATAAAAGAGAAGACCGGTGGTGCCAATAGTCGTTGCGAGAGACTTTCGTTAAATGAACCGTCATCAGTTGGCAAATGGAAGAGAAGTGAGCGCGTGTTGTATTTAAAGTTGGTCTATACTCTCGTGATGCTCTTTTTGACACGTGGGAACTGTAGCTGCGAAAGGTTCCAAGCCGGTGAGAGGTTGAAGGGAAGTTTTGCGTTAATAATATTGAGATCGGAATGGTGTCGGTACCATTCGATGGTGAGGGCTTCATATTGAAGAATTCTGTAGCTCGATCTAAGTTTAATAATAGTGATGGCAGAGTCAATAAGGGGGTGTGGTTGTGGTTTTGGGCATGGGTTGTTAACTCAGTGCAGGATTGGCCTGTCCTGAAACTGTTGAAGTGGTAGTATGCGCGGGTATTGGAAGTTGTGGAGGAACCGAATTTGGTGGTAGTGCTGCCGATGTAACAGGTGTCGCAGTTTGGTTGGCATTTTATGAGATATATTATATTATTGAGATCATTGATGGGATACTTGTAAGTTTCTTTATAAGAATTAAATAGGGAACCTAGTTTATTATGAGTAGAGAAAGTGAGGGAGATGTCGGTATCTTTGAATGTACGTCAGAATTGTGCTGCGAGTTCACTATGGTAAGGAAGAACTATGCGAGTATTTGTCTTGTTACTGTGTCTGATGGGGTTATTAATGTTGTTTTTAACGGTGGATATTGTGTGTTGAATGAGTTGAGGGGGATAGCTCCTGGCTATGAATTTATCAGTAAGATATTGAAGTTCATTGTGTAGATCGTTATGTGAAGAGCTGAATTTGATAGCATTGTAGATTTGGTTGTATAGGACGGCTTTTTTGGTACTAAGGGGATGATGTGAAGTGAAATGTAGATATTTACCAGTATGCGTGCTTTTTCTGAAAATCTTGGTATTTAAATTTGTGTCTGTTGTATAAATAGTGAGATTAAGAAAATTAATTTGGTTGTCCGTTCCGATTTCGAGGGTAAGTTTTAGCCTGTCATGTATTGTGTTGAATTTTAAAAAAAGATTGTCTATGGTTGTTCTGTTGCCTATTATTAAGACGTCATCGGCGTAGCGGATGTATAATTTAATTTCAGAAGGGAAAGGTTGTAAAATTTGGTTTTCAATAGTGGCGAGATAAATTTCAGAAAAAGGAGCAGAAATGCCTAAACCCATTGGTAAACCGAATGTTTGTCGATAAATTTTATTATTAAATCTAAAATATCTAGCGTCAAGTAAAAGAGTGGTAAGTTCAAGGATGTGGTCAACTGAAAGAGGGGTACGTTTCGTTAAAGTGTCATCAGCTGTTAGAAGTACGCGTAATGCTTGTAGGGTGAAAGGAATATGAAACTGAAAGAGGGGTACGTTTCGTTAAAGTGTCATCAGCTGTTAGAAGTACGCGTAATGCTTGTAGGGTGAAAGGAATATGCACGTTAGTGTATAGGGATATGACGTCAAAAGAAGCTAATATGTCTTCGTCGGATATGGTGGTGTTGCTGATTTTTTGGAACGCTTGGTTTGTATTATTAATTTTGAATGTAGAGAATCGAGTGAGTGGGGATATAATTTTAACAAGGAAGGTGGATAAATTAGCAAAAGCTGATCTACTAAAAGAAACAATAGGTCTTAATGGGTGGCCAGGTTTGTGTAGCTTGGTTATTCCAAACATGTGGGGCAGAATGTTGTTGCGAATACCTATCTGTTGTAAAGTAAAGAGGTTGATTTCTTTGTTCTGTCTGAGTTTTCTGAGAATTGTGTCAAGTTTATTTTTAAGTTTTGTAATGTTGTGGTTGCTGTCATTTGTATATGTATCTTGGTCGGCTAAAATTAATTCCATTTTTTCTGTGTAGGTGTCCTTGTCCAGGATAACGATTGTATCTCCTTTGTCAGCTTTTTAGATGATGATATCTGGGGTTTTGCTTAGTCTTTGTAAATCCGAGAGTTGTTGTGTTTTTATGTTAGGGAGAGATGTGAGTTTAGAATTTATTATCCTGTTAGACTGGTGTATAAGTCGCCACTTATCGGGATGTTGGTCGAGTTTAGACTGGAGTTCGATTATACAATCTTTTATTGGATAGTGTTGTTCTTTAATGGCAAAATTAAAGCCAAATTCTAGGCCGGAGAGTTCGGAAGGGGTGAAGGATTTTGAAGAGAGGTTAACGGTGGAAATTTTTGGGGGGGGTTTTGGATGTGAGTGTGTTCCATTTTTTGGTGTGTTTTTGTGTTATGTGTTGGATGGTGGCATTGATATGTACATTGTTGTGATTAGTATATTCAATCCAGGCGTCTGATGGCATATTTCTTTTGAGAAGGAATCGTAATTGGTGAATGCAGTTTAAAAGTTGGTGTTTTTTGTTAAATCTTTTCTTAAGTTCTTCGCGTATGATCGCGATGGATGTGCGGTGTATGATATGTGGGTATTTTTTACAGTTATTTTTGGGAAAGATGCGGGCGAATTTGGGGATGACGTTGTGATATAAGCATTTTTGTAGGAAAGCTATGTGTAATTTGTTGGAGAAATATTTGATAAGCGCTTTGGAGAGTTGTATTTTTCTATCAGGCATGTCTAAGAGCATCAGAGATGAGATTGGAAATATGTGAAAGATATTAACCCGGTGCAGATAAGGTGTTGGTAATAACGTTAAAATATTCCCTTCAACCTCTCACCGGCTTGGAACCTTTCGCAGCTAAAGTTCCCACGTGTCAAAAAGAGCATCACGAGAGTATAGACCAACTTTAAATACAACACGCGCTCACTTCTCTTCCATTTGCCAACTGATGACTGTTCATTTAACGAACGTCTCTCGCAACGACTATTGGCACCACCGGTCTTCTCTTTTATTTCATTCTTTCATTCGCGTCCTTCAACCTTTAATGACAACCAAGGATTGGAGATCTGCACTTCTACTTCCTTGCGCTGATTTTAAAATTTGTTTAAAAATATTTTTACCCCATTCTTTTTAATGCTTCTTCCAAACTAAATTCAGCCACCATTTATCAATAAATTTATTGCAGATTCATACAAGGTGAGTACCGTTTTTTAGGCATTTGCCATTCAATTTTTTTTTTTTTTTTAGTCAGTTTGTTACGGTATTATAAGACTACTATAATTTCACTATCGTCAAACTTATAAGATATTTTAACGTTATTACCAAAACCTTATCTGCACCGGGTTAATATCTTTCACATATTTCCAATCTCATCTCTGATGCTCTTAGACATGCCTGATAGAAAAATACAACTCTCCAAAGCGCTTATCAGATATTTCTCCAACAAATTACACATAGCTTTCCTACAAAAATGCTTATATCACAACGTCATCCCCAAATTCGCCCGCATCTTTCCCAAAAATAACTGTAAAAAATACCCACATATCATACACCGCACATCCATCGCGATCATACGCGAAGAACTTAAGAAAAGATTTAACAAAAAACACCAACTTTTAAACTGCATTCACCAATTACGATTCCTTCTCAAAAGAAATATGCCATCAGACGCCTGGATTGAATATACTAATCACAACAATGTACATATCAATGCCACCATCCAACACATAACACAAAAACACACCAAAAAATGGAACACACTCACATCCAAAACCCCCCCCAAAAATTTCCACCGTTAACCTCTCTTCAAAATCCTTCACCCCTTCCGAACTCTCCGGCCTAGAATTTGGCTTTAATTTTGCCATTAAAGAACAACACTATCCAATAAAAGATTGTATAATCGAACTCCAGTCTAAACTCGACCAACATCCCGATAAGTGGCGACTTATACACCAGTCTAACAGGATAATAAATTCTAAACTCACATCTCTCCCTAACATAAAAACACAACAACTCTCGGATTTACAAAGACTAAGCAAAACCCCAGATATCATCATCATCCAAAAAGCTGACAAAGGAGATACAATCGTTATCTTGGACAAGGACACCTACACAGAAAAAATGGAATTAATTTTAGCCGACCAAGATACATATACAAATGACAGCAACCACAACATTACAAAACTTAAAAATAAACTTGACACAATTCTCAGAAAACTCAGACAGAACAAAGAAATCAACCTCTTTACTTTACAACAGATAGGTATTCGCAACAACATTCTGCCCCACATGTTTGGAATAACCAAGCTACACAAACCTGGCCACCCATTAAGACCTATTGTTTCTTTTAGTAGATCAGCTTTTGCTAATTTATCCACCTTCCTTGTTAAAATTATATCCCCACTCACTCGATTCTCTACATTCAAAATTAATAATACAAACCAAGCGTTCCAAAAAATCAGCAACACCACCATATCCGACGAAGACATATTAGCTTCTTTTGACGTCATATCCCTATACACTAACGTGCATATTCCTTTCACCCTACAAGCATTACGCGTACTTCTAACAGCTGATGACACTTTAACGAAACGTACCCCTCTTTCAGTTGACCACATCCTTGAACTTACCACTCTTTTACTTGACGCTAGATATTTTAGATTTAATAATAAAATTTATCGACAAACATTCGGTTTACCAATGGGTTTAGGCATTTCTGCTCCCCTTTCTGAAATTTATCTCGCCACTATTGAAAACCAAATTTTACAACCTTTCCCTTCTGAAATTAAATTATACATCCGCTACGCCGATGACGTCTTAATAATAGGCAACAGAACAACCATAGACAATCTTTTTTTAAAATTCAACACAGTACATGACAGGCTAAAACTTACCCTCGAAATCGGAACGGACAACCAAATTAATTTTCTTAATCTCACTATTTATACAACAGACACAAATTTAAATACCAAGATTTTCAGAAAAAGCACGCATACTGGTAAATATCTACATTTCACTTCACATCATCCCCTTAGTACCAAAAAAGCCGTCCTATACAACCAAATCTACAATGCTATCAAATTCAGGTCTTCACATAACGATCTACACAATGAACTTCAATATCTTACTGATAAATTCATAGCCAGGAGCTATCCCCTTCAACTCATTCAACACACAATATCCACCGTTAAAAACAACATTAATAACCCCATCAGACACAGTAACAAGACAAATACTCGCATAGTTCTTCCTTACCATAGTGAACTCGCAGCACAATTCCGACGTACATTCAAAGATACCGACATCTCCCTCACTTTCTCTACTCATAATAAACTAGGTTCCCTATTTAATTCTTATAAAGAAACTTACAAGTATCCCATCAATGATCTCAATAATATAATATATCTCATAAAATGCCAACCAAACTGCGACACCTGTTACATCGGCAGCACTACCACCAAATTCGGTTCCTCCACAACTTCCAATACCCGCGCATACTACCACTTCAACAGTTTCAGGACAGGCCAATCCTGCACTGAGTTAACAACCCATGCCCAAAACCACAACCACACCCCCCTTATTGACTCTGCCATCACTATTATTAAACTTAGATCGAGCTACAGAATTCTTCAATATGAAGCCCTCACCATCGAATGGTACCGACACCATTCCGATCTCAATATTATTAACGCAAAACTTCCCTTCAACCTCTCACCGGCTTGGAACCTTTCGCAGCTACAGTTTCCACGTGTAAAAAAGAGCATCACGAGAGTATAGACCAACTTTAAATACAACACGCGCTCACTTCTCTTCCATTTGCCAACTGATGACGGTTCATTTAACGAAAGTCTCTCGCAACGACTATTGGCACCACCGGTCTTCTCTTTTATTTCATTCTTTCATTCGCGTCCTTCAACCTTTAATGACAACCAAGGATTGGAGATCTGCACTTCTACTTCCTTGCGCTCATTTTAAAATTTGTTTAAAAATATTTTTACCCCATTCTTTTTAATGCTTCTTCCAAACTAAATTCAGCCACCATTTATCAATAAATTTATTGCAGATTTATACAAGGTGAGTACCGTTTTTTAGGCATTTGCCATTCAATTTTTTTAGTCAGTTTGTTACGGTATTATAAGACTACTATAATTTCACTATCGACAAAATAAAAAAATAATTTTTTTTTTTTTTTTTTTTTTTTTTTGATATTCTTGGATAGATGTTGGTTCATGCCTAGAAGTAAGTAAATTGCTGTTAGGTCTGAATATATTCCCTTTGTATTGAACTATAACTGCTTGTATCAAATTTACTTTAATTCTAAAGAAATAAAGACTCGCCTTACTGTTTGCTGATTAATTCTTTGTTTCTTGTATTTATTAATATTATTTGTATTTCTTTTGTTATTAGCATTAGCATTAGTAGAAGCACATGATGCAAAAAAACAACCCTGCAAGGTGATATGCAGAAGTTTGCCTTTAGCCAGAAGGTGGTTGATTGCTGGAACAAACTTCCATCTGATGTGGATAGCTTGATTAAATTCAAGGAAGAACTGGCCAAACTCTTGAAGGGGATGGATGGGTAAAACGGGAAGGGTTGTGTTTTTTTTTTTTTTTTTTTTGCTGTTGTTGTATAAGCTTCCTTTCTTGCAACCTTTGACAAGTCTATTAATAAACTCCCCAAGAAAAAAGAAGTCCTGGTGAATGCAATTCTTAAAAGAGTGCCAAGCAGGCTGATAATTCTAGGCATGTTATTCTAACTTATGCACGGCGCCTCCGTAGCCAGGCGGGAAGGAGCAGCAGTGCATAGCACACGCTTCTTGATTAGACCGGGGTTCGAGCCCGTCACCACCGAATACGGAGGATGCGGAAAGGTCAGGGAATGACCACCGCATATCCCTGGAGCAATATGGCCTTAGTTGCTAATGCTCCTAAAAACCAAATAACAAACAAACAAACAAACTAACTTATGCATAAAGCCTGTTTGTATGTTTCTGCATTATATTGAATAAAGCTATTGCTTGTCTCTTAAATTTTATGCTGCTTTTTGAAAATCCAAACATATCTGTTCAATTGAACCTATCTCACATCCATATTAAGACGCCATTACTTTGGTAATGGTGAAGAATGTCATGCAAATTTATTTTTCTAACAGTTTTTTTTTAAAACCTCCACATCCATTTTGGAAGTTGATTACCTTTGCAGGCTAAACCAGAAAGATGATTCTGACATAGTCATAGCCATTTGTACTGCTAAGGTAGTGGAGAGTCTAAAACAAGAGGGAAAGGTTTTGTTCTTCATGCAGTGAGAAGTGCTGTATAGCTGCATTTAACTACATGGTACAGAAGTTCTTACTAAAAAATTATGCTGAGATAGAACAAACTTCATTTTTAGATTTGAAATATTTTGGAGACAGGTGTCATTAAAGATAAATAGATTGAACAATAGATGTTTTGCAGTATTAGTTGTCAATTTCAGTGTAAAACATACTAGATCTATTGATTCCTGGCTTCCTGCCATGAAGAACATAATGAACCTTTCATTTGTTACTTATATGCTTTGGTACATTCAGTAAAGATTCATTTATTTATTTATTTTATTATGAAATAATAAATAAATATAACAAACTATCCCAAGTCCTGTAGGTCATTTTAACAATTCCTCATAGTAGGGCCGAGTGTGAAAGAACACAAAAATTGAGTGTAGGTATTATCTTTGTGTAGAAGCTTTCGAAATTCTCCTGGCAGCCAAGTCTAGACAAAAGGGCCACTGTTATTTCTGAAGAGGGCAGAGTCTGCGGCAGCATGTTTTTGAAGTAATCAGAATAAATTTATCTCTAGCAGCAATCCACAGACAATAAAATCCTGGGTGAGCCAATGTTTGAAAGCATACTGTACTGATAAACAGTCCTCTCTGTATGTTTTTATATAACATATCACTGAATTTAATTTTTAGCACAGTATGTACTTTACAAAATCTTCCTGTTTTTCACATGATTTTTCACAGAAATCTCCAGTTACCTTCCTACTTACAGTTGCTATTTCTCCAACTTTTTGACAGTAAAAAATTGGCAGATATCCAGACAAAGAATAAATAATGGCACAGTGTCTTTATACTCCTTGGTCAAATGAAAATAGTAGCAACTGGCTAGTAGAGGTGACTGTTGGTCAGTTGCTGGGACCTCTTAGCTATTAGGTGATAACAGATTTTTTTTTCTACAGCAGTTGATTCCCTCTGAACATCAAAATCTTACAACATTGGTTGCAGGGTTTTGGATGACTGGTGTGTAATGCACTTATAAATTGATGGTGTTGTGGTTGAAGTGTTTAGAACACTTATATGGAAAAGGCCTCCGTAGTCCATTTACACCTAAAACGTAATTACTGTTCCTTTGTCTGGATAGTGACCTGTTGCTCCCAGCATTATCTCTGTGATTTTTTTGATAATTAATATTAAATCCAATATTTCCACATTATGCCTAACCCAACATTGGGTCAAAATGTAAACCTGTTAATCATTTTTGGAAGTAAATCCATTTTTAATGCAACATAGTGTCTTTTTTATTTAATTTAATAAATGATATTGTGAATTCTAGGGAATGTGTGATTTAAAAAAAAAATATAGTTTTGAATATTTTTTTTTTTAATTAAATTTCATTTCCAGGCATGTTTTGACTATGAAGTGGACAGCGACGATGAATGGGATGAAGGAGGACCAGGCGAAAGTTTATCAGGAACAGAGGTATTATATATGCATGAAATATTTTATTACAGTCGGTCCTCGTATAGCACGATAGTTGCGTTCCTAGAAACCCTCGTGCAATGCAAAATCGTGCAATATAAAAAACACGCCCTATGGGAAAAATGGGGTTAGGTGCCGACCACCCAAGATTGAACACACATTTGTAACCAAAACATTACCAAACACAATAAATAATCGTAATAAAATACTTATGTATTTTATCACGACTGTTACGTAATAAAATATTGCTAAAATAAGAATAAAATAAAATAAAATAATGCTTTTGCTTCTATTGTAAGCAGACTTGTTTTTTGTTTGATTTTCTATCCAAACAGATGACAGGCATTCCATCTCTTCCAATTCTTTGTGTCTTAATCTAATGGATTTTAATTACGCTTTGAGTTCCTGCTATGAAAGTTGTTTTTATTTTCTCTGCATTCTTTGTAATTCTCGGCGTTGCCTCATTTAGGTCTGTATCACATGGTCTTTCATTTCGCTCAAAGCGTTTCACAATTTCATATTTTTTCTCTATCAACAGAGGTGTACTGGCCATAAGCCTTACCGAGGAAACCCCGGTTGGCCAGAGGCCGGTGTGATAGTATGAGGCCACTACAAATTTTCCCGGGTAAGAATTTTTGATCCAGTCCGCCTCTGTTTATCGATATTGCTTTTCTTTTTCTCTCTGAATCTGCAGTGTCTTCACCAGGACGCTTCCTTTTCACACCTTTTAAGTATTTTATTCATTTTTAGGGAATAAAGCACAATTACAAAACGAGGAGGCACGCTTGATACACATAAACAAAGCTGCGCGCGTGTAGCAACTGAATAAACAACACCGTAAAGACAGAGATACACTATTAACACCTCACATTTTACTAAAGCACATTTCTAGGGGTTACTACCATAAAACAATAAAAACAATTTCCAGTTGCGTTTCTGCTAGTGGAATCTGTTATAAACTGTTAGTAAACTCGATCTAATTGCATTTGAGATTATACCGACAGCTGAAATTGTGTTGGTTTTTACGTTATTATGGTGAAATGTGTTTCCCCTTTACTGATATAAAAAACGTAAATACGTTTTCATAATCTTCTCTTCATTCCTATCGTGTTGTGTTCCGTTGGGGTGATTCTGCGTTCGACTGCCATTTCTTGTAAACACAGGCGAATCGTGCATAAGCGAATTCGGTTCGTGTAAGATATATAAGATATCATTCCTCTATTTATAAATCGTGTATGATCGAATTCGTGTAGTGTAAACACGTGTTATACGAGGACTGACTGTATCTTGATTATGAAGAATTTTAATTAGTATTCGTAATTTATTTCTGCGCAGATTTCATGATAATGTTCTACAGTAGGAGTGAGTGACCTACAGCCCTTGGGCTGGACCTCTCCTGTGGACACTCTTTAAATGTCTTCCAATGACCTATTAAAAAATTGGTGTTAAGGCATTATTTCTTATTCAATAATAAAATTTTAACCTTCTGTGACTTGTGAAGTTTGAGAGATATTAGATTAAAACAGAGGTAGAACTAGGGAACATTTTAAATTGACACTACTGAGTATAAATAAATGATTTTATAAATTTTTAGTGTACTGCTACTGTCAATAGGTGTCAATTAGAAAAAATGTGTGTACTGCTCATAGTGAAGTGCTTTTTGAAAAAAAAGATAGCATTATAGAAATTTTCTTGGATGTGTATTTAATCTTTAATTTGGCAAAAAAAAAAAAAAAAAAAAACACATTTCAAGGATACTTAGCCAGTGGCAACTGCAATATAAAGTGTTGAAATTGTATCTGGTTTCCCCTATATTATAACAAATGATTTTTTTTAAATCCATTTTGTTATAACAAATTTCTTTGATCATTACTTGATGTAATAACAAAAGGAATATTTAATGAAATTTGTGTTCAGTGCAAAGATTGTGAAAAAAATAGGGGTTTCAGAGGAATTGAATTGAGGAGCCCATGCTGCCCACTTCAGTACCAGACTTCACAAATTTCATATTTAAGAACCATGAGATATTATAGAGAAGGACAACCTATAATAAAATGGACGAAGCATGTTTGTATGGCTTTTATACAGATGCAAAAACATGGCAAGAAAATGTAAGATGGAACCCAAATAAACGGCAAGAAAACCAGTTTTAGTTCTACAAAAGTAAAGGCTCTCGTTTGTCCCTAATGCATTACTTATGGTTAAAGTTCAACAGAAGATGGGAGGTTATCGACAGTGAAATGGATTAGCCAAATTTCGAAGGAAAACCAATTCCAATATTCCCCAAAAAAAGTGTATTAATCATAGATAATGCCCGTATCACAATATCTTGTTAAAAGATTCCAAACTTCTATCATTAAAATTTGATGTGCAAGAATGGTTGCAAAAAAAAAGAAACAAAGAAACCTGTGTACCGTACAATCAGAATATACTCAGAGATGAACTATACTATCTAATTAAACAACATAAAGCATCTAAAATATATAAACTGGATAAAATATTAGAAAGATGTGATGTGTCTGTACTTCGTTTGCTCCTGCCGGGCATGCCTGAACCCAACTGAGTTAATTTTTGGATAGATTGAGCAGTATATTGCATTTCACAATCTTTATTTTAAATTAGTTGATGTTAAATCATTACGTGAACAAAATGCATCTGAAATTGGCATTTCAGAATGGAAATACAGTAAACCCTCGCTATTCGCGGGGGTTACGTTCCTGAGAAATGTCGCGAATACCGAAAACGCGAATACTGAGTTATGGCTCCCATAGTAATAAAGGGGTTCCGTTCCAAAGTATGAAATATATAAGAAAAACTAGTCTAAAATTTTGTCTATGTATGTATTATATGTACCTTCATAATATGACTGTACATGACAGTACATAGTGAAATGCAAGCATATGGCATCGAAATGAAAATAAGAAACAATTTAATATTAAATGTAATATTTATTAGAAATTTCAAACAAATCTTTCAAATCAGCGCCTTTGCTAGCAAAAAAAAACATCCCGCCAGTGCTATCACCAGTTTCGCTAAAGTGTTGATAAAGGAATTTTGCCTTTTCACGAATGATGAGTGAACTTAACGGAATTTTATTTTGAATTCGGTCTTCTATCCACAGATTTAAAGGTTTTCCATTTTTTTTTATTTAACATCACGAGTTACAGAGCAAATTTTTGAAGCAATTAGCGCGGTTTCACGGACACTACGGCAAATTTTTTCTTCCGATTTCTTGTTTGATCGTACCGTTGACTCATTGATTTTATAATGTTTTGCCACTGAGGAGACACTTTCACCTTTAGAAATTTCGTCTAATAACTCAATTTTATTCGCTAGTGTCATCACCTTCTTTGATATTTTCACATTTCTCTTTTTATTCATAGCCATATTTTTGTAGGGGGTTAGAAAGAACTTGACCACAATAAAGTCACTTTCTTCCGTTAACGCACTCGAAAAAGTCTGTTTTACACTGCAAAACGGTAGAGTTATCGTTTTTGTAAGCATATCAATTTATAAATTGATAAATTTATTCAATTTATAAACATATAAATTAAAATCAAACGACGAAACCTTCCATGACTAACACATACTGAACAAGGATTAGCGAGAAACATCCACGCTCGCGATTTTTTCACCCCTCTCCCCCCACCCACTGAGCGCTGTTTTGACCGGGAAAGATAATTTTAGCCACGCCCATGTTTTTTATGGCGGAAAATATTCACGGCGTTTTAAAATTCACATTTTTTTAGGTTTCATTTTATATTAAATCGGTGATCGCGAATATGCGAAACCGCGAATACAGATACCGCGAATAGCGGGGGTTTACTGTAATGCAAACATGTTATTGAGATTGAAAAGACATGTAGAACAACAGCCTCTCATTGCTGAAAGGGTAGGAAATTTTACTGCTCTTAGGATTAAGGAAAGAAGAATCCTCACTTGTTGAAAAAACAGACTGCAAGTGAGGATTAAATTAATTTGTGGGCATCAATAAATTCTGATTAAAATAAAAATGCTTAATATGCATTGCATAGTAAAAGTAAATAAACATTATTATAATTTATAATTAATTTTCATTTTATCAATAAAATAATTGAATTAATGAATTTTTTGCAAGATAAGATTCTTAACCAGTTAAGAGAATTTTATATTTTTATGTAACAATTACATGCTTCTTGTAAATTTTTTTTTTGGGATGAATAAATTATTATTATTTCCAATGCCATATTTTAAATTTTGAATTCTGCTACATAAAAATATTATTAGATAGTATGAATCAGAGCTGTACTACTCAATATGTTCTACGTAGATAATAATATTAGTAAAATAATAAGAGGAGTATACCTCAATATAGTACGTAGAATACTTCCGTATGATACCCTCCAGAAATTAAAACGGAAAAAACGAAAAAATCGACAACTTACCGGTACATTAGGAAGGAAAATCGTTTTGAATATTTTCGTTAGATTCTTTTAATTGCGTTAATTTGATTTTTAATTGTTTTAAATTGATTTGAATTGTGTTAAATTAATTATTTAATTATTTATATTTTACTCTAATGTACCGGTAAGTTGTCGATTTTTTCATTTTTTCCGTTTTAATTTCTGGAGGGTATCATATGGAAGTGTTCTACGTACTATATTGAGGTATACTCCTCTTATTAATTTTACTAATAAAAATATTATGCATTCTGTACTTTTGTGCTGATAGCTTAAAAGTTCAGCATTCTCTCCCTTACATTAAACATTTGGACTTTCCCTGCAGTGATGTATGATGCACAGTTTAAACCACACCCTGCCAAGCATAGTGCTGGACTTGGTACAATTATTTTGGTTTGATTTATTTTTACAAAGAAATTGATATTAATCACAAGCCTGAAGAGTGGTGTATTTTCATGGACAGTTCACAACAATACCGAGTGAGCAAACATGTGGGTGCATTAACCTGTGCAGTTGATGAACCTACATGACTGCTAAAGAACTTCATATAGATGGAGACCTCATTTTAAAAAGACATCGAAAGAATTCAAAGATGGGCAATTCGCGTGGGCAGATTGGCAAAAGGACACCGTGCGAGGAAAGACGTTGATTGTGGACTGCAGAGCTTGGCAATCAGGCTCCTTAGAGGGGACCTGATTGAGGTTTGGAAGGCTTTGAAAGGGGGTTAGTAAAAGGAATGAGAGCAAAATTTTCACTGTAATAAAAAATTCCAAAATTAGAGGCAATAAATTCAAATTACAGAGGAAGAGGTTTAGAGGAGATTGTATTCAATTTTATTTTAGCTAGTGAGTTGTTGATTACTGGAATACGTTGCTTCCACAAGTAGTTGAGGCTGACAATTTGAAAAAATTCAAATGTCAACTGGATAGTTACTTGCATGAGGAAGGAAGTGCTTAATCTGTCTCTTTTCTTTTCTTTTTTTAGTTCTTATTAAAGAAGACAACAGAATTGAAGCATATATTAGAGAAGATCAAGTATAGAGTGTATGTGAAGACTTCAAGATGCTGCTCTTCCTGCTGGGTATTCAAGGTGGTTTCACTCCCTTTCTTTCTCTGCCTCTGGATCTGCAGGCATTAGATCAGCACGGGAGAAGAGAGTGGTTTTCCAGAATTGAGTTACAGCCTAGTTCACAGTGAGTAATAAATACTTCCTTGGTTCCAAGAAAGCAGTCTTGTCCGCCGTGCCAAGTGAAGATGGGACTGATATGAAGGGTCAAACAATTTGTTAAAACAGTGGATCCTCAAGGTGTCAACTGCAAACACATACATTAATGTTTTAAAATTATCTGATGGAAAAGGCGAATTGTGGCTTATTTATTTGGTCCCCAAATTGATCAGATACTGGCTTCTCAAGAACTGAACACAAAATACCTGGCAATTGTTTAGCCTTCTAATGATTAGATTTCTTGGTAACATTAATAGTATCTTAGTGTTTCACTCAACCTTTTCAAGTTTAATTATAGAGAAATGGGATGAAGAATATCAGTTGATCCCCATTACTTGCCCTCTCACTTAGATTTTTACAGGCCAGATCTGGAACATGTTAGCAAAGAGCATGGGGAGAGATTTCACCAGCAAGTAATCAGTAAAGGTTGGTTACCGAGCAAGGTGGGATGAAGCAATCATAGCTGCAGGGAAGTTCCTAGGGAATGTGGTGTCCTGGTGCTAATCTCAATTTGGTGACCCTTTTAAAATTTTATTCATATGTGTATGTAAGTTTCAGGTTTTCAGGCGCCCTTTGAACATTGGCACCTGGATGCAATGCACCCTTTGCACCCTCGGGAAGGCCCACCCTTACATAGCTAACTGTATCTTGTTCTGATTTTGTTAATAAAATTATTATATTGCATATTTATTTTTCCTTCACTTCTAGGCACTATTGATATTATGAAAAAACTAAGGCCATACTCAGAATCTTTTCAAAAATTTATTACAAAGGATAATTTTTAATATTATTGTATCATAGCATGTGATGAAACTCTACGTTGTAAAGAAAACATTAGTATGCACAATATGGCTGAAGTGGCCCTTCAATCAATACACATCAAACATTAGTCTAAAGGTTTTATTTTTTCATTCTATGTAATCAAGTTTTGCTGGTCTAGTTTACCTCAGATTATCTCTTTTTATAATTCTTGATAGTCAAAAGAGAAAGGTCCACCTCTTATTACTAATTTATTTGGTTTTTACAGGAGGAAAAAGAAAGTGATGATGATTATGAAGTAGATGATGATTTCTTTGTTCCACATGGATATCTCTCAGCCGACGAAGAGCAAGATGATGAAAGCCCAGTAAGAAATATTGAAAATGCTATAAACTTTAAAATTTAAAGAAGACATACTACCTAACAGTAACATTACACATGGACACTACACCTAAAAATGTAGTTTTACAAACTATTCTTACCATTACATAATGTTTAGCATTTAATGTCATTATCGAAAAATTTTTTTAATGATAGCTATAAGGATTATGTTGCTTGATCAGTTTAATTTAAGCTAAAGTCATACCTCAGCCTAGAGTAGCAAAGCAAGGCAAAGAACGTAAAGTAATGGGACTGCTTTGGCTCAGGGAAGAACTGCCAAGAGTAGATCTCTTATGAATCAGACAGCCTTATCCATAGAATATAATGTAAATAATTTTAATTGGTTAGCATGACCAGAGTTTTTGGCTGTTTTTCTGGTACCATTTCTCTATATATAATAATATTAAATGTTAAGTAGTAAATTTTTATATTAAAATTTTTAAATATATAAATTATGCAGTAGGACATAAATAGAGTATATGTTCAATAAAACGAAAGCTTACCTTAAAAGTACAGAACTTTATATATATACTGTATTTACATTATTTACAGCAACAGCTTGCAATACTGTTGATTTTCAAATCAATTAAATGTAGTGTTACTCACTCGCCAGAATCCAATGTTTTTAGAATGTCCAGTTTAGGTTCCAACAGAGTTCTTCCAATAGCTTTTCACCTTACTTACATTATTAGCACTAGATAACTCAATCTAAAAAAAAAAAAGAGAGAGAGCATGAAACTAACTTTACAAAAATGAATCATCGGACACAAAATGCACTTTTGTGTCCAATATATAAACCAAAACTAAACTGGAAACAGCATTGCTGAGCACTGTGCAGCTCAAAGCAACTCCTTGTCAGGAAATGATAATTCCTAAAGAAAAGTATAAACAACACTTCAATAAACATCAGCTGATTAGAACTCTTTGATTCGGGCTCCCTTTTCAGTAACACCATCGGGAGAGATTATGTTAAAAGTATATATTTCTGAATTATGCAAGAAATGGTGCATTGATGGCATTGGTATATTTTCTGCCTATAGCATTGAATGACCATAGCATTTTACAGCCTTCAACACAGGAAACTTGTAGTAATACAAGCAGTTACAGAAAATTAACACAGAGATGTAAATTACCAATGGATGCAAAAGATAACTTTTGGGACAATAAACACTTCAAAATTTCTCCTTGTCATAAATTGCAAATTCTTTGCAGCATTTCCTGTTTGCCTTGAAATTCAGCCAATTCTCATTAAATACAGTCAGTCCTTGTGTAGCACGATAGTTGTGTTCCTAGAAACCCTCGTGCAATGCCAAATCGTGCAATATAAATAAAAGGCCCTATGGGAAAAATAGGGTTAGGTGGCAACTACCCATGATTGAACACACATTTGTAACCAAAACATTACCAAACACAATAAATAAACGTAATATATCTATCGTAATTAATCAAACTATCATAATAAAATACTTACGTATTTTATTACATAATAAAATATTGCTAATGCTTTTGCTTGTTTTTTGTTTGATTTTCTATCCAAACAGATGACAGCTGTTCCATCTCTTCCAATTCTTTGTGTCTTGATCTAATGGATTTTAATTACACTTTGAGTTGTTCCTGCTATGAAAGTTGTTTTTATTTTTTCTGTATTCTCTGTAATTCTCGGCGTTGCCTCATTTAGGTCTGTAGCACGTGCAATATCACATGGTCTTTCATTTCGCTCAAAGCGTTTCAGTTTCATATTTTTTCACTATCGACAGTGGCGGACTGGCCATAAGCCTTACCGGGGAAACCCCGGTGGGTTGGAGGCAGTGTGATTTTGGCCATAAACCATAGTATGAGGCCACTACAAATTTTCCTGCGTAAGAATTTTTGATCCAGTCTGCCTCTGTTTATTGATATTGCTTTTCTTTTTCTCTCTGAATCTGTAGTGTCTTCACCAGGACGCTTCCTTTTCACACCTTTTAAGTATTTTACTCATTTTTAGGGAATAAAGCACAATTACGAAATGAGGAGGCACGATTGATACACATAAACAAAGCTGTGCACGTGTAGCAACTGAAAAAACAACATTGTAAAGACAGAGATACACTTTTAACACCTCACATTTTACTAAAGCACATTTCTGGGGGTTACTACTATAAAAAAAAATAATCTCTAGTTGCGTTTCTGCTAGCGTAATCTGTTATAAACTGGTAATAAACTCGATCTAATGGCATTTGCGATAATACCGATAGCTGGAATTGTGTGGGTTTTTACCTTATTATGGTGAAATGTTTCCCCTTCACTGATATAAAAAAACACATTTTCAGAATCATCTCTTCATTCCTATCATGTTGCGTTCAGTTAGCATTAGCATTAGTAGAGGCATATGATGCAAGAAAGCAAGCTTATGCAGCATCAGCCAAAAAAAAAAACCCTTCCACTTCACCCCTCCGTTCGTTCGAAATACCTGTCCAGCTGAGCCTTAAATTTATTTAGGCTATCAACTTCCATAACAACTGAAGGAAGTCTGTTCCACCAACCAACTACCTGCTGGCTAAAAGCAAATTTCCGCACATCTGTCCTACATCTGTCTTTCCTCAATTTGAATTTATGCCCTCTCGGGTGATTATTCTGAGCAAGAGGCAGTGTCCCATCAGCATTGAGCATGCTCAAACCATTCAAGGCTTTGTACACCTCTATCAGATCACCTCGCCGGTGCCTAGTCTCCAGACACTGTAATTTGCAAAACTTAAGCCTTTCTTTGTAAGAGCAACCCTTCGTTCTCTTCACTAACCTCGTTGCCCTTCTCTGTACTCATTCCAGCAGCTCTACATCCTTCTTGAAATGAGGCCTCCAGACCTGTATACAGTACTCAAGGTGCGGCCTGACCATTGCCTTATACAAGGGAATAATCACCTCCCTATCCCTGTTAGAAAAATTCCTGTATACCATTGATAAGACACCATGAGCTACTCTTGCAGCCCGTCTGCACTGCTCAGAGAATTTCATATCTGCCTGCACAATTACCCCCAGGTCCTTTTCATTCTCTACAACTGTCAGTGTAGTACCACAGAGTTGATACGTTGCTCTGGGGTTGCTGTTTCCCATATGTAGTACTTTACATTTGTCAATGTTAAACTTCATTTGCTGCCTCTCAGCCCATCTGCTCAACTTTTCCAGATACTGTTGCAGCAGCATAGCGTCAGTAGCGTCCTTAACAACCCTGCCAACCTTTGTATCGTCTGCAAACTTGGACATTAAGCTTGATATACCATCATCAATATTATTTATAAATACAGAAAACAACAATGGACCCAACACTGAACCCTGAGGGACTCCACCAATAACATTAGTCCACGATGAGCAGTGTCCATTAATTACCACTCTCTGTCTTCTGCCACTCAACCATCCCTTTATCCATAGCAACAATTTGCCACCAATGCCACACTGCTCCAATTTGTGCAGCAGTCTTCCATGTGCAACAGTATCAAAGGCTTTTCTAAGATCCAAATATATAATATCAAAGTTATTCCCTGCATCCAATTCTTTTGTGACTACATCATAGTATCCAATCAAATTGGTCAGGCAAGACCTTCCCTTAACAAAACCACGGTGTCTGAGATATAACTGAATTCTTGTCAAGATGATCCTGTAGTGCTTCTTTAACCAGTGCTTCCATTAATTTTCCTGGAACAGAAGTTATACTTACAGGTCTATAATTACTTGTGTCAGCCTTGACCCTCTGTGAATTGGGATTACATTTGCGCATCTCCAGTCTGTGGGTACCTCCCCTGAGTCCAAGGAAGCTCTCATAATTATGGCTAAGGGTTTGCTTACTTCCTTTGCTGCCTCCTTTAATATAACTGGATAGATCTCACACACCCCGGGTGCTTTTCTTGTATTTATCTTCAACAATTTCTCCTCCACTTTACTCTCAATTATTACAAGATCATCTAGCTCACTGCCAGTGTTTACTTCAGCTATGGCATTCCCCTTCCTGAATAACTCCTCATGTGTGAATGTAGATGCAAAATATATGATTTAGTTTGTTAGCTACCTGAGCAGGATCATGAACAGTTGAACCATCGATATCAAGTGGACCAATCTGATTCATCCCCTTCCTTCTAGAGTTTACATAAGTAAAGAACTCCTTGCTGTTTTTCTTTGCATCCCTTGCCAAGGATTTCTCGTAATCTGCCTTCGCCTGCCTAACTTCTTTGTAACTTGGTTACAGATCAACTTATATCTATCATAGGCTTCTGTGTCACATGTTAATTTATATGTATCCCATGCATTTTTCTTCTCTGCCATATGTCTCATTAGTTCATCTGACATCCATTTAGGCCTGAACCTTGAACAATATTTCGTAGTTGGTATGTAAAGCCTAGTAGCTTCCAAGATAAGTTCTTTGAATGCTTCCCATTTTGAGTTTGCTGTTGTTTGTTTGTTATTTGGTTTTTAGGAGCATTAGCAACTAAGGCCATATTGTTCTGGGATATGCGGTGGTCATTCCCTGACCTTTCCGCATCCTCCGTATTTAGTGGTAACGGGTTCGAACCCCGGTCTAATCAAGAAGCGTGTGCTATGCACTGCTGCTCCTTCCCACCTGGCTACGGAGGTGCCTCTCAGACCATCATAGTCGCCTTTACGAAAGCAATAACCCTTACCTTTACCCCTGATGGTAGTTACCTCCTTGAGTAAATCCCACTTTAGCACACTGTGATCACTGCCACCTAGTGGTTCCTGTATCTGCAGATTCTTAATGCATGAAGAATCACTACTGATAATCAAATCAAGAGTATTGCTCCCTCTAGTTGCCTCCCGAACATGCTGATTTAGAAAACAATCATCCAATAAATCCACAAAAGCCTTGCTAGTGTGTGAGTGACCAACCCACAAATTCCAGTCAATATCTGGGAAATTAAAATCCCCCATTATAAGACTCTCTGATTTACTGGCCCACTCTATTTCCCTGTACAGTTTCTTATTATACTCATCAGAGTCATTAGGCCTATAGCACACTCCTACTCTCGATTTTGATCTTCCAATGCTTGTGTCACACCAAACTGACTCGACATTGCACTGTCCAGCGATGTCAACTGGCTTCACTTCCTTGGATTTTATGTGTTTCTTAACTAATAGCATAACCCCTCCTCCCTTCCTATCCTGTCTATCTTTTCTGTAGACGTTGTACTCCCCAAATTCCAGTTCTGCATTACTTATATCTGTGTGACACCATGTCTCTGATATCCCAACAATATCCGCCTTTGATGCTTTGAGCAATACCTCAAATTCATCAGATTTATTTACCAATCTCCTAGCATTGGTGTATACGCAAGTATACATGCACCTGTTCTTTTTCTTAGCTACCCTAACACAACCCATGTGTTTACTTTTACCCCAATGACTCCCAGCAGTCTCTGAAATATCCTGCATCTTATTTTCCAAGCTGCTGCTCATTTAATTGGGGCAGGAGACCGCAGCACTGGAGATTACCCTACGATTGTCTCCGACCATACCACGTAGTTCGCTCGGATTTTTGGAGGTCACAACCATAAAACAGTAAAAACTATTAGCAGTCACCTGTTTATTGGGCTTTTGTGTTAGTGAAATCTATCATAAACTGATAGTAAACTCGATCTTATTGAATTTGCGATTCTACCGACAGCTGGAATTCTGTGGGTTATTATGGTAAAATGTGTTTACACTTCTATGGAATCTTCAATCATATAAAAAAAATAATTTTCAGAATCTTCTCTTCATTCCTATTTTTAAAGCTTCGTAATTTGTTACTCCGTTTTCACTTGGGCGTATCGTGTTGCTTGCAATTTGTGTGCCGTGTTCTTTGTTATTGATTGCTTATCTTTTTACTGTTTTAAATTTTAATCCCCCCCCCTCGCCCACAAATGTCAGCGAACAGAAATGTCAACTAGTTCATATTACAGTACGTATTAATTATTCCGATTATCATGTATATTCTTCCGAATTTCATGTATCATTTAATTTTTTTAATTGGTAAGGTAATAAAGGGTAAATTTGTGCTTAATATATCTTTACTTTGATATCCTGTGGATAATATTCCTCCCATTTTCGCTAATTAGAATTGCTGTTTAATTGAATTAAAATTCAATTCACAAATGTGATCACAATAACCGGCACTTATTGTCATCGTATAGTGCCGACCAGGCTAGCCGGGTGGGTAAAGTGCCTGCCTGGCAGCCCAAAGGTCGCGGGTTCGAATCCCGCCTCGGGCTTGGATCAAAGTACTGCAAAAACCTTGGGAGGTGCATTATGGCCACAGAAGCCGATGCGCCAACAACTACAAAAAAAAAAAAAAAAAAAAAAACCATCGTATAGTGAATGGTACTTTACCATCTTGACTCCATCGTAACGTGATTTCATTGTACAGTGAGCCAATTGTAAAGGGGGGGGGCATTGTATTTTTAACTATTTACGTGAAACTTCGGATAATTGGGGCAGCCGCTTAATCTGGCCAAAATGCAGTAGTCCCGATGTGTCCCAAATAACAGGAATCGATTGTATATACAGTGGAACTTCTATTTAACAAATTTCTCTATAATACGAATTTTTTTGCAAAACATTGCACCTCGAAACGAAATTACATGTAAAATTAACCCCATATAGCAAAGTGTTAGTCTCTATATTATGAATTTTTAAAAAAATTAGTAAAGGCATTTTTGAAGATTTTCAAGCATTTACTGCTAAACAGCCACTTAAATATACGGCCTCCTTCCCTCCGAAATGGCGCATTAGCATCTGGAATTAATCATCCTTTTAGTGAACACTTGTGGCCATTGATGCCTGTAGGAGGGTCTGTTTCATTTTTGTTAAAGTTATAAAACTAAATGAGTTTTTTTAAATGTGGTCATTAACTTTACAATAAATAGAGTAGATTTGTAAATTGATGTTGGCTCAGGGGAAAATGAAATTCGCTGCGGTAAACCTTTAGCGTGCTGTGGTGGCAATACATAGTCGGTTTTTAGTAACGCCCGCTGAGTGACATTCGCTTTTCACCTCGACTGTACCATGTGACCTTCCTGTCAATCATTATATGATATGTCCGTTCTCATCTAACTGGACTCCCAGTAGATGGTTTTCATGATTTTTTTTTTTTTTTTTTTTTTTTTATGCTCTTGTTTTTTTTTTTTTTTTTTTTTTTTTTTTTTTTTATATTCTGAAAAGTAACATACAGCATACATTAACCATAAATTTTCTTTCATGCATGAAATTTTGCATATGAATGAAAGCAGAAGAAAAGAAATTCACAAAGTCATATTTCTTCAAAGTGATTGATAGGAAAGGTCACGTGATACTGTTGAATTGGCAGGTAAACGTCATTGAGTAGGTGGTACTGACAATTCACTATATGGCCAGCGCAGCGAAGTTTGCAGTGTATGTATCAGCAAGAGCTGCGGTGGAGTAATTTTTACAGTTGCGGAAACAATGTCGAAGAGAAAGTGTTTAAGTATTAATGATAAAATAAAGATTCTTCGTGATATTGACCAATGTTTTAAGAAAAAAGATATTGCAACGAAATACGGCATACCTGCAAGCAGCTTATCTACGATTTTAAAAAATCGAGAATCAATTTTAAATGCAATTGAAGGAGGAGCAGACAAGAAGCGAATTAAATTGTGTATGTACGAAGATGTTGATAAAGCTGTTCTAAAATGGGTGCAAATGATACGTGAAAAGAATATACCAATATCGGGTCCAATAATTAAGCAACAAGCTCTGAAATTTGCACAGTCCCTTGGACATATACAGAATTTAATGCAAGCACTGGGTGGCTACATAAATTTAAGAAGCGCCACAGAATTGTGGAAAAGGTTATTTGTGGAGAAAGTGTTAATGTAAGCGAAGAAGATTGCAACAGTTGGAGGAACAATACCTTAAAGAAGATTTTGGAAGAATATGAGCATAAGGATGTTTTTAGTGCTGACGAAATGGGTTTATTCTTTAAATGTTTACTGAATAGAACACTTGCTTTTAAGGATGATAAATGTTTTGGCGGAAAACAAAACAAAGAAAGAATCGCTGTGCTAGTTGGAGCCAATATGACAGGAAGTGAAAAATTAAGACTTTTAGTCATCGAAAAGTCAAAAAACCCAAGATGTTTTAGAGGCACAAAATCTTTGGAAGTTGACTACACCTTTAATAAAAAAGCATGGATGACAAGTGATATCTTTGAAGACTGGATATTAAAACTAGATATGCGTATAACAAAAGAAAAAAGGAAAATCATGTTTGGTAACTGACAACTGTCCAGCACATCCTGCCAGTATTTCTGCCAAACTTAAAATTGTGAAGTTGTTGTTTTTACCACCAAATGTAATGTCAAAACTCCAGCCAATGGACCAGGGCATTATTAAAAAATTTAAATTTCATTATTGAAAGAGAATAATAATGAAGATAGTCAATGCATTATCAGAAAATAGAAACTTGGAGGTTACAATTAACCCTAGAGATTGCATCCCTGAAGTGGCAAAAGTTTGGACAAACGATGTCACTGAATACACTATTCAAAATTGTTTTTCGAAAGCATGATTTGCATTGAATACAGAAGCCGAACAACAACTGGACGAACAAGATGAACTGCCCCTTTCACAACTGAAAAACTTTTGGACATTATTAGAATCGTCTGGAAATATCGAAAATGAAATAACACTGGATAGTTATGTTTATGTAGATCAAGATCTGACTACAACAGAACATCCAAATGAAGATGAAACACTGCTGAACAGTGTTAGATACGACCATGATCACGAAGAAATTAACGATGACACTGAAGACACATCACAACAACAACCCGTAGAAAAGCCAGCTCGCGAAGAAATGATTAACACCTTTAAAACGGTTTGTATGGGTCTACAGTTTTGTGAAAATGTTCCTGATAATGTTTTTAATGCTCTGAACAAATGTGAGGTTTTCTTTGAGAATCAGACATTTTTTAATTGTACTATGCAAACGAAAATTACAGATTTTTTTTAATTTGTGATACTTGCCAGTGAAAATTGTGTAAACATAATTTAAATAAGTGTTTTTGAAATAAAATATTATAAAATAAAATTAAATTAAAAATAAATGTAGATTCATTTTCATTTTCTAATTAAATAACAATTTCTAATAAAAAAAGATATTCTTTGTATAACGAAATTTCTCTATAACAAATTTTTTCGCTAGATTTATCGAATTCGTTATAGGGAAGTTCGACTGTATATATATATATATATATATATCCAAGTAAAAAGGTACAATCTAAGGAACCATAACTGATTTAATGAGCCATTTGCGGTTTCACCTTCCTTAGGCATGTACTTAGACATGCATGGCTTAATCTTTGAGACAAGCATATAACTACTGGCAGGATCAACCAGGTAGCAACAAGAACTAGCTGCCTTTCTCTCAAAATTGTGCAAAAATGAAGCACTTTTATATAAAATGCAGCATTGACTCTCTTCCCTTCAGATACAGATTCTTTGTGATTCACACCATTTGTCAAAAAAACATGAGCAGCATTATCATTATCTTGACCCTGGACATCTGTAAACAAAATTCTTTAGGCCTTTGTGATGATTTTGAAGTCCACTGCATTCTCTGGGTCGTACTGAAATGCCTAACACTCATCTCCAGTGATAGTACAGTCAAGATTAGAATTGTCTTGACAAGTTTGGATGAAGTCTTCGCATGATGATACTCTTTGTTGTTTCTGCTCACCTGTGAGACTGTGCAGCACAAATTTTGCACAGACCTTTCTTATTCATATCCACTTCATCAACCATCTAGGGGTCAAACAACGATCTCTTGCCACAGTTTCACGAACTTTTGCAAATCCGTCCTAATTTCGAGAGGTTGACAGATTCCCACTTCTTGGATCATCATGAATATCCTCACATCCAGCTTTGTATTGCTTATACCATTCAGACACACTGGTATGACTTAATATTTCATCACCATAAGCAGTTTTTAACATTTCATACGTTAGCAGATTTTTACAATTTAAAGCAAAATTTGATATTTGTCAGAGTGCACTGCAAACACTAGGAAATCCTCTTGATGCCTCCCACTTTAATTTATAGCAATACCTTATTGGTGGATACCTATATCCATTGGAATTTCTGGCAATGAATTAACAGACCAAATATTAGTCAGTCTGAACACATATTGGAAACAAGTACCATATGAAGCCTATAGAAAGTCAAAGAGAAAAGAAACTGCATAAAATGTTGGCAACAAACCTGGAGAACTCAGTGAAATAACAAACTATTACAAATAAAATCAGTAATTCATCCATGGAGCACAAACTTTAAATAAAAAAAAAAAAAAAAAAAGACAAGAAATAATCTTATTACCTCCTTTGTTCAGAAGAATTTCTACAATACATTAGGTGTAACACTACCCTAACAGTTAATTGTTACTTAACTGTTAGGTTAATGTTACGCATTAAGTGTATTCTAATAGAATGCCTGACTCGTGCTGAGGAATTCCAATTCACCTTCAGACCAAAATTTGCATTATGTGAACAATTCACACAGAATCATATAGAGATGAATATATACTACTTTATGAGACCAAAAGAAAATACTGAAAAATCAAAACATCAAGAAAAGAAAGAAAGGTTACACTTAGTATGTGAAAAGCTAATTAAAATTTATATATATCAACACCATTCGATAATCCTACCTGTAGAAACACTAGATTGTTTTTGTCTATTTCATTGCAAAACTTACTGAAATATATCATGTTTGAAGAGTTAAGTATCCTTTGCAGAATACAAATCCTGTCTACAAAATGAAGAACTGTTCTTGATTCCCTAAATATGTAGAGTTGTTAAGATGTGAATTGATCTGGAACTTAAAATATTTAACAATTTTAATTTTCATAGTACACAACAGCATGCTGTTCTTTAGTCTTCTCTCTTATAATACAGTTCATCTTTCATCATGCAGAAACTATTTAACTGATGTGGATGCCAAAAACTTAGTTGTTCACTTAGTATTTATAGAGCTGCATTTGTTTGTGAGTTATTGAAATCTCAGTTACCATTCATAAATCAACTGTATTTATTATTATTATTTTTTAAAATCTAAGTCTCAGCACTTTTACATGGATTCTAATTATTATTATTTTTATTAACAGGATGATACTCCAGAAATGCATCGTGCTAGACTTAAAATGCTTGCATGTGAATTTGAAGCTGAAAGAAATCATAGATATACTGAATTGAAACCAAAGGTATTTGGTTGTGTATGGGAGAATGATAATAATGCTAGAAAAGAGGAACTCAGGAAACTGCTCTGCATTTATTCAGCTGTTACGCTCACACCATTTCCTATAATAATAAACATTACAAAACCAAAACAAATTGATGAAGAGGTTTGCTGCTCACCTATTTCAAATTGTTCAACTGCTGATAGGATCCGTGGCCCCAAAAGGCCAGTACCAGAAGAAGGTAGTTGCTTCAGTATCTCTCTCTCTCTCTCTCTCTCTCTCTCTCTCTCTCTCTCTCTCTCTCTCTCTCTCTATGATGTGCATCATTGGTGATTGACTCCTGTTATTTCAAATAGATCTAGCATGAGAATCATTAATGATTAAATCGAGCATTCTCTTCTTACTAAGAGTCTCCTTACACATTTAATATACAAAAATCTTGTCTTTTGTGACAAATATCCTATTAATTATCAACATAGCAAAAAATACCTTGATGACATCCTTTTTTTCTTTATTTATCTATTTATTATTATTGCTTTTTTAATATTATACAAATCTGTAAAGAACATGTGGTCTTTTCATCCCCCCATTCATCGGGGGGGATGAAATTGGTTGCCACGTGTTCTTATTTGACGTATGGGCAACAATCGGTAGTATAAATACCAAACGAATATAGTAAAAGGCATAATGAACTTTTTAAGGAGCATGAATCATTTCATTGTACTGAAAATTTTGGTCAAGTGGTTTTTGCTGAGAGTTATTTTAAGACCTGTTAATTAAAATAGGTTTTACTATACTTTTCTAACCGGGATTCAAGCCCGTCACCACCAAATACGGAGGATGCGGAAAGGTCAGGGAATGACCACCGCATATCCAAGAGCAATATGGCCTTAGTTGCTAATACTCCTAAAAACCAAATAACAAACAAACAAACAAACAAACTTTTCTAACGATAGAAGTAATTTTTGAGGAGCAACGTGGTCTTAGTCGCCGATGCTCCTAAAACCTATTTTTAAAAAAATTGATTCATTTTACTTAAATATAAACCTGTATAATATTTTGTTGTTGTTCATTCATTCTTGGATATGCGGTGGTCAGGGAATGACCACCGCATATCCAAGAGCAATATGGCCTTAGTTGCTAATACTCCTAAAAACCAAATAACAAACAAACAAACTTTTCTAACGATAGAAGTAATTTTTGAGGAGCAACGTGGTCTTAGTCGCCGATGCTCCTAAAACCTATTTTTAAAAAAATTGATTCATTTTACTTAAATATAAACCTGTATAATGTTTTGTTGTTGTTCATTCTTTGGTTGCTTCAATGGAAGTCCTTGAAGATAAACCAACTTCTGTTATTAAATTTAACTAAGACAGCATTTCTTTATTCCTTTGTTAGCAACATTTACAGTATTCAGTTGTGTTCATTCATTCCTGCAGTAATAAAATGATTTCCACAAACATTTTTTAGATTCTCTTAGGAAATATGTACAAAAACTCAGATATGTGCTTAAAAAGTTCTCATCACCCTCGGCTTTCAAATGACCGAAAACCAAGACCTGTCTTCGGTTCGGTCACATCTGTTTTATCTATTTATTTATTTTATTTTATTTTTTCTAAAACATTCGGGAGATTTCTAGAGTGTTCCAGAATGTTCTAGGATCTTGTTATGTGCAGAAGAAGAAAGGTTGAGATGTTTTTGGAAGATTCTAGAGCTTTTGATGGAGTTCTCTGGAAATATTGTGAGCTTTCTAGAAACTTCTCTACTTGTATATATACTTGTGGGTTCTGCACCAAGCAAGCATTTTTGTATTTCAAAAAAGTGTGTGTGTTTCAGAGAGCGAGTGGTGAACAAAGTGAACAAGTGTTTTAGTGAATTAGTATTTGCAAACAAGTGTTTTAGTGAATTAGTGGAAACTGTGAACTGTATTTAAATTAGAAATAAAAATCTACAATTTCTTAATTGTGTTATGTGTGTGTGTGCCTCAACCTTTGAAATATGCCGCATTCTTGCATAAATATGCCTGATAGCTTTTGTGGAGAAGTGATATTAAAATTGCAGCAGCAGAAGCCACTGTCACAACTTGTGAGAAAAACCTACGAACTCAGTTTTGGATGTAAGGTCAGAGATCAGAGGTAATCATAAATCGGTGCCTTTTGCTATTCCGGTGATATGTTGGGAACCAATATTTCTGGTTTTTCTGGGAAATCCAAGCATGAAGTAGAATATCCAAACATACTTTCTGCTCTAAGGCTGGTGCCTCACAATGATACAGTGCCAAAGACACCAAAAACTTATGGACTTGACTCTGATTCAGGATCAGAAAAGGAGTCTCCAGAAGTTGCAGAACCCAGAACAAGTACAGATTCAGACCTGAACTCTTGATACTGCAAAGCCACATCTAATCAGTCAGGCAGAATTGAAAAATTGGTCAGTGATTTGGACCTCTTCAAAATCAATGCTCAGTTACTGGGATCACGGCTTTAGCAGTGGAATCTTGAAAAGGGTGTTAAGGTGTCTTTTTATAGGAAGAGGCAATCTAACATAATGACCTATTACTGCATGGATGGTACTTTGGTTTATTGTAACAGTCCAGGTATTAATGAAAGAGTTACATCTGGAGCATGTCCCCAAGCAGTGGAGGCTTTTCATTGATTAATCCCAGGTCAGTTTGAAAGCAGTTTTACTCCATAATGGAAATAAGTACCCATCTATAGCATTGGTCCACTCAGTTCACATAAAGGAAACATCCCAAGAATCTACAAGTTCTTTTGCAAAAAATATGTTATCAAGAATACAAATGGAATATCTTTACCAGCCTAAAAGTAACAGCTCTGATGACTGGGTTACAAAGTGGATACAGGCAGTTCTCGCTTTATGAGTTCCCGGGTTTACAAGTTTGTTTGTTTGTTTTTTTTTGTTTTTTTTCAAAGTATCAAATATCGAAAATATGAACATTAAACATTCATAAATACCACGTTTCAAACCACACACATAGCTATACAATACAGTGTACCTAGCTTTACGATATTAATCCGTTACAGAGACACCATTGTATCGTGAAAATATCATAATGTTAACCCAATAACACATTGTTTTTTGGTAATTCGATTACCAAAAAACGTAATTCCTCGGAAGTTGAAATTTTTTTTATATGGTTAAAAATTACCCTTTAGAGAGTTCTCTAAAAGGTCATTTTTATAGTGCAAATTGTATTAGTTACCAATTCAAGTCACTAAAATGCACTACATTTTCATTGTTATCATATGTTCTGTTATAAGAACCAATTTTGAATACCTTTGTGACATTTTTCTAAAGAACATTTCTGGAGGTCATGACCATAAAACAATAAAAACAATTTGCATTTTCCAGTTTATTGGGCTTTTCTATTACTGCAAGCAATTATAAATGGGTAGTAAACTCGATGTTATTGCATTTGCAAAAATACCGATAGCTGGAATTGTGTGGTTTTTTGTGTTATTATGGTGAAATGTGTTTCCCCCTTTACTGAAATCTTCAATCGTATAAAAAACAAATAAATTTTTAGATTTTTTTTTTTTTTTTTTTTTTTCCTTCGTAAACTTGTTACCCTGCACAAATCGTGTTAGTTGCAATTTGTGCGTTCCATTAAAAAATGCTTATGCATCTATTGAAATTTATAAAGAAAATAGAAGATTATCTTGGAAACAAACGCCTCTTGAAGCATTTCTGAAGAAGACAACTCCTTGTGCAACAAACCAACGAGTTCCAAGCCAATAATAGGTGATCAACGAGTGTGCATTTAGTCGATGATGAAGAATAAACATTCTTTAAAATTTGTAAGTCATAAATAATTTATTTATTATTATAATTTGCTTGATTTTACAGACTGTTTTAATTTCTTTGGATAAATCAATCATTATTTAAACAAACTATTAGCTAACTAATTTCATCGTTGAGAATGTAACCCCTATTTTTAACATTGTCTATGGGATTTAATTCCTGCTTTATGAGTGCACACTAGGAGCGAATTAACTCATAAAGTTGAGAACTACCTGCACTAAATACTTCTGCCTTTTATGCAAGTGGGACAGCCAGACGAAAGATTGCCGCTACATGGTAAAAAAATGGCCAGACCGTTCAGAAACTACACCAGGCCAGATAAATGTAGCACATTCTGCTTTGGGGGGTAAGTCAACAATCTATATACCTCCATTGCACATCAAGCTAGATTTCATAAAAATATTTGTGAAAGCAATTGACAAAAAAGAAGGATTTTTCTGTTTGAGGCAAAAGTTTCCCTGAGTCAGTGAGGCCAAGGTAAAAGAGGGAATTTTTGTGGGTCCTCAAATCACACTGCTATTCGAAGATGAAGAATTTGTGAAAAAATTAAATGATACAGAAATGAGAGCCAGGAAGGCATTCATAAATGTATGCCGGAACTATTTAGTCAATGGGAAATCACAAAATTTCAGTGAAATTGTGGATTAGCTAATTTTAGTGTACAAAGAGTTAGGCTGCAACATGTCATTAAAGCTTCATTTCTTAAAGTCCGATTTAGACTTTTTCTTGAAAACTTGGGATGGTCTCTGATGAACACAGTGAAAGGTTTAACCAAGATATTTCTCAGGGATAAGGAGGTGATTATCCCCTTGTATATAAGCAATGGTCAGGTCACACCTTGAGTACTGTATACAGGTCTGCAGGCCTCATTTTAAGGATGTAGAGCTGTTGGAATGAATAGAGAAGCGCAACAAGATTAGTGAATGGAACAAAGGGTTGTTCTTATGAAGAAAGGCTTAAGTCTTGCAAATTACAGTGTTTGGAGACTAGGCATCTGCAAGGTGATCTGATTGAGGTGTATAAAGCCTTGAATGGTTTCAGCATGCTTAATGCTGATGAGATTCTTCCTCTTGCTCAGAATAATCGCCTGAGAGGACATAAATTCAAATTGAGGAAAGACAGTTGTAGGATAGAAGTGAGGAAGTTTGCCTTTAGCCAGCATGTGGTTGATTGCTGGAACAAATTTCTTTCTGGCGTTGTAGAAGTTGATAGCTTAAATAGATTCAAGGCAGAATTAGACAAACATTTGGAGCGAGTGGGTAGGTGAAATGAGAAGGGTGTGTGTGTGGTTTTTTTTTTTTTTGCTGATGCTATGTAAGCTTGCTTTCTTGCATCATGTGCCTTTGCTAATGCTAAATCTTTGTCAACTAATTTTACAAGTTAGTTTGGTGTCTGTTTCATTTGGACTGACTTTACCCAATACAGTTCATCCCTCTTTACTTTGTTGATTATAATATTCATCTTTCAAAGTCAGTATAAATAACAGGAGCAGTGTTGCCCATTTAAAGTTTCTTTAATGTTTGCCAGTCTAGGCTAGAATCAGTTGTAAAATTTGATAGTGTAGAAACTTCACTGATATAATCTGCAAAAATTGAATTATTGGGATTAGATATCTGAAATTTAAGTATGTAAGGTGAAACTATTCGTCCCAGTCTTCATTTGTTTCTTGTAAATATTCCTTAGCTATTCTGCCAATCATCACCATGGTATGCTTTCAGAGTTCTCACCAGCTCATTTATCAAATAAGTTCAATGTACATTTATTTTTGAGGTGTGCAACAACCTTGAAATGCACTGCATGCATTTCAGTGTTGTTGTTGTTTGGTTTTTAGGAGCATTAGCAACTAAGGCCATATTGGTCCGGGAATATGCGGTGGTCATTCCCTGACCTTTCCACATCCTCCGTATTTGGTCATTTCAGGGTAATTTCTCATCACATGTCACTGTTGCTTGAGCAATCAAACCTTTTATTATGTATAAATTGGTCACTGGAAGCAAGTGTATTGAGCACATCTCAAGTTCACTGACCTTTAAGACTGGTTTGTTTTTGATTGTGCAAATAAAAAACAGAGAAAACTATTGTCAAGCTCAAGGGCATTGACCTGGTGAAGTTGAGCTATTAATAACAGTGAACCCTGACCTCTTAATAACAACAAGCAGTCACATGCATTGCTATTACTTCAAGTTTGGCCAAACTTGTCTGATCAGTACATTGCGTGAAATCACACATATATGTGATTTGATGCAGTAGTGTGATCTTGGCCTAAGTTGCATACACTATTGAATATGTTTTCTGTTAATTACTGAATTGTACACATCGAAGTGGTTATATTTTTCCTTCAGCCAGCAGGTGGTTGATTGCTGGAACAAACTTCCATCTGTCATTGTGGAAGTTGACAGCTTAAATAAATTCAAGGCAGAACTATACAAACATTCGGGATGGAATGGAGTTTTTTTTTTTTTTTTTTTTTTGGCTGATGCTGTATAAGCTTGCTTTCTTGCATCGTATGCCTCTGCTAATGCAAATATAGGACTGCCTAACCACTCCCAAACATTGAAATTTTTAATCAGAATTTTTTTAACATCATTATAGTAAAACCAATACAGATATAATATTATATAATAAACATGTAATGCTATTTGCAAAAATTATAGTATCATTCAAATTAAGGAAGGTTACAGTTTTTTCCCACCTTCAAACTCAGTAACAAAATGGCACCAACATAAAGAACATAGAAACTATACTATAAAAATATGGTGATATATTGCAGAGATTCTTATAGTGAATTGCCAATCCGTAGCCCATTACACCTTATGTGTTTATTCTTTTTAGTATTTAATAGAAAATAAACATATACCATTCTGTGTTTCTGTGGTTAGAAATAATAATAAAAAAACAAATTCAATTATAAAATAAAGTCATTAGGCATAGCCTCTTTCTATACACAGCTATGAGCAAACATGTTTGTAGCTTGAAGCATTTACCCTAGACTTAATTATAAAATAAAATAATTATTAAATTATTGCTCTTCTCATTCCCCCCCTCAGATTTAGGATTAGCCCATTGTTGTTTCCAATATTTATTAATAATATTGATGAAAGCATATCAGGTTTAAGTTTGCAGATGATATAAAGGTTGGCATCATGGTTAATGGCAGTAAACAGAGTATGATACTGCAGCAAGATCTAGAAAAATTGTGCAGATGGACTGTGACGTAGAAGTGGTGAAGTTAAAATGGACAAATGCAAGGTACTACACTTTGGTAGAAGTAATCTCAAAATAATATACCAATTGGGTATACCACATTTAAGGTAGCAAAGAACAAAAAAATGCCGTTCTTGAAATTAATTGTGCAGGCTGCCAGGACAGTTTCGGGATTTTGTTAGAGATAAACAGGAATTTTACCAGCAAGCATAAAGAGGTGATTATTCTGCTTTATAAGGTAATCGTTAGACTACTTCTTGAGTACGACATACAGGTGTGAAGGCTCAGTTCAGGAAGAATGCGGATCTGTTAGAACAGGTGCAGAAAAGAGCATAGAGATTAGTGTGTTAAACAAAATAGTGTCTTACCAAGAATAAGAAAGGTTTTGGTTCTGCAAATTGTAGCATGTCTCTGGAAATTACATGCCTGCAAGATCTAATTGAGGTATTTAAAGCTTTGAATAAACTGAATGTTGATGGCATCCTTACATTTAAATTGAAGATGTTACAAGATAGAGTGTGGAAATTTGCTTCCTGTCAAAGGATAGTTGATTGTTGGAAACTTTCATCTGGTGTTGTGGATGTGGATAGTTTGAATAAATTTAAGGAAGAATTAATAAATTATTAGAAGGGATGGATGGGCAATGGTGCACTAGCCAAAAAAATTAATTAAATAAACTACCTGTTATAATACCTCCTCATATATCCAGCTGACCTTTGAATTTCCCCCAACTGTCAGCCATAACCACCCAGGAATAAGTTATCATAAGCTATTATAAGTTATCACCCATGGAGGTAACTTATAATAGCTCACTGACTACAAGAAAACTAACCTAATCCAGTGTAAACCATTTTTCCTGTAATTTGAATTTACAGCCCTAGTTCTGGAACTCTTTATAACAGTGAAAACTGCACCTTCATTCATTTTACTCTCAAAACCATATACACCTCAATCGAGTTTCCTCTAGGGTGCCCAGTTTCCAAGCTCTGTAGCCCACATATTTGAAGTCTTATTTCATGTGGATGCCCTTTTGCCAGTCTCACCAGGTGAGTGTTTTTTGTCTTTGGACCCTTTTCAAAAAGCTCAAGGTCTTTTTTTAGGTGTAGTCTTGAAATTGCCTTATACAGCAGGATTCATCATCATCGGCCATTTTCAATCCACTGCAGGATGAAAGCCTCTCCAGCAACTTTCCGGTTCCTTCTGTTTGGTGCAATGACCATCCATTTACTACCCGCAAACTCATTAATTTCATCTGTCCATCTCTGTTGTTGTCTGCCGGGTTTTCTTTTAGCTCCTCTTGGGTACCATCTGTCTTCGTGTTTTCAAGCTATTTCCAGTGGTCCTGCCCAAGACAGGCCCCTCCGTAGCCAGGTGGAAAGGAGCAGCAGTGTGTAGCACACGCTTCTTGATTAGACCGGGGTTCGAGCCCGTCACCACCAAATACGGAGGATGCGGAAAGATCAGGGAATGACCACCGCATTTCCCGGAGCAATATGACCTTAGTTGCTAATGCTCCTAAAAACCAAATAAACAAACCTGCCCAAGACCATATCAGTTCTTTAGTTTTGATAAGAATGTCCTTTATTTGTGTTTGCTGCCTAATCCATGTGTTTCTCTTATCTAATTCCTAATATAATTAGGTTCCATTCTTCGCTATGTGGTTTTCAGCTTCTCTTCCATTCTTTTGGTGAATGCCCAAGTTTCACATCCATAGGTTGTCCACACACCATAAAAACCAAAAACTTCCATTAGTCATGGTGGGGAGTATACAGTACATTGGTTCATTATTTTACATTTCAGACAAATTGGGATATTGCTCCTCAGTATGTGACCATATTTCCTGAATGCTATCCATGGCAGGAAGTCATTCCAGCCATTTATCATTATTACAGCTAATTAATGACTTGTGCCAGATAAGTATATGAACCCATCTTTTCAATTACTGCTCCTTCAATGATTATATCCCTTTCTGTGGCATATTTAATTTACTTAAATCATTAATGATTTAAGTAAATTAAGAACAACAGTGGTACCATACGGATAGTTAGGAAGTTGCACTTTTTGCAAGCCAATCTAAAGAACAGTTAATAATTCCAACCCTCTGTCTCCTGTCTTGCAGTCATCCTGCAATCCATCTAAGGATTTCTGCTATGATTCCTATATGTTTCAGATTATAAAGTAATGTTTTACTTCTTATGTTTTACTAAGTCGAATGCTTTGCTAGAATCCAAATAAACATTGTCAAAATAGTTAATCGTGAATTTTCCTTTACAAAACCATGCTGTTTCCTTCAGTATTCCATTTCTAAGTGATCCTCTATTTCACTCATGATGATTGCATCTAGGGTTGCCAGATAGTTGGAGATTTTATGGCCAAATACAGAAATTATCTATAAAACATTGCAAAACATGAAACAAAGTAAAGTTCATTTAATAAATACAATTAGAACAAAAATAACTCACCTAGAACAATCCTGTATATATGCCGTATAACGTTTACAAGAACATTATTATGTCTGCTTCTTCAGTTGTTTGTATAAAGTATATCTGATTTGAAATTCTTTAACATTCTATCTGTAATATGCAGATCCTTGCAGCAAATGTAATTTTTGATAAAGTGTGCCCTGATTCTAATGATTGCATCTAGAAGATGAAGTTGCAATCTGTTTCTTGGTTTTGTTTTTGCTGCAGTTACAAGAAAATATTTGTTCAACAACAGCATTCCCTGCTGGAGTTACAATGCAATTAAGTACATATGCTGCCAATTGCTTAAAGTTTCAGTGGCGATAGATTCCAAGCCAAAATTTTATTGTATCTTTTGGAATTTCATTGTTTTCAAAAACATTTTCGGCTGTCCAATCTGTTACAGTAATTTTCCTATATTGTTGCTCAATTTCATCAAAATTTTTTGTAGCTAAATGTAACATAGGTAAATCTGAAAAATCCCCCTTTGACTTTTGGCTTAAATTAAATGTTTTTAATATAGATTTGTATTCTTCTCTACATAAGTTACTATCTGAGAACCAAAGTGGAATCTCACTTATGAGAAATCCAGGGTTGGATGGAAGTTTTTCAAATGCATGTTGAATGCATAATGCCAAATAATGACTTTATGCATTCAACTTCATTTGCACACAGTTTGGTGCTACTTCCTTTATTCATGTCCACACTGAATTTTTAAGTCCGACCATAGAAGCAGCACCATCACTTGCAAATCAAATCCTATGCAATTTTCTAAATTCATATCATATTCACTCAATTTAATCTTTAATGCATCAAAAAGAGATTGTGCTGTTGCCGATGATACAGGAATTAGGCCTAAAAATGCAGTTTTGATGGCTAGATCGTTAGGAAACTATACACGTGCTTCTGAATTGCATTATCCATTGATTCATCAATGAGCATCACAAACTTATTTTCTTTCGCATCTTTCAAATCTAACTGTAATGCTAAACTTGCCACATTTTTTATTATCTGCAAGCACTTAGTTCAATGCAATTTTATGCTTCTAAAAATGCTACCTTTTCCATGGTCTTTTATAACCTCACTCAAGTGATCAATGGCCATTACTGAACAATGACAAGTAACCTCCATTGCCAACTTAATTTCAACCTGCTTGATATTTTCTTCAGGTTCTGAATTTTTCTTAGTCACGAAAGGTGTTAGAGTACTTTGATTCAAACAAGTAATGTTAGATCTGTGCTTAGAAGAAGCTTCGTGTTGAGTAAAATTGTAGAATTTACTTTTCACTGTGCAATGGCAGAGTTTACAGAAAGTATCCTCACTATTATTTGGCACTTTCTGTAACCATGAATACTTCTCCCATTCTTCTTTGTACTTACGGTCACAATCATATGAAGGCTTCCACTTTGGAATTTTAAAAAATGGCTATCCAGAAGTTTTAAAAGCTTGCACTCCTTGCAACGTGCACATCAAGGCAGTCACTGTGCCAAATGATGAATGTAGACAAAGTGTGGTGTTGCGCTGCAGCTCTGGCCGCCAGTCTGTTTGTTCGACTGTTTGAACAAGTTCTAGACTGGACTGCTAATGTAGTGGTAGCATTTTTATTATTTAAGTAAATAACACATATTTCCAAAATATGGCGAAAACAGAAAACTCGTTGCCAGACATGTTTGAAAAAGGCCGAAATTGTTGAATTTGACCAAACTAGCAACCCTGACTGCATCCATGATTTTTCACTGAAGTGTTTTTTTTTTTTTTTTAATGAGAATCTTTAAATATAAGAAAGTATTTAGGTTCTATTGTTACTCCTTCATTCCTGTTAATGGCCTTCTGCATGAAGCAAATTTTGTTTATGTTTGTTTAAAAATTAGATAAATAACTACAGAAACTGAAGTTATTTACCAGTATGGACCACATCATTTTACAAATTAGCATTAGCAGTGGCAAGTGATACAAGAAAGCAAGCTTATGCAGCCAAAAAAAAAAGCTTTTCATTTCCTCCAATAATTTGCTTATTTCTTCCTTGGATTTATTTAAACTATCAACTATCACAACAAGAAATGGAATTTATTCCAGCAATCAACCACGGAAGTTTGAATAAGGACAAACTTCCGCATATATCTATTCTGCAACTGCCCTTCCTCAATTTGAATTTTTGCCCCCTCATGTGTGGTCTGAGCAAGAGGAAGAATCCCATCATCATTGAGCTTGCTCAATCTATTCAAAGCCTTAAAAACACCTCGTTCAGATTCCTTTGCAAGTACCTAGTCCCCAGATGCTGCAGTTTGCAGAACTGAGGCTTTTCTTGGTAAAAGCACCCCTTTGCTCCCCTCACCAATCTCATTGCCATTCTCTATACTCATTCCAGCAGCTCCACATCCTTCCTAAAATGAGGTCTCCAGACCTGTATGCAGTACTCAAGATGTGGCCTGACCATTGCCTTATACAATGGGATAATCACTTCCTCATCCCTGCTAACCAAATTCCTGTATATCACTGAAAAATGCCTGGTAGCCTGTCTGCATTGCTCAGAGAACTTCGTATTTAACTGCACAATTATCCCCAGTCCTTTTCATTTTCCACTACTGTGAGTGTGGTACCACACAGATGGTACGTTACTGAAGCCTTTTGCAAAGTACTGCATATGTTTTACTGCTACCCATGTGTAGTTCTTTGCATTTATTAATCGTAAATTTCATTTTCCATTTCTCTGCCCATCTGCCTAACTTTCCTAGATCCTGTTGCGGTAGCATATTATTATCACTGTTATTAACCACCCTGCCAACCTTTGTATCATCTGCAAACTTGAACATTAAGCCTGATTGCCTTCATCGATATCATTAATAAATAATGAATAAATAGAAAACAACAATGTGCCCAACACAAAATCATTAGGGATAGGTGTTGGGTTCATTGATGCATAATACTGTGCAACATTAAGTATTACCTATAATCAAAAAACATAAGACACCTTACAAATAAAACGTTTTGTCAGATTAAGGACTGACATTTTGATTACAGAGTTGTTAACATAATAATCTTCGATCAAAAAATTTAAATCAAATAGTGAACAAATTTGTTTCTATATCTCTGCAGGGCAACCTGTATATCTGGAAGTAATCCTACCTTCAAAGCCATTAGGCAGTAACAGCACTTTGCCATCATGGTGCAACCGATGTTGATGATTAGCAACTCTAAAAAGATTTTTGGAATAGCCCCATTCTAGGAGCCATTCCAAATTTTTTTTATGAAAGATTATTATGTTAGCAACTCTCTAATCAAAATGTCAATTCTTAATCTGCCAAAACTTTTTATTTGTAAGTTGTCTTATGTTTCTTGATTATACGTAATACTTAATGCTGCGCAGTATTATGTATCAATGGACCCAAGAATGGGGAAAAGCAATTATATCATAATTCTAAGTGCTTGCTCATGCGTTTGAGTATCTGTTTCCATTTCCCTATACTAAGGATTATTCAACGTGTGCAGTTATTGATAATATGATAAGTGCAAGGATTTTGGTGTTCATGTGAAGAAGGGAGAGCACAGATTCTCCAAGGCTTTGTGATTATTGTTTTTCTGTAGTTACAGGTTGGATCCTAATCCAATTTAAAACATATTTACTATTATGAAATTAGAAAATAATGTAAAGTACCCACTCAAACGTTATTGATATGTTCACACCAGCCATCATCCTTGTCAGTAAAAATCCATGTATTGGTCCTAATCAGAATTAAATGATTCATTATGTCTTTTATGCTTGCAGTTTTCTGCAAATTGTGTATGTAAATTGCAAATGTGTTTGATTGTCTGCTATTATGAATGTGGTATTTTACTTTTATTCTGGTTATAATATTATTAACTAGGAAAAAAGGTATAAAAAATATATTAACAGAAGAACATACTATAAACAGTTAAAGGTGAGGACAGTAGTCTACCTCATGAGCCTATTCATGTTACCGCAAAACACATCCACTATTAAGGGATATAATTAAAATAAAATAAAAACTGATTGGACCACATTCAAAGATGTTTAAAACACCTTGGGATATTGACAGCTTTTTTAAAGGACATCAATTTCAAAGGACTTCAGCTTAGTTTCTTAGTTCTTTTATTTTGAATTATATAGAACTAGATCATTAGTGTTTAATAAGTTCATATGTTTTGGATAGTTATGATTCTTTTTTCTTTTCTTTTAGCTATCCCTTACCTTATAAAGTTAGTTCATTCCAATACAAATCGCCGTCATGTTGTTATTCGTGAATTTCAAGAATTTTGGCTTCAGCACTGCAAAAAATTAGGAAAAGAATGCAGTATTAAAATCCTTCCAAATATTTCTCCATTATATTCACCCAATCATGAAACAAATCATGTGGAAGAATCACTACTGACAAAAACTTCCAAGAATTCAGATGGTTTATTTTGTATATCTAAACGACAGCTGGAAATGACTCTACAGAAGATTGCTGTTTGGATGAAGTGTCCACTCACCTCTGTGAACCGAAATTGCTGGTGGGTCCATGAAGAAATAAGGAAGAAATATGGACTTTCGGATCTTCCTGTTCCTAACAAATGGGAATATGTTTCCCAAAGAGATGCTGAAAATGTTGAACTGTCCCCACCATCCAATTCATTATTAGTAAAGAAATTTGCAAAGAAGCGTATTACACCTTTTAGAATTTCAGATTCATCTGTTAAAACTCACAGTCTGCCAAATAGACAGTTTGCCTCAGATATTCAACAGAAATTTTCTAATTTAGAGAAAATGGAATGTGGAGATGAGGTGAAGCACCTTAAAAAAGACTGTTTCCAAATAATCTCCAAAGAAGAAACCAGCTTACAAACTAGTGCCACCAATGATAGCATAAATTCGGCACAACCCAAAGAAAATCAAAACTCCCGTCAGAGCTGCACACCATCTATAAAAGATTTTCTTAAATTATCCCCTAAACTGAATAGCATATTATCTTCACAGTCAACTCACATTCTTGAGAACCAGTACCTTGTGGATTCTAATTCACTTCAAAACTCTACAACTTGCTCAAATAAAATGTCATCTTTGAGTGCTAATCCTTGCATTATGCTTAAATCCTGTGTCCCAGAACCAGAGTTATGTGAAATAAGTAGTAGTAACATAACTGAAGATAATAATAGCCTTAACCTTTGTATAAGGAAAAAGGAAGCTGATGTAGCCTTATGATTTTGAAATTAAGGGATAAAATTGTAAAATTATTGTTATGAACTCTCTTTTATATCCATTCACAAAAATGTTTATATATGAAATCACTACTGAATATGTCTGACTTATAAAAGTTAATTTTAAAAAGTACTGTTATTATTTAAAAAGAAAATAGAAAACTATCCTGTGCATAAAATCTGATCCATTGAGAACTTCATCAAAAACAAGGATCCTGAAGTGTCATTAAGATAGTGAAAGTATATTTATAATTTTCATATATATACCTGTTCAATATTTTTATATATATATATGATATATGAAACTATTTAAAATTCATCTGGTGTATAAGTTGATTGAACTAACTGGTGTAAGAATTTATATTCTTTTATGAACTGTAAAATTAGATGGAGACTGTATATTTCTCTCTCTCTCTCTCTCTCTCTCTCTGTCTCTCTCTCTCTCTCTCTCTCTCTCTCTCTCTCTCTCTCTCTCTCTCTCTCTCTCTCTCTCTCTCTCTCCCTCCCTCTGTACAGATTGTTTCATAATGAAGAGAATTTTCATTTGTGTAAATGGTTGCTTGTTTTAAGCTTATATATATTGTAATACTTAAATTTATTTTGCGGATATGTTGATAGTGCTATTAATTTTTTTCCTTTGCTTTGCTTGAATTAAAATATATGCTTCTACATATATATATACATATATATATATATTTACATCTTGAATACATGCATTTGTGTTTGTTTTATTTTTGCAAAATAATTCCTAAACCACTCAAGCTAGTAGCTTTTGAAATCTGCACAGAAAAAACTATAAAATCAAAAAAGAACCAGGGAATTCCTTTTTTTTTGTTCTCCATACCTGTGCATATATAAGATAAATAAAATATAAATGCTCGAGGAGTAATATATTATATTATATATAATGCTTAAATAAAATATATTTATATTTTATTTTAAGTATTTATTATCTTGCACACCTTTTGGTATGATTGTAACACCAGGGTATCTGTCCACCAAGAATAAGCCTTGAAATGGTGCTGTCTGGGTGGTGAGAGTAAGTGACAATAGTCTTCTCTATTAGTGAAACATTACTTATTTGAGGTAGTGCAATACATGGTACCTCGTTATGAAGGTAGTCACAATATGAGATACAATTAAATCGATGCCTTTACACTGCTTATGTAGTTTTTCATTATAAGTTCACTATGGTGTATTCAGCACCGATATTTTATAATATATGAGATAAGGAAGTGACTATAAATTTTACCTTATTAGTTTATGTGCATAGAGTGCGTATTATCTTCACCTTGTCCATCAACCAGTATGTAATAACTCCTATTGGGTGGATTTTCATAAAATTTTATAGTCCATTCCGGTTATTTGGGACACATTGGGACTAGTGCATTTCGGCCTGATTAAGCGGCTGCCCCAATTATCCGAAGTTTCACGTAAATAGTTAAAAATACAATGTAAACCTCCCCCCCCTCCTTTTACAATTGGTTCAGTGTACAATTAAATCACGTTACAACAAACTCACCATAGTAAAGTACGGTTCACTATACGATGTGTAGTAAGCATCAGTCATTGTGATCACGTTTGTGAATTGAATTTTAATTCTATTAAACAGTGATTCTAATTAGAGAAAATAGGAGGAATATTATCCACAGGCTATAAAAGCAAAGATATATTAAGCACAAATTTCCCTTTATTACCTTGCCAATTAAAAAATTAAATGATACGTGAAAATCGGAAGAATATACGTGATAATCAGAATAATTAATACGTACTGTAATATGTACATACGAACTAGTTAACATTTGTGGGTGGGGATTAAAATTTAAAACAGTAAAAAGATAAGCAATCAATAACAAAAAACATTTTGCAAGTAACACAATACGCGCAAGTGAGAACAGAGTAACGAGTTACAAAGCTTTAAAAATAGGAATGAAGAGATCTTAAAATTAATTTTTTTATACGATTGAAGATTTAATGGAAGTGTAAACACATTTCACCATAACTCAGAATTCCAGCTGTCGGTGTTATTGCAAATTCAGTAAGATCGAGTTTACTGTCCATTTATGATAGATTTCACTAACAGAAAAGCTCAATAAACAGGTGACTGCTAATTGTTTTATGGTTGTGACCGCCAGAATTTCGACCGAACCACGTGGTACCTGTAGAAGCAGTCTCTCCTGTTAACAAGTACAGACCAGGGTGAAAAAAATTCTATCCCTTGAGCCTTGCGCAATCTTTCCAGGGCCGAATTGATTGACAACGCTGTCATCATATACTCCCTCCTATCATGTCTGGGCAGAATTGCAGACACTTTCAAATTCAACCCTAATTCACGGCTTTTTTTCAACAGTGACCTATACTTGTTAAACATCTGAGACAATCAAGATATGAGGATAACATACAACACAATGTTCTTTAATGGTTTATATAATGATGTATATTTGGCTAATTGCAATATAGTTCTTAAAATACATAACCATTTTTTTTTTATGAAAACATTCTAAGCAATAAAATGTCATTCAATATTTTTTCTTCTTCTCTTTCAGAGAAAGAGAAGAAGAAAAAATATTGAATGACATGATTGATTAATTAAAACATAATTACCTAAGTAGTTACATAGCTACTTAAGTAGCTTCACAATTACCCATGCAACAGGGATCATGCAATGATCTAATCAGTGCATTTTCTCTTATGGCCAAAGCAAACAAGATAAAGGATATACATTGGGCAATACACTTGATTACCTGATACTGTAGCCATGGAAGAAGTTACATTTATGAAAGGATAATATAAGTACATATTTAACACATTTGAAAATGATTAATATCAATGATTATATTGAAATATTAATATCAATGGTTATAAATTCTACAATGCATAATACGATTAATAAAATACCAAAACCAATGAATATAAGAGATACTTAAAGGTAAACAATGTTGCAAGTTTCTAATATACGACACATGTAATATTGTGTGTTTATAGAACCTCACGTTCTATAAACACAATCTGCAAATAGTTAAGCAGTTGCTTCAATCGACCAGGAAAAGTACCTTTTAACAAGTCAGGACCTTCCTGGATGTCATCAGACAATCTGGGTGGTTATTCACTCCATCTGGGTAGGGAGAGATCTCAGTTTCACTAGGCCCTCGTACTCGAGCCACTGCGTATACAGGTTGGCTGTCCAAACATCATGCCTTTCCTTCCCCCATGGTAAGGATCGCGTGGTACGGTTTTGTTGTTTGGCAAATCCATGCCCCGAAGTGCGGTGAGGAGAGCTGGTTTTAGGCGGGAGGCAATAAACTGGTTGTCCCAGGTAAGACAGGCGACTTCAGCAGAGAGTGTACCCTCTACACCATTGGAGAAAAGGAAATCCACAAAAACCCAGTTGTTGATAGGTACAGGACATGACCGGGGGGGGGGCACTGTGCCGACTTCATCTGGGAAGGCCCTGTCCAGATTGGCTGACGAGTGCTCCAACTTTCTAAGATGGCTCGTGGAGATCTGCACATCACTCTTCCAGTTCAGGAAGTCTGATGTGCTGTGGAGAAAATGCATGTCCTGGGAATTTATGTTTCAGGGACTGAGTTCGCCTCACTTCTTTTTGCTCCCGCCAGTGCTTGAAAGAAAACTCAGGGCTGGGGAACTCTTGGTGGGTTTTTATGGGCCGATTGGACACTGGTGTCTTCAGAGTCTGAAGGGACGGTTCCTGGGTGTAATGTTTCGAATCCAACTCAGAGGTGCCAGGATGAAGGTCAATAGCTTAATGAAGACAGTACATCCTGTGAAAACTGTCAAGGCGACTGCGAGCAAGAAGCAAAAAAAAATTTAATGAGCGAAGAAAAGGATTCCATTTGCTCACACTTTCTCTTTTCATTCTTCTCATTCAGACGAAAGATTTCCTTCATTTACACACCTTTAAAAAAAACAGAGTGGGGGGGGTATCTTATATCATTTACACGTCCCATCCACTCCTTTTGTAATTTATTTGCAAAAACATGCCATGCATGAAACAAATATTCCCAATAAGGCCATTAATAGGAGCATAACAGGTAATTTGATCCAGGAAATGAATCCTCCATCAATTAATTGGTGAAACCACACTGTCCAAGGTGACCGTCCTGGTGCGTAACGATATGTGAGATTTGTAAGAAATTTGGATGGGTTACGTGTAGCGCTGATTCATCTAAACAAAATTCTATGTCTGTACAGGCTGTAATAGTTTGAGCGACTAGACAAGTTTTCATTGTGACAACTGACGAATTGGATAGTGTAAGTAGTCATTTCTTGGGTCAGTTTAACTGACCTTGTGGCCTTTGGAAGTTTACAGAAACTTCCAGTCAGGCATGTTGAAAAACGAGGGTGACCAGTGTATCACATGCATAACATCCGATTGGTTTGGCAGTGTCTTCAACAAATTTAGGACATACCGTAAAATTCAAAAAAAGAAGTCCAATGTTAGTGGTGCTGATTGTAACAAGCCTGCCAGAGGGCTCAACTTCTAGCTGGTGTGAAATTTGAGTTTTTGGAAGCTTATTAATTTTGCTAACTATCATCTGTTCCAAATAAGATTCACTCTTCTGACAACAAACCTTTTCTTCATAGAATTGGCATATCATCCGTTCAGTTTTGAAACGCTATAATTCGCTTGAATGTCACCAATTTCTCATATGTTGAGACACCAAGGCTGCCTGATCTAGGTAAGCTCTACTATCACCTACTCTCAAAATTGGATGATGTTCAAGGATGTCGGGTTGATCAAATGCTCCTAGTACTTGGATTTCAATGTTATTTCGTGTGATAGCGAAATTCTTTAATGAAATGGTATCATTGGCATGCTTCTGTACTTCTATGTATCGGCAAGAAACTCCTTCAATTTTTCAGACTTCGTAAACACATGTAAAGTCTGGAACTAACCAAACCCGGTTAGTTTCTTGTAAACAAGGTTGACTGTCAATGATATGACAATTTGAACCACTATCTCCTGCAATCCAGGCCAGCTCAAGGATTCCTCAGTTATCACTTAAAATTGGTAGCCCGGAACACAATGTAAGCCCCACGCACAGAAAGCGTTCTGTGGGCATGCAACGATGGAGTTCTGTAGGGAAAGTGTATTACATTCGTTTTGTCTGTCAGTGACACTGCACTTGTTTAAAAGTTAACTGTAACTGGAAAAGAGTTTGTTGAGTGTCTGAAACAAACCATAAACATTGTATTCCAAGTTCAACAAAGTTACTCGTGCTTTAATGGAAACTTTACATGGTTGAGATAAGTCTGCTTGACATTCTTTTATTTTATTTTAGCATGTAAAATCTGGTGATTTTACATGCTAAAATAAAATGCTAAAAGTATAAGTGCCGATAAGTATAAAAGAATCTAAAGGTGTGACCCACAAAAGTGGTCTCGGCTCCAAGGGAACACGTTCTAAATATTCCTGCACCCTTCCTGTGGTCCTAACAGCTGCACCCGTGGAAAGGCCTGCCAAACTTGTCAGGTGCCAGGCAGCTCGAAACAACCTCCACATGGCACTGATAAGCATGAAGAATGCTTTGTTTGTCCTATAGATTTGATGATGAACTTAAGAGTACCAAACAATTGTTGCTGCCAGAATACCCAGAACTAGGTATATTATAAAAGATACAATAGGTGGAAAGCAGTATCGAGTGTATCAATTCCCAGCAAAAAATACAAACTATTCTTTTGCATTCGTCTCTTCCTGCCAAATGTATCGTTCCTTGTATTACTTTCTCTTGTTGAGAACAAAAAGAAAGTTCAATGGTCCTGGGGTTAGCATGAACTCATGCGGTACTGCTGCCTGCAATAGTGCTTCATCCATCACATAAGTTCCTTCATTACCAAACTTCCATATTATCAAGGCACCCTTCTCCAATGTGGTGAAAACTGGGTCTGCAAACATGACCTCCAACCCCTGCTCTTCAAAATGGGCCTGACCAGACAATACATGTCTCGCGTGTCCAACTTGATCTACTTTTTCCATCGGTGATGTCAGCACATTTTGTAGGAAATGATTGGTGGATTCCTGTCTCTGACATACACATGAAGACTGCTGATTACACTCAGTTTCATAACAGTACTCAATACTTCCTTTGCAACATTCATTTCTGCATTCACAATTCTCTCTGGCACTCAAATGGCTGAAGTACCATTTTCTTTGAAAGATTGTTTCAACATAAAATGCACCGGTGGGATCAAAGTGCCATTTTTAAGAATTCTGGACACCCACTGCTTAAGGCAATTTCCACAATTCATAATAGAACAACTGTTCTGAGGAATCCATTTATGCAGAGACAAGGAAGGTTTAGTCATTTTGCACTCGTACACCATATTTTACTTGACACAGTTCGACAGCTTGAAAAAGCTGTAAAAATTCCCAGGATCATTACTCTCGTCAAACATCTCAGACCGAACACCGTGCTAGTTTCAGAACATAGAAATCGACCTACAAAGAGGGAAAGAGGAAAAAAAAACTCGTGTATTTCTCCTATTCCTAAAATTGACTTCACCCCTTTCAAAAAAAACCAAACACTCCTTTTTTCAAAAGCAAGGGAACCCAATAGCGAGCATCCTCCTCGCAAAACTTTCTCACCCTTCAGAGATTTAATCTTACGACTCCTCAAACAACTTTCCAAGCATCTCTAATTAGACCTGTTAGATCAAACCCTTTGCCATTGCTTGTGGGCCTAGCATCCATTGCACTGCTTTCTCTACCCCACTTGGCTGTTCAACTTGATCTGCATTTCCTTGCTCACTGTGGGAATTATTCTGTCCTGTTTCAGCTGATTCAGGAACGAACACTTCATTTTGTGATGGGGGACCAATTGTCACCACATGTGGGGTATTAGTTACAAGACTGCAAGTTATAACCATGCGAATGAGTCGGCATACGGATGGTTTCGCCTGACCTTACAGACTGCTCTATCTCTGATTGACTATTCTGATTCTCATTTGGGAAGGGCAATGAAGGAATAGTTACGGTTTGAGTTGGTTTGGTTATCATAGGTCTGGGGTCTATTGGCGGGATCCAATCACACTCTTCCACTACAGGATCATCAAAGATCCAGGTTTCCTTTGGCACTGTCTCCATACACGTTTGATCTGATAATTCACTATCCTCATATTCCTCTTTTAAGTTCGGGGAAAACTTTCCTATCAACTATCTTCGTCAACAAATCTACATGCACAATTTGTTTATTCTTAGGGTTATACAAATTCTGTATTTCATTGTTAACCAACGAGGTCTGATGGGTTACCCAATAAGGACCTGTGCTCAAACGAGCCAGTTTCTTTGTGGTCCCAACCGTAATCTTAGGGGTGAACAGATAAACAAGGCTTCCTGCACGGATGTTCTTTTCTACTGCTACTGCAGCTCTGTTGTTCTTTCTTTTGCACTGCTTCTTCCAAATGTGGAGAGACAATTCATAAGTTCTCCGAAGGCGTGCACACACCTGCTCTGAATAGTTTTCCATAGACACATAAGAACGTTTCACTTTGGCATGCCATAGGTCAGAGGGCAACAACAAATCTCTACCATAAATTAAAAAGTTGGGCGATTCCTGTGTGGAACTGAGTTATAGCATGATACACAGCGACTGCCAGAGGAACCATGATATCCCAATCTGATTGAGTATTGTTCACTACATGTGACAAAATATTTGCTAAAGTGCGATTTAAACGTTCTGCTTTAGCATTCCACTGAGGGTGAAAAGATGATGTGTGGAGTTGATGGATATTTAACTTCTCACACACTTGCAGTAACAATGAAGACATGAAGTTAGTAACTTGATCTGTAAGACTATACTTAGGAATTCCATGTCTTGTAATCACATTATTATTATTATTATTAGCCATAAGGTGCAAGGAAGCCTGAGGCTTATACTGCACCAGCAAAAAAAAAAAAAAAAAAAAAATTAATTTACCCTGTGACCCAGAGAGAGAGAGAAGTAAAAGGAAATCACCAAGAAAAAGAAGAATGATGATATCCAGCTCAAGACCCTGGGTGTGCCAAGCCCATACTCACCAGATGTGAGCCCCTGGGGTTAAATTTGTTTATGAATGCTGTGGCTACTTGATCAGCCTTTTGAGTCTGGAGTGGAATGACTTCAGTGTAACGGGTAATGTTATCCACTACTATCAGCAGATATTTATGTCCTCTCACCATCATTGGAAGAGGTCCTAAAATGTCCAGGGATACTCTTACCCAAGGTGAGTTTTCAACAGGGACTCTCATCAGGGCCGCTTTGGCCTTAGGATTGTATCCTTTCCATCCATACAAGGACATGATTCGATGTAGTTCTTAACATCACCATACATGCCTATCCAAAAAAAGTCTTCTAATCTCCAATGTCTTCTGTAGTGCTAAATGTCCTCCACTGAGAACATTGTCATGACATGACTTCAACACTTCTGCCTTCAAGCCATCTGGGACTAAACGTTATATTCAATTGGCTCACTACGTGTTGCACCGGGGTCAGATAAAGTGTAATGATACAATATTCCATCTTTACTCAAATAGAAGGAATCTGGGGTTTTCGTTAATGCCTGGAGTTCTCCCTCTAACTGTAAACTCGGATCCTCTCTTTAAAGGGTTTTAATCAAAGTTCTGGTTTGCTGATGTGGCATAACCAGTTATTCCAAAGTAACATAGGAGCAACTAATTCAGATGTTTTTGACTTCCTTGGCCTTTTCTGTTTTCCATCTTCCTCTAACACTGGTCTAGACAGAAAATCTTCATTTGCATGTACTTTACCTGGACGGTATACAATTTTGTAGGCGTATTCTTGTAACAACATACTCCAATGTGCTAAATGTGGTGATGTATTTTTAAAATTGAGCAAATAGCTCAACAGTTGATGGTCTGTTATCAAAGTGAAATGATTGGACACTAGAAAAGGTCGGAATTGTGTCACTGCGAAAACTATGGCCAAAGCTTCCTTCTCTGTAGTACTATACATACTTTCAGATTTCTTCAGTAGCCTAGAAGCATAAGGGACCGGCTGTCTCGAATTTTCATCCACTTGGTGTTCCAATACCGCCGCAATTGCGTAATTTGATGCGTCTGAAGAAACGAAGAACGATTTCCTGTAATTCGGGTAAACCAACAAAGGTTGAGTAGTCAGAGCAGTTTTCAGCTGGTCAAAGGCCAGCTGAAAACTGCTCACTGCTGAGTGGAGCTGTCCCAAACAAGAGGTCTCTTTCTTAGTAAGTAGAGTCAAAGGACGAGCAATTTCAGTTCTCTAAGACCTTCCTCTCTTAAACAAATCCTTAGTGGGACCGAACGTATACTATTTCTTTTCCTATGTATCGTAAACGCAAATCATCTCAAGACATTTAATCCCAATATTATATCGTACTAACGCTTAAAATTTCCAGAAGCCACTAAAACATTTTCCTGAAAAGTCGCATAAGATTTGATGTAACTTCAGTATGTATGGGGACCACATATCCCGAAACACCTCTCACTGTGAGGTCTGGAGACCTTGGATTTAGAGATTTATCATGCTTAATTTTGTTAAACAAATCCGTGCTCATCACCTTTACACTCGTGCCGGTATCCACTAGAAACTTGACCTCCACGTTTTGGATGAATCCAGAAATTAACGGTAATCTAGAATCGTTATCTGAAATATATATACCCCATGTTGCACGTTTTTCTGAAGGATATAAGTTTTATCGTCTCTAAAATACTTTTGACCTGGTAGAACAATTCTATGACGTTGATAGTCCCTTTTATTTTGCACGGACCCATCTATGTCACAAATACCTATCTCTGTCCCATCTGTAGCCTACCTAAAATCACTTTAGGCTGGGTTTGTTCAAAGGCAGACTCACTTCTAGGTATTCCCCTTCTTGCCCTTGTGTAAGAGTTCATATCATTGCTATTTTGTTTATTATAGTACGTTCTTTCATTTGTATCCCGACTTCAATTAGAATTGTAACCCGTTTGTTAACATAGGATGTCTCAACTTTCGGGGATGCAGCGTATTTGTGCACTCCACGACTTGGGCATGGGCAAGCCGGAGAAATTGGTGTCAGCCAAGAGTTGTATGAACGGACACGATCAGCGTAGCGTCTGTCCCCAGGTCTTGCTCCATTAATGGGAGTTTGGGTTGCATGATTCCTAGATTTCTGTTATTCTGTTATCACAACAGATGCTCAGCTACACACAGAGTAGCTGAGCATCTGTCCTGATCATTGACCCCAGCCCTGAAGGCTACGTCGTCTGCTCACCTGTTGGGTTGTAAACACAGAAATCTGAGGGTTTCGCATGGGGGAAGAGGTCATGTAAGCTGCCGTATTATGGCTCTGACATCGATCTATTTCATTAATAGGTGCTAATAGCATTTCTGAATTTTTGAGAGTAGGATTGTTTACCGTCAATGCATGTACTGATCATTGCAGGTCCTGTATTTGGTCTTGCAAGGGTTTGAGAATATTTTTAAAATAATTTTCTGGCTGACCACAGGCTTCATTGCTGTTATTTTGACTCTCATCATCATCAGCAGCAATTTTTAATCCAATGCAGGATGAAGGCCTCTCCAGCAACTTTCCAGTTCCTTCCGTTTTGAGCACTGGCCATCCATTTACTACCCACAAACTCATAAATTTCATCTATCCATCTATGCCTTTGTCTTCCAGGTATTCTTCTAGCTCCTCTTGGTTATATTCTGTTATTTTCATAGTCCATCTATCACATGTCTTCGAGATATGTGTCCTGCCCAGGACCATTTTAGTTCTTTAGTTTTGATAAGAATGTCATTTACTTCGGTTTGCTGCCTAATCCATGTGTTTCTCTTCTTACCTAACAGTCTGATTCCCAATATAATTCCTTCCATTCTTCACTGTGTAGTTCTCAGCTTCTCTTCCATTCTTTTTGTGAGTGCCCAAGTTTCACTTCCATAAGTCATGGGGGGGAGTATACATTGGTTCATTATTTTACGTTTCAGACAAACTGGGATATTGCTACTCAGTATGTGACTATATTTCCTGAATGCTATCCATCCAAAATTTATTCTTCTCTTGACTTCCAGTCATTTATCATTATTACAGATAATAACTCGACCCAGATAAGTATATTACTCCACCTTTTTCAATTACTGCCCCTTCAATCATTATTTCCCTTTCTGTGGCATACTTGTTCATCATTAGTTTTGTTTTAGCCATATTCATCATTAGTCCAAAATCCTTACTAACTGTGCATAATTGATTAAGATTTTCTTCTAATTCTTTGGGATCGTGGCTTATGACCACAATGTCATCTGCAAATCATAAATGGTTTAGGTACTCTACGTTCACATTGACTCCTTTCTGCGACCAGTATAATCTTCTGAAAGCTTCTCCAACAGCAGCAGTAAACAGCTTCAGAGATATTGGGTCTCCTTGTCGAACTCCTTTCTCGATTTTAAATTACCTACTGTCCTTGTCTAGTAGCATTCTCATACATTTTCTTCAAAATGTATGAGAATGCTACTAGACAAAGACAGTAGCATTCTCATACATTTTCTTCAAAATCATAATATGTGGGGTATCTATGCCTTGCTTTCCAGTGCCTGAAACATTGCCTTATGCTATATGGAGTCAAATGCTTTTCATAATCCACAAATACCAGGCATAATGGTGTTTTATATTCATTTGCTTTCTCCATTAGCTGTGATATTACGTGAAGATGATCCATAGTTGAGAATCCTGTACTAAAGCAAGCTTGCTCTTTCGTTTGATTCTCATCACGTATTCTTTCTAATCTGTTAGTAATGACCCTCGTGAACAACTTGTAGATGTGGGATAACAAGCTGATTGGTCTATAATTTCCAATTTCTCATTTATCTCCTTTCTTATGCAGCAAAACTATGATTGCATTATTCCACTGCTTAGGCGCCTTGCCAGTTTTTGTGTTATGTCTCTTCCTCCCAATTTTAACAACTCTACAGTAACTTCATCTTCCCCTGGGGCTTTCTGATTCTTCATTTCCTTCAATGCATGTTCTACCTCATCAGGAAGAATATCGGATATGTCATATGTGTTGCTAATTTGCAATCCATCTTCCCCACTGCTGGCATCATTCCTTCGCTCCTTGTATAATTCTCTATAGTAGTCTTCTGCTATTTGAATTATGCCTTCTCTGCTGTTTATAAATACACCATCGCTATTCTTCGGTTTCTGTATCATTTGTCTTTCTGTATTACTACTCATGGCTGCTGATTTAAATCCTTTGTTTTCCCTTAATGCTTGTTCTACTTTTCTTGTGTTAAATCTTCTTATGTCCTCTCTGAGCCTTTTCCTAATGGCTTTGCATAACTCAGAATATTCAATTTTTTCATTGTCAAGTGTTTATCCTGCTCTTCGTTTTTCGCCTTCGGTTCATCATAAGTGTTTCTTGACTATTTTTTTCTTCTTTGGATTTCTTTTTCCCTATAGGTTTCTTGGGCTTTATCACTTTCAGAAAATTGTAATATTTCTCATCGATATCTTGGTCCTGAGCAGTCTGCAAAAGCTCAAACTTGTTTTTAAGTTCCAGTACATACTGCATTTTCTCCTCTTCTGTTATCTCAAAGACCTTTGTATTATTTACTTGAGTCAGTTTTTTCCTTTCCTTTCCTACCTCTACATCAAGTGTAGATCTTACCATTCTGTGATCGCTTCCAACATTTACCTTATTCAGGAAGGTAACATCATTCACAATATATCTTCTGTTAGTGAGGATGAAATCGATTTCAACAGTTGATAATCCATTTGGACTCTTCCATGTCCACTTTCTGTTCACCCTTTCCTTGAAAAAAGTGTTCATTACTGACAATCCTTGAGATTCTGCAAATTCCACAAGTCTTTCACAGGTTTCATTTCTCTCACCAATTCCAAAATTTCCTGTAGTTCCACTCTCTGTGCTGTTTTGTGTTTTTCCAACCTTAGCATTGAAGTCCCCCATAATAATAGTGTAGTGGGTTTTCTGCTCATCTAGAAGACTCTCAATTTCGGTGTACATTTCTTCAACCTCTTCATCATCATCATCATGGCTCAATGTTGGTGCATAAATCATTATCACCTTTAGCTTATGCCTCTTAGAAATCTTGAGTATTAGTATTACTCTTTTTAGCGAGTACCAATTTGAGTATTAGTACTCGCTATTTTGACAACAAATAGTGTTAATTGGTTTCTGTTTTGTGTCTAAAAGTTTATTATTAGTCTCTTCTCGTTTCAGAATCGTGACCGCCTGTGAAAAAAGTTAAAGGGTTCTGTGAGAGTACCATCCTTCTAATTTTATTTGAAATTCCCTTAAGAAACTGGGCCAACATGGCTTGGTCTAATAACACCATTTGTGTTTTAAAGGCTAGTCTGGCCAAATTCTTGACTCTTGCACTGTAATAAGCCACAGATTCTGTCAGACCTTGCACCGCCATTGCAAATTGGTGAAGTCATGTAATAATCGGTTCAGTTTTCTCAAATTGAGCCAAAAAGGCATTTTTTAACGCGCTATAACTCTTTTCCTTGCATAATTTAACCGATTTTGCCAAATATTCTGCTGCAAGAAAAAGAAATTTCGATTTACAAACTGCAGTCAATTCGTTGTCTTGCCGAATTGCTAATTCCCCAATATTTTCTAGCGTTTCAAAAAATAATTGAACAGAGGGGCCCTCATCAGGTTTGCCAAAAAAGATTGGCACAAGCCCGAGGTAACCAGCAATATTAGCCAAATGAGGCCTGCCAGATACAGGAGGGGATTGCATTTGTTGTGTTCCAAATACAGAAGCTGAAAAATCTACCTCTGGTTTGTGGGCTCTGTTCCTCCATTTTGGATTTATTAATATCTGGGTAAAATTAGGGTCCCCCAAAATGGTGTGCTTCACCTTTCCGTAGAGCTGAAAAGGAACTAAAACGTTAAAAATCAGCAAATTCTCAAAGAGAAGTGTTACAACACGTAGCAACTCATTTTTTTTGAAATAAATATATAGGTAAAATCATTCCTAGTTGGGCAACTGTTGCTCCCAAGTTGCTAACTGTTATATATATAGGTAGACTGCTTACTAGTTGAGCAACAGTTATAGGCATCTTCAGGATCAGTTAGCAACTGATCCTGAAGACGCCTATATTATTTGTATTAGTGTAAAAAAGAGAAATGCCTTTACCTAGTCTCTGTACACACAAAACCACCAGCACTAACAAGTTTTCCTTTCTATCACAGTAACAGACCATTAGTCCTGTCTTCTGCTCTTTGGTGTGCTCTTTTGTACTATGCTTCTAAGTCCACGTCAATTGGAATCGTCCATGGGCATTTATGCAGAATGGTTTTTCATCCCGAAAAACAATTCATCTTGTTCGTGATTAGCACCAGTGTTCCACAGGCTTTCAGTGATACTGTACTTGCTAGATGACCTTCTTCCATGACAATTATGGCAATCATCTTTTACTATACTATGAGGTTTCCGGGCAAGTTTAAATACTAAAATTAATGTTCCAGAAAGCTCTTGTGTTTTGTTCCACAGGCTTTTCCATCATATTATGCTCTTGCCTATCAATATACTCGTGAATCACTCGCTATAGCAAGAAGCACAATATCATGTGAATTCCAGAAAACCCTGGGTTTTGAATGATCTCTCTAGCAGTTTAAGTTAGGACAATATATCTAGTGTTCTACATTTACTCTGAGAAGAAACGAGTATATGGCAACATCTAGACGCGTTGTGTTTTTCATCCCGAGACACCTCTTAACCAAGGGCTACTCGAAATGCCGCCATTATTGATTCTTTAAAAAAATGATTGTTAGTGATTTGCATGTATTTAAAAAGAATGATCACGACATAATTATAACAAACAAAAAAGGTTTATTTAACATATATGTATACAAATAAGTACAATATAATTGGTACATAAGTTAGATTAATTGGTATGTAATTGTTAAGTAAACTAACTGGATACAAGCAGTATCTTGCTTTAGCAATATTATAATTTTGTAATGTTCTTCATGTGACTTTTACACTAATTCTCTATCAAGTACAAAATTCTAGAACAGGGAATTATATTAACAGGAAAAAAAACTAGAACAGGGAATTATATTAACTTAATAGTGTAATTAATATTCGACCATTAAATTAGTAAGTTGCATTATCAATTAAACTGAGTTCTAAGAAAATAATACAATTGTCGGGGTATATTTATATATATTTATATGAGGAATGATGTCTCATAAATGCATTAAATCGTATGCATATAGTAAGTTCGGCTTTGAATAATTTAATACTGTTTGTTATCAAAATAGGGGTTGACTTACCCGAAAATATTCTGCAACGCCTCGGGGGGGGGGGGGGAGGAGATCTGTATCAGACATCAATATAGTTCTTTTCTCATCTTTTCCCTCGTAATTATTAATTTACTTCTTCTTTACACAATGACAAAAATCGGCCAAAACTATCACTACTCTTTCTTCAGTCATGTCTTGCACAAAGATAACTCTCTGTCCGTCTGTGTTTCTGTTCTTCCCTTTTCAAATATATCTATCCCTGCATCGTTTCGGGGGGGGGGTGAGAAATAAATTGATACTGTACCATGCACGGCCTCGTAGTGACAATTAATATCTTTATAAAGGTCTTGTTATGCAAGACCTGCTGTGTCTTGTTCTGGTAATTTCTACTCATATAACAATTTTTACCGTTCTTCGGACCTTTGCGTTCGATCAACATTCTTGTCCGCTCAGGAGAACGGGTGACGTCACTGTGGTGTCCCCTTACGGCGACCGCACCCCTGGGGTGATTTGAAAGCGAAAGTAAAAGCTTAGCTCAAGTGACGCTATCGTTATATAATTTAGTTGTACAGGCCGTGAAAAATATATCAGGCATTATTAGGCCAAATACCTCTTGAAAGTAAGTGAAAGGGCTGAAAATGAAAATATTTTTCACACACCTTCCCCCTACGGGCAAGAAATTCTGAGCGCCGAGAATTTCACAAGCTCAAAATTTCTCAAGTTTCTTTTTTTAAAAAAAAAAACGTGTAACATGAATTCTACCGGTGTAAAAAAAAATGAAGTGACAGACATCTTTCCTCTTACAGAATTCGGATTGTTCTCCACTATGATAAATGGTACCCCAAACAAAAAGAAATAATGTGTCTACATACACTTTTCAAAATCTTCTGAGTCCTCTAATCCTACCTTGGATGAGCCAACAACTTGGTCTGCAGACCTTAAACAAAATCCCATATTAGCAAGTAAATTTTCACAAGAGGTGTTTATCATATATGCAATGTCTATATTGTAGCAATGTTTATTTTTGTATTAACACAAATTGTTGTAGTATATTGCACTGAATGTTCTCTACACAAACGTCTGAACTAGACATTTGAAGCACTGGAATACTGATAGGATTGTTCATTGTTGGCCAGGGAAAAATACTGGAACTTCTTCTCAAAGAATTCTTTGGTCACATTTCCTTTATATCAGCATTGACTCCACACAATAGTATTACATGCAACAAAAAAAAATCAAAGAATCTGTATCTATTCTTTTTAACAAAATTAGTATAATATGACACTAGATATACTATTCATTATGACAGTTAGCAACTGAGACAACACAAATGTTCAATACATATGACATCCTTTTATAATAAATGTATTTAAAAATATATCAAGTAAACAGCAAAAAAATATATTCTTCTAACAGGTGAACATTTATTTTACTTATTCTATCTTATTTATTTATTTATTTACCTTTTTTTTTTTTTTTTTAAAAAAGAAAAACATAGCAAACATCAAACATTAAATGATTATATAATATAAATCCTCAAATATAATTAAATTCCTGCAACTAACATACAGAATTTGCAATAAGAACAAAAAATCAAAGAATACATTGAATAAATATGGCTACAAGTACTAACTTATTCTTGCAAAGTTATAAGACTACCAATTAAAAAACTGTAAAAATTTAGGCAGTTATATCAACTGACCAATTGTATAGTTTAACTGTTCAGCACCTTCTGATGGTGCAACCATCATCTGTGGAGAATATCTCACTAACTCTCCAGACATAGAGAGAGTTCTTGGGTCCACAAATCCTTAAAGTTTAAGGCCACTGAGTACACTTGTCAGCTGTGAAGACTGCATCATATTCCTTGAGTGATTTCATGGAGATAGTCCTTCACTATTAACTGGAACACCATGTCAGAGCATGAGAAAGACTAAATGTTCACTACAGTTCTGAATGGGAGAACCTTTTCATTCAGAAGAAGGACAACCATCATGCACATAAAGAACCTAAAGAAAAACCTCATATGTTCTGAAAAATCTCCTTGAAACTACTGAGCAAGAAGATAGTAAAATGTTAAGTGGATCTCAATTCCTCTTTCTGTCTTTCCTTTTTTTTTCTGTTCAATACATTCAAATGTCATGTTCACAGCCTTTATTCATCTTTTCCATTTTGTTTTGACTTGTAGGAGAAGGGTGAGGTCTCATGCCCTTTACCCTTCATCTATAGACTTTCCACTCACTTTTCTTGTACTTGTTCACTTTCCAAAACTGTCACCTCCTTATTTCCTTTCATTTCTTTTTAAAATGGATTTTTCTCTTTATTTTCAAAACAGAAACACACAAGTCACTCATGACAGATAAACAAGATTCCCTTAACAGAAATTGGTAACCAATCTCTAAACTTGAAAATGAGCTCTGATCTTCTCAATCAATGCAGTATTTTAATCATCAGCTATTTGGATTATCAAAGGCAAGAGCACAAGATTGATACTTCAACAGTTTGCTTTCTGTTCCCTTTTCATGGTAGTTGATATTGACCAAGTATGAGTACTATTCAAACCCTCTTTACTTTAATACAATATCATTTACATTTCTAATGTCATACATGATAAAGTTCCAATTGGTGGATAAATTTCCTTCCAAAAAAAAAATATTTGTGGAACTAGAACTCTAATTTTTATTGTTTCAGAACTTTAGCTCAGGATGAGGCTGAGTATTCTTTTTCAAAATGGTACAAGGAAAGATTCTCTTATCTTCATCTAGAAACACAGGTGTTACTATTTATTACACTCTACTCTTCTCTTCGGAGGAACGACAAAACAAGCAGTGACTGGGCGGAACCAGCCGTCCTCAGGCCACTTATTTCATCCGATCTTCAAAAGAAAAAGCCTAAATATATATATAGACATATTTATATTTTTTTCCAGAATCTTTTCTCTTGTAGTGAAATTTTAGTCAGCAATGAGAGAGAGAGAAAACAAAAGAAACTAGGGGGTGCACCCAAAAGGCCCTAGTATCCACTGCAACCTTCCTCTCAAAATTGGCCTATACAATTGCAACATGTTTTGTGGAATGAGGGTGATAATATAGGTTCCATAAGAAAATATTTTCCTCAATGGTCAAATTTGAATAAGAGTTCTAGTATTTATCTTCTTTTACCTTCTCTTTTTTTTTTTTTTAAAACAACTCCTGAAAATAACTCTTGTTTTTATTTGAAATCCAGATTCTCTTTCCATGTTTTCACCTTCATCCTTTAATCCCCTTTGCTCACTGCATCATCCATAACAAAACTGCTGATAAACACAATGATAGAGTTTGATGAGAACTAACCTTTCTGTTCCCTTTATAAGTAAAAACTTCATGGGTCTGATACTCTAATTAATCAGAAACTTCATTTAATGTATCTCTTAGCTTATAATCAAATCATCTTCAACCGAATGCAATATTCATCTCATGACACTATGCATCAATTTAGCATGATACTGGAATCATTATTCTTATATAACTTTCCCTCTCCAAGAACTGACTTCTTTTCTTTAAAGATGGAGGAAACACAATAACAAACTTTTCCTCATACTGTTTTCTCTTTCTCACAAATTTCAATTTTGCTTCTTTATAGTTTTAATCTCTCCACGCATCTCTTATAAGACCTGCCAAATCAAGGCCTCTGTCATCATTTGGTGTATTTAACCTCGCGGTAAGTGGACCTCCCAACATCCACCGAATAGTCCTATCTAATCCACTGGGTTGATCAGCGTGATCAGCACTTCCATGTTCTTCTGTATTTTGATCTGAAGGTTCGCCTCTCTGCATCTCTGTTTCATGAGAGGAGCTTCCATGTTCTGTTCCTACTCTACTGTTAGAAGCTGATTCGGGAATTCTCACTTCATTTTGTGACGGTGGATTGAGGGTTACCACATATGGTGTGTGAGTTACACGACTATGACTGCGCAAATTATAGTCATGTGTCTGTACTGGCCTATGGGTAGATTCAACTGTCTCTTCAGACTGTTTTATCACTGACGGCCTATTTTGGTTCTCATTTGAAGATGTCGTCAAAGGTTCTGAAATAGGTGCAGTTCTGGTTGGCTGCAAATACACAGGTTGGGGGTCTATGGGTGGGATTAAATCACATTCTTCTATTATGGGGTCATCAAAGATCCATGTTTCTTTTGGCACTTTTGGCACCGTCTCTGTACCAGATTGATCTTGTATTTCACCATCTTCTGATTCTTCTGACTCTTCTACTCTAAGTTCAGGAAACACTTTCCTATTTACCACCTTTGTCAATCTGTCAACATGCACTAACTGCTTGTCCTTAGGTTTATTTATATTCTGTATTTCAAAATTGACTGGAGAGATCTGATTGATCACACGGTAAGGTCCTGTACTCAATCGAGCCAGTTTCTTCGTGGTACCAGCTTTTACCTTAGGAGTGAAAAGGTAAACAAGACTTCCTACTCGAATATTCTTATCCACAGCCACTGCTGCTCTACGTTGTTCTTGTTTCTGCACTGCTTCCTCCAAATGTTCAGAGACCATTTCATAAGCTCTACGGAGTCGTGCACACATTTCTTCTGAATAGTTCTCTAAGGATGCGTAACTTGGCCTTAATTTTGCATGCCATAAATCTGAAGGTAACACTAAATCTCTGCCATAGATTAAAAAGTTGGGTGTTTCTTGAGTAGAACTGTGAGTTGCAGCATGATATACAGCCACAGCCAGTGGAACCATCTCATCCCAATCTGACTGGGTCTGATTTACGACATGAGATAATATGTTCGCTAAGGTACGGTTTAAACGTTCGACTTTTGCGTTGCACTGCGCATGAAACGGAGAGGTATGAATTTGGTGAATGTTCAATTTTTCACATACTTGTCGCAACAATGAGGACATGAAATTAGTACCTTGATCTGTGAGTATGTATTTAGGAATTCCATGTCTCGCTATCACATTGTTTATAAATGCTGTGGCTACTTCATCTGCCTTCTGAGTTTTGAGTGGAACTGCTTCAACATAACGCGTGAAATTATCCACTGCTAACAATAAATATTTGTGTCCTCTCAAGGACATAGGAAGTGGTCCTAGGATATCTAATGATACTCGCACCCAAGGTGAACTTTCACTGGGAACTCTCATCAGAGCTGCTTTAGCTTTCGGATTGTACCCTTTTCGTTCCAAACACGATGGACATGACTCAATATAATTCTTAATGTCGCTGTAAATCCCAATCCATAAAAAATTCTTTTTTACCTTCTCTAATGTCTTCTGTAGAGACCAATGGCCTCCGTTGCCGTGGCATGCTTTCAATACCTCTGTCTTCAAGCCCACGGGGACCACTAATTGTTCTGTTGGCTCTTCTCTTGTCGCTCCAGGGTCAGATAAAGTGTAATGATATAGTATTCCCTCTTTAGATAAATAGAAGGAATCTGGGATTTTTGCTGATGCCTGGGGTATTAATTCCAATTGTTCAATTAACTTTTGTAAAACTGGATCTTCTCTTTGCAGGGTTTTAATTAAATTTCTGGTTTGTTGCTGGGGCATCACCAATGACTCCATAGTTAAATCAGCTGATATGGGAGCCACTAACTCAGTTGTTTTAGGCTTCCTTTGCCTTTTTTTCTTTTCATCCTCTTCTAACACTGGCCTTGAAAGAAAGTCTGCGTTTGAATGTACTTTACCAGGACGATACTGAATTTGGAAGTCGTATTCTTGCAAAAGCATGCTCCATCTCGCTAAGCGGGGGGAAGGGTTCTTCAAATTGAGCAAATAACTCAAGGGTTGGTGATCTGTTATCAGAGTGAAATGATTGGACACTAAAAAAGGTCTGAACTTTGTGACTGCGAAAACAATAGCCAAAGCTTCTTTCTCTGTCGTACTATAATTCAATTCTGACTTCTTTAATAGCCTAGAAGCATAGGCTACTGGCTGTCTTGTATCTTCATCCATCTGAAGCTCGAGACAGGCCCCTACACAGTACGCTGATGCATCCGTTGATAAGAGAAATGATCTTGTGAAGTCAGGAAAAACTAACAGAGGTTCAGTTGTCAAGGCAGTTTTCAATTGATCGAAAGCTTGCTGCGTGGAACAGTCCCAAACAAAAGGTGTTTCTTTTTTTGTTAGCAAAGTGAGAGGTCTCGCTATCTCAGCAAAATTTGGAATAAATTTTCTGTAGAAACCAGCCATTCCAAGAAACGATCGGACTTGTTTGATCGTTCTGGGCGGTTTACAGTCTCGAACGGCGACTAAGTTTTCGGGATTTGGACGAATACCCTCGCTGCTCACCAGGTGGCCAAGGTAACAAATTTGTTGTTTACCAAATTCACACTTTTTAGGCTTCAATTTTAGGTCATAATCTCTCAGACGTTGGAAAACTATCCGCAACTTGTCCAGCTGTGAACTCCAATTTTCTGAGGCTATGATTACGTCATCGAGGTAAGCGAATATCGATTGATTTTCCAGGCCAGAAAGCACCAATGACATAGTTCTCACAAAAGATGCGACTCCGTTTCGAAGGCCAAACGGCATGCGCAAGAACTCAAATAAATAATCACCAGTGGTGAAAGCGGTTTTGTGACGATCGGCGGGGTGCATCTCGATTTGGTGGAAACCACTCTGTAAATCGAGCGAAGAGAAGTAGCGCGCTTTCCCTAAAAGTTGGAGAATTTCATTTAAATCTGGGACAGGATATGCATCTCAAACCGTTTTCGCATTCAATCTCCGAAAATCAATACAAAGCCTATATGATTGGTCCTTTTTGCGCACCAAAACAATTGGCGCTGAATATGGGGAGTTGCTGAGTTGAATGATGTTTGCCTCCAAAAGTTCATTCACCTGCCTTCGAACTTCATCTTTCAACAAGAAAGGAACTCTATAAGCTGACTGCTTAACCGGTATACTGTCCGTCAATTTAATTCTATGTTTATATACCTTTGAATTTCCTAGCTGAGCTGGACATTTGGCAAAAACATCTCTATATTCATACAACAAGTCTGATAGTTCATGTTTCTGATCACCAGTCAAATGATCAAGATTAAAATCACTTAAAGTCACAGGAGATGTCTTATTGTCTTCTACTTCCTTACCTGCAAAAGTAAGTGGATTAATTTCAACCCTTTCCAAACTAGCAATACCCATCCCCTTTGGAAGATATAAAGGCTCAGTTGACAAATTTGCCACCAGGACTGATACTAATCCATCGGCCTGTACTTTGTCCACTGAACAACGGACAGCTAAGTCCTCACGACCAAGGTTATAATTAGGCTCTGTTAACACTAGTTGTTCTGTGGAAACAGCAAGCTGGTTACAATAGGCTGTCAAAACCCTTTCGGACGATCCTGGTAGTACATGTTTACATGTGAGTTTAGCTACCACAGGTTTAGAACTCATAATTTGTTCCCTAACCTCTACTTCTCTTAAACAAATATTCAATGGGATTGAGCGAACCATTTTTTTACCTAAGTCAATTATGAACGAAAAACGTCTCAAAACATTCAATCCTAATATAACATTATATTGTCCGGTGAAATTTCCATTAGCTACCAAAACATTATCTTGAAAACATGCATTATCCAGTTGAATGTTTACTGTAATTTCAGTATGGATCGGCACTACATATCCAGAAACCCCCGTTACCGTCAAGTTTGGAGCTCTTGGATTTAGAGACTTATCATGTTTAATTTTATTAAATAAGTCTGTATTAATTAAAGTTACGCTAGCGCCTGAGTCTACCAAAAATTTAGCCTCAACATTTTGAACTGATCCCATGATCAACGGCAATTGAGAATCGTTATCTAAAATATAAACTCCATGTTGTACATTTTTGTGGTTGGCATACGATTTAGCTCCTCTATAATAATTTTGACCTGGTAAAACATTTCTATGACGCTGATAGTCCCTTCTATTTCCTTCAGACATCCGTTTATGTCAGAAATACCTATCGCTACCTTGTCTGTAACTTACATTATCTACCTGGTTAATTTGCCTACCAAAAATCGCTTTAGGGTGAGTTTGCCCCTGATTAAACTTATTTCTAGGCATTTCTTTTGTTGCCCCTGTGTAAGAGTTCATATCTGTCCTATTTCGATTATTATAATACATTTGGTTTGCATTTTTCACCCCATTTCCATTAAAATTGCAACTTTGTGTATTAACATAAGGCGGCCGATATTTTGGTAACGCAGTGTATTCGCGCGCTCCGCGACTCGGGCACGGACGGTTAGAATAAGTTGGCGTCGGTCGGGAGCTGCTTGGACGACGGCAAGCGGCATAGCGTCTTACTGCCTGTCTTGCTTCGTACGTAGGGTTACAGTATACATGCTTCCCAGCATAGCACGGAGCAGGAACGCGTCTCTCACTTCGGGCGAGTTTATTGCTACTGACGCCTGAGGGCATAGCGTCTCTTCGTTCGTCAGACTGCGAATACGTATAACTACTGGGCGCTCTGTTATTGTAGGAAGGAAAAAATGGATAAGCTGCAGTATCAAAATTTTGACATCGTTCCGTTTCGTAAATTGGCGTTTGTAAATTATTACAAGTCGCGTTACTTACAACTAATGCTTTAAGTGATTGTTTTAAGTCCAGTATTTCATTTTGTAAAGGTTTAATAAATTTTTCAAAATAATTTTCCTGCTGGCTACCGACTACTTCATTATTAGATTGACAGTATATGGCATTAATTGGTCTGTGTTTTGTTTCTGTAATAAGTTCATTTGTTTCCTCTCGTTTCGAAATAACAATTGCTTGATGGAAAGTGAGGGGGTTTTGTGACAAGACTATCCTTTTAATTTTATTTGAAACACCCCTAAGAAACTGGGCTAACATTGCCTGATCTAAAATTGAATTTGCTTCGGGAGTTTCATTTTGTATTTTAAACGCCTTTCTTGCCAGGTTTTGAATTCGGGCTCCGAAGCTGGCGACATTTTCGTCAGGTTTTTGCACAGTATTAGCGAATTCGCTTAAACAAGTGACTATGGGTTCCGTTTTTTCAAAGTGAGCTAAGAAAGCATTTTTGAACACGTTATAATTTTCTTCCTTACGCAATTCAGCGGATTGTGCTAGAAATTCGGCTGCTAAAGAACGAAATTTAGATCTTGAAATGGCTATCATCTCTGAGCTTTGCCAAGCCGCTAATTTCCCTACACTTTCTAAAGTTTCAAAAAAATATTGTACAGATTGGCCTTCATCTGTACCAAAAAAAGTAGGCACCAAACTTAGGTAACCTGCGATATTAGCCACACGCAGCCTGCCTGTTTCGGGCGGGGCTTGCGTTTGTTACGTATCAAACAATGCAGCAGAAAGGTCGGTTGAAGTTTGTGGGATTTGTTCTTCCATGTTGGATTTATAAGTGTCTATGTTAAATTAGATGACACTACTAATATTTGAGTAAAATTTTGGGTGGGTAGGTCCCTCCAAAACAGTGTACTTACCTTTACGTAGCTGAAACAGAATTAAACTGTTAGTACTGAGCAATGCTAAAATCAAAATGAGTTTCTAACACATATAGCAACTAGAGGTTTTTTTTTTTTTTCAAATTTATTATCATTATTTGTTTTGAAAAATCAATTAACTACTTCTAGATGCTTCTGGTTGCTATGTATTACTACTGTGTATGTACTTGAGGACTGTGTTATTTGTATTGCTGTAAAAGAAAAAAAATTAATAAAATGTCTCTAACCATTCTCTGTATACACACAAAATCACTAGTGTTAGACGTTTCCCTTTTATTCTATTATCACATTAATCCCTTTATTTGTCTTCTATTCACTAGATACTCTTGTTGTGCTTTGCTCTTCAGTTTACAGTAATCCTCATAACTCACAAGCTTTCATATAAAAAAAAAGGTTTTTCATCCCGCAAAAGCACATTTCATCCTGGTCACGATTAGCAACAGTGTTCCACAGGCATTTCAGTCATATTATGCTCTTGCCTATCAATATACTCGTGAATCACTCGCTATAGCAAGAAGCACAATATCATGTGAATTCCAGAAAACCCTGGGTTTTGAATGATCTCTCTAGCAGTTTAAGTTAGGACAATATATCTAGTGTTCTACATTTACTCTGAGAAGAAACGAGTATATGGCAACATCTAGACGCGTTGTGTTTTTCATCCCGAGACACCTCTTAACCAAGGGCTACTCGAAATGCCGCCATTATTGATTCTTTAAAAAAATGATTGTTAGTGATTTGCATGTATTTAAAAAGAATGATCACGACATAATTATAACAAACAAAAAAGGTTTATTTAACATATATGTATACAAATAAGTACAATATAATTGGTACATAAGTTAGATTAATTGGTATGTAATTGTTAAGTAAACTAACTGGATACAAGCAGTATCTTGCTTTAGCAATATTATAATTTTGTAATGTTCTTCATGTGACTTTTACACTAATTCTCTATCAAGTACAAAATTCTAGAACAGGGAATTATATTAACAGGAAAAAAAACTAGAACAGGGAATTATATTAACTTAATAGTGTAATTAATATTTGACCATTAAATTAGTAAGTTGCATTATCAATTAAACTGAGTTCTAAGAAAATAATACAATTGTCGGGGTATATTTATATATATTTATATGAGGAATGATGTCTCATAAATGCATTAAATCGTATGCATATAGTAAGTTCGGCTTTGAATAATTTAATACTGTTTGTTATCAAAATAGGGGTTGACTTACCCGAAAATATTCTGCAACGCCTCAGGGGGGGGGGGGGAGGAGATCTGTATCAGACATCAATATAGTTCTTTTCTCATCTTTTCCCTCGTAATTATTAATTTACTTCTTCTTTACACAATGACAAAAATCGGCCAAAACTATCACTACTCTTTCTTCAGTCATGTCTTGCACAAAGATAACTCTCTGTCCGTCTGTGTTTCTGTTCTTCCCCTTTAAAATATATCTATCCCTGCATCGTTTCGGGGGGGGGTGAGAAATAAATTGATACTGTACCATGCATGGCCTCGTAGTGACAATTAATATCTTTATAAAGGTCTTGTTATGCAAGACCTGCTGTGTCTTGTTCTGGTAATTTCTACTCATATAACAATTTTCACCGTTCTTCGGACCTTTGCGTTCGATCAACATTCTTGTCCGCTCAGGAGAACGGGTGACGTCACTGTGGTGTCCCCTTACGGCGACCGCACCCCTGGGGTGATTTGAAAGCGAAAGTAAAAGCTTAGCTCAAGTGACGCTATCGTTATATAATTTAGTTGTACAGGCCGTGAAAAATATATCAGGCATTATTAGGCCAAATACCTCTTGAAAGTAAGTGAAAGGGCTGAAAATGAAAATATTTTTCACAGTTTTATATGATCAACTAGTGGTTTATTTTAGGACTGCATCTCGTGTTCTAAAGATCTATTCTGAGACGTGGAGAATAGTGTTCTCACTCTGAAATCCTTCCTGAAGTTAGACCGCAGAGGGCCGCAAGATGTGGTTCTTTTATTATACTTGTGCTATGGTTAGTGTGTGGCAAGAGAATGGCTAAGAGGCAAGGATGAGTAAACAAAACATGATTTATTAACTTAAACATATATCCTACAGGATAAATGCATACCTTACAGAATAATGAGAAGTGGTAATTTGGCTAATAATAAAAGAAAGTAAAACTCAATACTCTTCTACAACGGGACTATAGATTAAAATGTCTCTGTTACATGTGTGCTATTTGGTTTATGTTCTTCATGTGGCCTTCTCCTTCATTGCCTCGCTCGTGCTCAAAGAGGTTAATGTATGTCTTGCTGTCCATGTGTTATACTGTTAGTGTGGTAGAAAATGTCAGTTTAATAGTCATAATTAATACTTAAGGCTTTTATAGTGATAGGTCACGTTATCCGTTAAATTCTAGGTGCTAGGTGAGGTACTAAAACAACCAAGGTGTGACTATGAGGAGAGATGTCTGTGGATAAGGATAATATAAAAAGGGGGTAGGTTTGACTTTGAGTGGTTTGTTTCGGTTTGTTCTCAGATAGTACGGGTCGACTTACCAATAAACCTCCGTCCTTCTCCAATGGTTCCAGATTCAGCTTGGCACTCCATCGGATACGATTTTCAGCAATATCTCTCCAAAGACCAGTCTGCTACCCCTCTCTGGGTCTTGTTTCACTCTCTTAACGACTCTTTCCACCACACTCCCGCTCTCCTCAAGTCAACTGTCTCTCTCACAACAACTCCGATCCAACTCTATCTGCTTGCTTTTTGTTTCCCAAAAGCCTGTACTGGTCTACAGGTTAATTTCGCCGGGTGGGGAACAAAAGCAAAGGGGCTGTCATCCTGAAGAACTGACACAACCAAAGGATTGCATTTTATCAAGAGAAAGGGGAATCTTAATAATGGGATAGGGTTTGTCTCCCAACTGTCGAGCGGTTACTTCTTTTATTAGTCATTGTTTTATTCACCCCATACAAGGGATCTCGAAATGATACACACTCGGTATTTACCTAAATCAGATTACGCCTAGAGTGTGTTCTTTCTGTCATAACTGTCTCTTCTTGGACGAAAGTCACATACCTTCTCACAGGTTTTGTAAACATTGCGTCCATGATGCTTGTTCGAAACGACCGAACAACAGCCTCCTGCTGTGAGCCAACAGGACTCATCATGGTGTAGTAGTGCTTCAACAACCGCTTCCCCTGGTGCAGGGTCGCTGCACGTCCGAAAACGAAACATAGCTCTCTCCGAGAAGTGACGCTATCCTAAACATAAAGATAGAGACAAAAGTATAAGGCGTCGTGAACATAGACTATAACTTATAGACAAGTTGAGAGGGAATAAAAAAGAAAAGCATCTTTACAGGTAGCAATAACCCAACAGAGTTTTGCAGTGAAATAGAGAAGTTGCTGAGTAGTGTAGACGGGCTGCCAGGGCAGGTCAGGTCAGTCGGTACCTCAATGGTGTGCGTGCTGATTTTCCTGCAGGCTCTTCTTATGGTAAGGGGTATGGTTTGCTGTAAAGTGTTGAGATGTTTTCTATTAACCATGGGGATCAATTTCTTGTATCAAATAGGTGCCACATAGGTGTTCACCGGGATGAAAACTGCCTTGTAGTACAGAGACAGGGTGCGTCTATTTAGCCCCCAGTCTCGCTTTGACCCCCTGGCAATCATATATAGGTATAGGTATGTTGATTGTCATACGGCTCTGGGGATTTCTCCCATCTCCGCATATGTTCTATGTATCAAGTGACAGTACCCTGTCTATCCCAGAGCTTTAAAAGTAATGTATGGGTCATGTGGTATGTAGTTTTTTGTGCCCATTGTTCATCTGACCTGTGGCCGCCGGGCCCTTAGACCTGGCATTTCCATACCTAGTGACGGGGATGCCGGCCGGGTGTACTAAGAGACTAATTATACTCTGGCAGAACCTGCCACTTACTTTCCTGGACTGTGGATACGACCTGGAATAAAGGTTAAAACGATCGCGGTTGATTTTGGTGAAACTGCATTTAGAAAGCGCTGTGTGGGGTTTTATACTGAAAGAACTATTTATACGCAGCCTAAAAGGTCGGGCAAAATTTGATGTGATTTAAATTTGGACATGTGGGGCAGTCGCTGTACAAGAGAAAGTGTTGGGAGGGGAGGGTGAAGACTGGGGGGTGAAATAGGAAGAAGAGGGGTGAGATAGGAAGTTGACCCCCATTTTCAGTGGCGCATGTCTATGCCCCACCAGAGTGTAAATATGGGAAGGCAATGAGGGGAGTAGAGAGAGGAGAAAAAACCTCCCCTCCACAGGAAATAACAGATCCGCACAAGGGAGTGCGGTTTTGGGTTTTTTTTTTTTTTATGAAAACCCCAAACATGAAAGGTATCAAAACCTATAATATTTAGTACAGTGCATGGGTTGAAGGAGAAGTATGAGGGGAGGAGGGTGCCAGAAACTTTGCTCTAGAGTTGCCAATCGGCCATATCACCTTAGGGAGGGGAGGAGATTTAAAGAAACCAGGTTAGGGCAGCCACTTTAGATCACCAAATGGCAGAAGGTCAGATTTAGGATGTGGCTCTTCCTAACACCCCCGAGTGGGGGACTAGAAGATCATTCCATTATTCGGTATTTGTTATACTTCATTTGTATTTCCAGTTCTTCCATTTGCTAGTTTCGGTTTTGATAGGGAATCTTGTACTCCTACTTGGCGTATTGTGGGTAGTCAGTTCTAGTCCATGAGACATGAGGCTGATTTGGGACTTATCCATCCCCAGTGTCGTGTCGCCATAGGCATCCTCCTTTGTTCATTGCCTTTTCTATTTAATAGCATCAAGTTTAGGTGTCATTTCTGAGTGTTCAGTCAGTAAGGATTTGTTGATGGGGCCACCATTCAGTTACTTAGGTTCCCTGCTGCTCTTTTCTTGCTCATTGGTGCGGGTCTATGGTCTACTTTGTTAATCTTCTGCGTTCTTGTGCAGCGCAATCAATGTCCTCCTCCTTGCAAAAAGATCCTGCACAAACTTACTGAACTCTTTGTATTCTTCTTCCGTGCCCAGTAAAAGGTGTTCCCGATTATGAAGAAGGTATGTAGTCTTGGTTATCAGAATGCTTTGGAGATCTTCATAATATTCCCATTCATACATTATGTATTGCCAAGCCTCTAACTCTCTGCATCCACAATTTGGGTCGTCTACAATCCCATATTTAACCCCGGGGGCTCACATCTGGTGAGCATGGGCTTGGCAAACCCAGGGTCCTGAGCTGGATATCATCATTCTTCTCTTTCTTGGTGGTTCCTTTCTACTTCTCTCTCTGTCTCTCTCTCTCTCTCAGGGTACTCGGGGATTTTTTTTTTTTTTTTTTTTGGCTGGTGCAGCATAAGCCTCAGGCTTCCTTGTACCATGTGGCTAATAATAATAATAATAATAATAATAATAATAATATTATTTAGCTTGGCATTTATGGCACCATGACCTGTCAGTAGGTATGTAGTGTGTAATCCTGAGAAGAACCAATGTGGGGTTTTGGGGTACACTCTGCTGACTGGAGGTATGAATTTTCTAGTGTTTCTCCTTTACAGGAGTTTGACCATCTCTGCTGCACCTGCCTGCCGCAGGTGCAGCACCAGCCGTGTTTTTTCCTGTTTCCGATTATTCGCCGGATCTGTTGTGTACCCTATGAAAGTTGTTTGGATTTCTCTTGAGTGCATGTACATTAGCCCACAACACACCACCTCTAGATCAAGGGGACGCATGCCTGCCAGGGTCTGTAGGGCATGGGTGCTCAGCTTACAGCAGGCACGAGTTATAGTTAGTAGAATATTTCTCTGGATGGTGTCAAGAATTCTTTTGTTAATGGCTGTAAATACCTTGGTAGACAATATAGGCGAGTCGTAGATTATTGCTGGGATAAATATCGCTTTGTACTAGAGTGCCAGAGTTCTTCGTTTTAGTCCCCAGTCTTTTCTAGTGATTCTTGCAATCATAGCTGTGTATTTTCTGAGTTTCTCCTTTCGGTAGAGGAGATGTTGCTTGAAAGATACGTTTGAGTCTAAAATGATTCCAAGATACTTTAGTTGCATGCTAAGCTTAATGGTTGCTCCCTTAATTTTAATCTGTGGCAGCCGACTAGTGTCTAGGGTCCCTTTTAATAGGATTGAGCCCGTCTTTGTCAGCGAAATTGTCAATGAGTGCAGCTTCGCCCATTCCAGTAGTTTTTCAGTACCCTGTTTGCCTGGATTTCCAAGCCGGCCCTTGAGTTTGCGTCCACAGTGAGGATGAGGCCATCTGCAAACACTGGATTGTTCACCTCTCCCAGATCCATCGAAAGGAAATCATCTAGAACTACATTCCACAGGAACGGCCTCAGTACTGAACCCCGCAGGCAGCCTTGATGTACTGGTCTAGTTATTTTCTCATACGGTGTTATAAAAAAGAAGAAGAAGAACTCTTTATTATATACAGAAAGCACATTGCTGTATACAACTCCCTTCACAGCTACAAGCCAGGGGTTGACATAAAAGAAATCACACAACATAATAAACACAAAAAAAGGGGAAAAAAGCATTATGACTCTTGAAAGGTTTGAACACTGGGATGATGGATCCAAGGCAGTGATGAATAGGTCTCTGGGAGCAGGTTCTAATGTCCTCTGACGTGGTCCTGGGAAGGAAGTCGACCGAGTTCTTTCTGCCTATATTCCTTTTTAACTGCAAATTTGTAGAGGTCGCCATCCAAGGACTATATGTCTTGCAGCATTTGCACGGGTAGGAACCGATCAGTTAGCTTTAATCGGTTTGGAATGGCCTATAGGATTGGATTAGCCGTAAGGCTTAGGAGTGGGATCCTCCATCCCCAGTTAACCCAGAAATCTGGTACTGAAATAATGCCGACCATCATTTTGATGGCAAAGATGAGTCTTCTCTCGTGAATGATAGCAGGAAGACATCTCATGTCGAGAGCTGCTGCCATCAGGGTTGTCCTTGGTGTACGGGGAAGCCGAAATTTCCATATGGCCCACTTCAGTAACTAGAATTCTCCCACGAAAATCTGTCTAAAATGGGTCGTAGCCATTGAAGTGCAGACTTCGGCGCCATAGAATATGACCGGATAAACACATGTTTTAATATATGTGCACCCAACAGCCTGGTCATGGACGTGCATTAGTTGTTGTTTAATCATCCACCGGAGAAGAGAGAACTTGATTTGCAAGTGGTCTATGTGCGGTAGAAAGGAGAGCTTTTGACCAAAAATAACGCCCAGATCTGTATGTTGTTGGACGGCAGAAATCGCGCATCCTCTTAAAATGGGTTGTACTATTGTTGGGCTCTGTTTGAGAGAGAGAAAGTCAACTGTTTTGACTTCTCATGACCCAGAATGATTTGAAGTTCGAAACCGGAGAGGAAGGCCTCAAGGTTCCGGATTTTCTGAAGGATTAAGGTATTCATGTATTCAGCAGTGTCTCCAGGGCTGATAGGAGTAAACAGTTTTATGTCATCGGCAAAGGTGAGGATGTCAGTTCGGCTGGTCACAAATGGCACGAGAACAGCTGAGAACAAGATTCCGGACAAACCCCGCCTAGTGGGACTCCAGCTGTAATAGTCCTGGTATAGCACAGATTGCCATCGCGAACAATAATGGTCCTGTTTTCCAGCATTGTCTGAATAAACCAGAGCACGTTTTCACCAATGAGGTAATACTCACGTAGTAGCCTTGCCAATGCGTGAACGGATACGGAATCAAATGTTGCCTGGACGTCGATATACGTAACGGTTATTTCCAAACGGTGCTCAAATGCCTCGAGGATCTTGGTAGTGGTGGTGACTAGATTTGTAGCAGTGGATCTTGACCGGGTAGCATAATGGATCTGCGGTAGCTGTTGTGGCATAATTTGGATGGTTAATGTTCTTAAAAGAGATTTCTCAAAGAGCTTTAATAGGCGATGCAGAGGAAATTGGACAGAAGTGACTGGGCTGAGAAGCAGAGCGTGTTTTCGGCAGCGGTCTTAATAGATAGACATGCCACATAGGAGGAAAAAATTTTTGATTAAGGATCTTGTTAATTAACGACAGGATAGGATCAACAACAAATGTACTGAGGCATTTCAGCATAAACTGAGGAATTCCGTCGGCACATGATGTGGCCGTAGGTGCTAAGCTATTCATTGCGTCGAACAGCTGGTAGTTGGTGAGGTGAACTGAATTTAAGGGGTGGTCGAAATCGGATTGATTGGGAATTCCATTAGCTTAGTGGATTCTGGCTGAGCAGCGAACCTAGTCATATGGATGAGTCAGCTGCTCATATTGAGTGAGTCTTCCCCTTATTTATAGTATCCTCTAGGTGAAGTTTTATCGCCTCCCTCTTGTTCCAAATAAAAAGTGCCCTAGCTCGGAAATAGGCAGTTCTGTCCGAGGGTGAGCCGGAGTTTTTCCTATCACTTTCCTGATAATCTCCATAATGGCCATAATTATGAGAGCTTCTTTGGACTCAGGGGAGGTACCCATAGACTGGAGATGAGCAAATGTAACCCCAATTCACAAAGGAGGATCAAAGGCTGACACAAGTAATTATAGACGTGTTAGTTTAACTTCGGTTCCAGGAAAATTAATGGAGGCACTGGTTAAAGAAGCACTGCAGGATCATCTGGACAAGAATTCAGTTATAGCTCAGACACAGCATGGTTTTGTTAAGGGCACGTCTTGTCTGACCAATTTGATTGGATACTATGATGTAGTCACAAAAGAACTGGATGCAGGGAATAACTTTGATATTATATATTTGGATCTTAGAAAGGCTTTTGATACTGTTGCGCATGGAAGACTGCGGCACAAATTGGAGCAGTGTGGCATTGGAGGCAAATTGCTGCTATGGATAAAGGGATGGTTGAGTGGCAGAAGACAGAGAGTGGTAATCAATGGACACTGCTCACCGTGGACTAATGTTATTAGTGGAGTTCCTCAGGGTTCAGTGTTGGGTCCATTGTTGTTTTCTGTATTTATAAATGATATAGATGATGGTATGTCAAGCTTAATGTCCAAGTTTGCAGACGATACAAAGGTTGGCAGGGTTGCTAAGGACACTACTGATGCTATGCTGCTGCAACAGGATCTGGAAAGGTTGAGCAGATGGGCTGAGAGGTGGCAAATGAAGTTTAACATTGACAAATGTAAAGTACTACATATGGGAAACAGTAACCCCAGATCAACTTATCAACTCTGTGGTACTACGCTGACAGTGGTAGAGAATGAAAAGGACCTGGGGGTAATTGTGCAGGCAGATATGAAGTTCTCTGAGCAGTGCAGACGAGCTGCAAGAGTAGCTCATGGTGTCTTGTCAATGATATACAGGAATTTTTCTAGCAGGGATAGGGATGCGATTATTCCCTTGTATAAGGCATTGGTCAGGCCACACCTTGAGTACTGGTGTATACAGGTCTGGAGGCCTCATTTCAAGAAGGATGTAGAGCTGCTGGAACGAGTACAGAGAAGGGCAACAAGATTAGTGAATGGAACAAAGGGTTGCTCTTACGAAGAAAGGCTTACGTTTTGCAAATTACAGAGTCTGGAGACTAGGCATCGGCGAGGTTATCTGATAGAGGTGTACAAGGCTTTGAATGGCTTGAGCATGCTCAATGCCGATGGGATTCTTCCTCTTGCTCAGAATAATCACCTGAGAGGGCATAAATTCAAATTGAGGAAGGACGGATGTCGGATAGATGTGCGGAAATTTGCCTTTAGCCAGCGGGCAGTTGGTTTGTGGAATAGACTTCCATCACTTGTTGTTGAAGTTGATAGCCTAAACAAATTTAAGGCTCAGCTGGACAGGTATTTCGAACGAACGGAGGGGTGAAATGGGAGTAGTGGTTGTGCTTTTTTTTTTTTTTTTTTTTTTTTTGGCTGATGCTGAATAAGCTTGCTTTCTTGCATCATATGCCTCTACTAATGCTAATGCTAATGCTAATCTCTGGTTCCAGCAAATCTGGGCTAGGACATTTTTTGTTTCTCATTTGTGCAGTTGCAGCTTGAAGTTCATCTATTGTAAATTGTGGTTCCATCCTCTGCATATTATATGCATCGTTTGCCTGACAGATGGTCTGTTGATCAAGTGTTAGCATGCTTGGTGGTTCCCGTAGAATTGTATTCAGTATGTTAGTTGTTCAGTCCTCCCAGGTTGTTGTTATAGTACCTTGTGGCATCTTTGTTTCCATTTGAAACTCTCCCCTGGGGAATTTGTTTGTGGTTATTTTATAAACCAGTCCCCAGGGGTTGTGTTCCCAGTTGGGGAGACCAGCCATTCCCAAGATGCCCTCTTGTTTTTGTTTTTTTTTTATTCTGTCAGTGTATCTGCACTGGTGCAGATAGTCCACCACCGCGGCCGGCTATCATCTACAGGCCTGCTGGAACTCTTTCCTTTTTGCTTAGACTTCTCTCCTCAGCCCTTGGAGCTCCGAAGTCCACCAGGTCTTCACACCCGACACTGGGGTCTTTCTTCTCATTGCTGCCTCTGCCGCTGTTGTAATTATTTGGGTTATTTTTCTTTGTAGGATGTCTGGGTTTCCCTGCTAGTCAGGATTTTCGTCCCTCAGTTCATTTGCTTTAGCTATAATTTGCTCCTCAAACATCTGCCAATTTGCTTTTCTATAGAAAATCTGTTCTTCTTTAGCCTGATGGTAGGTCTCCTCATCATGGTTCTGTCAATTTGGTATGTTATGCCAGGGGCTCACATCTGGTGGGCTTGGCACAGCCAGGGTCCTGAGCTGGATATCATCATTCTTCTCTTTCTTGGTGGTTCCTTTCTACTTCTCTCTCTCTCTCTCAGAGTAATAGAGAATTTTTTTTTTTTGGCCGGTGCAGCATAAGCCTCAGGCTTCCTTGCACCATATGGCTAATAATAATAATAATAATAATGATCAGATGTGGTCCAGGCGCTTTTGACTTCCCAGTTTGAGACATGCTTTGCTATGTTCCTTGTAGTTAGTGCTATGTCGATTGTAGCTTCCCATAGCGGATTGCAGAAGGTTGGGAGCTTGAAGGATTGGTTCTGC